>NC_135719.1:87320416-88000567 GCF_964656455.1 Halichoerus grypus | reverse complement strand
GTCAAGAGTTTTGAGAGAGAAATATAGCACTGGTTGTATTTCTGTATATCTGCTGGAATGCTGGGTCACAAAATCAGATATTATGGGTTGATAACCTTTTCACTTTAATGGTCACTTTTCAACTATCCAAATTGTGATTTGAGATTTAGTCTTGTTTTTGCATCCTTAATGATATATTCTGTTATCCTGCTTAAATATAAACTCTTGATACAGTTTATTCTGATGTTCTTCCTAAAGTAGGAAAACTATAAGCCAAGAAGTTATAGAGAAGCTAGTCTTTGTTTGAATGTACAAGATAGTGTAGGTTTCGTCTTGAAAAAGACTTGGATACAAATCGCAAAGAAAAAAATTAAGAAGAAAAGTACTGAGGGGAATTTGCCCCCTGAGATGTAAAATGTACAATAAAGCTACAATAATCAAAACATTGTGGAAAAGATGTGGAATTAGCTTATAGATCAAGGAAACTGACTTGCCTAAACTTGTATATAAAATTGATATTTCAAATCAATGGAATAAGAAGCTCATTTATTTTAAAGGTATGGGACAAATGGTTAAATTATGTAGAAAACAAAGTTAAATTCTCCTACCAAAAAAAAACTATCTAAATTAAGAACCAGTTGTAAAAAATAACATAAGAATGAAATAGAAATTAATATTTGTAGTACTGGTGCTACCCGTACACACTGCTGACAGCAGTTTAAACTGGATCAACTTTCTAGAAAGCAATTTAACTTTACATCAGAAGCCTTAAAAATGTCAGAACACTTTGACCCAATTTCACTTTCAGGAATCTAGTCTAATGAACTAATCAAAGATGGCACAGGATGACATAAGGATGTTAATCATAATGTAATGTGTAATGGTGGAAAAAAAAACAACAAGAAAAAACAGAAGAATGGTTAAATACCATGCAAAGGAACATTATAAAAAAAATTTTTTTTGAGTGTGTGAGTGGCATGGGTGAGTGGGGGAGGGGGCAGAGGGAGAGAGAGAATCTTAAGCAGACTCCATGCCCAGCACAGAGCCCACACAGGGCTGGATCTCACGACCCTGAGATCATGACCTGAGCCAAAATCGAGAGTCAGATGGTTAACCGACTGAGCCACCCAGGCATCCCAAAACATCATTTTTGAAGAGCAGTTGTGATCTGGCAAAATGCTCAAATGATTAAGGGTTAAAAAAACAGGACATAAGACATTTTTATAGTTGGAGCTTTTGAAAAAGCAACACACATATGTAGGAGGGGTGGGGGATAGGCAAAATGGGTGAAAAAGAGTGGGAGTTACAGGCTTCCAGTCATGAAATGAGTAAGTCCGGAGAATAAAAGGAATAAAAGGAATGTAGTCAGTGGCATTGTAATAGCATCCTATGGAGACAGATGGTAGCTACACTTACAGTAAGCATAGTGTAACATATAAAGATGTTGAATCACTATGTTATACACCTGAAACTAAGGTAACATTGTGTGTCAACTATACTTCAATTATACACACACACACACACACACACACATATACACATGTACAAACAAATTTTCTTAAAATACTGAAAGGAGGGGCGCCTGGGTGGCTCATTCAGTTAAACGTTTGCCTTCGGCTCAGGTCATGATCCCAGGGTCCTGGGATGGATCCCTGCTCAGTGGGGAGTCTGCTTCTCCCTCTTCCTCTGCCACTCCCTCGGCTCATATTTTTTCTCTCTCTCTCATAAATAAATCTTTAAAAAAAAATAAAGGATATAAAACATTTTATAGTGATTATCTCTGAGGGGCATATTTGGGAAATTGGTTTTCTTTGTGCTTTATATGTTTTTCAAATTTCTACAGTGAGCATATTATAATCCTAAAAGCCATCGATATTATTTTTAAATGAACAAAATTAAAAAGGTGGAGCTTCAGATCTCCAAGGAACTATGGTAAATGTTTAAAAGAATGACAGAATAGGGAGGAGGGATAGACAGATCATTTCTTCCTTCAGCAAAGAGGAATTAGGAATTGAGCAGAGTATATTGTGCAGATGTAATTTGTATGAGCAACAAAACCTTTTAGTCTACCTTCTGGTCCTCAAATAGCATATAATTCTCAATCTTTTTATTCCAAAAAGGAAGCACTTAGACCTACCTAGTCTACTTGGCAGTCTTAAACCCTGTATTTATAGTTTGGGAATTCAGATAGTCCACACTCAATACGTTTATATTGAACCGAAATGCATGTATCCACTAAAAGGATTAATCATTTATCAAGTCTCCACCCATTTTAACATGATTGGTACCTGGCTTGAACAAGGCCCACGTGTGGTCCCTCTGTTCCAATTCCCAACATTAGAGCCACTTTGCCAACAAAATTCTTCTGTAGATTAAATCGGCGCTGCCCAATATTAAAACTTCCATCAATCAGAAATGCAATGTCTGCTTTACAGTCTGTGAATACCCAAACAAGTCTTTCTGTTAGCAGTTTCAAGAGAGAGGGAGGGAGGGAGAGTGAAAGTTACTTTCCCAAATGGGTATCTGGACTCTTACCTTTATTGCCAGTTTTCTTCTCAGGTGTTTTCTTTAGTCGTTTCCCTGAAACCAAGGAAGCACTTGGCATTAGTGAAGGAAGAGAGTTTTCATAGCAAGAAGCCCACATGGGAAAAAGCTCATGACAGGGAGTGTCATTCTTAAAAATACTTGTTTTTAAAAAATTAATTTCCTAAAAAAAATTAATTTTCTCATGGTTTTCTGGACTGGGGAAGCAATGCCCCAGCAAAGAAACAAGTCAGAACTGTTGTAGGCCTACATATTTGATATGCCACTAATTCAGGACTTGATATCTCAAACCCACAGTTGAGGCAGGACTGGAAACTCGAGTTAGATTCTAATGTTCTTAATTTCTTTGACTTTAGAACTGCCAGTCTTGGGGCGCCTGGGTGACTCAGTTGGTTAAGTGTCTGCCTTTGGCTCAGGTCATGATCTCAGGGTCCTGAGATCAAGCCCTATGTCAGGCTCCCTGCTCAGTGGGGAATCTGCTTGTCCCTCTCCCTCTGCCCTTTCCCCTGGCTTGTGCTCTCTCTCAAATAAATAAATAAATCTTAAAAAAAAAAAAAAAAACAACTGCCACAGTCTTAGGAAAAGAGATCCCTGGCTATTTGTTAAAATGGACCCATACTAATTCCTTTTTGCATATGGCAAATGCAACTAGGAAGTTCATGGTACTTTTACTTTGTCCAGTTTCTAGCCATGGGGTTTATCAAATCAGAAATAGTAGGACTTCAAGAGAATGTTTGGTAGCAGAGTTTATAATTGAAAATAGAAGGATATGAATTTGAAATAAAAAAGTATGTTTCTTTATGTAATATACCAGTAACCATAAGATATTTGTTTTATTTTTTTAAAGATTTTATTTATTTATTTGACAGAGAGAGACACAGCATGAGAGGGAACACAAGCAGGGGGAGTGGGAGAGGGAGAAACAGGCTTCCCGCTGAGCAGGGAGCCCGATGCGGGGCTCGATCCCAGGACCCTGGGATCATGACCTGAGCTGAAGGCAGATGCTTAACGACTGAGCACCCCTTTTTTTTTTTAATTTTGAAAGATTTTATTTATTTGAGGGCACCTGGGTGGCTCAGTCAGTTAAGCGTCTGCCTTCGGCTCAGGTCATGATCTCAGGGTCCTGGGACTGAGCCCCAGGTCAGGCTCTCTACTGAGCGGGGAGTCTGCTTCTCTTTCTCCCTCTGCCCCTCCCGCTGAGATCATGACCTGAGCTAAGGTCAGATGCTTAACCGACTGAGTTACCCAGGTGCCCCTGTTGTGTTTAATATCAATTTCCTTTAAAAGGAAAGCTATCAACAACACATTTATTTTTTAATTTCCAAATGCTGTGCCAGGCAACTAGGAGAGAGCTTCCATATTTCATACCTGTTGGTGGACGTGCTGTGGACACTGCTTGTCCTGTGGCTTCCTGGGTACCACTTTTTCCTTCTGTTAAAAATAAAGAGAAGACCATTTTTTCCTCTTCCTTCTTTACCATCAAAGCATAATGAATATAATTTAGGGGTCTATGGAATGATAAATATAATCGAGTGATGGCAATTACATGAATACTTGCTTCATGCTACTTTCAAAGAACCAAAATGGGTTTTTAGCTATTAAATCATATTTTAAAAGGATCACCAAAAATGAATTCACATTCATTTTCATTCACTAGTGTTTTGATCTAATGTTACCTGGTAAATGTCAGGGCATTCTGATTGCAAACAAGGCAAGTTTCTTTTTCTTTTTCTTTTTTTTTAAGTAGGCTCCACTCCCAGTGTGGAGCCCAACATGGGGCTTGAACTTATGACCCTAAGATCAGGACCCAAGCTGAAATCAAGAGTCAGATGCTTAACTGACTGAGCCACCCAGACACTTCAGACAACGCTTCTACAGCAATCTTCTAACAGCAAGATTATTCTTCTCGCATGCAGCCAAGTTTATCTTGAGTGGGTCTTTGCCTGTCCAGTCCCCTGACTCTAACCCATTGTTGACTCCTCTGAGTTTTGATTGTAGGCTTTTTCATCAGAGTCAAAGAGATTGGACTAAGAAAAACAGAGAACTTTTTTTTTGGTGGGGGGAGGGTGAAGCAATATTTACACAAAAGTAAGAATAATGTAATTGTACCTACTTGTCACTGTGAAAGAAGCAGACCATCTGGAAAGTGTTTGAGACTGAACGCCATTGGCAGCTACTGAGGAATAGTTTTCTCGACCTGGTAGGCTATATATTCGCACAGGTCCCCCTGAGATGCTGATTACTCCCCTGTAACACAGAAAAGCAGCTGATATTCCACCCATGCTTTTTCAGGGGTATCTGACTGACTTCTAGTGCCATATTACATCTATTGTTCTGATTAATCAAGAAAACAGTTCATTGGGGCGCCTGGGTGGCTCAGTCATTAAGCGTCCGCTTCGGCTCAGGTTGTGATCCCAGGGTCCTGGGATCGAGCCCCATATCGGGCTCCCTGCTCCGCGGGAAGCCTGCTTCTCCCTCTCCCACTCCCCCTGCTTGTGTTCCCTCTCTCTGTCTCTCTCTGTCAAATAAATAAAATATTAAAAAAAAAAAAAGACAACAGTTCATCAGGGAAGACATATATGGATGCTGCCAGCCTTTTGAAAAACTTGCTTACACAGGTACAAAATATGCCTGGGAGAAATGGTATTGTGCTGTCAAACTTCTTAAATGTTGATAGGAACATACCTGTAGGATCCTGTTCCCTATAGCTCAGAGATTCAGAGTTAATAGAACCAAATAATTTTCTTAGTTTTCCAAGGTACTTTATATGTCCTTGGACTTCATTAAAAAAAAAAAAAAAAAGTTTTGCAGGATAGCAGAGTGGGTGGTGAATATGGGCTCTGGAGGCAGCCTGGGCTCTCAGTTCCAGTTTGGGCCCTTGCTAACAGTGGCAAGATAGTTGGCAACTGTCTGAGTTCAGTTTCCTCATCTATAAAATGGAATAAAATTGTACCTACTCTCTACAATTGTAGAGTTGTCATGGAAATTAAAAACAATGTCTAGCACATAGTAAAAACTCACTAATATATTACATTATTAGGAATGTTCTAAAATTATAGGGATCTAGCTACCAAGAAATAATACAATTTGCCTTTTGTCAAAAAGCTTCCTTTGTGTAGCTGGTGCTTCAAGGATATCCACGAAAACCTTAAAAATGTATCCATCTTCTGTGGCCAATATTGGTACCAAAAGAAAGAAGGTGTGTGGGGGGTCCATTTGGCTAAAGAGGGAAAGGGTATTATTACACGTGGATTTCTCTGCCCTTGCGTGTTCCAGCTTACCCGTGGACAGCCGCGCCACATATGCTTGATATAGATGCATACACTATGTTCCCAAACACGGAGAATTCCTCGAGAGCACAGCCCCCTGGGCAAAGTACATCTGCTTTCTCTTTCCTGATGTCCAGGCCTCGGGTAAAGCACGTGATAGCAATGGGAACTGAAAAGAAAGGATGGAGTGTAATGACATTCTTAGGATTTTGAGGGGTGTCAGGGGTGGGGTGGGGTGGGAACTAGGGTATGAGATTGAAGATTTATCTCCCTAGTTTCTACACTTCTTAAGAATATTAATGTATGTATGGTTCCACACCATTCCAAATTTTAGCTACCCAAAAACCAGTTTTCCAATTTAATCTAGTCCTCAGCCACTACAAAGCCTATTGGAAGAATTTTCTCAGTTCTTATCAGTTTGGGAATACATAATTGGAAATATAACAGAACTAGAAAATGACATTAGTCATTCACCACTTATTAATTCATTCTAGAAAAATAAAAATCTCGATTACGAAAACAACTATGGACACAGTTGCCTGAGGTAAAGATATTAAAATCTGGGCTGAGCCTGTGAGGAACATTTCCCTTTTTGTTTTTTTTTAAAGTAGGCTCCATACCAAGTGTGCAGCCCAATGCAGGGCTTGAACTCACGATCCTGAGATCAAGCCCTAAGCTGAGATCAAGAGTCGCACGCCTAACCGACTAAACCACCCAGGCACCCCAATGAGAAACATTTTCATAGACACATGCACAAACCTCTAAGGTCCCATCCTTTGCTTCGAGGACCATTTACACCAGTTTTTCTCCAAATGCAGTGCCTTAAAATTGTATCTTAATTAATTAATTTATTTTCATTATGTTATATTAATCACCATATATTAGTTTTTGATGTAGTGTTCCATGATTCATTGTTTGCAAAAATTGTATCTTAATTTAAACAAGCCAGTGAACAGATGTTTCCCTTTACAAATGTCCTTTAGCTCAATCACTCCTTTTACAGATGCAGAAATTAAAGCAATGGGGTTAATTTGCCCTAGGTCACACAGCCCAACTCCTGCAGGATAGGAAACAGGGAAGTTAGTCTCTATGAAGTGAAGCATTTTTATCTGAATTGAACCCGCTTAATTCTGCTCCAAATCTGTCGAAAGAGATTTATCATGCAGTGAATGCATTTTTAGAAAAGTGTTAATACTCTCAAATTTTACATACCAACCCAAACTAATCAAGAATTGAAGTTCTTACTATAAAAGATGTTTGGTAGACACAAGTTATTGGCAGCAAGTAACAATATAATATGTTAACTCATCAATTTACTATAAATATTAAGTTGAGAATAATGTTATTAAATACTATTTTCCAAACACAAGAAATTGTGGTTATCCAAACCTTTTTGAAACAAATGTTAATAAAAAACCAAAAAAGCACCTTTTTTTTTTTCCAAGACAGAGTAATACTGTCTGGTCATCTGCCCACTTGAGTAGCCTGCCTCTACCAATGACCCTTTTCTATGAGCTTTCTATGTTGAGCTGCACCCTGAACTATACATCTCTTGGAAGGGAAGGCAGAATGCCAGCTAAAATGCGGATTCCTTAGCTCCGAAACACTCTAGATTGCTGGGGAAGTTAAAATCCTTACCCAAAACAGGAGCCTCATACCTGTGAGCCTTATACATGTGATCAAACAGCCTTAATCCTTCCTCCCACTTTCCGGGTCATCAGAGGCTCTGCCTTTAGCTGCCAACACTCACTTGAGTGAGGGAGAGAGAGAGAGGGAGGGAGGGCAGGAGGAGGGAGGGGGAGAGAGAGAGAGAGAGAGAGAGAGAGAGAGAGAGAGAGAGTGTGTGTGTGTGTGTGTGTGTGTGTGTGTGTGTGGTGGGGGTGGGGTGCTGAAAACAGCCCAGTGCAATGCTTACCCTCATTTCTCCTTTCAAGAAGAACACGACAGATTTTGTAAAAGAGTTTGCCATTTATATTGTAGAAAACACACACACCCATACTTGGACTTTTACATGTGGAACAAACTGTTTTTAGACTCTCTCCAATATGAAATGGGCTACAAATAGGGGTTACTCCTAGAAACCAGGAGTTCAAGCAAGGTGAGACAAGGATGTAAGCATCTCTCTGTCTCTGTCAGCTCTGACAGTGTGAAGTCGGGTCTGGGAGGCTTCTTCCTGACCTCAAACGCCGGAGACAACCCGAGACTAGTGTGCCACTCGGTAGGACTCAACGAATACTCCCCTGCCTTGACCTTTCGATGCCGATGCTCGGCTTGCCAGGTGCCTCCCGCGATGTGAGTGTAGATTCGGGGACGCTTCCTTCTCCGCGCCTTGGGAAGAACATCCCCTTCGGGAACCAGGGGCCCCCTCGCGTGGGAGAAATGGGTAAGCCGGAGTAGATACGCCGTGGGTATGGATGGGTGTGCGCCCGGCAGCCGCTCCAACCTTGGCGCCCTCCAGCTTTGGTCCCCGGGTCCAAGGTCTAGGGGCTCGGTCTGAGCGCTCCTCTACCTGCCGGCCCCCAACCCCTCCCACCGCCTGGACTTAGCCCTGCTTCCCCGACAGGGGAACCCGCAACTCACCCGCTCCCGCGCTGCCCGCAGGCTCCGGCAGCAGCAGCAGACAGATACCTGCGAAGAAAGGACAGCGCGAGGGCTGGCTCCAGCTTCCGCCCCGCTTGGTGCGACGGGAAGGGGGTGGGGAGGGGCGCGTACCCACCGAGGCAGAGAACTGGGATCCAGGCTGCAGACATGGTAGTGGAGGGGCTCCTCGGACCTGGGAGACAGGGAGAATGCGAGGGAGGCTCCCGCGAACGGAGGCCCCTACTTCCCCACCACACTGCGCCCGCCCTCCCCTTGGAGATCCCGCACCCCTCGGAAACCCAGGGGCGGTGGGCGGGGGGGAGGTGACCTAAGAGGCCACTGCCCGGGAGCTAGCGCCTCTTTATCTGGAGGCGATGCTCTGGCTGCAAATCGAGCCAAACCCAGCATCGATGTGCAACCCCGGCCCGGGAGAGGGGGTGCGATATCAAGACAGAAAGAAGCTGGGAACGAGAAAGGAGAGACTCGGATAGGCAGGTGTCAGGGACCCGCACGCCCACCGCCGGACGCCCAGGGCTCCGCACCTGAGTGGGATCCTCCTGGCTGCGCCCGAGTGCGGAAAGTGCGTCTCCCGCCGCCGCTATAAAGGCCTGGCCGCGCGCATGAGCACTGCGCGGGGGGCGCGCGAGGAGGGGGCTGGGAGCCTGTCCCCCGGGGCTGGGCGTCGGCCGTCCAGCTCCGCCCCCACCCCCTCCCCGTCCGGGGGTGAGGCCCGCGCCGAGGCACCTCCCCCCCCGCTGCGCGGACCTCGGCCACCTGGACGCCGCGTCCGTCCCTAGGGGAGGGGCGAAGGCCCGGGGTCAGCATCTCAGGGCCCCCGCGGGACTCGGCGTCAGGGGTGTCGGAACGAGTGTAGAATGGAGTGTGGGCCGGTGCCTGGAGACGCGCGGGGTGAGCCCGGGGTTCACGGCGCCGGCCGCGCAGGCTTGACTGCGCTCCGGGCGGGGCGGCTGCCCGACGTGCGCGGCCAGCCTCACCCGGGCTAGGGAGGGCCGGTCCCCCGCGCACGGTTCCCGACAGCGGAGCTGCGGCCCTCGCGGAGGAACCTGGGCTCTGCTTCGAAGCCAAAGCGGCTGAGGGGGCGCAGGGCCGCTGTCCGCCCAGAGGCCTTGCGCCCCCGGAGAGCTACCAGCTCCACGCGGCCTCAGAACCAAACTTCCCAACTTCGTGCTCCCGTGGAAATGGAGTTCCTACTCTAAAGTAAAAGCAGCCTGGGTTTGGCAATGCGTGCCTGGTATTTTTAGAAACCCTGTCAACTGATTGGTTATTCTTTCGACCTTAGGGATCCAGCCTTCCGACTTGGTTTCTGCTGGAATCGGATTTTCCCCAGCGGGCTCCATTTACCGTAATGGGTAAGGCCACGCTTCTGAGGTGGCCCGGGCCCCTCATTGTATCTGCCCTTTCTTCCTTTCTAGATCAGGAAGGATTTATGCTTGATTGCCTTTCCAAATTCCCAGACCTGTGGTCTGTTGTGATTGCACAGAATCTCCGATTTGGTAATGTGTCCTCCCTCATCCTGGTAACTTTTAACAGGTGGAAATGGGAGAAAGAGCGGAATTCACAGGGCGTGTGACAGACAAGTGACTTCCATGGCAGCCTAGGAACCACCTCCAGACCCAGGAGAGGTGGCAGGATGCTGGTTTTTTGTTTTGTTTTTTTTTCCAAATAGTTTTGTGGTTTTTTTGTTTTGTTTTATCCAAAGAATAGCATTTTATTTTAGTCCAGAAAATAACCAATAATTTACATGCCATAAAATCCATCCCTTTTAAGTGTAAAATGCATGATTTTCAGTGAGTTTACAGAGTTGTGCAACCATCTCCACAAGCCAGTTTTAGAATATTTCCGTTACTCCCAAAAGGATCCCTTCTCATCATTGACAGTTCCCTTACCCACCCTCAACCCTGGGCAACACTGATTTGTTTCCTGTCTATGCATTTGCATTTTATGGACATTTTCTATAAATGGGATGGTACAACTTCTTTGAGCATAATGTTTTTGACGCTTATCCATGTTGTAGCATGTGTGCCTTCCTTTTTATTGCTTAGTGGTATTCTCACACATTTGTATTAGGAAAGAAACATACCACCATCACCTGGAATCCAAATATTGTAGTGGTTTTACAACTATTCTCTCCATCTGGAATGAGTCAGTATTTGTACCAGGCAACTGGGGAGTGCTGATTTCATTCCCTTTACTATTTGAATGTCTTCTGGAGAGAAAGAGACTCATTAAATAACATTTGTTGGCTGGAAGGTTTTTTATTCTTACTTTCATGGCTGCTTTAAAGATTTAATCTCTTCCATGGCAGAGAGTTACCCTTTTCTTAGAAACCCAGTAATCTAGCCACCTCCCCTGATATTTTTCTTGGGAGAAATTTCAAGCCTTCAGGACTATTAAAGCTGTCTTTTTCATTATTGCTTATTGAGTGTCCTCAATCAGCATTGGGTAATCTCCCAATTAGGCTGGGCAAATTGTCGTGATGCTACATAATGAGGGAGAGTTCACATCCTGGAGAAAAGCTACCACTCCACAGCTCAGCAGGCAGGTGCCTGAATGGCCAGAGGGGTGCATGCTATTCAGGACTCCCACAGGGCACAACCCTCCTGTGATGTAATTTCACTGAACCATTTGGCAGAGTCAAAACTATGCAGCTATTTCCATGACTGACCCTAAGTCTGTGACTATTAAAAAATAAAGGAAATACCTCATTGAGTTTCATGGTTGTTTACCCAAAGATACAATTTTAATTATTTTGTTTTGAAACATTTAAGAGAAGTTATTCTTTGCTTATTTTTCTGGTTTGAAAGGCCAACCAAGGAGGGTGGGGGAGTGGGGATGAGATTTCTCATTCTCACTTAGTTTGTATCTCATACTCACCATAAGTAAAATGAGGAAAAACTATCTGAACTTGAGAGGTAGTTTTATCTGCTGTGGGAATATCTGGAGAGGGAAAAACAAAGAAATCTGGGTATGTTTGACTTAAAAAGACAAATTGTTAAAATTACAGTTTTGTATTCAGTTGGGTGACATTTCCGGTTATTATACTCCTGAGATGCCTGGTTAGTTTACCCTGCTTTAATTAAGACAATTTGATATTCAATATTTAGACTAACTCCCTGCAGAGCAGTGGATTCCTAACTGGGCTGCACAATGGAATCACCTGGGGAGCTTTAAAACTGTATTGAAACCTGACCCCATCCCTGAGACGTAATTGGTCTGGGATGGGACCAGGGTATTAGAACTTTTTAAAGCTCCCAGGTGATTCTAATGGGCTGCCCAGGGTACGTAATACTTAGCTCAATGTTAGAGGTTAAGCTAATAATTCTAGTTTTTCTTTATCCTTTCATTAAAATTCCATCAAAAATATGCCTACTGTATTTCCCGGATAAAACATGGAAGCATCTTTTGGCCTGATGGTTGTTTAAAGACAGTCCTTAACAGAAGAATTGAAAACTCAATTTCAAAAGTAATTTTTCCCAAGTATGCTGTTTGGTCTAACTTTGTGTGGAATGGGCTGACCTTGTTAAGGGAGTGAACTACATCTAAAACTAATCCCCTAGGTGGCATCTTTAGGCTTCAGGATGCTGCTGACAGCTCAAAAGAGTTTCTCAGGAATGGTATGGTTATCTGATTAGATTTGGCTCATTACCTATATGGATAAGCTCTTAGTTTACAGGTCCTCTCTCTGTTCTGTTTTTACCTAAGTATGAATCTGGTATCATCTGGAAGTTTTTATATTTTTGTTGTTGGTCTTTTATTTTTATCTTTAAAAGGAGTATCAGTCCTGTCCCACCTCCTACACTAGTTTAGCTCCCTTGTAAACTTACTTAGCTAATACAATACATAGTAATTTGGTTTTATTTGTTACAGTGACCTTAAAGTGAATTTTTTCCCTTTAGGGAAGTGTACGTTTATCCATAAGTATCCCATAGGCTCTTATGGTTGGTTATAGACCATAATCACTTTGAAAGAAAACTCCCATCACCTATGTTATTCTACCACATTGATGTTTTTTGCTAGATCTAGTTTTTCTGATTGTTTTTGTTCACATCTAATACTAAGCAAGTATGTACATCTAGCCTTTTGGTTTTTGATGATTTCTAGCAACGTAATAAATGTCTACAGCTTCTGAGGAGTGAAAATCAAAGAGTTGATGCACTCTAAATTCTACACCTGAAACTAATATTACACTGTATGTTAACTAACTGGAATTTTTTTTTTTTTTTTTTTAAAGATTTTTATTTATTTATTTGAGAGAGAGAGAATGAGAGAGAGCACATGAGGGGGGGAGGGGCAGAGGGAGAAGCAGACTCCCCGCCGAGCAGGGAGCCCGATGCGGACTCGATCCTGGGACTCCAGGATCATGACCTGAGCCGAAGGCAGTCGCTTAACCAACTGAGCCAACCAGGCGCCCAACTAACTGGAATTTAAATAAAAACTTGGAGAAGAAAAAAGTTGATTCTGAGATAGCCCTATGACCACTAGAAATCACTTTCTTTTTCTGGAATTCACTTTCCTTTCCTATAAAGTGAAGGGGATCAGACCACGTGATTGGAAGGGACCTTCCCCTGGCCACTTGCTGTGATTGGGCAAATGCTCCCCAGGCATATATTGGCATTGAGGGTTATGCCATCTCTCTGGAGTCTGGGAGGCCTTAGGAAACACTGGCTGCCTCTCAGCTGTCCCTCTGCTGTTCCAGGACCCATCCTTTCTTAGCAAGTTCTCGTTCTGTTCACCTCTCACTGCTAAACTATGGACTGGATCACATTTGCCCCTATTTAAAAAGAAATAATAGAGGTCACATTGGCCACTGAAGTGCCACCGAGACTTCCCTCCTGAGCAAGGAAAGCTGTGACAGGGAACATAAATTTGTTCTCTAAGGCCCAGCATACATCCCATGTAAGCTTCTCAAGATCAAGGGTCTTCCTCTCTTTGATCTCTCTTTGATTGCTGTACCCCTAGTTCCCAGTACAGTGTCTGGCACATAATGGGCACTCAAGAAATATTTGTTGAATGAATGAATCAATCACATTCTATCTTATCATTTGCTCCCTTGTAGTGATATTTATTTATTTGTATTTTATTATTATTTTTTTAATTAAGCTCCATGCCCAAGGGGGGGCTTGAACTCACGACCCTGAGATCAAGAGTCGCATGGTTTACAGACCAGCCAGCTGTCTCCCTCTTGTACTGATTTTTAAAATCTTCTTATTTTAGAACAGTTTTAGGTTTACAGTAAAATCAATGAGAGTTCCTATTATCCCACGCCCAATTTTCCCTATTAGTGACATCTTGTATTATTATGGTATAGTTGTCACAGTTAATGAACCAGTATGACACATTATGATTAACTGAAGCCCATATTTTATTCGGATTTCCTTAGTTTTTACTAATGTCCATTTCCTGTTCTGGGATCCTATCCAGGATACCACATTACATTTAATCTGCACATATTTACTTAGACTCCTCTTAGCTGTGAAGCTTTCTCAGATTTTCCTTATTTTGATGATCCTGACAATTTTGAAGAGTACTGGTCAGATATTTTGTACGGTGTCCCTCAATGGGGATTTGTCTGATGTTTTTCTCACCTTTAGGTTGAGGTTATGGTTTTTGGAGGAGGGCCACAGAGGTGAAGTAACATTCTCATCACATCATATCAAGGGTATGTATATCCTATCAACATGAATTATTACTGCTGACATTGACCTTGGTCATGTGGCTGAGATGGTGTTTGTCAGGTTTCTCTACTCTAAAGTTACTCTTTTATACCCCCTTTCCATGCTGTCCTCTTTGGAAGGATGTCATGATGTGCAGCCCACACTTAAGGAGTGGGGAGTTACGTTCAACCTCCTTGAGGGCAGAACAGCTACATAAATTATTGGGAATTCTTCTGCAAGGGATGTTTGTCTCTTCTCCCCTATTTATTTACTTACTACTTGTTTTTTTATATGTGGTAATTCTTCTTCTAAAGGCTATAAGCTTCTTCAAGGCTGAGACTATTCCATATGCTCCTCTGTATTCCCAGTGACTTACACAATGCTTTGGAGTACAGGTAGAAGTTCAGTCACCAGTATAAAGGATGGTTCATGGCTTCCAGTCCTGGCAGCTCTCTGCTGATGACTTACTCTTCCTTTTTGCTGCAATATTTGGGCCAGAAAGTTGCCCATTTGGCTCTTGGCAAAGGTGTAATAAAAATGCTAATAATAATAGTGATCCTGGCACTGTGTTAAGCTCTTTATACATGCCCCCATAAGAATTTTTGCAACATAACTGCAAGGTGGATATCATCCTAATTTTATGGATGAAGATACTTATGTCCAGACTGACTATAAGACATGTCCCAAATCACACAGCTAGAGCACAGAGCCAGGGTTCAAATCTAGTTCTCTAAAGCCCATGCCCTTAACCACCAGGTTATACTATGTTTTATCTCATATTAGCCAAGTAAATCCATAAGGAAAGCCAGAAGGTCATGGAAGCAACAAAGGCTAGAAGAAAATGGTAAAGGAAGAAATAAATCTGAGTGGGAGGGGCTGGTGTATGACCTTTGAGATCTGCTCTGAAATTGGTACATCCAAGAGAAGCACATAACCCATAGGTTAGCATAACAAGATAATCATAAAATATTATGTATTCCAAACACAAAGATAGCAGATTTTGCTCATATTCTTAACATTCAGGTCAAACTCATTTCTAAAATATATCCATATGGAGCAAAAGCTTAATGTGATTCAGTTAGCCTTTAAGATAGATGGGCATTAGTGATGATCCCAAACCTTTTCCTCCAGAGCTCCATTTTATCATATACATACAGTAGAATTATTCTACTGTTTCCCAGGAGATGAGGTTGATTTGCAGTGGGTGGTCAAATGATAGTGACAGTAATGGTTATTTGAAGTCATTGATTCAATGGCTTGTTCAGGCATTAGATCTGAAATAAAATATCTCTACATGTGGTGCTGGGGAATTATACGTGGACACTGTTGCTAAAATGTGAAGCTCACATAACATTCTCTCCTGGAACAAAGAGTATAAGCTAAAAACAAAATGTTTCCAAATAATTATAAACAGTGAAAGCCAATTCCTTCGTTACACATTAATTTTTATTTTATTTCATTTTTTAGCTTGATATATATTTATTTTTGGTAGGATTATATACTTTTTAAAAAAGCTTTTATTTAATCAACTGGTGCTCATCACAAATGTACTCCTTAATCCCTATTACCTACTTCACCCATCCCCCCACCATTAGTTTGTTGTCTAGATTTATGAGTCTATTTCTTGGTTTGTTCCTCTCTCTTTTTCCCTTTGCTCCTTTGTTTTATTTCTTAAATTCCACATATGAGTAAAATCATATGGTATTTGTCTTTCTCTGACTGACTTATTTTGCTTAGCATTATACTCTCTAGCTCCATCCACATCATTGCAAATGGCAAGATCTCATTCTTTTTGATGGTTGAGTAATATTCCATTGTGTGTGTGTGTGTGTGTGTGTGTGTGTGTGTGTGTGTGTGTATCTCCCACAACTTCTTTATCTATTCATCAGTTGTTGGACATTTGGGCTCTTTCTATAATTTGGCTATTGTAAACAGTGCTGTTATAAACATCAGGGTGCATATATCCCTTCAAATTAGTGTTTTTGTAACCTTTGTGTAAATACTTAGTACTGTGATTGTTGGATCATACTGTAGTTCTATTTTTAACTTTTTGAGGAAGCTCCATACTGTTTTCCAGAGTGGCTGCACCAGTTTGCATTCCCACCAACAGTGTGTGTGTGTTCCCTTTCCTCCACATCCTCACCAACACTTGTTTCTTGTGTTGTTAATTTTAGCCATTGTGACAGGTGTGAGGTTATATCTCACTGTAGTTTTGATTTGCATTTCTCTGGTGATGAGTGATGTTGAGCATCTTTCCATGTGTCTCTTGGCCATCTGTATGTCTTCTTTGGAGAAATGTCTGTTCATGTCTTCTGCCCATTTTTAAATTGGATTATTTGTAGGGTTTTTTGTGTGTGTTGAGTTGTATAAGTTTTTTATATATTTTGGATACTAACCCCATACTGGATATATCTTTGCAAATATCTTCTCCCATCCCATTGATCGCCTTTTAGTTTTGTTAATTGTTTCCTTCACTCTGCAGAAACTTTTTATTGTGATGTAGTCCCAATAGTTTATTTTTGCTTTTGTTTCCCTTGCCTCAGAGGACCTATCTAGAAAAAGTTGCTACGGCCTATGTCAAGGAAGTTACTGTCTCTGTTCTCTTCTAGGATTTTTATGGTTTCACGTCTCATATTTAGGTCTTTTATCCATTTTGAATTTGTTTTTGTGTGTGGTAAAACAAAGTAGTCCAGTTTTATTCTTTTGCATGTTGCTGTCCAGTATTCTAACACCGTTTGTTGAAGAGCCTGTCTTTTTTTTCCATTGGATATTCTTTCCTGCTTTGTCAAATGTTAGTTGACCATAAAGTTGTGTGTTTATTTCTGCATTTTCTATTCTGTTCCATAGATTTGTGTTTCTGTTTTTGTGCCAGTACCATACTGTTTTGATCAGTACAGGTTTGTAATATAACTTGAAGTCTGGAATTGTGATCTCTCCAGCTATGCTTTTCTTTTTCAAGATTGCTGTGGCTATTCAGGGTCTTTAGTGGTTCCATATAAATTTTAGGATTGTTTGTTCTAGTTCTGTGAAAAATGCTGGTAGTATTTTGATAGGGATTGCATTAAATGTGTAGATTGCTTTGGGCAGTATGGACATTTTCACAATATTTGTTCTTCTTGGTGCAGTTGTAAATGGGACTGATTTCTTGATTTCCCCTTCTGCTGCTTCATTAGTGGTGTATATAAATGCAACAGATTTCTGTACATTTTGTATCCTGCGACTTTATTGAAATCATGTATCAGCTCTAGCAATTATTTGATGGAGTCTTTTGGGTTTTCTATATAGAGTATCATGTTATCTGCAAATAGTGAGTTTGACTTCTTCCTTGCTCATTTGGAAGCTTTTTACTTCTTTTTGTTATCTGCTGAGGTTAACACTTCCAGTACTATGTTGAATAACAGAGGTGAGAGTGGACATCCCTGTCTTATTCCTGACTGTAGAGGAAAAGCTCTGTTTTTCCCCATCAAGGATAATATTAGCTGTGGTTTTTCACATATCATCTTTATTTTGTTGAGGTATGTTCCCTCTGTTCCTATGTTGTTGAGGGTTTTTATCATGAATGAATGTTGTTCTTTGTTAAGTGCTTTTTCTTCATCTTTTGAGAGGATCATATGGTTCTTATCCTTTCTTTTATTAATGTAGTGTATCACATTGATTGATTTGTGAATATTGAACTACCTTTGCAGCCCAGGAATAAATCCCACTTGATCATGGTGAATGATTCTTTTAATGTACTGTTGGATTCAATTTGCTAGTATTTTGTTGAGAATTTTTGCATCCATGTTCATCAGAGATATTGGCTTGTAGTTCTCTTTTTTAGTGAAGTCTTTGTCTGGTTTTGGAATCAGAGTAATGCTGGCCTCATAGAATGAGTTTGGAAGTTTTTCTTCCATTTCTATTTTTTGGAATAGTTTGAGAAAAATAGGCAGTAACTCTTCTTCAAATGTTTGGTAAAATTCACCTGTGAAGCTATCTGGCCCTGGACTTTTGTTGGCTGGGAGATTTTGGAACACTGATTCAATTTCTTTGCTGGTTATCAGATGTCTGTTCAAATTTTCTATTTCTTCCTATTTCAGTTTTGGTAGTTTATATGTTTCTAGAAATTTTCTTCCAGATTGTCTAATTTGTTGGCATATAATTTTTCAAAATATTCTCTTATAATTGTTTGTATTTCTGTGGTGTTGGCTGTTATTTTTCCTCTCTCATTTGTGATTTTTTTTTTTTTTTAGGTCTTTTCTGTTTTTTTTTTTTTTTGATGAGTCTGGCTGGAGGCTTACCAATACTATTGAGTTTTTCTAAGGACCAATTCCTGGTTTCATTGATCTGTCATATTGTTTTTTAAAATTTCTATGTATCATTTATTTCTGCTCTAATCTTTATTATTTCCTTCCTTCTGCTGTCTTTAGGCTTCATTTGTTGTTCTTTTTCTAGCTTTTCTAGATGTATGGTTAGGTTGTTTATTTGAGATTTTTCTTGCTTCTTGAGGGAGGCCTGTATTGCTATAAACTTTCCTCTTAGAACCGCTTTTGTTGCATCCCAAAGGTTTTGGACCATTGTCTTTTCATTTTCATTTGTTTCAATGTATTTCTTTATTTTTTCTGTTATATCCTGGCTGATTCATTCATTGTTTGGTAGAATCTTATTTAACTTCCATGTATTTATGATCTTTCCAGATTTTTTCTTGTGGTTGACTTCTAGTTTCATAGTGTTATGTTCAGAAAAGATGCATGGTATGACTTCGATCTTTTAAAATTTTTTGAGGCTTGTTTTGTGGTCTAATAGGTGATCTATTCTGGAGAATGTTCCATGTGCACTTGAAAATAATGTGTATTCTGCTATTTTAGTATGGAATTTTCTGAATATATCTTTTAAATTCATCTGATCCAGTTTGTCTTTCAGACCCATTGTTTCCTTGCTGATTTTCTGTTTAGATCATTTGTCCACTGATGTAAGTCAGGGGTGGTATTAAAATACCCTACTATTATTGTATTATTATTATTGATTAGTTCCTTTATGTTTGTTAACTGTTTTATGTATTTGGGTGCTCCCACACTGAGTGCACAAATATTTATAATTGTTATATCTTCTTGTTGGATTGTCTCCTTTATTATGATATAGTGCCCTCTTTGCCTCTTGTTACAGTCTCTGTTTTAAAGTCTAGTTTGTCCAATATAAGTATTGCTACTCTGGCTTTCTTTTGACACCCATTTGCATGATAAATATTTCTCTGTCCCCTCCCTTTTGATCTGCAGGTGTCTTTAAGTCTGAAATGAGTCTCTTGTAGGCAGCATATAGGTGCATCTTGGTTTTTTTATTTATTCTGTCACCTGTCTTTTGATTAGAATTTTTAGTCCATTTACATTCATTGTAATTACCGATAGATATGTATTTATTACCATTTTGTTACTTGTTTTGTGGTTGTTTTTGTAGTCCTTCTCTGATCCTTTCTTGTCTTTTTCTCTTTCATGGTTTTCTGGTTTTCTTTAGTGATATATTTGGATTTCTTTCTCTTTATTCTTTCATAGTAGCAGGTTTTGATTTGTGGTTACCATTAGGTTTGTGTATATCATCTTCTGCATATAGCAGTCTATATTAAGCTGATGATTGTTTAAGTTTAAACCCATCGTTTACCCCTCCCCATGTTTTAGGTATATGGTGCCATATTTATTTTTATTTTATTTATTTTTAAAGATTTTATTTATTTATTTGACAGAGACAGAGACAGCGAGAGTAGGAACACAAGCAGGGGGAGTGGGAGAGGGAGAAGCAGGCTTCCCACTGAGCAGGTAGCCTGATGTAGGACTTGATCCCAGGACTCTGGGACCATGGCCTGAGCCGAAGGCAGCCGCTTAACGACTGAGCCACCCAGGCGCCCATATGGTGCCATATTTAAATCCTTTTATTTTGTGAGTTCCTTGACTTTCTTTCTTTTCCACTCAAAGGGTTCTCTTTAATTTTCTTGCAGGGCTGATTTAGTGGTTATGATCTCTTTTAGTGTTTGTTTGTCTGGGAAACTATCTTTCCTTCTATTCTGAATGATAGCCTTGCTGGATAGAGTGTTCTTGGCTGCAAGCTTTTCTCATTCAGCCCTTTGAATATATCATGGCACTCCTTTCTGACTTGTAAAGTTTCTGCTGAAAAATCTACTGATAGCCTAATGGGGTTTCCTTTGTAGGTAACTGTCTTCTTTTGTCTTGCTACTTTTATTTATTTACTTATTTTTTGTCATTATATTTTGCCATTTTAATTACAATGTGTCTTAGTGTGGCTCTGCTTTTGTTGATTTTGATGGGAGTTTTCTGTGCCTCCTGGATGTGGGTATGTGTTTCCTTCCCCAGATTAGGGAAGTTTTCAGCTGTTGTTTCTTCAGATAAATTCTCTGCCCCCTTGTCTCTCTCTTCTTCTGGAACTCCTATAATATGAATGTTATTAAGTGTATATTATGTTATGGAGACACTGAGCTCCCTAAGTCTCTTTTCATGTTGCATAATTCTTTTTTCTCTCTTTTGGTCAGCTTGATTACTTTCCATTACTCTGTCTTCTAGGTCATTAACTCATTCCTTTGCATTTTCCAGTCTGCTGTTCATTCCCTCAAGAGTGTTTCTCATTTCACTTATTGAGCCCTTTATCTCTGCTATGTTATTCCTTATCTCTCTGTTAATAGTCTGACTGATGTCCTCCACTCTTTTCTCAAGTCAGTGAGTATCCTTATGGTCATTGCTTTACATTCTCCATCAGCCATGTTACTTATATCTGTTTCACTTAGCTCTTTGGCTGTGGCCTTGTCCTTTTCTTTTCTTTGGGACAAATTCCTCTGTCTTCTCATTTTGTCTAAGTCTCTGTGCCTGTTTCTGTGTTTTAGGAAAGTCAGCTACATATCCTGTTATTGAGGGTAATGGATTTATGAAGAAGAGGTCCTGTAGTGCCCTACAGTATAGTGTCCCCTATTCCCCAGGCCCTGAGTGTCTCCAATGTGTGCCATGTGCACTCTGCTATTGTGCTGCTTGATCCTTTAGGCCAGTCATCTGCAGAGACTCTCTTTGCCTGCTGGGGGCAGTGTTTTGTCCCTGGTCTGAATGTGGTATGTTTTAACTAGGTGTGCTCTGGTCTGCTTGTGAAATGAGACCTGTTGTCACCACTGCCAGAACTGAGACTCTGCAAATCTCCCCTGTTGGGAGACATGATGTGAGCAGGGGTTTGGGCCGGTCTTCTGAGGGGGAGGTCTGGTGCGCTGGGACTGAGGTAAGCATGACTGGGAGGGGCAGTTCCACCAGAGTACAGAGGGCAGGGCTTGGTGCAAGCAAGTTAGGAGTGAGTGTTGGTACTGCACTTGTTCCCATAGGTGGCCCTGTGCTTATGTTGAGGGACAGCCGAGGGAAATGACACTGGCCAGTTCCTTTGTTCCCAGAAGGGTCACTCTATGAATGCTGCCTCTCTGGGACATGCCTCAAGAAGAGCAAATAACCTCTCCACTATGTGCCCCAGGCACTCCTCAGATTGCTGTTTTCATGCTGTATGTCTGCAGGCTATTTACCTTGTCTTCTCTCCAAGAGCAGCCCCAATGCCTCCAGGCTGTCCCAGAGTCGAGCCCACTGACCTTTAGAACTCCAGGCTTTAAGCCCCACTGGTTGAAAGAACTCACAAAATTCAGCCTCTCTTGCTTTCTAGGCCAATTGCTAAGGGGAGTCATCTTTCCCATGCACTCCCCTGTGTGCTGGTCTGTTTCTCATCCCTCTCTGCAACCACGGCTCCCTCTCCACAGCAGCCGCCAGGATCTACTTCTCCCCCAAATCACGTTTCCACACTTCCTACCTTCTTTGATGTGGCTTCTTTTCTACCTTTAGTTGTAGAGTTTGTTTTGCCAGTCTTCAGGTCAATTCCTGGGGTAGTTAGGATTATTTAATGATTATCTAGTTGTATTCATGGGATAAGGTGAGCCTAGGGTCCTTCTATTCTGCTGCCATCTTCCTCTCCCTTATTATGTATTAATTTTAAAAAGTCAGGCATGAGAGACAGCTCCTTGAAATATGCCATATATGAATTGAAGTATTTAATAAGACTTAATTCCATCCCTAGTTTTTACTGCTCTGCTATGATAGTATTTTCATGTAATAGAATAATTGTTGAAGACATTTTAATATTTTGCAAATTTCGGCTGCAATAAAATATGACTCATCATTATTAATGTAATTTTAAATAAGAAAAAAACTGCTTCTGGGAAAACTGTACTGATTGTAAGATGCATACTAATTTGAAAGGTGCTAAAATGTAGATAAAATATACATCGATGACTTGTTATTACTAATTCTAAAGGATACGGTTTTATAATAAGTGACTCATAAATATAAAAAAATATTTAAACCACATAAAAGGAAAGGGGGGCACATAAAAAAGCAGGGAATACTTGAATTTAGCTTTGAGTTTCCTGGAAGGCTAGACAAAAAAATATTTTATATTTTATGTTTTTATATTTTTATATTTTATATAAATGTATATAATACTATTTATTGAATGATTAAAAGGATATCCTCCTCAGAACATACATTTTTTCTGGAACTGAGTTATAAAAGGAATGCTGATTTGGAACATCTGTAAAGAGCTGTAGGCAATGTAAAGGCCATTGTCTTCAACCACAACAGTTTTAAGGAATATATAAAATGCTTTCATTTGACAATTTCTTCAACCTTCGAAAGCAGAAAGCATGATTGAAGATTTGGCCAATATCTTTAGAAATTTTAAAATAAAATTTATTTAAATTGCTTAGCCAACATTTCACACTAAAGAACATCTTTAATAGGAATGCTGCACCAAGTATGACAAACATAGCAATGAGATTTGCTGAGCTTCATTTTACCCTGAAAAGCCACAATTATTTGAAATTTAATTGGTACTGAAAATCATTTTCATGGATGGCAGAAGAAAAGCACAAGTTTTAGCTGTTTTTAGATTGAGCTATTTAAGATCAACAGTGTTATAATTATAATAAAAGCTGTTACATGACCAAAGCTAATTCAGATTATGCCTTAAGTCCATGAGTTGTATTTCATGTTTTACATTTCTTTCCTTTTTTAAAAGGGTACTATGGAAATTTTCAAAACATATGCAAAAAGTAGACACAATATTATAGTGAACACTTCTTTTTATCTATTACCCAGCTTGAACAATGATCAATTTATGGCCCTTTTTGTTTCTTTCATGCCCTTACCCCTGATTCTCTTGAGGGAATCCCAGATAGTATAATCTTTAATCTTTAAAGATCTTTCTCTAAGATAAGGATTCTCTTTTTAAATATAACCACATTAGGATTGTCATACCTAAAAAATTATTAATTCCTTAATATCATAGCCACTTAGGGTGTACATTGCTTCAGTTGTCTTATTAATTTTGTTTGTAAATGGATTGTTTGCTGAATCAAGATCAAAATGAGGTTTATATTCAGAGAAGAGACAAGAATGGCTCCTTCTCTACCTCTGAACATTCACGTCCTCAACAATATGGACTGAGTGCCTACAGTGGCAGGCCCCATGCTGGCTGCTGGGGAAACAAAGATGAATGCAACAAAATTCTGCAGTCAAAGAATGCATTATCCGCTGCATGGGAGGGAGTAACCCCATGCTTTTATTTGTAGGGAATGCTCAACAGCCCTCATTCCCGGGAAGTCCTCTTATATTGAATCTAAATTCCTCATTTGTAGCCTATTTCCATTCTTTTTGTTTTTAGTGGACAAGGAATAGTATCACTGCAGACTGTTATGACCATATCTATTTTTGTTTTTTGGGGGGGTGAGGTTTCTTTATTGTTTTTACTTTGTTGCTATTTTTTGCTTTTGTTTTTACTTTTCTGCCTTTCTGTAATCTCTTCTGCTCTCTTCCCACTTGTCTGCTGAGTACGTATGCTGTGTAACCGTGTAACTATAAGACACTGAACCACACAGTTATGTGGAAGATGTAAGATGTAAGATGTGTGTCTACCCAGGGGGATTAACACAAAATGGCTGATTTGACCAACAATCCTTGAACTTGTCAGTATTTCCTTAGAAACAGTGGGGTTTGAGTTAGAATTCAGAAGAGATGCTTTATAGTGTGCAGAGTATAAATAATATCATCTTAATGTTTTTAAAATATCTTCACATCAATTATTTCTTTATCCTCTCTATAATCCTATGAGTTATAAGGACAAGTATGATTATCTTTATTTGGCAGGTAGGAAAAATGCAGCACTAAGAAATTATGCTGTATAAAGAGTACATACAAAGATAGAATGGGGCCAAGAAACACATCGACAACAAGACAATAATAGTAGGGGACTTTAACACCCCCCTCACTGAAATGGACAGATCATCTAAGCAAAAAATCAACAAGGAAATAAAGACTTTGAATGACACACTGGACCAGATGGACTTCACAGATATATTCAGATTATTCCATCCCAAAGCAATAGAATACACATTCTTCTCTAGTGCCCATGGAACATTCTGCAGAATAGATCACATCCTAGGTCAGAAATCAGGTCTCAACTGATACCAAAAGATTGGGATCATTCCCTGCATATTTTCGGACCATAGTGCTTTGAAACTAGAACTCAATCACAAGAGGAAAGTCGGAAAGAACACAAATACATGGAGGCTAAAAAGCATCCTACTAAAGAATGAATGGGTAAACCAGGAAATTAAAGAAGAATTTAAAAAATTCATGGAAACAAATGAAAATGAAAACACAACTGTTCAAAATCTTTGGCATGCAGCAAAGGCAGTCCTAAGAGGAAAGTATACAGCAATACAAGCCTTTCTCAAGAAACAATAAAGGTCTCAAATACACAACCTAACCCTACACCTAAAGGAGCTGGAGAAAAAAACGACTTTGGAATGTATTGTCACCCACTAAGCATTTATTGTGTTACTACAATGGACACCGTGGTTGTCTGTGTTGACATTCTTATCACCTTCCCCCATGCATAACACCTGTCTACTGAGTCTCCCCAGTTTTACACACCAGTGCATGGCATTCACCTGTCCACAGTGTCTAGTTCAAGGGTGTCCAGAGCTGGGACTCTTGTTCATTGTGAGATGTCACGTTCTCTCTTCCCTGGATGTTAAGGAGAAAGTGTGTTGTCCTGGCAGCTGCTGACAGGCATCTTACAATGGTGGGGAGATGACAGCCTGAGGGACGGCAACATATGGAGTAAGGCAGAGTCCGTAGAGCTGCGGAGAGGTCTAGCTGGATCTTACGTGCATAATGCCTGAGGCTTACATTTCCTATGGACTTTTAGGTACAGGTGCCAGTGAATTCCCATTATTATGTAAGGCAGTTTGAGTTCAATTTTCTTTATTTTCTGCATAACATCTTCTGATATAGAACTTTTAAATTCATTTACTTCTCTCAAATTTGGGGTTACTGATTTCACATTCAAATATGAGCACCTGCAGGGTACTGGCACAGCACTGGGTACTTTCCCTTTTGCCCTCATGACAACATTATGAGATAATACTATTATTGAATTTCCACTTTTCAGTTGCAGATACTCAGGTTCTGAGAGATTGTGACTTCTCTAAAGACACAAAACCTATAAGCAGCAGTAGGGTCTGCATTTGAGCCTATTGAAAATACCATATTATATCTATTTATTACAGGAAAGAAATTAGAGATAAAAATTTCAACTTTTAGACAGTTGGCAAGTAGTCACTCATATTTGTGAAATACTTTCTATATTTCCAAAGCATATCTGAACCCATGTTACCACCATGTTGATGAGTATCAACTGTAGGTGCTGACTGATACAGAGGCCAGACACAGAGAATACCTAGGAAATGAGTCAAGGTGTACTTATCTAACCAATGCTGGTAGAAGAAGGTGCTACTCAGTAAAAACAATGTTCTCCAATGACAGACACAGTGTGTAAGCCTCTGGGTCTTCTGGAAATGGCTTCAGTATCATGGTATAGGATTAAGTCTGAATGAGTGAGGAGCACATTGGGACTTGTAGGAACTGTCACGTAGGAGTAGGCAGAACCCTCCCCCACCCCAAGCCCAGCTGGATCTTTATGATCAGAAATCTTGGTATTATACAAAATGACCATAGAGACTGGTATAAAATAAGCATCAGCATACCTTCTTTATTTTTTCTTTCCATTTTTAAAAATGTGAAACATTCTGCAAATTTGCATGTCATCCTTGCACAGGGGCCATGCTAATCTCTGAATTACTCCATTTTCAGTATATGTGCTGCTGAAGCAAGCACCACATCTTCTTTTAACGTATCTATTCTCCCTAGGCTAGCACAGTCTGGGCTAGGACCTTTCTGGTCTTAGAGCTGCAGAATTAGAGCAAGGGTCAGTTACCCTGATGTCTCTGAGAACCTTACAAGCCTTTAGGCTAGCTATAAATCTGTCAGAGTGATGATTATAATTTTACAGATGAGAAAGTTAAGTAAGTGTGTGGGGGCGGTTAAAACTATTTGGCCTCCAAGTGCATTAGGCGGTAACCGAACTAAGTGAAAACTAAGGTATTTTGACCGGCTCTTCAATTCTTGTTTAACTAGAATGCATTAGCTTTTCATCCATGGGAGGTTACCTCAGCCAATTTTGTTGTAAATGAAGCCCAGAATAGAAATTAGGAACATCATTGCAGGGCCAGGCTGTGCCTTTAAGTATAAAACCCAAAAAGAGTAAGCCTGGATGTGTTTGTAGTAATTGATGTTGAAGAGTTGATAACGAGACTAGACTCGTAGTTTAATCAGACTGCCTGGTGGTCACCCAGAACAGACACACTGTGACGCCTGTTGACACTAATATGGAAAAGCCATGGTTTCTTTGGGAGGGACTGTCGGTCCCAGGACAAAGCTGATTTCCCAGCACGGTGAGGGGCTCCAGGGCCATGAGGTTTCCAAGGCTTTCCCCTGTGTATTTTGATTAGTGCGTTTTTGATAAAGTGGGTAATAGTCTCTTTTCTCAGTGCTAATAACCCCTTTTGGTGCACCAGTAGCGGCCTAAAGAAGTCTCCTACCACCATAGATTCCACATGCTCTTGGCTAACTTAAAGGTACTGGATAGACTAGAGTTGGGGGCATCTTAGATAATGGATAATTTCAGACAATTCCCATGTCTCACTTTCTCATTCACTCAGAAATATTTATTGACTGCATTCTGTGTGTTGGATACTGTGCTGGTTTCTGGGTAGAGAGTAAAGAGCAAACAGATGTGATCGCTGCCCTGCTGAAGCTTGTAGATGTGTAATTACAAAACATGACGGATGAAATGGAAAAGATTTGAGTGCTATGAAGGCGTATGCCAGGGGATCACATTTTGGATTGGGGTACCACCTTCTGAGGAAGTGATTCTTTATGCTGAGAACTGAAAGATGAGAAAGCACCAGCAAGGTAGAATGGGAACAAGAGTTTCCTAAGCAAAAGAAAAGGCAGGTTAGTTGTTGTGGTGGAGGAAAGAACTGATCCTGTTTTACTAACTGAAGCTGGAGTTTGTGAGCCAGGAGGGAGGGCAATAAGCAGGGGGTGGTGGGTAAGTGCAGGCCCATGCACTGGGGTCATTTGAGCTTTGGAATCTTGAGATATCTGGATTCAAATCTTGGCTTCTACTTTTATTTATGATCTTGGACAAGTCACTTAATTTCTTTGTGAGTCAGTTTCCACTGCATTGAAATTATCTCCCGGGGGAACTAATGCAGAGTAAATGAATCTAAATGTCTGGTCCATAGCCCTGCCTGTTCCTTCTCTCCACCATCTGCTTCCTTTTCTCTTCCTGCATTTTTACTCAGAGCTATTGATGTAGTTGGTTAGTTATTTAACACTGGTTTTCTTGGCCCTTTCCCATTATCTTGCAACCTGAATAATCAAAAACTGAATGATCTAAAATTAATTTTATTTAAGGAATTTCAGTTACATCATTGACATTACCTTTATTAATTATAACAGGTGCATTTAGAATCAATTGTCAAAGTCTTCCCTTGCTCTTGAGTCTACCCTTGAGAGATACTCAGGTCCATGTTGGCTTAACGTTTTATTTACAAAATAGCTGTGATTTTTTTTTTAACTTGGAAAAGATTGTTTTGATGCATAATATGAAACCTGACTGTGTGACTTAGCAAATCAAAAATATTTATTCAGAAAACATTTCATTGCAGTTATCTGTCATGTTGAAAAGGCAGCTTTTTGTTTCAGTGCAATGAATGCAACACAGTATGTTTTGGATTATTAGCTCTGTTGGTTGAGCGTG
This sequence comes from Halichoerus grypus, assembly GCF_964656455.1. Classification (NCBI taxonomy): domain Eukaryota; kingdom Metazoa; phylum Chordata; class Mammalia; order Carnivora; family Phocidae; genus Halichoerus; species Halichoerus grypus. Next base: position 87,972,294 of record NC_135719.1, on the reverse strand, counting down.
GTTATATGAGAACACTTGGGCCAATATTCCCAAATATAAAGAGTGCCCCAGATTCTCAAACATTAGGAAGATGTCACAGAATAGTCTCATTCTTCCAAGTAAATGAACTAGATCAAAGAGTTCTTCTGTATCTTTCCCTCCCCACCCTTATTATAATAAGGCATATTGTGAAGGGATTTCTCGAAGTGGGAGCTAGCACTAATATCTTTCAAAAATGCTTCTACAGGGAGTTTATGCTTCACGCCATCTTGGTGGCTGCCTCTGGGACCTAGAACTACACCTTTGGCTTCCATGGGCCATAGTGTAAAATAGAACACAATTATGTTCCCTACCAACCTCACAGGATTGTCCAGAGCGTTAAACTAGATGCCGTGTTTAAAACGGTTGAGGATGGGGAGCATTCATTCAACAAATCTGCCTGAATGGAAAGAACCAGAAGTGTTCTTTCCCAGTCTGGCCCAGGTGTATTATTTGATAATTGTAACAACCCTGCAAGGTGGTCAGGACAGTAACTCTCAAGGGCTGGGGGAAGACTAGGTGCTATATGATGAAGATTTTTTAAATTCACTTGTTATGTTTAAATAATTAAATCCCACAACTACTCTATAACTCATTTTGTTGTTCATTGACCTGTGCTGCCAGTAGGTTCTTTTCCCCATAGAACCCTCCAAACCTTTCATTGTTTACCCTTGCCTTCTTGCCTTTTTTTTTTTTTTTTTAAAGATTTTATTTATCTGACAGAGAGAGACAGCGAGAGAGGGAGCACAAGCAGGGGGAGTGGGAGAGGGAGAAGCAGGCTCCCAGGCGAGCAGGGAATCGATCCCAGGACGCGGGGATCACGACCCAAGCCAAAGGCAGACGCCCAACGACTGAGCCACCCAGGCGCCCCAGCCTTCTTGCTTTTTGAATGAATTGTAAAATGGCTCTCAAAGACTTAAAACAGCCATCCCCATTTTAGCCTTCTCTTTTAAGAAGTCACAGTTATACCATATCTTGTATATAGTTTTCTTTTCTATTCTTTTATGGTTCTAAGTTTTATAGTTTCCTGCCAAGTCTGCTGAACTTTTCCTCCTAGGTCTTTCTTTCTTTCTTTTTTTAAAAAAGATTTTATTTATTCATTTGACAGAGGTAGATACAGCGAGAGAGGGAACACGAGCAGGGGGAGTGGGAGAGGGAGAAGCAGGCTTCCCGCTGAGCAGGGAGCCCGATGTGGGACTCGATCCCAGGACCCTGGGAGCATGACCTGAGCCGAAGGCAGACGCTTAATGACTGAGCCACCCAGGCGCCCCTCTTTTTTTCTTTCTTGTTGTCTTTGTAGCTCCCTCTCTTTTTTCTATAAAGGAGTCTTTCCTTCCCAGAAAGTTACGCTGATGTCCCTTTTAACCGGGGGGATTGTAATCTGTTACTTTTCCAGCCTACTGGGCGCTTTGGGGGAGGGCCTCATGTTGTCTGATGGAAAACTCCTGGCCACTGACAATGCGGGACACTGGCTACGCCCTGCACATTCCCTCTCTGGGCTGGGACACCCCGCCGCTCAGAGCCGTGCCTCTCATTAGGTAGCGGTGGAAGTGTTTCTGCGTCCAGGACCTAGCACATGGGCTGAGTTCCGGCAAACGGCTTTCCTCCTTCCCTGTTAACATTATCTGATGGTGTAATTCGGAGGGAAAGGGGAAGAGCCAAGGCGGGTTGTGCTCTTGCCTGCTTTTCCTGGCAAGACTGTTGGGGCGTGTTGTTCCCGGAGCCTGTCCTCATAATCTGATCATTCTCATCCTGCCGGGGTGGCCCGGAGGTTGCCGCACAGAGTAGCGTGACAGACCGCCAGCAAGGTGATACAGAGGACACCAAGGGGACCTCTCACACGTGGCAAAAGGGAGAACGCTAGTACATGGAAGTCCCGAATCTCACGCGTTCCTTCAAGTAGAAGTCCCAGATGGAAACTCTCTGAGTCACACCCTGGGCTTATTTTCCTTAGACCTTTTGTTGTCAGGGAGAAAACAGGGGAAAAAAAGTAGAAATGAAGGAAGAGGAAAGTTCAAAGAAAACTTGGGAACTTGACTCTTAGAAACAGCCTATTCAAAAATATACGTTTAGACAATGTTGAGAGCGACAGGGAGGATGTTGACTTCACTGAAGGTGGCATGAAGGCAGGGCACCCAGTTTTACCCTCTGTTAAGTGACCGGTATATGAACATAAAAGACATATAAATTGGTTTATTTCAGACATCCCAAAGAATGAAGTGTTTTTATACAGGGCAAAAAAAAAAAAGAACTGCTATTCAATTTCAATAGTAAGCAGAATAGAGTCTAAAAATTAAAAATTTTCAAAAACCAGAAATTGTCTATTAACTATTGACAAATACAAATTTTAATGGATTCATAACAGTAAAATCCTAGACCTGGTTTTTAAAATGAAGTGTCACTTATTGAAATTTAGTCTTTGAGAAATAGTGCAAAACCTAAAACTTATCTCTAAAAATAAAGCTCTCTAACCTATAATTTGAAAGCTCTCCGATTTTAATATGAATTTCTTTGACAAGCTCTGTTTCCCTTGTGACAAAATGTCTCTTTTCAGTTTGAGTCATCATTGCACATTTATGAAATCTGACAATGCTGTTTTTACACAGCCTGAGATATTTGGGTCAAGGTGATGGGTGAGACATTGCGAAAGTGGAGTAATTTGACTGCTTGGATGTGGGTGGTGAAGAAGGTTTACCTGGAGGTGACAGAGGGTTACAGAAGGACAGGGGGAGGCAGGACATGGGGTACCAAAGGTGCATTTCACTGTCTTTACCATTTTGCCTGCCATTTGAATTCACAGATGCCTGAGGCTATACTATCCAATCCTTCATTAATCTTTGAAATTAGCTAAGAAAGGGGCTTTTCTTGTAGCTAAGTCCAGGGTTCTGAAACTGGGGCCACGGGTGTATTTGATTCTAAGTTCTGTATTTCTCTACCAAATGCAACATCCATTCTCTCTCTCTCTCTTTTTTTTTCATTCTCTTTTAATTAGTAATAATGATTATCTTAGAGGACACAATTTCTTGTTTTTGTTTATTTTTTGTTTCCTTTCAATATATATGTATATATATATATAAAGTAATCTCTATGCCCAGCATGAGGCTCCAACTCACAACCCCGAGATCAAGAGTCACATGCTCCACCGACGGAACCAGCCAGGCTACCTTTTTCCTATTTTTATCAACAAAATACTAAGGGGCCAAATTTCATGTGCTGCTAGAGTCTGAGAGCTTATGGAAGCCACTACATAAAGAGGGACAAAAGGAGGTTTTTTTCCCTTGGCACTCAACAGAGAATGCATTACTGGAAGCCTAACATATTCTCACATGGGGAAGGCCACAGCTGGGGAATGCAATTAATGGCCCTTGCATTTGCAAAAAAACACAGTTCCATAAACTGCAATGACGTCTTTTTAAATGTGTGCTGTATTTGGGGGGCAAAAAAATAATTTACAGGCAGGGTGGGATTGTGCTTAAAGCAGATGGGTATGTTTTCAGTGTGGCATGGTATGGGGTGGAGCATGAGCATGGCCAATTCTACCACAAAATATTAAAATCTGCTGCTGTTCTGGAACTCTTTTTTCCTTATGATTGCTTCTCTGGCCTCTGCAAATGCCCCTGCCTTCTTTCCAGATCTGGATCCAGATTCTGGCCAGCTACTTAGACCAGAGGATTTAACTGGTTCCATATGTTACTGGCACCCAATTCTTAGAAAAGAAACAAACAAACAAAGAAGAATCTAACGATTTACTTTTTCCATCAGCTTGCCATATTCTTGGAAGTTTTAGGTGTGTTGTCTACTAGATTGTTTACTACGAGGCTGCTTCTTCGTAATATTGATAATATCTTTTTAGGATGCCTTTGATCAGTGGTTCTTAAACTTTAACATGCATCAGAATTATCCCGGAAGTCTTGTTAAATACAGATTGTTGGGCCTCACCCCCATAATTTCTGATTCAGTGTGTGGGACACAGAGCCCTATAATATGCATTTTTAACAAATTCTCAGAAAACGCCGATGCTGCTGGTTTGGAGATCACAATTTGAGAAACTCTGTTTCAGACATAAGTTTCTTAGCTATTAATTCCAGTCTTCTTACTGGATTTCTTGATTAGCCACTGAGATTAACCCTTACTCTTTTTTTTTTTTTTTTTAAGTAAACTCTACACCTAATGTGGGGCTCAAACTCATGACCCTGAGATCAAGAGCTGCATGCTCTACCCACTGAGCTAGTTAGACGCCCCAGCCCCTATTCTTAATAAGGGTTTCCAGGAAGTACTGTACTATAAATCAGAGGAACTCTTAGTAGTTTATGAACTGACAGAACCTAGGAACATTCCACTGGAAGAATTTTAGGAATTTATGTGGGCCATGTGGTATCTGGTACACCATGGGAGTTTGTCAGTGTCCTGGAAAGACCTGGAGTTGCCAGGGTCAGAGATGTTGGACCTGAATATCTCATCACACTGAGACATCTTTTGACTAATCCTGCAGGCTGAATCTCTAAATCTCATCCACTATCGCCCCTGATAAGATGGGACCTCATAGTCAAGACCTTATTTTATTTTATTTATTTTTTTATTGAGATGTATTTGACGTATAACATTATATTAGTTTCTAGTGTGCAATAAAATGATTCTATATATGTATATATTGCAAAATAATCACCACAATAAGTCTAGGTAACATCCATTACTACACATAGTTACAAATTCTTTTTTTCTTTTAAAGAATTTTATTTATTTATTTATTTATTTATTTGAGAGAGAGAGAGCGCGCGCGCACGTGCGAACATGAGCAGGGGGAGGGGTAAAGGGAGAAGAAGAAGCAGACTCCCCACTGAGCAGGGAGCTTGATCCCAGGACCCCAGGATCACGACCTGAGCTGAAGGCAGACACTTAACCAACTGAGCCACCCAGGTGCCCCTACAAATTCTTTTTCTTGTGATGATAACCTTGAAGATCTACTCTCTTAGTAACTTTCAATTATATGATACAATATTATTAACTGTAGTCACCATGTTGTAGATTATATCCCCAGGACTTACTGATTTTATAACTGGAAATTTGTACCTCTTGATTCTTGTCACCCATTTCATCACCCTCCCTTACCCCACCTTTGGCAATCACCAATCTGTTCTCTGTATCTATGAGTTCTATTTTTTGTCTGTTTATATTTTAGATTCCACATGTAAGTGAGATCATACAGTATTTATCTTCCTCTGTTTGACTTATCTCATTTAGCATAATGCCCTCAAGCTCCATCAGTGTTGTCACAAATGGCAGGATTTCTTTCTACTTTATGACTGAATAATATTTGAGACCATATTTTATTTGATTGGCATAGTAGATCTATTGTAATGAGAAGCTTTTTAATAATTAATAAAACAAAAGAGTCTTTGGATTTTCTTCTGTTTAAATAACAGTGATTGGAATTGTTACTTTTGTTTTCAGTAACCCCATGGAAATATTTGCTAACCATTCCCATGTGGTGTAAAGAGGAACAAATAGGTCAGACACTAAGCCTGAGCCTCAAACTCTTAACATCTGGATGGAAGTTAGGAGGGGGAGTCAGAAATTTTTATTATAGACTCCTGGATGCAAAGAGGAAGAGCTCCCTATTTATGTGAAAATATCTGGGGATAACTACAAAAAATAGCCACCTCCAGTGGCTGTCCTTATCCTGGCTAATTCTTTTCTACTATACTTATTATATTGGAATTTACACCATTTACTTATTTATTAAGCCACCTGTCACTATTGAATGTACACATTCTGAAGGCAGGGACTTTGTCTTGTTCACTACTGGGTCCCCAGTGCCAAGTGGTTTCTGGCATGTTCTTGTTGCTTGATATATTTGACAAATGAGTGAATGAATGGATCTACCTTGGTCAGCAACTTATTCCAAGATCAAACCACCAATATATTTAGCATTTTCCCTTAAGGAAGTAGGTTGCCTAAATGTCATAGTTCTGTAGGACTAGTTTCTATCAGCAGCAGGTGGGATATTGTGAAGGAGTTAGGCTAACAAGTTGAGGAATTCTGGAAGAGAATGGGGAAAGGCAGACTCTTTGAATGTGTTGTCTGAGTTATTAGAACTCCTTATAATTATGGTCAAGACCGTAAAATTAATACATCTCATCCTGTTTTAATAATACCTCTTCTTTACCTATACAGTTTCTTGAGTTAGTTCTCTTAATTTGGGGTTGAGTCATCCTTAATCATTGCCTTACTAGGCAGTTTTACTGGCTGTTAAAACTTTTTAATTTTTATTTATTTATTTTTTTAATTAATTTTTTTTTTAAAGATTTTATTTATCTACTTGACAGAGAGAGACACAGCAAAAGAGGGAACACAAGCAGGGGGAGTGGGAGAGGGAGAAGCAGGCCTCCCGCAGAGCAGGGAGCCCGATGCGGGGCTCGATTCCAGGACCCTGGGATCATGACCTGAGCCGAAGGCAGACGCCTAATGATTGAGCCACCCAGGTGCCCCAAAACTTTTTAATTTTTAACTGAGAACTCCTTATTCATGGATGTAGCCTGAGTTGAGAGCTACTATGCCATGCGTTTGCTGAGGCTTTACTCATCAGGGGAGAGGGGACTGTTCATGAGTTATCTGTGAGAATTAGAAAATTTTTTTGTTTTTTATTTTGATGCTAATTTCAACAAATGTAATATAAACGTATTCTAGATCATCAGGCTGATTCCCTTATATACCTTAGTTCTACCATCATATTTCAGTGCCCATGTTGCATTTGTGTTTATGATGGTTGGGTCGGGGTCATGCGTTTATTTTTTTAATATATGCATATTTAATTAATTAGTTAATTTATTTATTTATTCATTTATTGATTAAGTAGGCTCCATGCCCAGCGTGTAGCCCAACACAGGGCCTGAATTCACAACCCTGAGATCAAGACCTAAGCTGAGATCAAGAGTTGGACTGTTTAACTGACTGAGTCACCCAAGTGCCCTGGGGGTCATGCATATATAATAAACTCTCATGCATATATGAGAAAAAAATAGTAGCAGGTAATGTATAATGACACACTTGTACAGACTGAAGATCAAATCACAATGCAGAGACCCCATATGAAGGAGCTTGTGTCTGATCTTGTAGATCCTGTAATGACAGACCATTGAAGGGACTCAGATCAGGTAGAGAGAGAAAGATGAGAAGAAATGTTCATGATGTTCAATCAGCGTGAATTAGTGATTATTTGTCTCTTGAGGGAGGAGGGTTAGGATGGTGAGGGAGTAGTGAAGGGTGACTCCTCATGTTTCTCAAGCCTGAGCAATATAGAGAGTTCCCTAAAGGAAAAAAAAAATTTTTTACAGCATATGCTTCTGACTTGAATTAATTATATGATAATGTTACTTTAATATGTATATAGAAAAAATTAGACATAAATTTTTTATTAGTCTTATAAAACCAAAACATACTTATAAATTAAATATAAAGAACCATAAAACCAGTTAATTCTAAATTAACACTTTATTTTTTTAAACAACATTAATTTTATATGACAAATGGTGTTGTTTTGATAAAACTAAATCACTACTTGCAAACTAAATTTAGCACAGATTGCTACAGCAGAGGATATTTTGAGTTAGGATAGAGAAAAGTGGTGAAGAATTGTCAATACTCAGCTCACGAACAGACTCAACCCTTTTTAAAAAGAGGCTCTACATTTCTCAAGTTGAGAGACTTTTTTTAAGACTCCACTCAAGGGTTACTTCATTTGAAAAGCTTCTCTGACAAACCCAGCTGGGTCTGTGTGGAGTTCTGTCAATTAATTTATCTCATTACATTGTGACTCTTGTGTATTTTTTTTTTTTTCCCTGAAAGCAATTTCTTGGGAATTGGAACAGTGCCTTAGCATATAGCAGGGCACAGTAAAAGTTTTTTGGCTGAATGAAAGCTTCATATAGACACTCTGGGCTTTATTTATTTATTTATTTATTTATTTATTTGACAGAGAGATCATGAGCAGGGGGCAGGGGCAGAAGCAGAGGGAGAAGCACGCTCCCCACTGAGCAGGGAGCCCGATGCAGGGCTCAATCCAAGGACCCTGGGATCATGACCTGAACCGAAGGCAGATGTTGAACTGAGTCACCTAAGCGTGCCTGGGCTTTTTTTTTTTTTTTTAATGATTCATTAAGCAAAATAAAAAAAGCCAGGTGGTATATTAGGGTTCAGTCTGAAGAGAAGGGAAATTATGAGGGATTTTTATAGGAGTTAGCTCTTCCGTAATTCAGAAGGAACTGGAGAAGTGAAGTTCCAGGCAGGGAGTCAGATAATTGGAGAAGGGTCACCAGCAAGGCATCAGAGAAGCCAAGCATGTGCAGTGATGGGGAACCTCATGGGCAGGTCTGTGCAAGCTGGCTACCATGTATGTGTCTGGTCATGAGTGTTGGTCAACAGGGTCAATACGAGGGAAGAACTGGATGTGGAACAGAGGAGAACAAGGACAAGCTTGATTCTGTAGGCTACTTTGCATATTTCTGTCACCATGTCTGGCTACAACAACTTTCAGAGAGTAATGGCCATTGCTTCAGTTCTGCCTTCTAACTCTCATTCAGGTTCCTTTTGGTCAACTCAACCCCACAACCACAGAAGGAGAGGATTTGGGGAAACATAGTTTCAGCTTAACCAAGTTAACATAGCACACCCCACCACAATCAGATCTCTACTCCGCTAGTGTGGCTCTCTAGGGCACACTATTTGTGGCATCTCTGGTTTCATAAGAGGTAGTGGAAGACTCCAAGGACCCTCTCCCCACAAATACAACGACCAGTACTTCAGGGGGCAAGGGAATCATGAGGCAAGGTTTCCCTGAAAGTAGATGTCAATAGCCACACTGCTACCAAGACACTGGCCCTTGGCCTGGAGGCCAGGTGAGGAAATTGAACCTGGGACACCCAATGTGAGCATAAGCAGAAGCCAATGTTTCTGGAGGAAATCTTCAACTTAATCTGCAGATCTTCAGTTTGCAGATTAAGCAATCATTTCACAATCAAAATCACTCTGCACGTTGGAAGGTAAGCCACTGTGAGTGAGAACAGAAAAAATAAACAGCAGATTTAGATTCCCATAGACTTCAGTTGTCACAATTGTCAGTTACAGAATATAGGCAGCTGTGTTAAAAATATTTAAAGAAATAATGGACGTAGTTGCAAAGATGAGTGAACAACAAAAGACTATCAAGGATGAATAGGTAAAATCAACAACACAAGAAACAACAGACGTTTTTGAGGATGTGGAGGAAGGGGAACCCTCTTACACTGTTGGTGGAAATGGAAACTGGTGCAGCCACTCTGGAAAACAGTATGGAGGTTCTCCGAAAAGTTAAAAATAGAACTACCCTATGACTCAGCAATTGCACTAGTAGGTATTTATCCAAAGGATACAAAAATACAGATTTGAAGGGATACATGACACCTGATGTTTATAGCAGCATTATCAACAATAGCCAAATTATGGAAACAGCCCAAGTGTCTATTGACTGACTGATGAATGGATGAACAAGAAGTAGGGCATATATATATCTCTGGTTATATATATATATATATATATATATATATATATATATATATATATATATAATATATATATATATTACTCAGCCATAAAAAAGAATGAAATGTTGCCATTTGCAATGACATGGATAGAAATAGTGTATTATGCTAAGTGAAATAAGTCAGTCAGAGAAAGACAAATATCATTTGATCTTACTCATATGTGGAATTTAAGAAACAAAACAAACACACACAGGGAAAAAAAAGAGAGAGAGAGAGGCTGACCAAGAAACAAATCCTTAACTATAGAGAACAAGCTGATGGTAACCAGAAGGGAGGTGGGTGGGGGGATGGGTGAAATAGGTGATGGGGATTAGGGAGTACACTTGTGATGAACACCAGTGCTGTATGAAAGCGTTGAATCACTATATTATACACCTAAAACTAATATCACACTGTATGTTAACTAACTGGAATTAAAAACTTAAAAAAAAATAAAAAGATGAAGGACAAAATAAAATAAAATAACCCGAGAAAAGAAAGCACAGCCGTAAGAAAAAAAAAATGACTGAATAGGTAGATTTGAAAATAAAAGAGAATTTCTGGAAATGGAAAATATAATTGTTCAAAATTTAAAAATTCAGTGAGTGGGTTTCACATCAGATTTGACACAGCCATAATCACCACAGCAGAGGGACAAAAGGAATCAGAAAAGTAAGACTAGAATGAGGGTGGTAGGCAATATTTAAAGAGATACGGGCTTTAAGTTTTCCAGAGTCAGCCTCTTCCACAGATCCTAGAAATAGTTTCAGAGAGAATGGAAAGCCCAAATAGTTTTAAAACTGTGAAAGAATTCAACTTGTAGTTAATATCTTCCCATGAAGAAAACTCCAGGTCTAGATTATTTTACAGGCAAGTCTTGCCAAGTTTTCAAGGACCAAACTTACACAAATTCTTTCAGAGAACCGAAAACTCATTCTAGGGGCCACCGTCACCTTGATAGCAAATTCAGGCAAAGTCAATATGAAAAGGGAAATTACAGGTCAATCTTGTTAACATATGTACAGATTGAATCCATCAGTCAATAATGAACACCCAAAGGACCCTAGTCCAAAGCTGAAGGAAATGGCTAACATAAGTAAAAACAAGGGACAGAATTTACCAGCATTGAAATCAGGAAGCACTGCCAGGTATATTCTGTAAATTTCCACTTAAAAGGAGAGGGCACATTCCACCGAAAGGCAAGGTCAATATAAGTAGATAGAAGCTTTGGGCAATTTTCTGTTTTTTAGATTGTTAGTCATACAGAGTGTTCTTTATCTTATTTTGCTTAAAATTTACATATACATTATATATATTCTTTTGAATATATCAAGAATTATGTATATATATATAAATGTATAAATATGTGTATGTTTTTGTGTGTGCACATACTTATGTATGTATATATGCGGTTTTCTTCCATGGAAAGGTGATGGCATAAAAATAAAACTGAAGGGGGGTAATCAGAGAGGGGGAGATGAACCACGAGAGACTCTGGACTCCGGGAAACAATTTGAGGGTTACAGAAGGGAGGGGGGTGGGAGATGGGGTAGCCCGGTGATGGGCATTAAGGAGGGCACATGTAATGAGCACTGGGTGTTATACGTAAATAATGAATCATGGAACACTACATCAAAAAAAAAGCTTATAATGGAATGAAATGGCCCAAAAGAAGTACATAGAACAAAACTGCATTGGCTCTGAAACTAAAAAATAAGGCTAAGCATAAGCCATGGACATTTGGGAATTTCGGGCAGATAAAATTCCATTTGGACCCAAGTGACAGAAGTTGTAGCAACTGAGCCAACACTCAGCTGCCTTGTTAGAGGCTAAATGCAGTATTACAGAAACTGGGTGAAGGAAAGTCTCTCAATGCTTCTAACATTCTTCATTCAAGGACTCTCAACTTTGGGTTGGGGCTCCAACGTGTCAGAATCCCTTAGAGGACTTTTCCAAAATATACCCATATCATCACTGGTTTTTGATATCTACTCTTTTCTCTGAGACTCAAGGCTTTGTTTCATACTGCCCAAGGCTGAACATGGGTGGCTTAGGAGAATAGGTGTCCCAGTGGGAGCACCTCTCTCTGTTCCAAACCGGAATGTGGCCGTTGTAGATCAGGAGACTATGACTGGTAGGGAAACTGCAGGACTTTCCTGCCATTTTTTGCTGACCTGAACGCTGCTTTATGCTGGTTCACGTTTGCCTCAGTGGGGAGAACAGGTAACCCGGAAGGGTGGGTAAGGAGTCTAGATTGACTGTTTATTACGCACGTGAACTTGAACAAGTCATATTTCCTCTTAGCATTGATTTTTTTAAAAAGATTTTATTTATTTATTTGACAGAGAGAGAGAGCACACAAGTGGGGGAGCGGCAGACAGAGGGAGAAGCAGGCTCCCCGCTGTGCAGATAGCCCAACGCAGGGCTCGATCCCAGGACCCTGAGATCATGATGAGCTGAAGGCAGCCGCTTAACCGACTGAGCCACCCAGGCGCCCCAAGCATTGATTTCTTGACTGTATAATGAGGAAACATAATTCTTACCTAGCAGAGTTTTTGGGGATTAAATGGAAAGTATGTAAAGCCTTCATATAGAACATGATCCATAGTAAACTCTCTGTAAATAAAATTACGCTTTATAACCATGAAAGCGTAACTGTCCTAAACCATTATCCATGACATGTAGAATGGTATATATACAGATACATAGATACAGGAAAAATATTTGCTCAATGGACTTAGGTTGTTTTGCATGTTCAGCAATTGTGAGCTGCTGTGGGATGGAACCATTCAGATATATTAGCTGAAGAACTTTTGGACTAATTTATGAGAATCTTGGTACTGCCAGCAAACTGAGAAATGTTATTGATAAATGATCCTTGAGTTCCTCATTTGTGATTCTGAAATGGAACCTGGAGGGGTTCTGTGGCTCAGATCTGACTGACTTTAAGCACTGAATCCTGCAGCCTAACACTTGGTACCAGCTGGTTCAATTTGCTTCCCTTCTGGGTCTCACTCTAGCAAACCTTTTAGTTTTCATTGCACTGAGCATTCACAGAAGTGCTAGTCTAATTATTGTTTTCTTCTTGAAGATTTTATAAGAACTGCAGAAAATTAAAGAGAACTTGCTGAGTTCGAATATCCACTATAATTTTTTGCAAATATATCAGTTGCAGCCATGAAATTAATCAAATACAGAACCTAAAACAAACAACGCAGGAAAAAGGGTAAAGCTTAACTACCCTGCGGAAAAAGACAGATGTTCTTCGTCTAAATGAAGAGTGATTAGACTCCAAAATACTGAGATGCTCATCTTGTCCTTCACTAGAAGTCATTATATCTTCTTCTGAGTTTTAGCCTCACTGATAATCTTTTTCCTTATAAATGATCTGTTTATTTCTTTTGCCCATTTTTCTTTAAATTTTGGGTATTTTTCTTGATTTTAAAAGTTCCTGCTGTATTAACCTTTTATTTAAAATGTATTTTGCAAACATTTTTCCCTATTAATCATTTGTCTTGTGACTTATGCTTATTATCATATAATAGTTTTAAACTTTTCCTTAGTCAAAACTTTTTTTCTTTTACTGAACTCAGATTTTGAGTGTGGTGAGAAAGCATTTTTCTACACTCAGGTTTGGAGGAATTCACCTATATTTTCTGTTTACTCTACTATACCTTCTTGTTTTATATTATATTTCTGATTCGTTAGGAGCTTATTCTTGTGTATGGTGTGAGCAATGGATCTAATTTTATCTTTTTCCAAGTGGCTATTCAGTGTACCAACAGCATTTACTGAAAAGTCCATCTCTGTCCCAGTGATTTAATATGTCACCTTTATTATATACTAGATTTCTATGTGTCATTGAATCTTTTTCTGGACTTTCTATCCTAGCCCATTAATCTGTCTATTCATTTTAATTACAGAAGCTAATCATCACTTATAACCTTTCCTTTTTCAGTGTTTTTCTTTTGCATGTTGATTTTTCCATGTGAATTTTAGCATCAACTTGTCTAGTTCCAGAAAAGAAAAGGCTTGTTTGTACTTTTGTATTTTAAAATTAGGATCCCATTAAATTTATAAATTATGTAGGGAGAGGTGACATCTTAATGATGTTGAGATGTTCTAACCAAGAACATGGGATGTCTTTCCATCTGTATAATTCTATGTTTGTGTTTTTCAAGAAGACTTTTAGTTTTCCTCACTTAGGTTTCAAAAACTTCATATTAGGTATATTTTTAAGTAGTTTTTGTGTTGTTATTCTAAATGAGATTTTTTTCTTCCATTATATCTTTCAGTTGACAATTTGTGTATATGAAAACCATTGATTTTACATATTAATTTAATATAATGCTATATTGTTGGATTCTTTTAAGTTATTTTTATCAGTGGTTCTTTAAGGTTTTCCAGTTATACTAGCATGCCATCTGCAAGTAATAATAGTTTTCCTTCCTTTCCCCCCCAATTCTTAACCTCTTTAATTTGGGGGGGGTGAGGAGGAGTTTTAATTGCTGTGACCAACATCTCCAGTACAATGTTAACTAACAGTAGCGATTTTGGGCATCTTTGCCTTGTTCCTGAACTTAGTGGGAAAACTTCTAATGCTTCTCCATTAAGAAGATGCTGGCTTTAGGATTAAGATATATAATATGCTAAGGAAATATAAATGTAATACTATTTTCTTGAGAATTTTGATTTGGAATGGTGTTAATTTTTCTTGAAGTTCTTTTCAGCATTTATAATGGAAAATCATATGATTTTTCTCCATAGAGTTATTATGATGGTGAACAATATTAACAGATTTCCTAATACTGAAATATCCCTGCAATTCTGGTAAAAATTCCCTTGACTGTGGTGTGTTATATTCGTAATGTGGTACTGGAGTCTGTGCAATAATATTTTATTTAGGATATTTTACATGTATACTTATAAGTGATATAGGATATTAATGTTATATTTGCCTCACAAAATTAATTAGAAAGTTTTCCTTTATTTATTTATTTATTTTGCTACGCTAGGTGATTTTATTTATTTTTTAATTCCAATATAGTTAACATACAGTGTTATATTAGTTTCAGTTGGACAATATAGTGATTCAACACTTCCATACAACACCTAGTGCTCACCACAAGTGCACTCCTTAATCCCCATCACCTATATCACCCATCCCGCCGTTCACCTCCCCTCTGGTAACCATCAGTTTTTTCCCTATCATTAAGAGTCTGTTTCTTGGTTTGTCTCTCTCTCTTTTTCCTTTGCTCATTTGTTTTGTTTCTTAAATTCCACATATGAATGAAATCATACGGTATTTGTATTTCTCTGACTTATTTCGCTTAGCATAATACTCTCAAGCTCCATCCATGTGTCATTGCAAATGGTGGAGTCTTTCAGGTTTTGTACATATGTCATCTGCAAAGAGTGAAAGTTTTGCTCCTTTCTTACTGATTTGGATGCCTTGTTTATTTCTTTTTCTTCTCTGATTCCTGTGGACATGACTCCCAGGACCATGTTGAATAAAAGTGGTTGAATAAGAGTTGTTTTTTTGCTGACCTTAGGGGGAAAGCTCTCAGTTTTTCCCTATTGAGTGTGATGTTCACTGTAAATTTCTTATACATGGCCTCTACTATGTTGAGCTATGTTCCCTCTAAACCTACATTGTTGAAGGCTTTTACTTTGTCAAGTACTTTTTTCTGTGCCTGTTGAAACAATCATATGGTTTTTATCCTTTCTCTTATTGATGTGATGTATCACATTGAATATTGTGAATATTAAACCACCCTTACAACCCAGGAATAAATTCTACTTGATCATGGTGGGTGATTTTTTAATGTATTGTTGGATTCAGTTTGCTAGTATTTTGTTGAGGATTATTGCATCAATGTTCATCAGAGATATTGGCCTCT
The DNA here is from genome assembly GCF_964656455.1 of Halichoerus grypus. Lineage (NCBI taxonomy): Eukaryota > Metazoa > Chordata > Mammalia > Carnivora > Phocidae > Halichoerus > Halichoerus grypus. The sequence goes on along the minus strand of NC_135719.1, from coordinate 87,956,819 downwards.
AGTTCTCTTTTTTTGTGGTGCCTTTATTTCATTTTGGTATCAGGGTGATACTGGCCTCATAGAATGAGTGTGCAAATTTTCCTTTTCTTCTATTTTTTTGGAATTGTTTGAGAAGAATAGGTATTAACTCTTCTTTAAATGTTTGGTAGAATTTGCTTGTGAACTGTCTGGTCCTACACTTTTGTTTGTTGGGAGTAGTTTTTCTTTAGTTTTTATTCTGTGAAAGAATTTATATAACATTTGTACTATCTGGTCTGTAAAGGTTTGGGAAGATTCTTCTCTTAAACCATCTGGGCCTGGTTCTAGTTTTTTGCTTTTTTTTTTTTTCTTTATGGAAATTGGTCTATTTAAGCTTCTTATCTTTAATGGGGTAAATTTTTTTAAAAAAAGATTTTATTTATTTGAGAGAGAGAGAGCACACGAGAGGGGGGAGGGGCAGAGGGAAAGGCAGAGGGACAAGCAGGCTTCCCACAGAGCAGGGAGCCAGATGCGGGGCTCTATCTCAGGACCCTGGGATCACGACCCGAGCCGAAGGCAGATGCTTAACTAACTGAGCCACCCAGGCACCTCACTGGGGTAAATTTTGTTAAACAGTGCTTTCCTAAAACATCTTCCATGTCATCTAGGTTTTGAACTTTCTTTATATAGAAGTGTGCAAAATTGTCTTTTATGATTTTAAAATTTCTTCTTTATTAATAGTTTTTATTCCTGGTTATACATTATTTTATACATTTTTTTCCCTCTTCCTTTTTGTCTTGTGTGAACCACCTAGTGTTTTTCTGTTTTGATGCTTTTAGAAAAAGAACCAGGATTTTTGAACAATTTGATCTATTATTTTTCTGTTTCCCATCTCACTGATTTCTGCTTTTATTTCTATTATTTCCTTTATTTTGAATGTGCTTTGGTAGTCTTTTTCTCACTTTTTGAATTGGGAATTTAATTCATTTATTTTTATTTTAAAATTTTTGCTAATATTTGTATTTAAGTTTCTATTAATTTCCTAGGGCTATTGTAATAAATTACCACAGGGTTAGTAGCTCACAACTGCAGAAATTTACTCTGTCACAGTTCTAAGTGCCAGAAGCCTCAAATCAAGATGTAGGCAGGACCGTACTCCCTATAAGGCTCTAGGGGAGAATCTTTGCCTTGCCTCTTCCAGTTTCTAATGACTGGTGGCATTCCTTGGCTTGTGGTTACATACTCCAATCTCTGCCTCTGTCTTCACATCACCTTTTCTCTGTCTGTCTGTTTCCCTATCCTGCTCTCTCATAAGCATATGTGTGATGTTATTTGGGGCACCTCTGGATAATCCAGGATAAACTCCTTCTCTCAAGATCCTTAATTAAATCACCTCTTTTGCCATATAGGCAATATTAGCAGGTTCTAGGGATCAGGAAGTAAGTCTGTCTTTAGGAGACCATTATTTTCAGCCTGCAACAAAGGCTACAAATTCTCCTTGATCACTGCTTTAAATATACCCAGATACTTTGTTAGGCAGTGTTTTCATTATCATAATTTTTCAGAGATTCTTTAACTTATGTTTGTTTCTTATTTCACCTAAGATTTGTATAATAGACTACTTTTTAATTTCCAGAAGTGGCTTTCTACTTTATGATTTCGTTTTAAAATTTCTAATTTTAATCCATTGTGATGCAACAGTTTTGTTTGTAGTATTTCTATTTTATGGAAATTTATGCTTTCTTTGTGACCTAAAATGTGATTAATATTTGTGAATGCTCCACATATACTTAAGGAGAAAGTATATTCTTTATTATTTGGGTATAGTATTCCAAGAAATATCTATAGGATCGACCTTATGGATAATGTTATTTAGATGTTCTGTGTCCTTACTTATTTTTCATTGGCTTGACTTGGTTGTACTGAGAGTGGGGCATTAAAGTATCCTGTTTAGGGGCCCATCTATTTCTTACTCTATCTCTTGTAGTGTCTACTTCATATAGGTGGTTCCTGGGTTATTTGGTACCAGTTATATGTTCTTTATGCGTTGTGGCTTTTAGCATCATAAAGTATCATCCTTTGTCTTACTTAATGCCTTTTAGCCTGAATGTTACTTTGATATTGAGATAGCAACCCCAGCTTTCTTTTTTTTTTTTAAAGATTTTATTTATTTATTTGAGAGAGAGAGAGAGTGCAAGAGGGGGTAGGGTTAGAGGGAGAAGCAGACTCCCCGCCGAGCAGGGAGCCCGATGCGGGACTCGATCCCCGGACTCCGGGATCATGACCCGAGCCGAAGGCAGTCGCTCAACCAACTGAGCCACCCAGGCGCCCCGCAACCCCAGCTTTATTATGGTTTCCATTTGCCTAATATATTTTTGTCTGTTCCTTTATTTTAGCCTTTTAAAAATGGCCATGTTTTAGAATTGTCTCATATACAGTGTAGAATTGTTTTGATTTATGAGCCAATTTGAAAATCTTTTTCTTTTAATGGGCAAGCTAAGTCCATTAACACTTATTAGTATGATTTATTGATACTGATATCTATGATATATTATTATTGATGTCTATATCTTATCTATATCTCTCATCTTTGTCACATTATCTTGTGTTATAAATACTGGATGTAATTATACTTACTATGTTTATGTAGCATGTCTTCTTTACTTTTAAATATTCTGTTTTGGTATTTAGGAAGATTTGTATTGTTCTTCTTGTGACTATCTTTGTATTTATCTCTTTAATAGTGCCCTTAATCCCCCCTTTTCTTACTTTTTACTAGCTGGTTTGTCAGTTTTAAATGATGTCCTTTGACTCCTACCAATTACTTTTTTTAAATTGAAGTATAGTTGACACACAATATTACATTAGTTTCAGGTGTACAACATAGTGATTTTTTTTTTTCGGTACAACATAGTGATTTGACAAGTTTACTTGTTATGCTATGCTCACCACAAGTGTAGCTCCCATCTGTCACCATACAATGCTATTACAACACCATTGACTATATTCCCTATGCTGTACCTTTTAACCCCATGACTTACTCATTCCATAACTGGAGCCTCTATCTCCCACGTCCCTTCACCGATTTGCCCGTTTTCCCACCCCCTCCCCTCTGGCAACTATTTGTTCTCTGTATTTATGGGTCTGTTTCTGCTTTTTGTTTGTTTGTTTTTTTAGAATCCACATATAAATGAAATCATATGGTATTTGTCTTTCTCTGTCTGACTTATTTCACTTAGCATTATACCTTCTAGGTCCTTCCATGTTGTCACAAATTGGCAATGTCTCATTCTCTTTTGTGTCTGAGTAACGTTTCATTGTATATATATAACTTCTTTATCCACTCACCTGTTGATGGACACTTGGGTTACTTGCCAGCAGGCTCCGTGCTGAGTGCAGAGCCCCACATGGGGCTTGATCCCATGACACTGAGATCACGACCCCAGCTGAAACCAAGAGTTGGATGCTCAACCGACAGAGCCATCCAGGCACCCCAAATGGTATTTCTATTTTTAATTTTTTGAGGAAACTCCATACTGTTTTCCACAGTGGCTGCATCAGTTTACATTCCCACCAAGAGTTCATGAGGGTTCCATTTTTCTCTATATCCTCACCAACAGTTGCTATTTCTTGCCTTTTGGGTTTTAGTCATTCTGACAGGTGTATGGTGATATTGTGGTTTAGATTTGTATTTCCCTGATAATTAGTGATGTTGAGCATCTTTTCATGTATCTGTTGGCCATCTGTATGTCTTCTTTGGAAAAAGTGTTTAGTCAGGTCCTCTGCCCGTTTTTTAATTGGATTGTTTGTGGGGTTTTTGTGTGTGTTGAGTTCTATAAGTTCTTTATATAGTTTGGATATTAACTCCTTATTGGATATATCATTGGCAGATATCTTCTCCTATTCAATAGATTGCTTTTTCATCTTGTTGATGGTTTGTATTCTTTATTGGTCTTCTAGCCTCCAGAAGTATAAGAAATAAGTTTATGCTGTTTATGGCTATCTAGTCTATGGTATTTTGTTATAGCATCCTGAATGGACTAAAACAATGATCATTCTATTTATTTAGAATTTCCAGATTAATGAATTGGGACATTAGCAACTTTTGCAAAAAGTTGTTTATTTATTTATTTGTTTATTTATTATTTTTTTAAAGATTTTATAAAGATTTTATTTATTTATTTGACAGAAAGACAGCGAGAGAGGGAACACAAGCAGGGGGAGTGGGAGAGGGAGAAGCAGGCCTCCCGCTGAGCAAGGAGCCCTATGCTGGGATCATGACCTGAGCCGAAGGCAGATGCTTAACGACTGAGCCACCCAGGCACCCCTATTTTTTTTTAAAAGATTTTTATTTATTTGATAGAACAGAGAGAGAGAGAGAGAGAGAGGGAGAACAAGTGGGGGGATGGGCAGAGGGAGAAGCAGGCTCCCCACTGAGCAGGGAGCCCTATGCAGGGATCATGACCTGAGCCGAAGGCAGATGCTTAACTGACTGAGCCACCCAGGCACCCCAAGGAGTTATTTTTTTTATTTTTTAAAGATTTTATTTATTTATTTGACAGAGAGGCAGCAAGAGAGGGAACACAAGCAGGGGGAGTGGAAGAGGGAGAAGCAGGCCTCCCACTGAGCAGAGAGCCTGATGCGGGGCTTGATCCCAGGATCCTGGGATCGTGACCTGAGCCGAAGGCAGACACTTAATGACTGAGCGACCCAGGCGCCCCAGGAGTTGTTTATTTTTTTATAATTTATTTTGGTTCATTATGAGCTCATGGATTTTATATTGAATAGAAAAAAGAAACAATCTGTAATTTCCCTAACATAAGTACCAACTATTTTAATTTTTATGAAGTCTTTTCTGATTTTGCACATCAGCTTACCTATTTTTACCTAACTATAAATAACAGGTATAGTTGATTTTATATTCTGCCTAATATTATGGAATGTGAGCTTAATGAAAGTGGGAATTTTATTCTGTGTTGTTCACTCATATATTCCTAGTGTCTCAAATAGTGACCAGCACATAGTAGGTACCCAATAAAGTTTGTTAAAGTGGATGAATATACTTCAAAAGTGTTTCTCTTAAATACACTTTTCAACTCATCAAGCATATTGAAATGTTGTGGCATGGTTAAAGAGTAGTGTTGTTTGTCCCCATAGTAATTCTATTACCTCTTCTGAAACTACTATTTACCAGTCTTTGAAAAGTGTATTGAATGGAGCACTGGGTGTTATACGCAAACAATGAATCATGGAACACTACATCAAAAACTAATGATGTAATGTATGGTGATTAACAACATAATAATAATAAAAAAGAAACAGGCAGAAGACATGAACAGACATTTTTCCAAAGAAGACATCCAAATGACCAGCAGACATATGAAAAAATGCTCAACATTGCTTGGCATTAGGGAAATCCAAATCAAAACCTCAATGAGATACCACCTCACACCAGTCAGAATGGCTAAAATTAACAAGTCAGGAAATGACAGATGTTGGCGAGGGTGCAGAGAAAGGGGAACCCTCCTACACTCTTGGTGGGAATGCAAGCTGGTGCAGCCACTCTGGAAAACAGTATGGAGGTTCCTCAAAAAGTTGAAAATAGAGCTACCATATGACCCAGCAATTGCACTACTGAGTATTTACCCCAAAGATACAAATATAGTGATCAGAAGGGGTACGTGCACCCCGATGTTTATAGCAGCAATGTCCACAATAGCCAAACTATGGAAAGAGCCAAGATGTCCATCAACAGATGAATGGATAAAGAAGATGTGGTATATATATATACAATGGAATATTATGCAGCCATCAAAAGGAATGAAATCGACGGGCGCCTGGGTGGCTCAGTTGGTTAAGCGACTGCCTTCGGCTCAGGTCATGATCCTGGAGTCCCTGGATCGAGTCCCACATCGGGCTCCCTGCTCAGCGGGGAGTCTGCTTCTCCCTCTGACCCTCTTCCCGCTCATGTGCTCTCTCTCTCTCTCTCATTCTCTCTGTCTCAAATAAATAAATAAAATCTTTAAAAAAAAAAAAAAAAAAAAAAAAAAGGAATGAAATCTTGCCATTGGCAACGACGTGGATGGAACTGGAGGGTATTATGCTGAGCGAAATAAGTCGGTCAGAGAAAGACATGTATCATATGACCTCACTGATATGAGGAATTCTTAATCTCAGGAAACAAACTGAGGGTTGCTGAGGTGGTGGGGGGTGGGAGGGATGGGGTGGCTGGGTGATAGACATTGGGGAGGGTATGTGCTATGGTGAGCGCTGTGAATTGTGTAAGACTGTTGAATCACAGACCTGTACCTCTGAAACAAATAATACATTATATGTTAAAAAAAAAAAAAAGAAGAAGATAGTAGGAAGGGAAAAATGAAGGGGGGGAATCGGAGGGGGAGATGAACCATGAGAGACTATGGACTCTGAGAAACAAATTGAGGGTTCTAGAGGGGAGGGAGGTGGGGGGATGGGTTAGCCTGGTGATGGGTATTAAAGAGGGCATGTTCTGCATGGAGCACTGGGTGTTATATGCAAACCATGAATCATGGAACACTACATCCAAAACTAATGATGTAATGTATGGTGATTAACATAACATAATTAAAAAAAAAGAAAAGTGACATCCTGGGGGAAAAATGCTCTTTTATATTTCCTGGAAATAATTAAGAATATTATTATTTGTGTCATGTCAATCCGGGAGGAACATAATAACAGGTGTTTTAGAGGTCTTATTTTTAAGCTATGACCTTTGCTATTTTTATTCATGTTTGGAATGATATAATGAGGAGAACAACACAAGCTGAGTGTGGTTAGGAAGTACCTGAAAAGATATTATTAGAATCCAGCATGGACCTAGGAATTGAAGGGGAGTGAAATGTGGCCAGAATAAAATTCAGTGTAGTTACTCATCGCTGGGAGGAATAACAGAATGCCCTAATATACAGTGGGGGAATTATAAAAAAATATGGCTAAAATTTTGAATTTTAAGGGTATGGTAAACCTTCTTTGATTCAGCAATGTTAGTAGAATGTGTCAGGAGAAAGTGCATGACATTAAAAGGCACAAGGGCAGAATGTTATGTAAGTGTTGGGATCTGGGTGGTGTACTAGGGACTGGACTGAAGGTTCCAGGACAGAGATTACAAACTGGCACCTCACAAAACCACAAAACCACTCCAGAGGGGTTTTGTTTGAGTGAAAAGAAAGAAAAAAAGACCTTTAAGAAGTGGGAGATTTGGACATAAAATCCAGATTTCCAGTGTCTTGTAAAAACTTGAAACTGGTGATTTTGTGTCCTCGTTTCTGCCCATCAACAATAGACTGGCGCGACATAGCAGCTGCTTACTCGAGTTGGGGCAAGTACTGTCTGGTCCTCTGTGTCCCCGGCACTTCCTTGGTGGAAGGTTCTAAGCCCAGGTATTGTTACAGTTCTTCCTCTGGCAGCTGTGTTTCCCATACCAGGTCCATACCTGCTCTGATTGCCTCCCATTCACCCCATTAGTAAGGAAGTGTTTCCTGTCTCTAGGGTTATAGGGATGGCCGAACATCTGACACTGGACAGATGAGGTGAATAATAGTTTATTTATTTATTTTTAAATTTTTATTTTATTTAAATTCAATTAATAACATATAGTGTTTTATGAGTTTCAGAGGTAGAGTTCAGTGATTCATCAGTTGCATGTAACACCCTGTGCTCATTACATCATGTGCCCTCCTATTAATGCCCAATTACCCCATTCCCCCCGCCCCCTACCCCCCTCCCCTCCAGCAACCCTTGAAGATTTAAGAACAGTTTATTAATCACAAATACAGCCCAGGGGGAGGAGGACACACGTGATACAGGGCAACATGAGGGTTATACTCAGGAAAAGGGTGAACAAGCAGGGGCTTTGGGGAGCAGGCTATGTATCAAAAGGATGAGGTGACCCCTGGTTCCCACAGAAAGATGGGGCTGACTTGTTTGAATAATTCTACAGCCTGGCAGGAAACTGAAATTTGCTCCTCGGGGACAAGCAGGAACTGTAACCTGGTCTCTTTGATAGGGAGGGTTGTTAGGCTAGGAGACTTTATTCATGGAAACAGTGAGGAGGGAACTTGGGGTTAGGCCATGGGAAGTCCTCCTGATATCACCAGCTATCTGTCAAGGCAGCTTGTAATATTGGGCCTTACACCAAAATACCATGCTTCACTCAAGTACTTGGCTTGCTGAACCCATGGAGACATTTCCACTCTATCCGGGGGGAGGAATTTTTCTAACCTTATTTTTTTGATGTAGTGTTCCATGATTCATTGTTTGCGTATAACACCCAGTGCTCCATGCAATATGTGCCTTCCTTAATACCCATCACCAGGGTAACCCATCCCCCCACCCCCCTCCCCTCTAAAACCCTCAGTTTGTTTTTTGGAGTCCATAGTCTCTCATGGTTCGTCTCCCCCTCCGATTCCCCCGCTTCATTTTTCCCTTCCTTCTCCTAATGTCCTCCGTGCTATTCCTTATGTTCCACAAATAAGTGAAACCATATGATAATTGACTTTCTCTGATTGACTTATTTCACTTAGCATAATCTCCTCCAGTCCCATCCATGTTGATGCAAAAGTTGGGTATTCATCCTTTCTGATGGCTGAGTAATATTCCATTGTATATATGGACCACATCTTCGTTATCCATTCATCTGTTGAAGGGCATCTCAGCTCTTTCCACAGTTTGGCTATTGTGGACATTGCTGCTATGAACATTGGGGTGCATATGGCCCTTCTTTTCACCACATCTGAGACTTTGGGGTAAATACCCAGTAGTGCAATTGCTGAGTCATAGGATAGCTCTATTTTTAATTTTTTGAGGACCCTCCACACTGTTTTCCAAAGTGGCTGTACCAACTTGCATTCCCACCAACAGTGTAAAAGGGTTTCCCTTTCTCCACAGCCTTTCCAACGTTTGTTGTTTCTTGCCTTGTCAATTTTTGCCATTCTAACTGGTGTAAGGTGGTATCTCATTGTGGTTTTGATTTGAATTTCCCTGATGGCTAATGATGATGAACATTTTTTTCATGTGTCTGTTAGCCATTTGTATGTCTTCTTTTGAGAAGTGCCGGTTCATGTCTTCTGCCAATTTTTTGACTTGATTATTTGTTTTTTGGGTGTTGAGTTTGAGAAGTTCTTTATAGATCTTGGATATCAGCCCTTTGTCTGTAGTGTCCTTTGCAAAAATCTTCTCCCATTCCGTGGGTTGCCTCTTTGTTTTGTTGACTGTTTCCTTTGCTGTGCAGAAGGTTTTTATCTTGATGAAGTCCCAAAAGTTCATTTTTGTTTTGTTTCCCTTGCCTTTGGAGACGTGTTTTGAAAGAAGTTGCTGTGGCCGATGTCAAAGAGGTTACTGCCTATGTTCTCTTCTAGGATTTTGATGGATTCTTGTCTCACATTGAGGTCTTTCATCCATTTTGAATTTATCTTTGTGTATGGTGTTAAGAGAATGGTCGAGTTTCATTCTTCTGTCTTTAGCTGTCCAATTTCCCAGCACCATTTATTGAAGAGACTGTCTTTTTTCCATTGCATATTATTTCCTGCTTTGTTAAAGGTTATTTGACCATAGCGTTGAGGGTCCATATCTGGGCTCTCTATTCTGTTCCATTGGTCTATGTGTCTGTTTTTGTGCCAGTAACATGCTGTCTTAGTGATCACAGCTTTGTAATATAGCCTGAAATCAGGCAACATGATGCCCCCAGCTTTTTTTTTTTTTTTTTCAACATTTCCTTGGCAATTTGGGGTCTTTTCTGATTCCATACAAATTTTAGGATTGTTTGTTCCAGCACTTTGAAAAATGCCATTGGTATTTTGATCAGGATGGAGTTGAAGGTACAGATTGCTCTGGGCAGCATAGACATTTTAACAATGTTTGTTCTTCTGATCCATGAACATGGAATGTTTTTCTATCTTTTTGTGTCTTCTTCAATTTCTTTCATGAGTGTTCTGTAGTTCCTAGAGTATAGATCCTTTACCTGTTTAGTTAGGTTTATTCCAAGGTATCTCATGGTTTTGGGTGCTATTGTAAATGGAATTGATTCTCTAATTTCTCTTTCTACAGTTACATTGTTAGTGTATAAGGAAGCAACAGATTTCTGTGCATTGATTTTGTATCCTGCCACTTTACTGAATTGCTGTATGAGTTCTAGTAATTTGGGGGTGGAGTCTTTTGGGTTTTCCACATAAAGTATCATGTCATCTGTGAAGAGAGAGAGTTTGACTTCTTCTTTGCCAATTTGAATACCTTTATTTCTTTTTGTTTTTTGATTGCTGTTGCTAGGACTTCTAGTACTATGTTGAACAGTAGTGGCGAGAGTGGGCATTCTTGACGTGTTCCTGATCTTAAGGGCAAGGCTCTCAATTTTCCCATTGAGAATGATATTCACTGTGGGTTTTTCATAGATGGATTTTAAGAAATTGAGGAATGTTCCCTCTATCCCTATACTCTGAAGAGTTTTAATCAGGAAAGGATGCTGTATTTTGTTAAATGCTTTTTCTGCATCAACTGAGAGGACCATATGGTTCTCTCTCCTCTTATTAATGCGTTCTATCACATTGATTGATTTGCGAACGTTGAACTACCCTTGCATCCCAGAGATAAATCTCACTTGGTCATGGTGGATGATCCTTTTAATGTACTGTTGGATCCTATTAGCTAGGATCTTGTTGAGAATTTTGGCATCCATATTCATCAGGGATATCAGTCTGAAATTCTCCTTTTTGATGGGGTCTTTGCCTGGTTTGGGGATCAAGGTAGTGCTGGCCTCAGAATGAGTCTGGAAGCTTTCCTTCTGTTTCTATTTTTTGAAACAGCTTCAGTAGAATAGGTATTATTTCTTCTTTGAATGTTTGGTAGAATTCCCCAGGGAATCCATCAGGCCCTGGACTCTTGTTTTTTGGGAGGTTTTTGATCACCACTTCCATCTTGTTAGTGGTTATTGGTCTATTCAAGTTGTCGGTTTCTTCCTGTTTCAGTCTTGGTAGTTTATAGTTTTCCAGGAAGGCATCCATTTCTTCCAGGTTGCTTAATTGATTGGCATGTAGTTGTTGATAATAATTTCTAATAATTGTTTCTATTTCCTTGGTGTTAGTTGTAATCTCTCCCTTTTCATTCATAATTTTATTAATTTGGGTCCTTTCTCTTTTCTTTTGGATAAGTCTGGCCAGTGGTTTATCGATCTTATTAATTCTTTCAAAGAACCAGCTTCTGGTTTCCTTGATCTGCTCTACTGTATTTCTGGTTTCTAATTCATTGATCTCTGCTCTAATCTTAATTATTTCTCTTCTAATGCATGGCTTAGGTATCATTTGTTGTTTTTTCTCCAGTTCTTTAAGGTGTAAAATTAGTTGGTGAATTCAGGACTTTTCTATTTCTTTTAGTGAGGCTTGGATGGCTATGTATTTCCTCCTTAGGACCGCCTTTGCAGTATCCCATAGGTTTTGGACTAATGTGTTTTCGTTCTCAGTGGTTTCCATGAATTGTTTAAGTTCTTCTTTGATTTCCTGGTTGACCCAAACATTCTTGAGCAGAGTGGTCTTTAGCTTCCATGTGTTTGAATTTCTTCCAAATTTTTTCTTGTGGTTGAGTTTCAGTTTTAAAGCATTATGGTCTGAGAATATGCAAGGAATAATTTCACTCTTTTGGTATTGGTTGAGACCTGATTTGTGACCCAGTATGTGGTCTATTCTTGAGAAAGTTCCATGTGCACTCAAGAAGAATGAGTATTCTGTTGTTTTAGGGTGGAATGTTCTGTATTTATCTATGAGGTCCATCTGGTCCAGTGTGTCATTCAAAGCTCTGTTTCTTTGTTGATTTTCTGCTTAGATGATCTGTCTATTGCTGAGAGTGGAGTATTGAGGTCTCCTACAATTAATGTATTATTATCAATATGTCTCTTTATTTTGGTTAACAGTTGGCTTATGTAGTTTGCTGCTCCCATGTTGGGGGCATAGATATTTATAATTGTTAGATCTTGTTGGATAGGTACTTTAAGAATGATATAGTGTCCTTCTGTGTCTCTAACTACAGTCTTTAGCTTAAAATCTAATTTGTCTGATATGAGAATTGCTACCCCAGCTTTCTTTTGAGGTCTGTTGGCATGAAAGATGGATCTCTATCCCTTCACTTTCAGTCTGGATGTATCTTTAGGTTCAAAATGCGTCTCTTGTAGATAGCATATGGATGGGTCCTGTTTTTTTATCCAATCTGTAACCCTGTGCCATTTTATGGGAGCATTTAGGCCGTTCACATTGAGAGTGATTATTGAAAGATATGATTTTATTGTCATCATTTTGCCTGTGAAGTCCTTGTTTCTATAGATTGTCTCTGTAAATTTCTGTTCTATCTCACTCTTGGGGTCTTTCTCCTTTTATAGAACCCCCCTTAATATTTCTTGCAGGGCTGGCTTAGTGGTCACTTATTCTTTTAGGTTGTGCCGGTCCTAGCTCTGCATCTCTCCATCTGTTCTAAATGACAGCCTTGCTGGATAAAGTATTCTTGGCTGCATGTTCTTCTCATTTAGTACCCTGAATATGTCTTGCCAGCCCTTTCTGGCTTGCCAGGTCTCTATGATAGGTCTTATGTTATTCTGATGTTCCTCCCTCTGTACGTAAGGAATCTCTTCCCCCTAACTGCCCTTAAGATGGTTTCCTTGGTTCTAAGATTTGTGAGTTTTACTGTTATATGCCGGAGCATTGGTCTGTTCTCCTTGATCTTGGGAGGGGTCCTCTCTGCCTCTAGGACACAAATGTTTGTTTCATTCCCCAGATTAGGGAAGTTCTCAGCTATGATTTGCTCAAATATATCTTCTAGTCCTCTCTCTCTCTCTCCACCCCCTCAGGGATCCCAATAATTCTGACACTGGAACGTTTCATGGCGTCACTTATTTCTCTAATTCTATTTTCATCGATTTTAAGCTGTTTCTCCCAGGCCTCCTCCTGTTCCTTCTTTTCTATCAGTTTGTCTTCTAGATCACTAATTCGTTCTTCTGCCTCGTTTACCCTAGCTGTCACAGTATCTAGATTAGATTGGATCTCATTGATAGCATTTTTAAGTCCTGCCAGATCAGCTTTCATTTCTGCCCTTAGAGACTCTATGTTGCCCTTAATCAATTTCTCCATTCTAGCTATTGTCTTCATAACTGTTACCCTGAAGTCTATTTCCAACACCTTGCTTATATCTATATCCATTTGTAAATCTATGGCAGAATTCACAGTCTCTGAGGCTTTCCTATTTTGGGGGTTCCTCCTCTTAGTCATTCTGTTGAGGGGTGGTTGAGGGAATGTACAGAGTCCAAATTATTGACCACAACCCAGGCAAGATGCACCTGTTTTATAGGGACCTTAGAGTTGTTGGCCTCTTGTTTTCCCAGCCTGTCTTCTGGGGGAGGGGCCTGCTGTGCTGTTACTCAGGCAACCCTGTTTGGGCAGAGTTGCCCTGCCCCCTGTGGGGAGGGATGGGCTCAGTGAAAAGTGGTTTTTTTGAGCTTTTATTCTCCGGCGGCTTTCCCTGGTGACTTTCTGTGTCTCTACCGAGAGTCAGAGCAGAAGTGACCGTTTCCAAACCTCTGCCTCAGAACAGGGAGATCGCAGTCTGTTCTTCAGTGAGCTCTCCAGTCCCCACTCTCTCCATTTCTGTCTGTGCTGCTAAAACCACAGTGTCCTGGGTTGTGCGCCCCTCAGCAGCGCTCCCAGCCCTTGCTTACAGGTCGTGGCTCGTCTCTGCCCTTTGTGCTTCTAGAACCGCCAGCAGCCCCCAGTTCGTATGTGCGCGACCTTAGCGCTCGGAGTTTCAGTCCAGGGGGCTGCCCTAAAGTCCTTTCCCCACTGCTACCAGTCTGTGAGTCTGTGCCTGGTCCCCAGCGCGGGAGGCTTTTGCGCTCCTGTGTTATTTCACCTTCCCGGCTCAAGTGCTTATGGCGGCTCCCGCCCCCTTCCATTCATTGTCTTTCTTTTTTTAAGATTTTTTTTTTTTTAAATTTGACAGAGAGAGAGAGAGAGAGCACAAGCAGGCAGAGTAGCAGGCAGAGGGAGAGGGAGAAGCAGGCTCCCCGCTGAACAAGGAGCCCGATGCGGGGCTCGATCTCAGGACCCTGGGATCACGACCCCGTCCGAAGGCAGTCGCCCAACTAACTGAGCCACCCAGGCCCCCCCCACCATTTATCTTCTGATATCTGCCTGCGGAATCATGGCTCCCTGCTTCATACCTCAAAACCAACCACAGGCAGTATTCTGTAGAGATCCAGATCTATCTTCTTACATCTCAGGCTGATTTCATGGGTGTTCAGAGTGGTCTGGTAGATATCCAGCTCAATTCAGGGGACTGGTTGAAATAGGGTCCCCTACTCCTCCACCATCTTTGCCCTCCCCCCCAATTTTTCTAACTTTAAAGGTCTATGAAATTGATCTACATTGGTTATACAGTTTTTTCTCTGAAAATTAAAAAGAAATACAATGGAGAAAAGCCAAGAAAATTTTATTTTTTCAATGTGCTTCTGCCCAGAGTTGGTAGCCTCTAGTATCTTTCAGGGATTTTTCTATACAGAAGAATATTTAAGTTGATATTAAAAACTTTATAACAGAATTGATAGTGAAATAAGTTACCAAAGAAACAATTACTCATTCAGTCAACATTTTTCCATTTGTTCAAAAATGTTTATTAAGCACATACTATGGAAATATTCCACATTAAAGAAAGTTGAGGGGTGCCTGGGTGGCTCAGTCAGGTAAACAGCTGCCTTCAGCTCAGGTCATGATCCTAGGGTCCTGGGATCAAGCCCTGTATGTGCTCCCTGCTCAGTGGGGAGTCAGCTTCTCCCTCTCCCTCTGCCCCTCCCCCAGCTCGTGCTTTCTCACTCTCTCTCTCTCAAATGAATAAATAAAAGAAAGTCGAGAGACATGACAACTAGGAGCAACCACTGACCATAGACTGGGTCCCCTACTAGAGAAAACCTTCACTGGAAGGGGAAAAATGCCAGAAAGAGTTACTAGGTCAGCTAATAAAACTGGATTATGGATGGCGCATTGTATTCTATCAGTGTAAATTTACAACCTTGATCACTGTCCTGTGGTTACACAAGAGAATATTACTATTCCTGGGAAATACATGCTAAAGTACTCGTGGATAAAGTGCCATGATGTATGTAACTTACTCTCAAATGGTTCAGGAAAATATGGATATATGGGGAGAAAGAATATGCACAAATAAAAAAAAATGTAAAAAGTTAAAAATAGGTAAATCTGGATAAAAGGTAAATTGGGTGTTCTTTGTACTATTTTGTTTTTGTAATTTTTAAAACTTTTAAGTTGCTTCCAAATAAAAGAACTTCTTAAAGATTCATTTATTTATTTATTTGACAGAGAGAGCGAGCACAAGCAGGGGGAGCGGCAGGCAGAGGGAGAAGCAGGTTCCCTGCTAAGCAAGGAGCCTGATGCGGGGCTCGATCCCAGGACCCTGGGATCATGACTTGAGCCGAAGGTAGATGCTTAACCAACTGAGCCACCCAGGCGTCCCCAAATAAAAAAAACTTTTTAAATTAAAAACAAAAATAGTGTTTCAAGTCTGCATATCTCTGATGACAAACTTCCTTGGTGGGTTATCTCTAGTGACCTTCATGTTGACTCTGAAGTCAGAAAGGTGGATCCTGGCATCTTAGCTGTGTGCTCAGACCTGGTGCAGAGGGTAAGTGCATGTCTGGGAAAGGACAATGTGTGTGGCATGCCATCATTAAGCAAGTGATTGGCCATGATTTAAATCCAAAGTGTAAACAATTTGAGTATTCTTAGAAGTTGATAGAGTTATATGTGTCTTCTCTTACTTCTGTTGGCATAAACTGGAATTTTCTTTTTTTTTTTTAATTTGCTGTAAAAGACACTTGAGTGTTAGTAGGTTTTTTTTTTAAGATTTTATTTATTTAAGAGAGAGAGTGAGAGAGAGAATGAGTGGGGAGGGGCAGAGGAAAAGCAGAGGGAGAAGCAGGCTCCCCACTGAGCAGGACCCTGGGATCATGACCTGAGGTGAAGGCAGACGTTTAACTGACTGAGCCACTCAGGTGCCCCTACACCAGAATTTTCTTAAGTGTATCCTGTGGAATACCAGTTTCTCTAGATGCTTTTAAATTAAGGGGTAAGTTCTATGATCAAAAGCATCTGGGAAATGTAGTATATGGTATATAAATAGCCTATTTTTTCTGTCATCCAGTGTTTTTGAAACTTTTCTTATAAGTGAACTAAAAAATTTTTTTTCCTGCTGTATGTTTTAACATTAGCATTAGGATTCTGTGGAACCACTTTGAGAAATCATGCTTCCAGCAGGAAACAGAGAAGCAATTTGAAGATACCTTAATAAAGAAAAGATTTACAAAGTGTGGGTAGAATATATAGAGATCATGTGATTTATTGTGCTACCCCGGGGCTAGCCAATAGGGAGACACCACACTAGTTCCACAGGGGCAGGGGAGGAAGCAATTACCAGCACTCATAGAGGGAGAGCTACAGTAGGAAGGACCTCCTGATAGGAGTTGTGGGCTCTGGGTGAGCTCTGAATGTAGCCAGTCCATGGTGACCCCTTCTTTGCTTTGATCACCTGCTGGTGCTTCTCTTTCGCTAAACCCAGTGGGAAGCCAGAGGGTCAGGGAGCCAGTTGACTGTATGGACGGTCAACCTCTTGAGGCACGGAAAAGTGTAGAAGGTATAGACCTGGAGGGACAAACAGCTGATAATCCACCGTATAAATAATTAAGAACTGATTATGTTGGAAGAGTAAACCAGCTTTTATTCCTAATAACTTTTAAACTGTCACTGGAAGAGATTAACTGAATTACCTGTGAATAAATAAATAGTACCCAAGGCCAGTGTTTCCCTTTTCTTTTTGTACTTTGGAGAACAGAGAAGGAGAAAAGACTTAATTTCTACAGCCTGACTATTGTGGAACAAAGTTGGGGTACCACGGCCTCTCAGTAATGGGAAGTGATAAGAGAGGGTTTTTATTGTTGTTCAGTCAGACCAAATTTCAGCCCTGAGTGTTTTTACTACTTGTAATTGTTACATGTTCAAAAAGCACAGCAAAGCTAAAACAGTAAGAGACCCTGAATTTGAGTGGTAGTAGCAAGATTACTGGCTGCCTGCAAAGTTCATTCTTTCCTTAGTCCATAGTAATGACATTACAGTCAGTTACCTGATGAATAGGAGTGATTGCCTCTTCTGGACTGGAGCTTTTTTGGAGAATAGCAATTCTTCCTCCATTTCTTTTCTTCTTGCTCAATGCAGATGATAACAAGACCATAGGGAAGCCACAGAATGGAAGGAACTTTGGTTCCTGAATCAAGGCACAGAGAAAGCCTGCCTGCTGACCTGAACACCTGTTCTGAACAATTATATAAACAAGAAATAAACTTCTGTTGTGTTCAAGCCATTATGTGTTAATAATTATTAATATAATAATTAATAATAATTAATAAATATATTCAAAGTGCTATATTGAACACAGTTTTTCTTAGGTGACTCCGAAGGTGTTTGGGGATTGCGGTTCCTTACATGAACCATTCTGAACATTAATTATCATCATACTTTGAATTTATAGAAGTAACAGGTAGTAGAAATTTCTAGTTGCTAGAACCTTGCTATGTTACCTTTTACATTCCCTATTTTCAATAGTTTAAAGATGCTCTCAATCTTGAAGAATAACTACTGGTGAAAATCAACCTCTTGCAGGGTCTTCAATTAAATTATCAGTGATCACTTTCTTTTTTAAACTGTAAGATATCAGGGGGCACCTGGGTGGCTCGGTCAGTTAAGCATCTGACTTCAGCTCAGGTCATGATCCCAGAGTCCTGGGATCAAGCTCTACATCGGGCTCCCTGCTCAGCAGGGAGACTGCTTCTCCCTCTGCTGCTCCCCCTGTGTGTGCTCTCTCTCTTTCTCTCTGTCAAATAAATAAATAAAATCTAAAAAAAATTACGGTGTCAGTCTCAGAGGAAAAGACTATCTCTTCTCTTTCTTTATTTTCCACTATAGCATCAAATGCTTAAAGCTCATATATGATTCTCTGTCAAATTCAGGAGGCATTATTACAATATGGAAAGCAAAATTATTGTTTAAAAATGCTTCTGGGGATAGAAGAAACATAGTTTTTCAAAGGCACATTTTCCCATTATAACTTTTTTTAAAAGATTTTATTTATTTATTTATTTATTTGAGAGAGAGAGAGCATGAGCATGAGAGAGGGGGACGGGCAGAGGGAGAGAGAGAAGCAGGCTCCCTGTTGAGCGAGGAGCCCGATGTGGGGCTCGATCCCAGGACCCTGAGATCATGACCTGAGCCGAAAGCAGATGCTTAACCGACTGAGCCACCCAGGCGCCCCCCATTTTAACTTCTTGGAGCTATTCTCCTTCTTTAGAATTTGAAAATTGCTGGTTTAAAAAATGTAAGCAAAGCTTCATGGGAGGAGTTTATGCACAGAGGCCAGCTACTTTTAACTCATTTTGTAGTTTTCTGGGCTGAGGAAACTTCTATGAGAATGTTTCTTATGTATCTGAGAAAACTCCCTGAATCAATGAGTTCCATTTCAGAATCTGGTCTGAGTCAATGACATGGACAGAGGCATTTCACTTTGGCATCTGAGTGACTTAGCAGAATGCCATCCATATTCTGATACTGCAGCTCATCTATGGGTTTCTACTGTCTAATATAAACACAGAGGCCAGAATGACAGTAATAAAACGTAAACCAGACTGTTGCTGTTCCTCTGCCCAGAACCATCCACTTGCTTTCCCTCTCATCCAGAGTAAAAGCCGAAGTCTACATAATGACCTGTCCTCTCATTCTGTTCTTTCCATTCACTGCTTTCTGGCCAGGTGCTTTGTTGATAGTGCAGGCCAGCTGTCTGGTTCCTCTGGCCCCTCTTTCTGGAGTACTCTTGCCCCATATTGCCACCAACTTTCACCAACTTCAGGTCTGTGTTTACTCTGTGTGACCTTTTCAGTAAGCCCTTATCTGATCACATTATTATTATTATTTTTTTTTTTTTTTTAAATTTTATTTACTTGAGGGAGAGAGAGAGAAAGCACAGAGGGAGAGGGAGAAGCAGACCTTCTCTGAGCAGGGAGCTGGATGCGGGGCTCAATATCAGGACCCAGGGATCATGACCTGAAGATGCTTAACCGACGGAGCCACCCAGGTGCCCCCGATCGCCTTATTTAAAAGTAGACTTTTCATTTAAAAAATTTAATGGAAATCTTTACTGAGATAACTGTCTTCACATGCAATTACAAGAAATAAAACAATGAAATCCCATAGACCTTTTCTCCCAGGGGTAACATTTTGCATAACTATAATACAATAGCACAACCAGCAGAATGTCACTATTGACATTGATACAATCTACTGATCTTGTTTGGATTTTCCATTTCATTTTT
The DNA here is from genome assembly GCF_964656455.1 of Halichoerus grypus. Lineage (NCBI taxonomy): Eukaryota > Metazoa > Chordata > Mammalia > Carnivora > Phocidae > Halichoerus > Halichoerus grypus. Next base: position 87,937,426 of record NC_135719.1, on the reverse strand, counting down.
TAAAGTATAATTTATTTTTTTTCTGTGGCACTTCTTACCATCCAGTGTTTTCTATTTTACTTATTCTGTTGATTGTCTCATTCTATTTCACTGGAATATAAGTTCCAGGAGGGTGGTAATTTTTGGTGTTTTGTTCACATTGCTATTTCAGAACCTGGAACAGAGTCTGGCAGAGTGGGTACTTATACTTTTTCTTTTTTTCCTGTAAGGACACCAGCTTGCCTCACTTGGCCCACTCAGAACATTGCAGGCAGCCATGAGACCCAGGTGTCTGTTTATTTTTTTTTTAATTTAAATTCTAGTTAACATATAATATAGTATTGATTTCAGGAGTAGAATTTACTGATTCATCACTTACATATAACACCGAGTACTCATCCCAACAAATGCCCTCCGTCATACCCGTCACCCATCTAGCCCATCCCCCTGCCCACCTCCCCTCCAGCAACCCTCAGTTTGTTCCCTGTAGTTAAGAGCCTCTAATGGTTTGCCTCCCTGTCTGTTTTTATCTTATTTTATTTTCCTTCCCTTCCCCTATGTTCATCTGTTTTGTTTCTTAAATTCCACATGTGAGTGAAATCATATGATATTTGTCTTTCTCTGGGTACTTATACATTTTTGTTGGGTTAGTGAATGAATAGTATAGTCTCACACACTGGACTCTGCATAAGAGATGGATCCCATGCAGTGAACACCTGGGCCTGTCTTTTATAGATGCAGTGATACCATATTTAAAGAGGAATAAGTGAGAGAAGTTCTGTTGGTTAGCTGTAATGTAAGCTCTTTAGTCCAAAAAGAGCCAAAGAAGCCTTCACTTTTCTGCCCTAAAAGGTTCCTTTCTCTACTTAAGCTGTTAAAGGGTGACTAAGCTGGTGACAAATATGGAATTTCATTTTTATATTTATTAACTGGCATTACAGCTTAGAGACACGAAACAAATCAGAACCAAATGGTGAAGCTGATTTATCATTAGAAGAATGAACTAATGACACTGCTCAGCCAGGGCTACCCTTGTTTTAAATTCCTAGGTCTTCCAGTTGTCCACTGGTGTCCATCCAGGATCTGACCATCCATTCTTAGAGATTGTTGGTGAAAAGGATACTGATGAAACTGTACTTTCCCCAAAGACCTACTTGGATTAAAACAGTGCAGAGAACAATATTTAACTTACCTCTCAAGAATGTTAAGGGTGTGAATAGAAAAGTAGATGCTGTAGATAAAATTTTGACCATAAGATAAAATTTGTTGGTAATGGACAAGTAATGAGAAACTTGAGGAAGACAGGTACCATGTCCAATCTCTTTGGAGCATAATTTGTATTTTTCAATTAATGTGTGTATTCTTTGAATCAGCTCTTACCTTTCTAGGAATTCAGCAGATATTACTTGCACATTTGCTGTAACAGAGATACTGACCTTAAGTTTCTTTCTTGATAACTGTAAATGCAGGGCTGATTTGTCACTGACAGAAATAGTTTGTTAAGGAGAAGAAATTTTTCTATCATTTTTTTCTCATTTCATCGGCTCTGCAGAATTCTGTAATCTGCCAGAAGCCTTGTTTAGAAAGCTCTAATATATCCTATGCCTACAAAGGTTAGAATCATCATTAATCAAAATGACACTTTCTTATGACATTTGAAGTATTAAGGATGATATTTGTTTGCTTTATCTATAATAGCAGAACTAAAAATAATTTCCTAAGACTTTCAAAATGTATATGTGGAAAAGAGAGTATACAAAATTATTTATGCAATATGGTTATTTATATGCTGTATAAAATATGTATATATGACATTAAGGATACTTATCACAGCACATTTGTAATAACATAAATATCTCATACGAACATCTATATGGGGATGGTAAAAAAAAAACCCCTAGGATTCATCCATACAATGGAAAATTGTACAAATTATGCAGCTGTGAACAAAAAAAATGAGATGTTATTTGTGTTGATATGGAAAAATTTCCAAGGTATATTGCTAAGTTAAAAGCCACTTGTAGGACGGCGTGTATGATCTGATCCAATTTGGGTTAAAAATGTGATATCCACTCATGTAAGCAAATATAAATGTGCTTGAAAATTCATAGTGTATTTCCAAAGGATACACAAAACACATAATAATGTTTACTTTTGGAAGAAGAGGGGGTGACTTAACTTACTTTTTATTTTTATACTCTTTAGTATATAATGTGTGTCTTTTTCTTTTTATTTAGAAGAAAAAAAAATAACAGTTTTACTTCAGCTTAGGAGAGCCAGAGAGGAAGAAGGCTGTAATCATTCCATATGAACCTCAGCATGTAGGAATACAGATTTGGAAAAGTTCATACAAAAGACGTGCATGACTCTGTGACATGAGTCTCTTCAGAGAAAATGTGGTTCAATCAGGATGGGACTCTTTCCACAACATAATTCTGACTTTCTAGTCACAAATGATCCAGTTAAAAAAAGGAGGAAAAGAGGAAGGTAGTATTTCTAGAAAGCTCTCTGATGAACTCAGATTTTATTTTTGTATTTTTTATTTTTTAAAAAGATTTTATTCATTTATTTGACAGACAGAGAGAGAGAGACCACAGGCAGCGGGAGGGGCAGAGGGAGAAAGGAGGCTCTCCACTGAGCAGGGAGCCCAACTTGGGGCTCGATCCCAGGACCCCGGGATCATGACCTGAGCTGAAGGCAGATGCTTAACTGACTGAACCACCCAGGTGCCCCTAAACTCAGATTTTAAAGGGATATGAATAAAAGATGAAAAGAAGGGCATATGCCAAAAGGAACAGTTAGGGAGTGGCACAGAACTACATAGATGGTGTCAGGAAAATTTGCACCTGCTGTGAGTCAGCAGACGACAAACAGCCACCACAGATTCAGCACAGAGATCAAACTCAGCATAGATCATCTCATTGGATCTTTATGACAGCCCCATGAATTATTATCATAATTATAATTTGATCCTTAGTTGTGAATATTATCACAATTGTTATCATCTCATTTTGCTGACAAGAAAGTGCAGTACAGAAAGGCTAAGTAACTTGCCCAAGATAATGCAACCAGAGAGAAAAGACTGGCCATGCTCTTAATTATTCAGTTATTCTTCCTTTGATAGCCAAAAATATGCCAACCGATAGAAGCAATGGCCCTATTCTAGCAAAGAAAAATGTAGTGGAGGTAAAGGAAAGGTTCTATATTACAATTTTCTTAGATCACAAAGTATAAAGTATTTTTGCTGTTGTCACTGAACTCAATGAGAGTAACATGCAACAGGTCTTGTGGTCTTGGGCTGTGTTAGTTGTGATAGTGCATGAAGTATGAGGAAAACGGTAGACTTAACTGAATTCGGCAACTAGTCCTCTTTTAAAAACATCAGGCTTTTGGGTGCCTGGGTGGCTCAGTTGTTTAGGTGACTGCCTTCGGCTCAGGTCATGATCCCAGGGTCCTGGGATTGAGTCCCGCATTGGGCTCCCTGCTCAGCGGGGAGTCTGTTTCTCCCTCTGACCCTCCCCCCTCTCCTGCTTTCTCTCTCTCTCTCAAATAAATAAATAAAATCTTTAAATAAAAAAAAATCAAACTTAAAAAATTAAAAGATGACCCAACAGTAGCATTAAAGAAAAATTTGAAAAGAAAATATGCTAGAAATTTCCCTACTGCAACTACTGATTTAAGTTTTTTTCTTGTTATTTCCAAGTAATATTTCATAGTGGATGCATTTTACTGAAATCCATGTGTATAAATTATTTTGCATTTTTGTTCCCACGTACCATACATAATCGTGTTAATTATCGTTTTTAGAGGCTGAATAATTTTCTGTCATGTTGATGCACCATAATTTACCAAACCAAATTGTTGGGTACTTAACCTGTTTGTGTTTTCTTTCCACCATGGGAAAATGTCATTTTGATCAATTGCGATTCTAACTCTCCTGTGTCAGATGTATTATGATTGTCTAAACATAGCTCCTGGCTGGTTATAGAATTTTTCAGAGCCAAAGGAATAGAAAAGGAATGATAGAACATTTCTGTTTCTTCTTCATTAGCCAGTGATTTTTCTGTCAGTGACTTATACCATGCCTAAGCAAAGGAACCTGAGGTCAATGCCAACCATCCCAAAGTTTGGGATATATGAAGGCCAAACCACAGCAATGGTCTTCAGTGAGACAGACAAATACAGGTTTCTTTAGATTAGAGTAACTGCAACAGTAATGTGGAAACTGAATGCTATGGTGATGAGCTACTGGGATATATTAGCCTGGTTTATGAAAAATCAGTAAGTAGCAAGAACTGAAAATTATTTCACTCCTTGAGCAAATTCAGCTTGACCATGGTGTTTCCAAAAGCCATACCCTCTCATGTCCACCTGGTGAGCCTTAATTCCTTTCGTAAGAGTCAGCTTAGTTGTCACCATCATTGGGAAGATCTCCTTCCTCCTTCCCAGCACAGAACCCTGTAATTCACCTCTTTTACTGTTTTTACCCTGACATTCCCAACTCCAATTTTCAGAATAAGCTAATGAGTTCCTTGGGGCCAGGACTTTGTCTTGCTCCTTCTTCTAGCCCCACTGTCTACCATAGTATCTCTCATGTAGCAATGATTAACAAAGAGTTTAATAAGCGCTGTTGAATGTGTTACAGAGTGAACAATAGGAATCTATTACTTCTATTGTACTCTGTCCAACAACTTAAATGCCGAGGAGTGTTCCAGTTCTTAGTCTACAGCACACACACACACACACACACACACACACACAGACACACACACACACTTGCTGTAAGGGAGAGTTGGAAAGGGATCATCTGACCTCCATCATCCTTTATAGAAAAGATAGATGAGGAGTAGGGGGGCTGGGAAAGGGCAAAGATGAGCCATCCTATGGTCTGATGCACCTTCTTTCATAAAAGTCACACTAACACCTCCAACAAATGTGGTCTTTCAAGGGTTACAGAGTGCTTCTTCTAGAGCACATATACATATGGTCTTATCTTCATTTCTGAAGTTGGTGTTTCACTTCCCACAGTCTCTATACTTTTGTTAAAGCTGAAAAGCACATTTATTCATCTTACCACTCACAGAGCCAAACTGTTTGAAATGGTTTTTCTTCAGAAAGTAATCAGAGATGTAAGGGAACGGATCACCAGGGTCTGTGTATTAACAGGAAGGAAGTTCCAGACATGCAGGGAAATTCCTAGTCTTAATGCCAGGTTGTTGTTTTTTTTTACTCCTTTATTCACTTTTCATTTGAATTTCTAAATCTCCCATCATGTCCAGACATCTATTCTAATACTGACAAGTATGCCTGCCCCCTTCTGCCTTTCCAGCTTAGTTTCAGAGTTGAATTCCTTTTTCTTAGGTCAGCAGCTTTAGTCAGCTTCCCTTTTTTCTCAAGTGCACATTTGAATTTGCACTCTACCACCACATGACCAACTCCAGTCCTTGTTACATTAGCTTTTCACTTCTCTGTTCTTGAACACAAATTGCTGTTTGACTGCTATGGTTTTCTTCAAAACTTGCAAGACTAAGCTACTAGCAGGTAGCTAGGCTTTGACAATGGAAATGTCTAAACTTCTAATAAGAGACTTCTACCTTAGATGTTTCCCAGGGGTGTGTATTCTTAGGCTGCTGCCTATTCACATAGAACCAAGATTTGGGAACCTTAGAGGTAGCCAGTAAATTGGAGGGAGGCAACACCTCTAAGGTGCAAACTCAAGCCACATTATCTGTCCATGTTTCCTTTTTTTTTTTTTTTTTTTTTTTGAGAGAGAGAGAGAGAGTGCATGTGTGAGCCAGGGAGGGGCAGAGGGACAGAGAGAGAGAGAGACAGAGAGAGAGAATCTTAAGCAGGCTCCACACCCAGTGTGGAGCCCAAGGTGGGGCTCGATCTCATGGCCCTGAGATCATGACCTGAGCTGAAATCAAGAGTCGGATGCTTAACCGACTGAGCCATGCAGGTGCCCCGTACATGTTTCTAATGGAACAGTACACGATACAACAGTCATCAGAGAAAATCCAGTGCTACTTCTATTCTGTGTAAATTCTCTCCCAACATGGCTGGATTGATAAGCACTTCAGGATTCAGGCAGCAATGAACACTTTCCAAAAGGCAACCCCTGGGACGCCTGGGTGGCTCAGTCAGTTAAATGTCTGCCACTGGCTCAGGTCATGATCCTGGGGTCCTGGGATCGAGTCCCGCATTGGGCTCCTTGCTCGTCGGGGAGCCTGCTTCTCCCTCTGCCCCTCCTCCATTCATGCTCTCTCTCTCTCTTTCTCTGACATATAAATAAATAAAATCTTAAAAAAAAAGGCAACTCCTGGTGAGCTTAATCTCAATTCTTGTCAAGATTATAGAGTGATTAATTAAAAGGATGGATTTTTTGAGAGCATAGGAAGCTGCATAATTCTAAGAACATATGATGTGAGATGAATCTAATTACTTTTTTTTTTTTGGTCAGGGTTGCTAAATTGGCATTTAAGAGGAGTGGCATTTATGTGTATAACATCTGGATTTCATCAAGATGTTTATTTCCTGTCATATTTTCTGAAATAACATGGAAAGAAATAGGCTGGATAAGAGTAAGTTTAATGACTCAAAATTATTGAACAGCTTTATTCCAAAATGCTTATTAATGTGTCAGTTTTAGTTTCGGGTAAGTTCTTTAATGCCAGATGACAGGATTGAAAACCTGTTGTAGTCAACATTTTTCTAAAATGTAACCCAGATCTTGGCTGCCCATCATTCTCCCATCCCACTGTGCTTGCATGATGACATACTGCCTCTTGCAAGTTCACTGCAATCAGAGGTAGTATGCAAGTTCACTCACATCAGAGAGTGAGCAATGTAGATTTTACTGAAGATTTCATAAGTCAGGGGGGAGTTTTTACATTGCATACTCCAAAGTTGACATCTTAAGCCTTCTGCCAGATTTTTCTGAGTTTTATCATGTTTTTGCTGCTGTGACACCGAGTTTTTCTCTTCCTTTTTCTGATACTTTGTGTTCCCTGTTCTTATTTCTTCTCTGAACATAATTTCCCCAAGCACTTAGAGTTCCTTTATAAAGCAGAGCAATTCACCTTTAGACTACTTTCTATTTCCAGGTCCCACCTACACGTTTATATACTGAAAGCCATCAAGGCATTTGTCAAAATAAGGAACTCTCCAGAGTTACAGGAGATAGCCTCTTTGGCAAGCAGGTAGGATTATAAAGAAAGTTATTTCAGGGTGCCTGGGTGGCTCAGTTGGTTAAGCCTCTAACCCTTGATTTCGACTCAGGTCATGATCTCAGGGTCGTGAGATTGAGCCTCAAGTTGGGCTCCACTCTGGGCATAGAACCTGCTTAAGATTCTCTCTCTCCCTCTGCCCCTCCCCGCGACTTGTTCGTGCATGTGTGAATGCTCTCTCTCTCAAAAAAAAATTTTTTTTCTGCTAACGGCATTAACTTAGATGAAAAAAATTAGAACTTGAACAGAATAAAGTAAAGAGAATGGTAAGGGGGGCTCAAAACCATGTTGCTTGGTTATCTATTGCTGTGTAAAAATATTCTAAAATGTAATGGCTCAAAACAACAATTCGTTATTTTCTCCATGGTTCCGAGAGTTGTCTGTGCTCAGCTGAGCTGGTCTCTCAAGGGGTTCTCTCATGCAGTGACAGAGTGGCTGGGACTGGAGTCACCTGAAGGCTTCACTAGGCTGGATCAGTGTCAGGTACTCAGTGCTCCTCCACACACCTTTTTTTCAGAAGAGTAGCCTGGACTTTTTACATGATGGCTCAGGGTTCTAGGAGGAATGTGCCGAGAACATGTATTCTAAGGCGGAAGATGCAAGGCTTTTTTTTAATAACTGATCCATGGATGTCCTAGAATTTCATTTGCACTGTATTCTGTTGGTCAAGGCAAGTCAATAAAGCCAGCCCAGATTCAGAGGGAGGGGAATTAGACTGCAATTTTGATTTGAGGAACAACATGCATGTGTAAGTGGGGAAGGGACTGATAATGCCACCTTTGACTTTCTTTTGCTGCCCTCCCTCTTGCCACAATTCATACCTTCCCTAACATGCAAAATTACGTTCATTCTCTCCCAAGGTCCCCAAACCTCCTTTTATTTCAGCAGTGGGTCACATTCCAGGATCTTGTCATCCAATCAGACACAGGTACAATTCTTTGGGTACCACACCTTGAGTATGATTTCTGTTATAGTGAAGATCGTGAGCTAAAGAAACAAGTGTACCTGGTGATACAGAATAGCATAGCAGCAATTAACATTCCTGTACAAAAAGGGGTAAGTTGACACGTAGTAGTTGCTGGTCTAATTCTGAAATCCAGCTAAAGCACATGTCACCTGTTTATTCCTTTAAATGGGCCCAATCCTACTTCCTGGAATGATTCACCATGGTTCTTGGCTCTGAATTAAATCATCCTTCCTTTTATATGAGAAATGGCTCATGTGCAACTGAGTAGTTTCCTTAGCCTGATCCTCATAGAAATTTGGGGGTCCAAAGACTTTTTTTTTGCATTTATATGTGGCATAAATGGAATTATATAGCATGCAGTCTTCTGTGACTTCTTTCTTTTACTATTTACCACTAATGTATGAGAGTTCTCTATGCCCCATATCCTCATCAGTCCTTTATAGGGTTAAACTTTAAAAATGTTGTAAATCTGGGGTGCCTGGGTGACTCAGTCGTTTAAGCCTTGACTCTTGGTTTTGGCTCAGGTCATGATCTGATGAGTCATGAGATTGAGCCCCACATCAGGCTCTGTGCTCAGTGGGGAGTCTGCTTGAGATTCTCTCCCTCTGCCCCTCCCCCCACTCTCTTTCTTTCTCAAATAAATAAATAAAGCTTGAAAAAATGAAAAAATTAAAATGTTGCTGATCTAAGTGTACAAAATGACATTTCATTGTGGTTTTAATTTGCATTTTTCTGATTATCATAAGTAGTAATGAATTTGAGTATCTTTTTTATGTTTCTGGGTCACTCATATTTCTTGTTATGTGAAATGCCTATTTATGTCTTTTGCTTACTTTCCTTTACTAGATTGATTCCAATAGATCTGTAGGGGTTCTTTATATATTCTGGATTATAATCCTTTTATGTGATATGCGTTGAAAAGAGCTTTTTCTAGTTTTTGGCTTATCTTTTCACTTTCGTCATCATGTTGTTTGAACAGAAGTTATTAATTTTAAGGTATTCAAATGTATCAGGTCATTCTTTTATGGTTGTGCTTTTTGTTTCTTTTTAAAGAAATTCTTCTGTATCCTAAGATCATAAATATATCCTTTATTTTCTCAAAAGCTTTATAGTTTTGGCTTTTGTATTGAAGCCATTAATCCATCAGTAGGATGTGAGTTAAGGATTAGTTTTCATTTATTTAATATGGAGAAACTATTTTACTAGCTTCATTTATTGTATGTCCTTTCCACACTAATGTCAGCTCTGCCTTAAATCAGGTTTCTATATATTCATGGTCTCTTTCTGTGCTCTCAAGTTCTTTCTTTCTTTCTTCCTTTCTTCCTTTCTTTCTTTTTCTTTTTTTTTAAGTAGGCTCCATAACCAGTGTGGGGCTTGAATGCACAATCCTGAGATCAAGAGTCAGACACTCTACCAATTGAGCCAGCCAGATGCCCCAACCCTTTGTGCTTTCATACAAATTGTAGAATCAGCCTGTCAGGTTCCATAAAAATGAAACAAAACAACAAACAATTCCTCATTCATACTTTGATTGGAATGACAGACTTTACTACATTTTTGCTGTCACTCTCATGTCTTCATTTCCTTCCTCACCCAACTTGGATCCCATGTGTAATTCCTTCCTTAAAAATCCCCTTAACTCCCTTGTCCCTCTCTCCCATCTTAACACTTCTACCACATAATTGCTTACTCTGTGCCTGTACTCAATCAGCTAAAATTGCTGGAGAAAAACAAATAAATATACTGAGTGATTTCATTTAAAATTCATGACTATGAATCTCAAATAGACACTCAACACTGTCTGACATTCTACTACACTTTGCCATTCTCCAAAACTTTCCATCTCTTTTCGAACTTCCTATTCTTTCCCTCTTTTTTTCCCTCTCGGCTGAAATTTTACCTCACACTTCATTGAGACAGAGTAATGAGCAGAAACTCCCTTATCTTGTCTCCAAATCTACCTACTGTATCTGTCACAGTGTCTGTCCTCCCTGTCATTACTAAGACTGAAGCTCACTGTTCCCACCCAAGGTCAATTCCTTAACTTGTGTTCTGGATCTCATCCCCTCCCATCTTTTCTTTCTTTTTTTTTTTTGTTGGTGTCTTTGTATTAGAGGTGTTTCCCCTTTTCTTTTCTTTTTTTTAAATTTTTTTATTGTTATGTTAATCCCCATACATTACATCATTAGTTTTAGATATAGTGTTCCATGATTCATTGTTTGTGCATAACACCCAGTACTCCATGCAGAACGTGCCCTCCTCAATACCCATCACCAGGCTAACCCATCCTCCCACCCCCCTCCCCTCTAGAACCCTCAGTTTGTTTTTCAGAGTCCATCGTCTCTCATGGTTCTTCTCCCCCTCCGATTTCCCCCCCTTCATTCTTCCCCTCCTGCTACATTCTTCTTCTTTTTTTCTTTCTTAACATCTATTGCATTATTTGTTTCAGAGGTACAGATCTGAGATTCAACAGTCTTGCACAATTCACAGCGCTTACCAGAACACATACCCTCCCCAGTGTCCATCACCCAGTCACCCCATCCCTCCCACCCCACCCCCCACTCCAGCAACCCTCAGTTTGTTTCCTGAGATTAAGAATTCCTCATATCAGTGAGGTCATATGATACATGTCTTTCTCTGTTTGACTTATTTCGCTCAGCATAATACCCTCCAGTTCCATCCATGTCGTTGCAAATGGCAAGATCTCATTCCTTTTGATGGCTGCATAATATTCCATTGTATATATATACCACATCTTCTTTATCCATTCATCTGTTGATGGACATCTTGGCTCTTTCCACAGTTTGGCTATTGTGGACATTGCTGCTATAAACATCGGGGTGCATGTACCCTTTCGGGTCCCTACTTTTGTATCTTTGGGGTAAATACCCAGGAGTGCAATTGCTGGATCATATGGTAGCTCTATTTTCAACTTTTTCCCTCCCATCTTTTCAAGATGTCTTCCTCTGCGTTCTCTTTCTTCTATATCATCGATTTTTTACTTTCCACTGACTAATTTCCATCAGCACAAAAACAGGCTCTATCATCAAACTAACAAATAAGCAAAACCTCTTAGGATCTCTTCTTTCAGCTAATATCCCAGTAGGGGCAGTATGATGTAGTAGTTGTCAATGTAAACTCTGATGCCAGACTCCTAGGGTTTAAATTTCATCTCTGCCACTTACTAGTATTGTGATCCTGGGCAAGCTACCCTGTCCAGTACAGTAGCCAAGCCACACGGAGCTGTTTATATTTAAGTTTATATTAATTAAAATTCAATAAAATTAAAAATTTTGTTATTCAGTGGGACTAGTCACACTTCAAGTATGGCTAATGGCTACCATATTGGATGGTGCACTATAGAACTCTCCCATCACTGCAGAAAGTTCTCTTGCACACCACTGGTCTAGAATAGCCACTCTCATTCTCTCTCCCTTTTTTTAAAAAATATATTTATTTATTTGAGAGAGAGAGAGAGAGAGCTTGCATACGGTGGTGGGGAGAGGAGGGGCAAAGGGAGAGGGAGAGAGAGAATTACAAGCAGACTCCTCACTGAGCATGGAGCCCAACATGGGGCTTGATCTCATGACCCTGAGATCATGACCTGAGCTGAAATCAAGAGTTGGACACTTAACCAACTGAGCCACCCAGGCACCCCAGCCACACTCTTTTAAAAAATTAATTTATCTTTACAATATTTATTATTTACTATTTTTCCAGCTTTATTGAGATGTAATTGACATATAACATAATGTAAATTTGAGGTGTACAATGTGTTGATTCAATATACTTATATACTGCAAAATGATTACCACTATAGCATTAGCCAACACCACCATCACATCACATAATTACCTTTTTTTTTGTGGTGAGAACATTTAAGATCACTCTTCTAATTATATTCTATAATATCACCATTTAAATTTTTATCGTAACCTTATTCCTGTCTGATATATTTTATGTTCACTTATTTGTTTACTTATTTATTGCCTATCTGTTCCTATCAGAATGTAAGCTCTGTGAGAGCAGATTCTGCATCACCGTCTGATTCTCATAGAGCTGTGCCTGACACTGATGAGTTCAACAAATATTGATTCAATGATGGCTGATAAGATATTAAAAAGCTTTGGGTTGGGAAGCAAAATCTTTACCTAGACACGGTGTTCTCATTTTTACATTGTTAGTGGATATTAGCTGTGATGTAATGATAGTGAAGGATGCAGTAATTACTGATAATTTAGAGGTTGGTGGACTTCAGGAAAAAGCACCTGTCCTGAGAATGGGAGACGGGAAGCCTGGATCCTGATATTTACACTATGTCAGCTGTAGAATATTATGGACCAGCCTAAGGTCTGATTAGAATATTTGAAAGTTTAAAAGTTAGAGAACACATGTGAACCATTGTTGAGGAATTATAGACTTTATATGTGGGTTGTTTTGGAAGTTGCTGTTTTGCCTCACATTCTAGAGAATGTTCATTGCAATATTGCCTATGACAGCAAACAACTGAAAACAGCTTAAATGTTCATCAGTGTGGGAAATGATAAATACATTATGGTACAGCCACAGTGGAATATTGTGGAACAGTAAAAGGACTACACTAGAGATCTTGATTTATCAGTGTGAATAGATCTCAAAATCTAATAATGAGTTGAAAAGAGCAATTTGTAGATGGATAAATATGGTATAAACATTTATATAAATTTTAAAAACACAAAAAGTAGCATGTATGGCCACTTATCCAAGTAGTTAAAGTATTAAAGCATAGATAGTAAGGATACATATCTAAGTGGATACTTCTAGGGCAAGAAGATGGAGAATGGGATCAGGGAGAGGTACAAAAGTCTTCAACAGCATCTAAAACATTTTATGTCCTTAAAATTTTGGAAGCCAACATACAATTTAAAAATCAGGGTGTTTGTTGTTATTCTCTAGAGTTTGCTATATATTTGAAACATTTTATGTGAGCTGTATCTATATCAAGTGATGACACATGACATTAATTCAATAGTATGTGTGTGTGTCATAGTGTGAGGTGTAGAGGATTATAGAGAACTCATGTAAGACATGGGTCTTGCTCTCCAGAAGTCTCCATTTTTTAAAGGTTTATTTATTTATTTGAGAGAAAGAGAGAGTGCAGGTGGGGGGGAGGGGGAGAGGGAGAGAAACCCAAGCAGACTCCCCACTGAGTGTGGAGCCTGATGTGGGGCTCGCTCCTATGACCCAGGAGACCATGACCTGAGCTGAAATAATGAGTTGGATGCCTAACCTACTGAGCCACCCAGGTGCCCTGAGCTTAGAAGTTTGCTTTTTTATTTGAAATGATAATACATACTTACATAAAGCAGTTAAGGCATGGAGGTTGGCATGTAATTATGTATCAAAATGAGGAGTAGAAGCCTGGAAATTAGAGTCCCTGGAGCAGCAGGAGAACCTATTGGAGGACGTGTAACTTGAAGAGTGAATTTGGGGCGCCTGGGTGGCTCAGTTGGTTAAGCAAGCGACTGCCTTCGGCTCAGGTCCTGATCCTGGAGTCCCGGGATCGAGTCCCACATCGGGCTCCCTGCTCGGCAGGGAGTCTGCTTCTCCCTCTGACCCTCCCCCCTCTCATGCTCTCTGTCTCTCATTCTCTCTCTCTCAAATAAATAAATAAAATCTTAAAAAAAAAAAAAATGAAGAGTGAATTTGGGCAGACAGAAGGGAAGTTCTGTACCTTCCAACCCAGAGAAGCATCGTATGCCTAGGTTTAAAAGGCACTAGGAGAAACTCCTGTAGAAGTGAAGAGGGTTTTGTTGGAGAGAAAATTGAATAGATAGTATTAAAAATACTCTGAGATGGTTTAATGCCAGGTCTGGGAATTTAAACACTATCCAATGATTAAGTGGGAAACCACTGACAGCTGTGAGAATTGGAGTGACATGGTTGCTTTGATTTCATTGAATATTAATCTGATTGTGGTGTGCAGGGTAGGCTGGAATGAGGGAAGACTAGAAATAGGGAACTCAGCTAGGTGGTTGTTTCGGCTTTGTCCTGATGGGCTCATCTAACCATAATTACCTCCCAGAGGCCCTGTCTCCAAATGCCATCACATTAGGGGTCAGGCTTCAACATAGGGATTGTGGGGGACACAAACATTCATTCTGTAACAGTAAGGAGTTATTCAGAGGTCTCCTGGATATTAAGTACCACAGCCTGCTATCATACCTAGGTCTTTTTTATTCCAAAATTTGTGTTGAAATTTTGAAAAATGGATCACAAATGACTTGCAGGGTGACTGGGTTTAGGAGATGAAAGAGAAGGAAGGGATAAAAGAATCATGAGGTTTCGGTTGCCAGTAAAGGGCTTGATGGAAACTGGAAATTTGCAAGGGTAAGCTAGTTTGATGGAGGCAAAATGAGTCTGTTGTGGAAGATGGAAAGTTCGAGTTGATGGTGGGCCATTCCAGTGCAAATGGTTTGTAGTCTGGTGGAACTCTGGTGGTTTAGAGCTCTCAGATCTACAGTGTTGAAAGTCATCAGCATAGAGGTGGTAATTAAAGCCTGAAGACAATTCCCAGAAGGAATGAGTAGAAATAAAAAGAGAAGCAGACATTGTGCTCTTAAAAATGTGTTAAGAGAGTGGATTGCATGTTAAGTGTCCTTACTACCATTCAGTGAATGAGTGAGAAAGAGAGGTCTGTGAGAGTAGAATGACAAAGAGAGATAGAGAGAGACAGGAGTGTCTTTAAGAATGCCCCCACTTACAACTTTTCACTTGGTGAAATAGATGTACAAACAAGAAAAGCAAAAGAAGAACAACCAGAGAAAAACTGCTCCTTGGTTTGTTTCTTTGTGTGACTGAAGTCTGTTCCTTGAAGGGATTTAAGGAAGAAGAGGATGGTTGAATATGTCAAATACGATAGTGTTGGTTAAAGAGGATGACAACTGGTGCAGGACGGTTGTTATGTTCCGTGATTTGGTGAAAAAGCCATAGGAGTAGGAAGGGACCTTCTAGTAAGTGTGGTTCCCAGACTTTTTGATTTCACAGACCAGTAGTATTTCAAAAAAATATTTAAGGAAACTAAATAAGACCATTTAAAACATTACAATCTCTTATCTAGCTCATTTTCGTAAAAGGGGAGAAAAAAAAAACCCTTTTAACATAAATTGAGGAGGCCATAATCATAGGGTAAAAGATGGTTTGTGCTAAGGGTAGCATTTTTGATATGGACTGGTGCAAAGTTAATCCCCAACTAGAGCAGAACTTGCATTTGGGAACCACTGGAATAATGCGATACAATATAAACAATGTGCTGTCTAACTCACATTCCCAGTAAGTCTGATGTATTCTTGTTTCTAAAACCAACTTTTTAAAAAAAACCCAACTTTTGTTTATAAGACATTTTTCCATAGAGCACCAAAGAGGAAGTCTCAGGAAGTTCTACACATAATAGAGGCAGGTCGAAATTAACCAAGTAGTGAGGAGGGGCTCCTGGGTGGCTCAGTCGTTAAGTGTCTGCCTTCGGCTCAGGTCATGATCCCAGGGTCCTGGGATCAAGCCCCGCATCGGGCTCCCTGCTCAGCGGGAAGCCTGCTTCTCCCTCTCCCACTCCCCTTGCTTGTGTTCCCTCTCTCTCTGTCAAATAAATCAATAAAATCTTTAAAAAACAAACAAACCAAGTAGTGGGGATATTTGGGGAATATTCTTGGTGGGAACAGCACCCCAAGTTGAGGATCGAGTGAGACTGGACAAGTTGTCATAGTTTGTCCCATAAAACTATAGCTAAATTTTCACACATGGCTAGAAGAAAAACCATGGCTTATTTATTCATTGACATTTCAAGGTATATTTAGTTCCTAAGAGGAATCCAGGAGTCTGATAATTCTGTGAAGTTGCTCCTGAAACACTCTAATTTTCAACCCTCTGTCTGCCCGCAGCAACCAAGTTGCAGAGCATTGGAAGCTTGACTTCATTGCCCAAACCATATGAATTGGACAAGTTCAGAATGGGCAGCCCTCAGGATTGGGGCTAGGTTGGAGCCAGACCAGATTCAGAAATAAAATAAAAAGCCCCTAACAATGCTGTGATCCACCAAAGCACAGGCTCACATGGGGTGTTTATACGTGGAACCTGAAGTTTTATTACACAAAACCAGTTTTCTGTTGGTTTAAGAAAGAAAGAGTAAGAGACTAATTATGCAGGCTCAAATAACAACAACAAAAATGTATTATGCATTAAAATCTGTTTCGATTTTTGAAAATAAATAGCTCTCAGGCAGACACTGAAATGAACAGATTTCAGTGCCAAAAGAGACAAAAATTGCCCACCCCCTCACCACAAAGTATTATCCTTTATCTGTAGTATAGATTTCTGTTGCTTCTGCAACTATATTTGGCAGTTGTTGCTTTCACCAACTGTTCTCTTAAGTTTGAAAATACTGTCTTTGGTCAATTTCCTTCATTAGCGTGATCTACAAGAAGTGGATATTTCTAAGTTCTGGGAAAAAAGCTTCTACAGGTCAAAATAACACTGTGCTGATGTTAATGAAACCACCAACATGAAAAACATTTCCTCAGAAAGTACTCTTTGTCATCAAACAGTCTCTAAGGAAAAAACCAACAACAGTACTTATAAAACATACTTAAAAAGGCATGACTTAATTTATCTCCTTTTACTGTGCAATATAAAATATATACAGAAAAGTACACACAGCATGTATATACAACTGCATGAATTACTGTAAGGTAACCACCACTCAGACGAAGAAGTTGACCTTTGCTGGCACATCCCCCATCATCCCATCTAGAGATAACAGATATCTTAATTTTTTAAACAGTAATTCCTTGCTTTTTCCAAAGTTATACTCTCTATGTATGCATCCTTTATCAGTACAGTTTGGTTTTGTCTCTTTTTGAATTTATGTCTCTGGCAGCTTTTAAGAGGATTTTCTTTTTGTCTTTGGTTCACAGAAGTTTTACTAAGGTATGTTCTGGGGTTGGCTGCTGGTTTTGGAAAATTCTCAGCCATTATCACTATAGCTTCATTATTATCCTCATTCCTAACTATAACTCTACTTCCTGTAGAGCTAGTTATTCCCAGCCCCTTAGACGAAATCACAGGTAATTCTGTCTTTTCTAGGGGTGCCTGGGTGGCTCAGATGGTTAAGCGTCTGCCTTAGGCTCAGGTCATGATCCCAGGGCCCTGGGATCAAGTCCCACATCAGGCTCCTTGCTCAGCGGGGAGCCTGCTTCTCCCTCTGCCTCTCTCTCTCTCTCTGTCTCACATGAATAAATAAATAAAATCTTAAAAAAAAAAAAGATTCTCTCTCTCCCTCTACCCCTCCCCCCCTCTAAAAACCAAAAATAAACCAAAAAAAAAAATTCTGTCTTTTCTAGTTATCTTCAGGTAATGAAAAGTCTGCTGGTCACTTTAGTCCTTCCAACAATTCAATAATTAAAATGCCCATATAATAGTAAAAAATTCTAACTTCTTTAAAAAATTCTTTAACAGCTTTATTGAAGTTTAATTTACATACCATAAAATTCATCCACAGCACGTGTATGATTTGGTGATGTTTAGTAATGTACACAGTTGTGAAACCATACCCATACCCATTCACAGTCTATCCCAACTCCTAGCTCCAGCCCCAGGCAACCACTCATCTGCTTTCTGTCTCTATTTTTGCCTTTTCTAGAAATTTCATATAAATGAAATCATATAAATGAAGTGTGTGGTCTTTTGTGTCTAGCTTCTTCCATTCAGTATAATATTTCTGAGGCTCATTCATGATGTTGCATATATTAGTGTATCTATAGTGGTACTTTTCTTCTTTACACTGCTGAATAGTATTCCATTGTACACCACACTGTGTTCACCCATTCACTGGCTGATGGACATTTGGATTATTTCCAGTTTGGGGCTATTCTGAATAAGCTGGTATGATTATTTGTGTAAAAGTCTTTGTTTAGGCATGTGGTTTTGTTTCTCTGGGGGTAGATACCTAGGAGTGGAATTGCTGGGTGAGGTAAGTTTATGCTTAACTTTGTAAGAAACTACCAAACTGCTTTCCAAAGTAGCTGTACCATTTTGAACTCCCACCGGCATTCTGCAATCTGCTGATAGCAATCCTTGCTGACAATTATTATTGTCTTCTTTTTTAAAAAAAATTTTTAAGATTTTATTTTTAAGCAATCTCTCCACCCAACATGGGGCTTGAACTTAAAACCCCAAGGTCAAGAGTCGCATGCTCTACTGACTGAGCCAGCCAGGCACCCCATTATTATCTTCTTTATAGCAATTCTAGTGAGTGGGTGCTTCATTGTAGTTTTAATTTGTATTTTCCTAATGAAAAATGATACTATCTTTTCATTTACGTATTATTCATATGTCTTCTTCAGTGAAGTGTCCTTTCAAATCGTGTACTGGTTATATGTCCTTTATGAGGTGTAGGATTTGCATACTTCTTTCCTCAACCTTTTCATTTTTTCAGTGATACCTTTTGTTGTTGTAGTTGTTTTTAAAGATTTCATTTATTTATTTCACAGAGAGAGAGACAGCGAGAGAGGGAACACAAGCAGGGGCAGTGGGACAGGGAGAAGCAGGTTTCCTGCTGAGGAGGGAGCTGGACGCGGGGCTCGATCCCAGGACCTGAGATCATGACCCAAGCCGAACGCAGTCGCTTAACCAACTGAGCCACCCAGGCGCCCCTCAATGATACCTTTTGAAAAAGTCCAATTTATCTTTTTCTTTCTTTATGGATCATGCTTTTGGCGTCATATCTAAGAAATTGAGAAGTTATCAGAGAGGTAAGGAGATAGTCAAGAAAACACAATGTTATGGAAACCAGGGAAGATAAAATTTTAAGAAGAAGGAGGATAATCACTAGCTCCAAAACCTGCCAAAGATTCGGGAAGGATGAATCAGGCAAAGAAGTCATTAAATTTGGAGAATAATAACTGATAACTGATATTTATTGAATGCTTATTTTATGCCAGGCCCCTAAACTAAGTGTGGTCTCATTTCTAGTTTCAGTAAATAGATGGGGATTAGATACTTTTCTTGAATTTTGGTATCAACCCATTTTTCCCCTCTTTTACCTCTAAAAATATTGATTCAGAGAGTGTAACATAGGATTTAGAGATGGGAAGTTGTTTTTAAGCTTGGATTCCACAACTTATTAGTTATGGGCAAGCCACTTACCTTTCTCAACTGTTACCTCATTTGTAAAGTAGGAAGAATCAGTACTCATGTGGGGCACAGGAGTGTTGCAAAGGTAATGCATGCAAAGTGTCCAGCCTGTTGCCTGGTCCATCGTACATGCTCAAAAGCAGAAGTTGTAATTACTAGCTGTCACGATCAGGTAAAGATCTGAAAATGTTTTATAAATTGTTACACTCTATAAAATATATTATTGGAATTACTTAGTGCTTTTTGGAAACATAATATGCAATGTTATATATTGTCCTATTCTAATTTTTAAAAATCCTAAAAATCTTGCTCATAAAGTATTTGGATTTCTCTCCTTTTCCATCATCCAAAGAATATAACTGGTGCTTTTTAAAAAATTTTTTTAATTTTATTTATTTATTTTTTTAAAGATTTTATTTATTTATTTGACAGAGAGAGAGAGACAAGGGGAGAGGGAACACAGGCAGGGGGAGTGGGTGAGGGAGAAGCAGTCTCCCCACTGAGCAGGGAGCCCGATGCGGGGCTCAATCCCAGGACCCTGGGATCATGATCTGAGCCGAAGGCAGACGCTTAATGACTGAGCCACTCAGGCACCTCCTGGTGCTTTTTTTTTTAAACAGCTTTGTTAAGATATGATCCACTTACCATGTAATTCACCCGTTGTGTATAATTCAGTGGTTTTTAATATATTCAGAGTGTGCAACCTTCACCACTATCAATTTTAGAAAATTTTCGTCAGTGCAAAAAGAAACTCTGTACCCATTAGCAGACTCTGATTACCCCCAAGTCTGCTATCCCTACACAATAAGTAATCTACTTTCTGTCTCTATAGATATACTTATTTTGGAGATTTCATATAAATCATACAATAATATGTGACCTTTTGTGATTGGCTTCTCTTTAAAGAAAACCAGAGCTGGACAGTGGTTAAAGTGGTAATAAAATTTTTTCTTTCTTTTTTTTTTAAAGATTTTATTTATTTATTTGACAGAGAGAGAGAACACAAGTAGGCAGAGTGGCAGGCAGAGAGAGAGGGAGAAGCAGGCTCCCTGCTGAGCAGGGAGCCTGATGCGGGGCTCGATCCCAGAATCCTGGGATCATGACCTGAGCCAAAGGCAGACTCTTAACCGACTGAGCCACCCAGACGCCCCGGTAATAATTTTTATTCAGGAACTATTGCAATAGGGGAAAAGAGACCTCAGTATAACACAGAGCTCTTCTGAATACAGCATGGACAAGTGGAGTTTTATAGCTAAGCAGCAGTTACAAGGGTGGGCATTGGTGGATAGAAAATTACTAAGAGGCGACATCGCGGGTAGGGAAATTTCTTAGTAAACTGAACTCTCAGGGTTCTTGCTGAAGGCAGGCCAGAGTGACCACATATCCCCGGGGGCGGGTGGTGCTGAGGAATTTGATCAGATATTGAGGGTGGGGATTCTTTCTAAAACTGGGCTATGTAGGCCTGAGGACAAGACCCGAAGATGGGGCCTGATGGAGAAAAGGTCTTAGAAGAGACTGACTGGAAAAAAAAAAAAAAAAAAAAAAAGAAGAGACTGACTGAAGTTTGGTCAAGGAGAGAGTCGTTCTCACTTCTTACACTTAGGGTAATCCTTCAAACTGCATTCATGTTATAGCATGTCTCACCACTTCCTTTTTATTGCGGAAGAATATCCCATGGCATAGATAAACCAAATTTTATGTATCCACTGTTTGTCCAGTTAATGGGCATTTGGATTCTTTCCATTTTTTTACTTTTGTGGGTACCACAATTAACATTCATATACAGGTTTTCATGTGGATATAAGTTTTCATTTCTCTTGGGTATATACCTAAGAGGGAATTGCTGTGTCATTCAGTAACTCTATGTTTAACCTTTTGAGAAACTGCCAGGCTGTTTTCCAGAGTGGCTACACCATGTTACCATTCATTCCACCAGCAGTGTATGAGGCTTCCAATTTCTCCACGACATTCCCAACACTTATTATTATCTGTCTTTTCTATTATAGCCTGGTTGGGGTGTGAAGTGGTATCTCATTGTGGTTTTGATTTGCATGTCCTGATGGCTAATGTCATTGAGCATTAACCAATACTCCTTTAATCCCAGTGAAGTACAGACAGGGAACACTTAAGGTTAGAAAACAATCTGCAAATGGCCTATTATCATGTTGCTGTTGGAGCACATTTATCAGTTCCTCCTGAGATGGGCATCCACTGTGAAGACAAGTGGACTTACTCATTGCCTTCAGCCCCTGTAATCTCATCACTTTGTGTTCTAGGTCATGATTTCTGATCTAATGCACATATTGGTCATGTGTCACTACATATTACATTGCTCACACCCTGCCCCAGATTATGAAAATGAAAAAGAGAAGAAGAGAGTTTGGTACCTCAGTAAGAGACTCCATGGAAATTCATGACTTGATTTGAAAAAAATCAGTGCAATCTTGTATTGTTGCAGAAATCTTGAATCATAATCAAAAACCTCTCTTCATGGTCACTAGTAAACAAAGAAAATTCTTTCTTCTCTTTGTGTAGACAGGGGTCAGCAAGCTGTTTTGGCAAACAGCTGGATAGTAAATATTTTTACCTTTGTGAATCATAGAGTTTCTGTTTCAGAAACTGCAGTTGTAATGCAAAAGTAGCCATCGAGCATACATAAGCAAATGGGTGGAGTTGCATTCTAATAAAACTTGATTTACAAAAACAGCCGTTGGGCTGAATTTGGCCCATGGGCTCTAGTTTGCAGATCTCTGATGTAGAAGAAATGGGAGATTCTTGGGAAGATCTGTTTCTATAGTCACTTTGAAAATGAACAAGAGAGGATGCTTTTTTATTTTTCCTACACAGATGTTTTACAACTGGACTTGGCTTCTTACTACCCTGGGTGGGTCAACCGATCGATTTTGCAGAGGTTATTTGTCTCTTTCCTTTATAAATTTTATTTTATTTTTTTATTGCTAGGACAGCATCTTTGAGGCATTTAAAACTAGATCAGAGGGAATTTCAGAGTTACCTTTAGAACAACTTATTCTCATTTTTTGACTACTTCCTTTTTTTCTTTCTTAAAGTCTGAGAGCACATAATATTTATTTAATTATTCCATTAATTTAATCAGTTATTTTTTATCAGTTTAAACTTTTTCAGGTGCACCTCATTTCTATTACAGTGGGAAAGCCTATAAGATGATACTAGTTATTGATAGACATGAGAGGACAGCCAACTAGGGAAAAACTCTTTTATGTTTCATTTCTATGTCTAGATTACTACAGCTGTTGTCTTTAAAAATACTCTTGAAGCAGCTTAACTGAATCAAAATTTAGAGTAAAATAGAAGCATGAAGTGAATAACCTTCTGGACTGAGAGGGTAGGCTGGGGCATGGGTTTCAGGAAATGCTGAGCCACATCTGTGATTTTTTCCTCGGACCCTTCCTAGCTACATAATGTAGTAGATTCCCCTTAGGGCTCAAGCTAGTTGAGATACATTTCTATTGCTTGCACCTTAAAAAGTTCTACCTAATACAGAGGGCTTCATATTGGCATTGAGATTCAAAAGATAATGGCTGTATTCTAGGTAGACAAGGGAGGGAACAGGGTCTAGGCAGAGGGAAAAGTAGGCACAAGGTAGAGAACATGGAAGCAGATGAAAATGTTGTGTGTTCTGGGAATAGCAGGGACTTTACTATTGCTGGAGACTACAGTAAGAACAGATAGAGGTAGGAGATGAAGCTGGATATGCAGACCAAATCATGAAGCGCTTCACATGCTTTTCTGAGGTGTTTAGGTTTTATACTGTAGGTGAGAATTTCAAGCAAGGGAGCGATACGAGCAGATTTGTTGGCCAGGACACGTGTTCTAATGGTGCATAAGGGAACCAAAATGGCGCAAGAACACCAGGTGTAGCTCAGTGAGAGTTGTTTGGGTAAGAGATGATAAAGGCCAGATCTAGGACAAAAGCAATGGAAATGGAGAGAATGGAAAATATAGGAAAGGTATCAAGAAGGAAGAATTACGAGTGATAAAGATGCAGAGAATAAGGGAACAGGGAGGAATCTGGATGACTCCCAGATTTCTGGTTTGTACAGCTAAATGGACAAAGGTGCTAATCATAAAGATAGGAAGTGAGGTATGTGTGTGTGAAGGGGTAGATGTGGGGAGGGAGAACAATGGGAAGAAATATGATGAGTTTAATTTTAGATATGTTGAGACAGGGGTGCATGGTGGTTATTCAGTTTGATTATGGAAGAGGCAGTAGGATAATTGGATCGAAATCATGACTGTTGAAGACAGTTCTCAGAGTTTGTATGGTGAGAAAAGAAGAGGTGTTGACCCCTAGAGACATAGCCATTTATTTATTTATTTTTTAATTTAAATTCAGTTAGCCAACATATAGTACATCATTACTTTCAGATGTAGAGTTCAGTAATTTATCAGTTGGCGTATAACACCCAGTGTTCATCACATCACCTGGCCTCCTTAATGTCCATCACCCAATTACCCTATCCCTCCATTCACCTCCCCTCCAGCAACCCTCAGTTTGTTTCCTATAGTTAAGAGTCTTGGGTGCCTGGGTGGCTCAGTTGGTTGAGCGACTGCCTTCGGCTCAGGTCATGATCCTGGAGTCCCAGGATCGAGTCCCACATTGGGCTCCCTCCTCAGCAGGGAGTCTGCTTCTCCCTCTGACCCTCCTACCTCTCATGCTCTCTGTCTCTCATTCTCTCTCTCGCAAATAAATAAAATACTAAAAAAAAAAAAAAAAAAAAAAAGAGTCTCTCGTGGTTTTTCACCCTCTCTGATGACTTCGCATTCAGTTTTCCCTCCTTTCCCATATGATCCTCTGTGATGTTTCTTATATTCCACATATGAGTGAAACCATATGATAATTGTCTTTCTCTGCTTAACTTACTTTGCTCAACATAATACCCTCCAGTTCCATCCATGTCGATGTAAGTGGTAAGTATTCTTCCTTTCTGATGGCTGAGTAATATTCCATTGTATATATATGCCACATCTTCTTTATACATTCATCCGTCAGTGGACATCTCAGCTCTTTCTGTAGTTTGGCTATTGTGAACATTGCTGCCATAAACATTGGGGTGCAGGTACCCCTTTGGATCAATACATTTGTATCTTTGGGGTAAATACCTAGTAGTGCAATTGCTGGGTCATAGGGTAGCTCTATTTTTAACTTCTTGAGGAACCTCCATACTTTTCCAGAATGGCTGCACCAGTTTGCATTCCCACCAACAGTGTAAGAGGGTTCCCCTTTCTCTGCATCCTCACCAACATCTGTCATTTCCTGGCTTGTTAATTTTAGCCATTCTGACTGGAGTGAAGTGACATCTCATTGTGGTTTTGATTTGTATTTCCTCGATGCCGAGGGATGTTGAGCATTTTTTCATATGTCTGTTAGCCATCTGGATGTCTTCTTTGGAAAAGTGTTTATTCATGTCTTCTGCCCATTTATTGCCTGGATTATTTGTTTTTTTGGGTGTTGAGTTTGATAAATTCTTTATAGATCTTGGATACTAACCCTTTATCTGATATGTCATTTGCAAATATCTTCTCTCATTCTGTAGGTTGCCTTTTAGTTTTGTTGACTGTTTCTTCTGCTGTGCAAAAGCTTTTTAAGTTGATGAAATCCCAGTAGTTCATTTTGGCTTTTGTTTTCCTTGCCTTTGAAGATGTGTCTAGCAAGAAGTTGCTGTGGCCAAGGTCCAAGAGGTTGCTGCTTGTGTTCTCCTTTAGGATTTTGATGGATTCCTGTCTCACATTTAGGTCTTTCATCCTTTCCGAGTTTATCTTTGTGTGTGGTATAAGAAAATGGTCCCGTTTCATTCTTCTGCATGTGGCTGTCCAATTTTCCCAACACTATTTGTTGAAGAAACTCTCCTCTTTCCATTGGATAGTCTTTCCTGCTTTATTGAAGATTCTGTTCTTTATTCTGTTCCATTGATCTATGTGTCTGTTTTTACCATACTGTCTTGATGATTACAGGTTTGTAATACAGCTTGAAGTCCAAAATTGTGATGCCTCCCACTTTGGTTTTCTTTTTCAACATTCCTCTGGCTACTCAGGGTCTTTTCTGGTTCCATACAAATTTTAGGATTATTTGTTCCAGCTCTGTGAAAAATGTCAATGGTATTTTATTTTAAGATTTATTTATTTGACAGAGAGAGAGAGCACAAGCAGGCAGAGCAGCAGGCAGAGGAGGAGGGAGTAGCAGGCTCCCCACTGAGCAGGGAGCCCAACAGACCACTCTTTTTCTATGTTTCACTGTGAAGAACAAGAGAAAAAATAGCTGGGAAGTTGGGAGTGCACACGTTCATGTGCTGTGGAGAAAGAGTCACTGAAGAAGGAAAGGATGAAGATAAAGGAAAGAGAAGGGATATTGATTTATCAAGGGAAGGAATATTGATTTAGCAAGGACCAAAAAGATGGAGTGGAGGATAGAATCCAGAGAACAGGTAAATGGATGAGTAGTGGATGAAGTGATTGCCTTAGTATCTGTTTCTTTTTTTCCCAATTTTTCTATTTTCACACTGTAAAATGTACCATCATAATCATTTTTAAGTGTACAGTTCAGTGGTATTAAATACATTCATAATATTAGCCCAAGATCACCGCTCTCCATTTCCATAATTCTTTACATCTTGTGAAACAGAAACTCTATGTTCATTAAACAGTATCTCCCCATTCTTCCCTCTTCCCAGTCCCTGGCAACCACCATTCTACTTTCTGTTTCTATGATTCTCACTATGCTAAGTATCTGATATAAGTGGAGTCATTATAGTACTTGTCGTTTTGCAATTGGCTTATTTCCCTTAGCACAACGTCTTCAAGGTACGTCCATGTTGTAGCACATGTCAAAATTTCCTTCCTTTTTAAGGCTGAATAATATTTCAGTGTGTGAAATGGACACTTGAGTTGCTTCCACATTCTAGCTACTGTGAATAACGCTGCTGTGGACATGGGTGTACAAAAACTCTTTTGAGACCTGGCTTTTAAATCTTGTGTGTATATACCCAAAAGTGGAATTGCTGGGTCATATGGTAATTTTATTTTTAGTATTTTGAGGAACTGCCATACTGTTTTCCACAGTGACTGTATCCTTTTACATTCCCACCAACAGTGCACAAGGGTTCCGAATTCTCCACATCCTTGCCAATGCTTGCTCTTTTCTGTTGTGATGAAAGTAGCCATTCTAATGGGTGTGAGGATGTATTTCACTGAAGTTTGGATTTACACTTCCTTAATGATGAGTAATATTGAGCATTTTTTCATGTGTTTATTGGCTATCTATATATATTCTTCAGATATGTGTCTATTTAAGTCTTTTACCCATTTTTGAATTGGGTTTTGTTGTGGTTGAGTTTTAAGAATTCACTAAATATTCTAAATATTAACCCGTTATCATTGCAAATCCCTTATCATTTGCAAATATTTTCCCCTCATTCTGTGGGTTGCCTTTTTATTCATTTGATAGTTTTTTGATGCACAACACTAAGATTTTCATGAAATCCAACTTGTCAATTTTTTCTTTTGTTGCCCGTCTTTTGGTGTCACTCTTAAGAAATCATTGCCAAATCCAATGTCATTATGCTTTCTTTTAAGGGTTTTTGATTTTAGATCTTGTATATAGGTCTTTGATTCATTCTGAGTTAATTTTTGTATATGGTGTTAAGAATCCAACTTCATTCTCTTACATATGGATATCCAGTTTTCCCAGCACCATTTGTTGAAAAGAATGCCCTTTCCCCATGGAATGATCTTGTTACCCTTGTCAAAAATCCCTTGACCATATATGTGAGGGTTTATTTCTGGACTCTATTCTATTCCATTGGTTTATATGTCTTTCTTTATGCCAATATCACCCTGTTTTGATTACTATAGCTTTGTTAAGTTTTGAAATTAGGAAGTGTGAATCCTCCAGCTTTGTTTTTCTTTTTAAAGGTTATTATGGTTATTCAGGTCCCTTGAGATTCCATATGAATTTTAGGATGGGATTCTATAAAAAAAGTCCTGAAATTTTGACAAGGATTGCATTGAATCTGTAGATTGTGTTGGATAGTATTGGTACCTTAACAATATTAAGTCTTCCAATCCATGAACATGGAATGTGTTTTCATCTATTATGTCTTCTCTAATTTCTTTATGCAGTATTTTGTAGTTTTCAGTGTATAAATGTTTTGCCACTTTGGTTATTCTGTTCTTCTCAATGTTATTGTAAACAGAATTATTTTTGTAATTTCTTTTTCAGTTTGTTCATGTTAGTATATAGAAATGCAACTGGGTTTTGTGTGTTGACTTTGTATCCTTCTACTTTGCTGAATTCATTTATTAGCTCTAACTCTGGGTGCGTGTGTGTGTGTGTGTGTGTGTGTGTGTAATCAGGATTTTCTACATATAAGATCATATTATCTGCAAACAGAGATAGTTTTACTTCTTCCTTTCTAATCTGGAGGCTTTCTACTTATTTTTCTTGCCTAGTTGGTATGGCTGGAACTTCCAGTACTATGTTAAATCGAAGTGGTAAAAGTGGGCATCCTTGTCTTGTTCCTGATCTTTGAGGAAAATCAATCTTTCACCAATGAGAATAATATTTGCTGTGGGTTTTTCACATATGGCTCTTATTATATTGAAGTAGTTTCCTTCTATTCCTTATTTGTCATGAAAGTTTTTGAATTTTGTCAAAAGCTTTAAAAATTTTTTTTGAAGTTATTTATTTTTATTTACTTATTTTTAAAGATTTTATTTATTTATTTGACAGAGAAAGAGAGCAAGAGAGCACAAGCAGTGGGAGCGGCAAAGGGAGAGGGAGGAGACACTAAGCCAAGGGAACCCGATGTGGGGCTAGATCCCAGAAATCTGGGATCATGACCTGAGCCGAAGGCAGACACTTAATAGACTGAGCCATCCAGGTGTCCCTATTTATTTAATTTTAAAATTTGAGTATAGTTGACATCTGATGTTACATTGATTTCAGGTGTACCACTTAGTGATTTAACAAGTTTATACATTATGTTATATTCACCACAAGTCTAGCTACCATCTGTCGCATTACATCACTATTACGGTATCACTGACTGTATTCTTTATGCTGTGCCTTTTATTCCTGTGACTTATTCTATAACTGAAAGCCAGGATCTTTCTTTCCCCTTTATCCATTTTGCCCAACCCTCCACCTCCCTCCCCTCTGGCAGCCATTAGTTTTCTGTATTTATAGGTCTGATTCTGCTTTTTGTTAGTTTATTCATTTTTTTTTTTTTTTTTTTAGATTCCACTTATGAGTGGAATCATATGGTATTTGTCTTTCTTAGTCTGACTTATTTCACTACCATAATACACTTTAGGTCCATCCATGTTGTCTCAAATGGCATAATCTCACCCATTTTAATGGTTGTGGAATATTCCATCATATATCTAATCTATCTATCTATCTATCTACTTATCTATCTAATATCTCACATTTTCCTTATCCATTCACCTATTGATGGACACTTGGGTTGCTTCCATAGCTTGGCTATTGTAAATAACGCTGCAATAAACACAGGAGTGTATATGTTTTCAAATTAGTGTTTTCATTTTCTTTGGGTAAATATGGTATTTCTATTTTAAATTTTTTGAGGAACCTTCATGCTGTTTTCCACAGTGGCTGTACCAATTTACATTCCCACCAATGGTGCATGAGGGTTCCTCAAAAACTTTTTCTGCATCAAGTGAAATGATTATGTGCATTTTCCCTTCATTCTGTTAATGTCATGTTTTACATTGATCAATTTTTATGTGTTGAACTATTCTTATGTTCCTGGAATAAATCCCACTTGGTCTATCATTAGGTGCATAAATATTTATAATTGTTGTAAATTGTTGCTGTATTGAACCTTTTATTAATATATAATGTTCTTCTTTGTCTCATAAACTTTTTAGATTTAAAGCCTATTTTGTCTGGTATTAATATAGCTACCTCTCCTCTTTTGGTCACTTATTTGCATGAAATATCTTTTTCCATTTTTTTCACTCTTTAGTCTGACAATCTCTGCCTTTTGATAGGAGAGTTTAACCTACTTACATTTAAAGTAATTCCTGATAAGGAGGGACTAACTTTTGTCATTTTAATATCTATTTTCTCTATGCCTAGAGCTTTTTTGTCCCTCATTTCCTGCATTGCTGTCTCCTTTTGTGTTTAATTGATTTTTTTTGTAATGAAATGTTTAAATTTCTTTCTCGTTTAGTTTTGTGTATGTTCTAGCTATTTTCTTTGTGGTCATGGGGCTTACATTTAACAGCCTAAAGTTATAACACTTTAATTTGAATTTTTGCCAGCTTCACTTGAATAACGTACAAAAACTCTGCTCCTTTACACTTCTTTTCATATCTCTTTCAGTTGTCAGTGTTACAAAGTTACATCTTTCTACATGGTGTGCCCCCAAATATAAACCAAAAATTCTCTTAAGACCATTAGTCTCTTAAAAAAAAAAAAAGACCATTAGTCTCTTAAAATATGTAGAACACAAAATGTGGAGTTACAAGCTTACAATAATTACAATAATACTAGCTTTTATACAAAATTTTTAAAAATGTATTAGTCTCTTAAATCATGTAGAAAAGAGAAAGTAGAGTTACAAAAGTTGTTA
The DNA here is from genome assembly GCF_964656455.1 of Halichoerus grypus. NCBI lineage: Eukaryota > Metazoa > Chordata > Mammalia > Carnivora > Phocidae > Halichoerus > Halichoerus grypus. The sequence continues at coordinate 87,907,454 of NC_135719.1, read as the reverse complement.
CAATAATACTAGATTTTTTTCATTTTCCATGTATTTACCTTTTTTGAGATCTTCATTTCTTTCCTCTTTTTTTTTTTAGAAGGAGAACAAGAGGGCGCCTGGGTGGCTCAGTCATTAAGCATCTGCCTTCGGCTCAGGTCATGATCCCAGGGTCCTGGGATCGAGTCCCACATCGGGCTCCCTCCTCGGCGGGAAGCCTGCTCTCCCTCTCCCACTCCCGCTGCTTGTGTTCCTGCTCTCGCTATCTCTGTCTCTGTCAAATAAATAAATAAAATCTTTAAAAAAAAAAAAAGGAGAACAAGAGAGCAAGCAAGTAGGGAGTGGAAGGGCAGAGGGAGAATCTTAAGCAGGGACTCAGTCCATGCCCAGGACTGAGTCCCATGCAGGGCTCAATCTCATGACCCTGAGATCATGACCTGCTCCAAAATCCAGAGTCAGACACTTAACTGACTGAGCCACCCAGGTGGCAAAGATCTTTATTTCTTCATAAGACTTTGAGTTACTGTTTAAGTGTCCTTTCATTTCACCCTGCAGGACTCCTTTGAGCATGTTTCAGGGCAGGTCTAGTGGTCATGAATGCCTTTGTTTTTCTGGGAATGTCTTAATTTCTCCTTCACTTTTGAAGAACAGTTTTTCCAGATATAAGATTCTTGGTTGAGTTTTTTCTTTTAGCACTTTGAATATATGGGCCCACTGTCTTTCGGCCTCTAACATTTTTTTTTTTTTGACAGAGAGAGACACAGTGAGAGAGGGAACACAAGCAAAGAGAGTGGGAGAGGGAGAAACAGGTTTCCTGCAGAGCAGGGAGCCCGATTCGGGGCTCGATCCCAGGACCCTGGGATCATGACCTGAGCCGAAGGCAGCTGCTTAACCGACTGAGCCACCCAGGTGCCCTAACCCCTAACGTTTCTTTTTTTTTTTTTTTTTTTTTTTTTTTTTTTTTTTTTTTTTTTTTTTTAAAGATTTTATTTATTTATTTGACAGAGAGAGAGAGAGAGTGAGCACAAGCAGGGGGAGTGGCAGGCAGAGGCAGAGGGAGAAGCAGGCTCCCCACAGAGAAGGGGGAGCCCGATGTGGGACTCGATCCCAGGACTCCGGGATCATGACCTGAGCCGAAGGCAGTCGCTTAACCAACTGAGCCACCCAGGCGCCCACCCCTAACGTTTCTAATGAGAAATCTGCTTACTGTCTTATTGAGAATCCCTTGAATGTGATGAGTGCTTCTCTCTTGTTGCTTTCAAGATTCTTTGTCTTTCCAAGGTTTGATTATAATGTGTCTTGGTATGAGTCTTTTCAAATTCCTTTTACATGGAGTTCATTGAGCTTCTTGGATGTTTATACTCATGTTTTTCATCAAGTTTGGGAAGCTTTCAGCCATTATTTCTTCAGATATTCTCTCAGCCACTTTCTGTCTCTCAAGGCCTTCTGAAGTTTTTCTTTCCTTCCTTCCTTTCTTCCTTTCTTTCTTTCTTTCTTAAAGATTTTATTTATTTGACAGAGAGAGATAGCGAGAGCAGGAACACAAGCAGGGGGAGTGGGAGAGGGAGAAGCAGGCCTCCCGCTGAGCAGGGAGCTCAATGTGGGGCTCGATCCCAGGACCCTGGGGTCATGACCCGAGCCGAAGGCAGACGCTTAACGATTGAGCCACGACTGAGCCACCCAGGCACCCCTTTCTGAGATTTTTCTGAGCCTTTCCCTGAACATTTCTATTTTCGAATTTCCCCATAAATGCAATTGTTTTTGGATATCCTAATACCCTAAATAAGTATAATGTCTGGCTCCCAAAAGGGTTTTAAAATGGGGGGAAGGGCAGCAGCCCTTTAAATCCCCAGGGAATCACTTCACCAGCAGAGAAGGGGGCTTACAATAAACAGGGGGAGAAGAGGCGGGGCCCACCTCTTTGCGTCTCTGTGATCGGAAGCAGCAATGAGTCATTAGAGCACAGATCCCTCGTAATGGGAACACACGGTCCTTTTGCCCACCCTAACTCCCACAAGCTGTATGCAAGCTGCTTCAGGTGCAGAGCGCCTGCCACATGCTGAGGGTGGGGCATGGTTGGTACTGTGGTAAGAGCTGAAACATCCTGAAGTTAACTACAATGTACCATCCAAGTCTTCCCCTGGAAGTTGCGGGCTTCTCTAGACTCTGGAGTTCCCACATAGTTACATCAGACAGATTCTGCCAGTGCAATTGTTGTCTAGGTGCGGACACAGACTCCTGGGGCTTCCTACTCTGCCATCTTTCCAGAAGCCCTCTCCTTAACTGTTTGTCACATTATTGTGTATTTATACAGTTCTTAATACTGTGCTACTTTGTGGGGATGCTAGGTAAGTAGAAAATACAGTACTGATGACTATTGTGAGGTTCATTTTAGCTGGAGAGACAAACAGAAACAAATAGTGATCCGTGCTAAGTGATCAATAATGCGTAACAAAGTACAAGAGTTTTGACAGGAATGGCCAGAATATGACACTCTTACCCTTCCTTGCCTGTCTCTTCCTGACCCATTCCTGACAAACAACAATAACCAATCACAATGTTTTCTTGTGTGCCCAGTCTTGGGCTCGGAATTCATCACAGGCTTTCTCCAACAGTTTATAAGGGTTGATGCTTCAGTTAAAAGGGTTTGCCATCCCTGGTTTATGGTAAAAATGTTGAGTACATTAAGAACTTGAAGAAAGTTACATTGTTTCCTAGGGTAAATTGTATGTTTTTCAAGGAAAAGGACAATATGTTCTATTTCTTTGGTAGTTCCCACACCATTATAATGAGAGGTTCAATTAGGGCTTATTGAATTAATTTTATAATTTTAAGAGATTTTATCATAAGGAAACATCAACTTAATATGTGTTAATACATTGTTTATAGCACTTCTGTAAGTGCTAAAGAAAAAGCATAGTCTTTTCTTTAAGAGTTTCTACTCTAGCATCTGACAGCTTTTTCTACCCTTGCCATTTAAACTCATTTTCTCTTGTTTCCTTTGTCCTTACAGAAGATGGAAAACAGCTGGTCAGCATCCTCAGCTAATAGTTGTTAAATGCCTTCTTAAAAATAATCCTTTAGCTTGAGGACGTTATGCTAGGTGAAGTAAGCCAGTCACAGAAGGATAAGTACTGCATGACTCCCCTTATGTAAGGTATCTAGAGTAGTCAAACTCATTGGATCCCAAGTAGAATGCGGGTTGCCTGGGCCAGGAGGGAGGAAGCCCCGCGGAGTTATTGTTTCATGGACACAGAGTTTCAATTTTGCCAGATGAAAAGAGTTCTGTGGTTGGATGGTAGTGATGGTAGGGCCACAATGTGTGTACTTGACGCTCCTAAAGTATCCACTTAAAAACAGTTATGATGGGGGCGCCTGGGTGGCTCAGTCGTTAGGCGTCTGCCTTCAGCTCAGGTCATGATCCCAGGGTCCTGGGATCGAGTCCCACATCGGGCTCCCTGCTCTGCGGGAAGCCTGCTTCTCCCTCTCCCACTTCTCCTGCTTGTGTTCCTGTTCTCGCTGTCTCTCTCTCTCTGTCAAATAAATAAATAAAATCTAAAGAAAACACAAAAAAACCAAAAAAACAGTTACGATGGTAAAAAATTCCCTTACATGCATAGAGGCGTATCTTGAGGGGACATCAGAGAAACCATTACCAGGGACCTCATTGTCTACAAGACTCTTTGCTTTACTTCCCATTCGTTTCTCATCTTTCTTTGTGGCCCCTCTTTCCATGCTTCCAGGAACTTTTGCTCTCCTCTCTGGACCATCTTCAAGCCTTCCACAAACCAGATGTCCTTTTGGAAAGATGGCAAAGCCAGTGTGGTGGGGAGGCTGTCTCAAAGGTCCCCCAGTTTTGTGCTGCATTAGGGTTGTGTTTGCTGGAGAGCAGCACAGCATCTCCCATGGTTTGTTGTCATCCACATATATGCCTTCTTTTCTTTTCATCTGTAAAATTGGGGTTGATGAGCTCCAATGGAATTTATAGCTCAGAATTACCTTTAATAACCATTACTTTTCCACTGTGGACTTAGAGATTAATGTTGCTATCATTTGGGGGGTTATGTGACAAAATATCATGTTTTGGTTTTTCAAAATTAAGGATTCAGTACAAATTGAAAGCACCAAACTTGTGAACTTGTTTTTCCATTTTCCCCATCTCTTTTCTCTACTGAACTTTACTCTGTTGGAAAGATTTTTTTTTTAAGATTTTATTTTTTGTCAGAGAGAGAGAGAGTGAGCACAAACAGGGGGAGCAGCAGGCAGAGGGAGAAGCAGGCTTCCTGCTGAGCAGGGAGCCCAATGCAGGGCTCGATCCCAGGACCCTGGGATCATGACCTGAGCCGAAGGCAGACGCTTAACGACTGAGCCACCCAGGCGCCCCTGGAATGATTTTTTAAAAAATAACACCCTCCTTTTTTGATTAAGGATCGTGTAGAGCACCTGAATACAATCAGGCATTATGTCTTAATTAGTGCGGTTTCTTTTCTCCCCAGAAACACTGAGCTGGCTGAAAGTCCTTAATTTCCTAGTTTCTAGCTTACAATTAAATATTATAGGTTGCAGGCTTTACTGGGAATGCCTCATCAGTAAAGTATTTCAGCCTGGCTTAGTTTTAAATCTCTGCCCTTATCTAGCAGAAGAGCCTCTGGGTGAAGACGTGGAAACTTGGAAAGGAATTCTTACTCTGTCACAGTAAGTGCATGGCTATTTTTCAGTTTCCTCAAGGGAAAAAAATCATATAGCAGAGATATGGGTTTAAGCCCTTGTCCCCGGGATTTGATAATACTGTTGTTGGTTTGGCTCATTATTTGGTTTCACTCATCAGCTGTTCCAGTGAGGTGTAGAGGAGGATGGTGGGGTATTTAGTAGAATAATGGTATTAGTAGAGTAAGAGATTAAGATTTGTCCACCCCTCCAAAGAATTTTTTACCAAGAACCCAACCCAAGCTTTCTAGTTCTCTAAGAAGCAATTCCTATGAAATTGATGGTGGGCTAGTTAGAAATTGCATTTGTGTGCGTGCCTCTCTCTTCTATAACCACTGCTCCAAAGTCTACCTCATGTCCCCTCCCAGCCAATAACCCCCGACAGGCCGCTGCCGGCACAGTTTGGTGCTGTGGCTATCTGCTCTGCGGACTTGCGCTATAATAAATGTGGCTTCAGTTTCGGTAAACCAATCACATGCAGGACCTAAGTGACTTCAGATTTGTCCTGGTATTTCATATTCAGGTGACACTGCTGAACAAGTCAGTTGTTGGTATGTGGTAGGTGCAAGTTTTACCCTGCACCAGAAGAGCTCAGATGCTACCACTGATTTATAGAAGCTGATGTTGGTCTGGAGCTTGATGCCCTGCTGGCGCCATGCTGTCTGCTGGCCTTTCAAAGGGATTCTGGCCTTCCTAATTTGGCTTCGTAGTTTTTGGATGACCCATGTGTTTTGGACAGTAGGCTGCCTGTGTGGCAGAGCATATGACGCCATTACCAGAAAGTGGCTCTGCCTTCCCAGAAAGCACGTGAGCGGTGTGCTTTGTGACCAGAGCCGGCCTTAGGCTTTAGTCCTTGTTACCAAGCTGATGCACCAAATGGGCCTGGATCAGTTGTTTGTATTTGTCTGTATGCAATCGACAAAACAGGGCAGTTTCGGAGTGTTTTGATGATCTCAGTAGGTTAAGGAGAAAGCTGTTTCCCCAGTGTCTGGAATGTGCAAATTTGTACTTCCGAGGGAGATGGCATGGTGTTTATTAAATCAAATCTATTACGCCACAACGTTGTTGTATTGATGAAGTTCGAGCACTCTAAATTTCACACATGCAATCAGAAAATGCTGGGGAATATTTATATGCTGCCAGATGAATCCTGGAAGCTGTTCCCCAGCCCCTAACACAATGTATGACAATGAATATGCACTCAAAATACGTGTGAATAGATGTGTGAACAAATGAACAAATTTAATTAGTAGCTTTTAAAGTCAAGTTCTGCAAATCGTGTTAAAAATTTCCATAAAGCCTCGATACCGTTCCTTGCTATTTTCCTCTACCTATTACATAGCAAAGATCCTATCACCCCAGCTAAGTTGTTGTCCGAGGCTACAGAATGTTTGTCAACCACTGATAGTGAGAAACGAATCCCAGAGACCTTTTCCTGGGATCTTAGACAAGAAAGGAACACCACTTCCAGTGCCTTCTGGGAATATAACTGAGATTGCAAGAGGTACTCATCTCAATCCCGCAGAAAATAGCAGAGGAGATCTGAGAACTCGAGAGAGAAGTCAGCAATGACTCACACGTGGGAATCATCAGCTCCAGAGTCAGACCACATGTGAATCGCTGCTAGACTTGATGCTATTGATATAGCAAGGCAAATGTTGTTTTCAGAAGGTCGTTGTAGATTCTGAAGCTGTTGGGGAGAAGGCTGCAAAAGCGGTTTTCTCTCCGTGTGAAAGGGCGCAGCCACTTAAAAGGTGTTGGAAAAATAATATGTTCAGAAGTGTAGACCTCAGGGAGAACCCAGCACATCAGTGGTGATGATGGAAGAAATAAAGACCAAAACAAATACAAGAGGACAGGAAAGTGTCAGAAACGTGCCTTCCCTCCACAGCCGAGGCACTGCACGTGGAAGGGACGCAGAAGGAAAGGTTCATCTCTTTTTTTAAAAAATTACTTTTAATTGAAGTGTAGTCGACGTACAGTGTTATATTAGTTTCAGGTGTACAACACAGTGATCTGACATTGGTATGCATTACGCAGTGCTCAGAGTGGTAAGTGTCGTCACTATCTGTCACCAGTTATTATAATATTATTCACTATATTCCCTCTGCTGTACTTTTCATCTCCCTGACCTACTTATCTTATAACTGGAAGTTCAGATCAGCGTAAAAGCCTTTTAAACACCAGGTAAGCATAAAATCTTCATAGAAGGCACATCTGCTTTGGATTGGAAAACTGTTTTTCTTTTGTTTTGTTTTGTTTGTTTTGATCACAAAGAGTTAACCTAGGTTTGATAGAGTGAGAAAAAGCAGGGCAGCTTACTTGTTTCCAGTTATTTCCTCTATAAGGGTAAACAAACCCCTTCCTTATGTGTGTTACTAAGGGTCTTTCAAGAATCAAAGAAAACAGTGGGAAGCCCAGGTGACATGGAAATAATCGGGGGATTGTGTCTGCAAAAGCTCTTGCCCCAGCAGGCACATCCTGGGTTCTGTGACTCGAGTGTCCCTCTCCCTCCCTGTTTCCCTGTTTGAAGTGGCTGGGTGGACTGCCCACACCTGGAAGCTGATAAGACAGACTCACTGCACACTCTCAGTGGTTTCCAAGAAAAATAGCAAAGAATGTACTTGCACTGGGGCACGGGGGTTGCTGACTGGCACCGTCTCTCAAGAATCAACATGCCTGCATTTCTGCCTCCTTTCATGTTACCAAGCTGATTCTCAGCTCAAAAGGAATAAAATCGGTATGTTTTTGTAAATCAACAAATACAAACCCTCAGCTCATTCTTTAAATGTTGACGTGCCAGTATGAACGTATTCCCCTCTGTTCAGAACATTCCTCCGCTGACCGCGTTTGCAGAGAGGGCATTATCCAGTGGAAATAGATAGTCATCACTTGGTGTATGTTCGTTCAGATTAATGATAATTCAGCTAAGATTGACTGAACACCACTATGAGGTTTTGGAATCAGGGTAGTGAACAGGTCTTTCCTCTGAGAAGCTTCAGTATTGAAGGGACGGCCTTGATTATTTTTGAGGTGGTATTGTATGGAAAAATTAAACACTAAACAAAACTGCTGTGTGGTATTATAGGCTACATATAACTCCTCAAAGATGTGCTTTTCATACTTCTGTTGGAGAATAACATCAATATCAAAATTGCTATTCTGAGTCGCCACAATTAAAGAGAAGGAAACTCAAACCCCAGAGGCTTGTGATGGTGGCTGGAGAGCTCTTTCTCAGAGAGCTGCCTCAAAAGGAACATCTATGGGAAGGAAGTTGAGCTTTGGTCCTCTCTCAGAACTAACTGTTTTGTGTTTTTGGTTTGAGGAGCATAGGTTTATAGTTTCTTGACTTACGTTTCAGGCAAATTTCCATACACAAAGCATGAGCTCAATGAACGGTTCAAGTTCCCTTCTCACTACGTTGTATCCTATTATTTTGCATAATAGTTACTGTACTTCCGAACAACACGGAGTCTAGAACAGTCTCCTCTAGTGAATCTGGAACCTCTCCTTGATATGGAGTAGGGAGTGGAGAAGTAGACCTAACCACATTCCTGTGGAGGAGTATACCTGTCTAAAACCACTGTTCCCTTGGAGCTTTCTTCATTTATTTTTTTATTTTTAATTTTTTTAAAAGATTTTATTTATTTATTTGAGAGAGAAGGAGAGAGAGAGCACATGAGATGGGGGAGGGTCAGAGGGACAAGCAGACTCCCTGCTGAGCAGAGAGCCTGATGTGGGACTCAATGCTGAGACTCCAGGATCATGACCTGAGCCAAAGACAGTAGCTTAACCAACTGAGCCACCCAGTCACCCTATTTTTAATTTTTTTCTTTTTTTGCTATCTCCATTTATGGGAAATAATAGCCTCAAGACAATTAGTTCGAGCCTGATATGTTTTACCTGGCAATTTGCCTTTTCTCTTTCTCCTCTCTCTGGCAATTTGCCTTTTCTCTTTCTCCTCTCTTTCCCCTTGCCTGCTTGCCTCTTGACGCTGACCAAGTGTATGTTCCTTTTCTGTGTATCACTTATTTGGCCAGCTTGTCTGTAAAGATATTCTCAGCCCTCCACTCCCATCTGCCTTTGTCTCCTCAGTAAGGGAGAGCTTTGATTGGAGGAAACCCTGAGTGAGGGGAGGAGTGAGCAGGCTATTCCTCCGTGAGAGCAGGGCCCACAAGCCCTGCAGGTGCACCTCTGCCCAATCCTGAGCGCAGGGAGCAGCTCATTTTTATGCCCCCAGCCAGCATACACAATCTTAGGCAAACAAATAGTCCTGCCAGAAGGGGCATCCAACAGCTCCTCAAGACAGAGCAACAATTCTTGGCCCCTGGATCAGTAAAATTATCTATTTTCAAAACAATCCTTTAAAAAAAAAAAAAAGAAAGGGGATAGTGTTGTTTATGTAACTTCTCTGTAAGGTTATAAAAAGTTTTTCTCCCTGGGTACAAAACGGGTACGGTACGTGTTCCCAAGCCTAGAGAGGTTGTTTGGGAAAGAGTGAGATCTCTTGGGATTTTCCATTGCTAATGATTTTAGCCTTTCTCCCTTATGGAAAAAAAAATTTTTTTAACCTTCTGCTCTGAAAGTTCTTGAGAACAGTTGTCAGGAGCTGGGTCTGCTGGATCTCTCTCTCACCTCAAGAGCTGTCGTCAGGCCGTATGAGGTGGATAGGCTGGTGAGGCAGCCCCCGCGCCCCCGTGCTAGGCTGGGATGAGGTGTAGCTGAGTGGTTTCAGCAGTGCCTGCAGCTCGCGACCTGGTGTCCGGCCTCTCTGGATGCCCACCATGACCTCATTTCTCCTGGGCCAAACATTCTCCCCTGGAGAGCTCCTTTTTCTTCCTGCTTCTTGGCCGTCGGCTTCTAGTAGTCCGCGGGTTCGTTGAAGTTAGCATGAGTGAAGTCCACCTACAAAGAAGGCAACATACAATACGTATTGGGAGTGAGGGGCTTCCTTACAGACTTCAAGAGGCCTTAAAAATGGAATCAAAAATTTTAAAATCCACAAATAGATTCAAAAACCTTAGGTTCTCAGAAGACTTTTGTAGAGGGGAAAAAGCAAAGATGAAAGAGAGCAAAGGGCACACTGCCATCTTAAACAAGGAAGGCAGAATAAACTATTGTGAAGAATCTTTGTAGAAGGAAGAATGTCCAAACAGAGATGCCTGCAAGGCTCACTCGAGGACCAGGTGAAATGGAATTGGTCCGTGGGTGAATCTGCACCTCACACAAGTACTGGTGACCCAGCCTGAGGGTGGGAAATGGGGGAGAGAATGGGATCTGTCCTCCACAGAGGGATTCTGGGCTCCCAGTGGGTACCATCTCCAGGTGCTCTGCCTGGGGACTCCCCTCTTCATGTCTCACCTAGTTGCATGGCTCAGTCAGTGGGGACAAAAATAAAACTAAGGTAGTTATTTATTTCACTTTCAGGTCAGCTGTATCTGTGAGCTACATTTCATTTGTTTGTTTTCTGGGAGTAATTTAGAATCTCCAATCTGTTGACTTTGCAAGTTATCAGTAAGAGCATTTCACAACAAATTTCAACTACATGACACATTCTCATCTCAGCTCCAGGTTTAGACTGGACCTGGTTTTGTGCCCCTTTGGGATCTTGAGGGCGTTTCACTTTTCTGTGTTTCTTGGCTTAGTGAGAATTTTCAGATATGTCTTAACTTACTCATTTGTTCAGAGAGAATCTTCAGGACACAATGAGTAAGGATATTGGGCCAAAGGTCCCTCTGTTGGTTCAGAATTTCTGGAAAGCAGGAAAAATCTTGTTACTTTTGGTTATATGAATTTTAAATTTTAATGACTTTATTTTTAAAGTATAACTTTCTCTTCTTTGATTTTGGACACTTTTTATCCACCAAGTGTTAGTTTAGTATCTACCAAATGCTATCATAGAGCAGAGTATAGAGAGGGCCTGGTTTGTGTTGCCATAGATTTGGGCAAGGTTTTCCTGAAGTGGGTTTTGTCAAGTTGAGTAGAAGCTCCTCAGGTGGAAACGAGGGAGGAGAACATTTCAAGCATAGCCGAGTCCCAAAGTCATGAAGAAGGACTTGAGAAGGGCAGTGATGAGTGATGAGAGTCAGTCAGGTGATGGGGCAAGAGGTCGCTGAGGTCAGGATCAGGCTTTGTACACAAGGAGAGTTCAGATTTTATCCTATAAGCACTGGGCATTCACCTAGAATTCCTAATCAGAGTCCTGATATGGGGGGTGCAGTGGACATCTTTCACTCTTCTTCGCTACTCCTACAAAATAACGATGTTGGAGAGATGGTGGAGAACCTACTTCCTGTGTTGGAGGAATTCCCCACCTTATAATGCAGTCTACCCCTGCTGTAGCAGCTGAAAGTGATATGTACTTTGTATCCTTTTTTTTTTTTTTTTTTTAGATTTTATTTATTTGAGAAACAGCCCGAGAGCAGGCATGAGCGGGTGGGAGGGGCAGAGGGAGAGAGAGAAGCCAACTCCTCACTGAGCAGGGAGCCAGCCGTGGGGCTCAATCCCAGGACCCTGGGATCATGACCTGAGCCCAAGGCAGATGTTTAACCGACTGAGCCACCCAGGCGTCCCAAAAGCGGTAGTACTTTCTTTGCTAGTCTCCCTTGTGGTTAAAAAATGGGAACATGACCTAGCTCTGCCAATCGGATGAATCTACTCCAGACCTTAAAGAGTGATGTGAAGAAGCTGGGACCTCACAGAGAATCCATTTCTGGAGTTTCTAGAGGCAGCAGGGGCAAGCACCCAAGGGTCAGGGCCAAGAGTATTGGTTCAAGGTGGTGGTGGCGACTGTGGTGTCTCTGCCCAGCAGCAGCAATGACATCTTTACTTTGCCATCTCCCCAGCATGATTTTGGGCATTGCTGCTGGCTGCTTAGCCTCCAAACCTGGTTCTCCAGCTCTCTAAGAGGTGCTGTGAGCTGTCCAGTGTCCTTCCTCCCTCCTTACTGAGGTATAACTTAGGATCAGATGCACTCTTTTAAAGTTTATAGTTGAATAATATTTGACAAGTGTATTGAGGTGGTAACCAATACCACCAGATATAGACCATTTACCCCCCAAATTCTCTTCTGACCCTTTGTCTATTGCCTTTCCTTATTCCCAGCCCCAATCTAATGGAACTTTTTGTCTTTGTTGTTTTGCCTTTCCCAAGTACTTCTATAAATGGATCATACAATATGAGGCTTTTCCACTTAGCATAATGCTTTTGAGTTTAAGCCATGTTGTTGTAGGTATCAGTTCATTCCTTTTTATTGTTGAACAATCTAATACTATTTTGTTACATCACAATTTGCTTAGCCATTTACCAGTTGATAGACATTTGGTTCCTTTCCAGTTTTTTACTATTGTCATAAAGCTGTTTTGACTATTGTGCATAAAGTCCTTCTATGGACCTAAGTTTTTCTTAGGTAAATACATGGGAATGAGTTCATTGGGTCATATGGTAAATATATGTTAAACTTCGTAAGAAACCGCTAAACTTTTTTCCAAAGTGCTGATGGAAACGCACAATGTTACAATCAAAGTATGAATGTTCAAGTTGCTTTGCATCTTCAAAAGCACTTGGTATTGTCAGTCATATTAATTCTACTCATTTTAGTAGATCTGCAGTGGTATCTTATGGTACTTGTGATTTCTCATGTTTTATAATGTGCTTGTAAATGATACTGTTTGAAAATTTAGGTTTCTAATGGTTCATGGTTAGTGGTGACCTTAAAAGTAAAACACCCACTTATTTTACCAGCAAAATGGGTTTATTTCGGAATAACAGAGGAATTGCAAAACAGGGCTTGCAAGCTCTGGCAAACCACAGGCAAGTCTGGAGATAAATGAGAAGAATGATACTTTATAGAGAAAAGGAGGAAGTTGGGAGTGGCTTTTTGAATGAAAGTCCATTGGAAGAAAGTGAGAGTTCAGAGTGGGGACGGTTTTGTATTGGCTGAGTTGTACTTTTTTATTGGCTGAGCTTGTTGCTGGGCGAGGAGAAAGTCTTTATTCTTATTAGGACTGCAGTGGAGATCCTGGAGTGGAACTCAACTCCCCCTTCTGGCCTCCTGACTCCATGTTTTTAAATTTAAATTTTAAGTTATTATTTTTTTAATTTTTTAATTTAAATTCAATTTAATTAACAGAGTATATTAGTTTCAGAGGTAGAATTTTTTTTAAAGATTTTATTTATTTATTTATTTATTTATTTATTTATTTGGCAGAGAGACAGCAAGAGAGGGAACACAAGCAGGGGGAGTGGGAGAGGGAGAAGCAGGCTTCCCACTGAGCAGGGAGCCCAATGTGGGGCTTGATCCCAGGACCCAGGGATCATGACCTGAACCGAAGGCAGACGCTTAATGACTGAGCCACCCAGGCGCCCCTCAGAGGTAGAATTTAGTGATTCATCAGTTGCATGTAACACCCAGTGCTTATTACATCACATGCCCTCTTTAATGCCTATCACTCAGTTACCCCATCCCCCCACCCACCTCCTTTCCAGCAAACCTCAGTTTGTTCCCTATAGTTAAGAGTCTCTTATGGTTTGTCTCCCTCTCTGTTTTTGTCTTATTTTATTTATGTTGTGTAAATACCTAGTCGTGCAATTGGTGGGTCATATGGTAGCTCTATTTTCAACTTTTTGAGGAAACTCTGTTTTCCAGAGTGGCTGCACCAGTTTGCATTCCCACCAACAGTGTAAGAGGGTTCCCCTTTCTCTGCATCCTCAACAACATCTGTCATTTCTTGAGTTGTTAATTTTAGCCATTCTGACTGGTGTGAGGTGGTATCTCATTGAGGTTTTGATTTGGATTTCCCTGATGCCGAGTGATGGTAAGCATTTTTTCATGCGTCTGTTGGCCATTTGTATGTCTTCTTTGGAGAAATGTCTGTTCATGTCTTCTGTCCATTTCTTGATTGAGTATTTGTTCTTTGGGCGTTGAGTTTGATAAGTTCTTCATAGATTTTGGATACTAGTCCTTTATCTGATATGTCATTTGCAAATATCTTCTCCCATTCCCTAGGTTGCCTTTTAGTTTTGATGACCGTTTCCTTTGACGTGCAGAAGCTTTTTGTCTTGATGAGGTCCAGTAGTTCATTTTTGCTTTTATTTCCCTTGCCTTTGGAGATGTGTCTAGGAAGAAGTTACTGCGGCCAAGGTCCAAGAGGTTGCTGCCTGTGTTCTCCTTTAGGATTTTGATGGATTTCTGTCTCACATTTAGGTCTTTCATCCTTTCCGAGTTTATCTTTGTGTATGGTGTAAGAAAGTGGTCCAGTTTCATTCTTTTGCTTGTGGCAGAATTTTCCCAACACCATTTGTTGAAGAGACCGTCTTTTTTCCATTGGATATTCTTTCCTGCTTTGTCAAAGATTAGTTGACCATAGAGTTGGAGGTCCTTTTCTGGGCTCTCTATTCTGTTCCATTGATCTATGTGTCTGTTTTTGTGCCAGTACCATACTGTCTTGATGATGACAGCTTTGTAATAGAGCTTGAAGTCTGGCACTGTGTGCCAGCTTTGTTTTCTTTTTCAACATTCCTTTGGATATTGAGGGCCTTTTCTGGTTCCATACAAATTTTAAGATTGTTTGTTCCAGCTCTGTGGAAAAAGTTGATGGTATTTTGATAGGGCTTGCATTGAATGTGGAGATTGCTTTGGGTAACACAGACATTTTAACAATATTTATTCTTGCAATCCATGAGCGAATGTTCTATTTCTTTGCATCTTCCTCCATTTCTTTCATAAGTGTTCTATAGTTTTCAGAGTACAGATTCTTTACCTCTTTGGTAACTTAGGTTTATTCCTAAGTATCTTATGATTTTTGGTGCAATTATAAATGGGATCGATTCCTTGATTTCTCTTTCTGCTGCTTCATTATTGGTATATAAAAATGCAACTGACTTCTGTGCATTGATTTTTATATCCTGTGACTGCTGAATTCCTCTATCAGTTCTAGCAATTTTGGGGTGGAGTTTACTGGGTTTTCTTTTTTTTTAAAAGATTTTATTTATTTATTTGACAGAGAGAGAGACAGCAACAGAGGGAACACAAGCAGGGGGAGAGGGAGAAGCAAGCTTCCCGCTGAGCAGGGAGCCCGATGTGGGGCTCGATCCCAGGACCCTGGGATCACGACCTGAGCCGAAGGCAGACACTTAACGACTGAGCCACCCAGGTGCCCGAGTTTATTGGGTTTTCTATTGGTAAATAGAGTGTCAGTCATCTGCAAAGAGTGAGAATTTGACTTCTTTGCTGATTCAGATGCTTTTTATTTCTTTTTGTTGTCAGATTGCTGAGGCTAGGACTTCTAGTAGTATGTTGAATAGCAGTGGTGATAGTGGACATCCCTGCCATGTTCCTGACCTTAGGGGAAAAGCTCTCAGTTTTTCCCCATTGAGGTTGACATTCACTGTGCGTTTTTTTTGTATATGGCATTTATGATATTGAGGTATGTTCCCTCTATCCCTACACTGCAGAAAGTTTTTATCAAGGAAGGATGCTGTATTTTGTCAAATGCTTTTTCTGCATCCATTGAGGGGATCCTATGGTTCTTGTCCTTTCTTTTATGTAGTGTGTCACACTGAGTGATTTGTAAATGTTGAACCATCCTTGCAGCCCAGGAATAAATTCCATTTGGTTGTGGTGAATAATCCTTTTAATGTACTGTTGGATCTTATTACTAGTATCCTGGTGAGAGTTTTTGCATCCATGTTCATCAGGAATAGGGGTCTGTAATTTTCCTTTTTGGTGGAGTCTTTGTCTGGTTTTGGGATCAAGGTAATGCTGGCCTCATAGAATGAATTTGGAAGTTTTCCTTCCATTTCTATTGTTTGAAACAGCTTTAGAAGACTAGGTATCAATTCTTCTTTAAATGTTTGGTTGAATTCTGCTGGGAGGCCATTGGCCCCTGGACTCTTGTGTGTTGGGAGATTTTTTGATTACTGATTCAATTTCCTTGCTAGTTATGGGTTGCTCAGGTTTTCTATTTCTTCCTGTTTCAGTTTTGGTAGTTTATATGATTCTAGGAATGTATCCCTTTCTTCCAGATTGCCTAATTTGTTGGCATATAATTGCTCATAATATTCTCTTAATTGTTTGTATTTCTTGGGTGTTGGTTGTGATCTCTCCTCTTTCATTCATGATTTTATTAATTTGGGTCCTTTCTCTTTTCTTTTTGATAAGCCTGACTAGGGGTTTATCAATCTTATTAATTCTTTCAAAGACCCAGCTCCTAGTTTTGTTCATCTGTTCTACTGTTTGTTTTGTTTTTCTTTATTTTCTTTATCATTAATTTCTGCTCTTATCTTTATTTCTCTTCTCCTGCTTGATTTAGGCTTTATTTGCTGTTCTTTTTCCAGAACTCCTTTAGGTATAAGGCTAGCTTGTGTATTTGAGACTTTTCTAGTTTCTTGAGAAAGGCCTGTATTGCTATATACTTCCCTCTTAGGACCGTCTTTGCTGCACCCAAAGGTTCTGAACTGTTGTTTTCATTTTCATTTGCTTCCATGTATTTTTTGGATTCTTTTTAATTTCCTGGTTGACCCATTCATTCTTTAGTAGGATGCTTTCTAACCTCCATGTGTTTGAGTTCTTTCCAAATTTTATCTTGAGTTCAAGTTTTATTTTATTAAAAAAATTTTTTTTATTATTATTTTTTTAAAGATTTTATTTATTTATTTGACAGAGAGCATGAGAGAGCACAAGCAGGGGGAACAGTAGAGGGAGAGGGAGAAGCAGGCTCCCCACCAAGCAGGGAGCCTGATGCGGGGCTCAATCCCAGGACGCTGGTATCATGACCTGAGCCGAAGGTGGACGCTTAACCATCTGAGCCATCCAGGTGCCCCTTGAGTTCAAGTTTTAAAGCATTGTGATCTGAGAACATGCAGGGAATAATCCCAGTCTTTTGGTATAGGTGGAGACCTGATTTGTGACCTAGTATGTGATCTATTCTGGAGAATGTTCCATGTGCACTTGAGAAGAATGTGTCTTTTGTTGCTTTAGAATGGAACATGATGAATATATCTGTGAAGTCCATCTGGTCCAGTGTGTCATTCAAAGCCCTTATTTCCTTCTTGATCTGCTTAGATGATTTGTCCATTGCTGTGAGTCAGAGATTAAAGTCCCTTACTATTACTGTATTATTATCAATGTGTTTCTTTAATTTTGTTAGTAATTGGTTTATATAATTGGCTGCTCCCACGTTAGGGGCATAAATATTTATAATTGTTAGATATTCTTGTTGGATAGACCCTTTTATTGTGATATGGTGTCCTTCTTCATCTCTTATTACAGTGTTCAGTTTAAAATGTACTTTGTCTGATACAAGTGTGGCTACTCCAGCTTTCTTTTGATAAATTGTTCTCCACCCCCTCACTTTGAATCTGGAGGTGTCTTTGAGTCTAAAATGAGTCCCTTATAGACAGCGTATTGATGGGTCTTGTTTTTTCTTTTTATGTAATCTGATACCCTGTGTCTTTGGAGCATTTAGTCTTTTTACATTCAGAGTAAGTATTAAAAGATATGAAGTTAGTGCCATTGTATTACCTGTAAAGTTGCTATTTCTGTAGATTGTTTCTTTCTGGTCTTTGTTACTTTTGGGCTCTCTCTTTGCTCAAAGGATCCCCTTTAATATTTCTTGCAGGGCTGGTTTAGTGTCCACAAATTCCTTTAGTTTTTGTTTCTCTTGGAAACTCTTTATCTCTCCTTCTATTCTGAATGATAGCCTTCCTGGATAAAGTATTGTTGGCTACATAATTTTCCAATTTAGCACATTGAATATATCCCCATGCCAGTCCTTTCTGGTCTACCAGGTCTCTGTGGATGGGTCTGCTGCCAGCCTTATGTGTCTACCCTTGTAGGTTAAGGACCTCTTGTCCTGAGCTGCTTTCAGGATTTTCTCTTTATCCCTGAAATTGCAAATTTCCCTATGGTATGTTGAGGTGTTGACCTATTTTTATCGATTTTTGAGGGGGGTTCTTTGTGCCTCCTGGACTTGAATGCCTGTTTCCTTCCCCTGATTAGGGAAATTCTCAGCTATAATTTGTTCACGTAAACCTTCTGGCCCCCCCCATCTTTGGGGACCCCTATTATTCGGATATTATTTCACATTATGGTATCACTGATTTCTCGAAGTCTCCGTTCATAATCCAGTAGTTGTTTTTCCTTTTTCTCAGCTTCCTTATTTTCCATCATTTTGTCTTCTGTATCACTGACCCTCTCTTCTGTCTCATTTATCCTCGCTGTTAGAGCCTCCATTTTTTACTGCATCTCAGTAATAGCATTTTAAATTTTGGCCTGATTAGATTTTTATTCTATTTCTACAGTAAGGGATTCTCTAGTGTCTTCCGTGCTTTTTTCAAGCCCAGCTAGTATCTTTATAATTGTTGTTTTGAATTCTATTTCTGACATTTTACTTATATCTATATTGACTAAATTCCTTGGCAAATAGTACTTCTTCCTGTTCTTTCTTTTGGGGTGAATTTCTCCACCTCATCATCATTATGTCCAAAAAAGAATAGAAGAGAGAAAAGACAAAAATAGCACCAGACAATGAATCATGGAACACTACATCAAAAACTAATGATGTAATGTATGGTGATTAACATAACAATTAAAAAATAAAAAAATAGCACCAGAAAAAAAAACAAACAAAACCAGAAGAAAACAGAAAACAGAAAAAAAAAAAAAAAAAGAAAAAATCAAACAAGAAGTAAAGCAGAACAAAACAATAAACTAGATCCTGGGTGTATTTTGGTCTGTTTGTTAAAAGAAACAAGATCCCAAAATAGGAAAGAAAGAAAAACTAATATATATATATATATATATATATATATATATATATATATATATATATATATATATATATATACATACACTAAAATGAAAGGAAACAAAAAATAAATAAATAAAACCTATATATAAAAATAAAAATTAAAAAAGAATTGAAAAAATAAAATGGCTGAAAAAAACCTGAAAGACTAAAGAATATAATAATAATAAAAACAAACAAACAAACAAACACGATTGCTGTATACTTTTTTCCCCTGAGAGCTGAGGTTTTGCAGTTCTCTATGATCAACTTGGTGCGAGCTGGTCGTTCCTGCTGGTCTCCTGGGGGAGGGGCCTGTTGTGCTGATTCTCAGGTGCCCTTGCCCTGGTGGAATTGCACCTCCCTTGGCAGGGGGCCAAGCTCTGTGTAAGTGGTTTGGGATTGCACTATGTAGCACTGTTTTGCTCCATGAAGGCTTTCAGCACCAATGGGGGTGGGGGTGGGGAATGAAAATAGTGACATCCCATCTCTAGCCCTGGAGCTGAAAGTTTGCACCCCCACTCTTCAGTGTGCCCTCACAGAAAAGCTGTCAATCACTCTTGTCTCCCTGGTTTCTGTCCAAACTCTGTGTTTACGCAGCCTGCGACTGAGTGTTTTTATCTCCGGTACATGACCCAGTTTTGAGTCTCCAAACTTTACAGACTCCTGTGGCATGCACCTGTACTGTTCCTCTTGGGGCAGAGAGGGGGGTCTTGCCAAGCTTCTGCCTTTTGCTGGGCCCTTGCCTGGAGAGCACTGGCACAACTGTGCAGTGGTTTGTAGTTTATGGCAACACAGAGCAGAAAGTCAGCACCTAGACTTGCTGTTTTCATCTGGCTTCTCCGCTCCGATGCCTGGGCTCTGCCACACTCAGGCACCTCCATTCTTTTTTGTGGCCCTGGGAATCCTGAGACCACACTGTCCCACCTAGGATTCTACCCCACTTCCCCACCTGAGCACCTTTAAGCCAGGGATGTCCCCCACCGTAGCTGACTTCTGGAAGTTCCAATTTTGTGCTCCACTTCTTATAATATTTTGCCATAACCTCCTTAAGAAGGCTCCCTCCCCTCGCAGTAACCTCCAATAAATCGCCCCAGATTCACTTCTCCACACTTCTACCTTCCAAAAAGTGGTCACTTTTCTATTTGTAGGATTGCAGCAATTCTTTTCTCAGATCTCTGATTGATTTCACAGGTGTTCAGAATGATTTGGTAACCTATCTAGCTGAATTCCAGGGACCAGTGGACTTAGGGTTGCCTATTCCTCTGCCATCTTAAGTCTTCCTTTAAGTTATTTTTATTTTTTTTTGAAGATTTTATTTGTTTATTTGACAGAGAGAGACACAGTGAGAGCAGGATCACAAGCAGGGGGAGAGTTAGAGGGAGAAACAGGCTTCCCGCAGAGCAGGGAGCCCGATGCGGGGCTCGATCCCAGGACTCTGGGATCATGACCTGAGCCAAAGGCAGACGCTTAACGACTGAGCCACCCAGGCGCCCCTTAAGTTATTTTTTTAATAAGTTTTTTTAATCTTAATTCCAGTGTAGTTAACATACAGTGTTATATTAGTTTCAGGTGTATAATATTGTGATTGAACAATTGTATTTATTACTCAGTGCTCATCATGATAATCCCCATCACCTATTTCACCCATTTCCCCACCCACTTCCCCTCTGGTAACCATCAGTTTGCTCTCTATAGTTAAGTCTGTTTCTTGGTTTGTCTCTCTGTTTTTCTTCTTTTGTTCATTTTTTGTTTGTTTTTTCTTAAATTCCACATATGAGTGAAATCATAAGGTATTTGTCTTTCTCTGACTTATTTCACTTAGCATTATACTCTCTAGCTCCATCCATATCATTGCAAATGGCAAGATTTCATAGTTTGGTTATTGGAAATAATGCTGCAATAAACATAGAGGTGCTTGTATATCTTTGAATTAGTGGTTTTGTATTTTTTGGGTAAATACCTACTAGTGAAATTGCTGGATCATAGGGTAGTTCTATTCTTAAATTTTTGAGGAACCTCCATACTGTTTTCCACAATGGCTGCACCAGTTTGCATTCCCACCAACAGTGCATGAGGGTTCCCATTTCTCCACATCCTCGCCAATACTTGTTGTTTCTTGTGATTTTGGTTTTAGCCATTCTGACAGTTGGGAGGTGATATCTCATTGTAGTTTTTATTTGTATTTCTCTGATGAGTGATGTTGAGCATCTTTCCATGTGTCGGCCATCTGTGTGTCTTCTTTGAAGAAATGTCTGTTCATGTCTTCTGCTCATTTTTAAATTGGATTGTTTTTTGGTGTTGAGTTCTATAAGTTATTTATAGATTTGAATACTAACCCTTTATAGGATAGGTCATTTGCAAATACCTTCTACCATTCTGAAGATTGCCTTTTAGTTTTATCGATTGTTTCCTTTGCTGTGCAGAAGCTTTTAATTTTGATGTAGTCCTAGTAGTTTATTTTTGCTTTTATTTCCCTTGCCTCGGGAGACCTATATAGAAAAATGTTGCTATGGCCAATGTCAGAGAAATTATTGCCCATGTTCTCCTCTAGGATTTTGATGGATTCCTGTCTCACATTTAGGCCTTTAATTCATTTTGAGTTTATTTTGTGTATGGTAAAAGAAAGTGGTCTAGTTTCATTCTTTTACATGTAGCTGTCCAGTTTTCCCAACATCATTTGTTGAAGGGACTGTCTTTTTCCCATGGCATATTCTTGCCGCTTTTTTGAAGATTAATTGATCATATAATCGTGGCTTTATTTCTCAACTTTCTGTCCTGTTCGATTGATCTATGTGTCTATTTCTGTACCAGTACCATACTGTTTTGACTACTACAGCTTTGTAGTATAACTTGAAATCTGGAATGGTGATACCTCCATCTTTGTATTTTTTCCTCAAGGTTGTTTTGGCTATTCAGGCTATTCTTTTGTGGTGCCATACCAATTTTAGGGATATTCTAGTTCTGTGAAAAATCCTTGTTTTGCTAGGGATTGCATTAAATGTGTAATTGCTTTGGGTCATATAAATATTTCTACAGTATTTGTTTTTCCAATCCATGAGCATGGATTATCTTTCCATCTGTTTGTGTCATCTTTTATTTCTTTCATCAGTGTTTTATAGTTTTCAGAGTACAGATCTTTCACCTCCTGGGTTAAGTTTATTCCTAGGTACTTTATTCTTTTGGTGCAATTGTAAATGGGATTGCTTTCTTAATTTCTATTTCTGTTGCTTCATTATTAGTGTATAGAAATACAATAGATTTCTGTACATTGATTTTTGTATCCTGCAAACTTACTGAATTTGTTTATCAGTTTTAGTAGTTTTTTGGTGGCATCTTTAGGGTTTCCTATGTAGAGTATCATGTCATCTGCAAAGAGAAAGTTTTACTTCTTCCTTACCATTTTGGATGCCTTTTATTTCTTTCTGTTGTCTGATTGCTGTGGCTAGGACTTCCAGTACTACATTGAGTAAAAGTGGTGAGCATGGACATCCTTGTCTTATTCCTGATCTTAGGGGAACAGCTCTTAGTTTTTCACCATTGAGTATGATGTTAGCTGTGGGTTTTCCACATAAGGCCTTTATTATGTTGAGGTGTATTTCCTCTAAACCTATTTTGTTGAGGATTTTTATCAGGAATGGATGCTGTACTTCGTCAAATGCTTTTTCTGCATCTGTTAAAATGATCATATGGTTTTTATCTTTTCTCTTATTGATGTGATGTATCACATTGATTGATTTTGCAAATATTGAACCACACTTGTATCCTGGGAATAAATCCCATTTGATGGTAGTGAATGATTTTTTAAATGTATTTTTTGGATTTGGTTTGTTGAGGATTTTTGCATTGGTGTTCATCAGAGATACTCACCTGTAGTTATCTTTTTTGTGGTGTCTTTATCTGGTTTTGGTATCCGGGTAATGCATGCCTAGTAGAATGAATTTGGCAGTTTTACTTCCTCTCTCCTGACTCCATTTTATTTTTATTTTATTTTTTGTCCTGATTCCATTTTAAATGAAGTTTCCTTTATTCAGTTTCATACTAGTATATGCAGTTGATTTTTGTATATTGGCCTTAAAACTTCTCACCTTGCTAAACTTACCTATCAATTTTTGCAACATTTTAAAATAGATTCTTTGGTATTCTCTGTGCAGATAATCTAGTCATCTGTGAAAAAGACTTGGTCCTTTCAAATTGGATTCTCTTTATTTCCTTACCTAATTATTATTATTATTATTATTATTAAGATTTACTTGAGAGAGAGAGGGAGAGTGAGCATGAGTAGGAGGGGCAGAGGGAGAGGGAGAGAGCCTCTCAAGCAGACTCCATGCTGAGCATGGAGCCCAATGTGGGACTCAGCCCCATGACCCTGAGATCACAACCTGAGTTGAACCAAGAGTCAGCTGCTTAACTGACTGGGCCACTGAGATGCCCTTTTCCTTACCTTATTGTTAGGTATTATTGTTGTACCTAGGTCCTTTAATGGTTGTTGAATGAAAGCAGTGAGAACAGACTCAATTTGAAAGGGAAAGCATTTAGTCTCTCACCACTAAGTATGAGGGTAACTAGAGGTTTTCATATGCATTCATTACCAGTTTCAGGCATGCCATTTATACTAGTTTGCTGAGAAAGTTTATCACAAATGGATGTTGAATGTAGTTAAGTGTTTTTTTTTGTTTTGTTTTGTTTTTTTCTTTCCTGTATCTATTGAGATCATCATGGGCTTTTTCTTTTTTTCTGTTTAGTGGTGGATTACACTGATTGATTTTCAAATATAGAACCAATTTTGCCTTGACCCTACTTGGTCATGATATGTTCTTCCTTCACAGTGGTGGATTAAGTTTGCTAATACTTTGTTGAAGACTTTTCAAATTTATTTTTCTTCCATGTTTTGTTTGGTTTTGGTGTCAGGGTAATGCTGGCCTAATATAATGAATTTGAAAGAGATTTGAGTAGAATTGTTATTTTTTTCCTTAAGTGTCTGGTAGAATTCATCAGTGAAATCATCTGAGCATGAAGTTTTCTTTGTGGGGACTTTTAAAACTAGGCTTTCAATTTATTTAATAAACTAGGTTACTCAGGTTATGTATTTTTTTCTTAAGTGAATTTTGGTAGTTTAGTGTCTTTTAAGTCACCCATTTTATCTAAGTTATCAAATTATTGGCCCTAAGTTCCTAATTTTTCCTTATTATCTTTTTAATATCTTTGACATCTGTAGTGACTTTTCTGTCATTCTCAATATTGATAAGTTGTGTCTTCCTTCTTCTAGATCAGTGTGGCTAACAGTTTATACATTTTATTGAAATTTTTAAAGAACTAGCTTTTACTTTCATGTATGTTCTGTATTTTTCTCTTCTCTATTTCATTTTACTATTCTTTATCATTTGTTGTCTTTCTGCTTATTATAATAAAACTTGCTCTTCTTTTCCAGGTTTTTAATATAGAAATGTTAATTATTAAGACTGATAGGTTCAGAGAGCATACTTGCATGATTTCAGTCCTTTTAAATTTGTTAAGATTTGTTTTATGGCCCATTATATGGTCTATCTTGATGAATGTTTGGTGCTCCCTTGAAAAAATCCTTATTCTACTACTTCTGGGTGGAGTAATCTATTCATATCAATTAGGTCAAGTTAGTTGAAGGTGCTGCTCAAGTCATCTATATCATCGCTGATTTGTTTGGTACTTGTATCAAATCCTAAGAGAAGAACACTGAAGTCTCCATATATAGTTGTGTATTTGTCTGTTTTTCCTTTTAGTTCTATCAGTTGTCCCTTAGATAACTTGCTCTGTTATTAGGTGCAAAGATATTTAGGGTTGTCTGGTCTTCTTGATGAATTGGCCCATTTATGCATAGATAAATGCTTCTCTTTACCTTGGAAATACTCTGAAGTTAACTTTGTTTGACATTAATATAATCTCTCTAGCTTCTTTTTGACTAGTGTTCACATAGTAAATATTTTTCCATTCTTTTTGTTTGTTTTTGATATAATGTTCAGTGATTCATTAGTTGCATATAACACCCAGTGCTCATCACATCACATGTCCTCCTTATTGCCCATCACTGAGTTACCCCATCCCTCCACCCCCCTCCCCTCTGAAACCCTCAGATTTTTTTCCCAGAGTCCATAGTCTCTCATGGTTCATCTCCCCCTCTGATTTCACCCCCTTCAATTTTCCCTTCCCCTAATGTCCTCTGCATTATTACTTATGTTCCACATATAAGTGAAGCCATATGATAATTGTCTTTCTCTGCTTTAATTATTTCACTTAGCACAATCCCCTACAGTTCCATCCATATTGATACAAATGGTGGGTGTTCATCCTTTCTGATGGCTGAGTAATATTCCATTGTATATATGGACCACATCTTCTTTATCCATTCATCCGTTGAAGGGCATCTTGGCTTCTTCCACAGTTTGGCTATTGTGGACATTGTTATTATATATCTGTATCTTTATATTTAAAGCAACATCCTTGTGGATGGCTTTTTCTTTCAACCTGACAATCTCTACCTTTTAATTGTTTTAGATTATTTTTATCTTATGTAATCATTGTTGTGGTTGGATTTACATCTACCATCTTGCTAGTTGTTTTCCACTTAACCATCTCTTCTTTGCTTTTATTCTCTTTTCCTGTGTTCTTTCAAATTTATTAGGTATTTTAAATTCATTTGTCTCTATTATTGGCTTACTAATTTAATGTATTTTTCTTTAAGTTTTTGCTTTGGATTCACAATATACTTTTTTAAAGTTTTCACACTTAACCTTCAAACAATATATCTTTTTTTAAACTCAATAAATTTTTTTAAAAAAGAATTAGGTATTTATTTTAGAGTGCGAGAGCGAGCGAGTGCGAGAGCGAGCGAGTGCGAGAGCGAGCGAGTGCGAGAGAGAGAGAGAAAATTCTCAAGCAGACTCCCTGCTCAGCAGGGAGCCCAACATGGGGCTCGATCTCAGGACCCTGAGATCATGACCTGAACTGAAATCAAGAGTCAGACACTCAACTGACTGAACCACCCAGGCACCCAAAAGTCAATAAATTTTTATTTCAGGAATCTTATATGTGATTCCTTCCACTGCCAGTCACTGTAGGTCCTCCAAAGTCAGAATCATGTTCTTCAAAATCGCCCTTTTAAAAAGAACTTTTATTCAATCCACAGTTGTCACTGTCGGTCCTGTAATCTTTGGGATTCAGTTTCTCTACTTCAGGACCACGTTTAGGGTCAGAGTAGATGGATCTGCCTGGTTCTCCATTTCAAATACCCTCTAAATGTGAATGAATCCAAATCCTATTCATTCCTAAACTCTCACACCCTAGAACTGTGCAGATGGTTGGGATATGCCAGTACCTAAGATTTAAAAAATTTAACTATTAGGTCTTTCACAGAGTTTTAGCAGATAGATATCTTGTAGTTCTTTCCCACAGATCTAACACACAGTTGTGTGAATAAAGGAACCCACACATACACTCTATGAGGTGTTTCCAACCATATAGGTCTACAGAAAAAGCCCCATTGGGGTAGACCTCAACCAAATAATATAATTTCTAACAGTATAGTTTCATTTCCACTGTTCTATCCTTTGTGCTATTGATTTATTTTTTGCCTCTATATATGTCATTAACCTCATAATACATAGTTATTACTTATGCTTTAGACAACTAATAATCTTTTAAAAATTCTAGAGAAAAACTTTGAAAAAATCTGTCTCCACTTTTTACCATCATCAGGACTCTTCAATCCTTTGTATGAATCCAAATTTCAATCTAGTTTCATTCTTTCTGCCAGAAGAATTACCCTTTAACATTCATACTGCACCAGAGCTGATAATGCATTCTCTTTGTCTAAAAAAGTTTTTATTTAATCATTATTTTTGAAAGATTTTTTTGCTGGGCATGAAATACTGAGCTGACCTTTTTCTTGCTGTTGTTTATGTACTGTAAAACAGTGTCACATTATCTTCAGGTTTACAAGTTTTTCTGAGAAAAATTTTCCTCTCTTAATATGTAATATTTCTTATTTCTCTGATTGATATCTAGCTTTTCTCTTGAATATTGATTTCTAGCAGTTTGACTCTGGTGTGTGTGTGTGTGTGTGTGTGTGTGTGTTCTGTTTGGGGTTCTCTGAGCTTCTTGGTTTCGTGGTTCTGGAATTTTGGAAAATATATAACTATTTTCAAATATTTGTTTTGACCCATTATTTATCTTTTCTCCTTTTGTATCTTTAGTTACTTCTGTTTGAAATTATGTCCCAATATCTTGAATGAGTTTTTTCCCCCCTCACTCTTTTCTTTCTGTGCTTCAGTTTGGATAATTTCTATTTACCTATTTTCAGGTTCACTAAATCTTTTTCTCTGCTGTGTTGAGTCTGCTGATAAACCCATTAAAGGAGTATTTCATCTCTGATATGTTTTTATTTCTCAAATTTCCACATGACTTAAAATTTTCATCTATCTGCTGAAATTCTCCATCTGTTGTTCTTGTCAAATTAGTTTTCATTTTCTTTGGATAAATACACCCTAGTGGAATTACTAGATCATATGGCATTTCTATTTTTAACTTTTTGAGGAATCTTTGTACTGTTCACTACAGTGGTTGTACCAATGTACATTCCCACCAACACTGCACAAGTGTTCCTTTTTCTCTGCATCCTCACCAACACTTGTTATTTATTTTCTCAATACTAGCCATTCTGACAGGTGTGAAGGGATATCATTGTGGTGTTTATATGCTCCTTGCTAATCATCAGGGAAGTGCAACTTTTCATGTATCTGTTTGCTATCTGTATGTCTTTGGGAAAATGTCTATTAAGATCCTCTACCCATTTTTAATTATTTGGGGCTTCTTGGTGTTGAGTTATATAAGTTCTTCATATAGTTCGGATATTAACCCTTTATTGGACCTATCATTTGCAAATATCTTCTCTGTTCAGCAGATTGCTTTTTCATTTTGTTGATAGTTTTCTTTGTGGGACAAAATTTTTTTAATTTGGTGTAATCCCAGTAGTTTATTTTTTTTTCTTTGCTTTCCTTGCCTGAGGAGACAGATCTATAAATATGTTGCAAAAGCCAATGTCCAAGAGATTGCTGCCTGTATTTTGTTCTAGGAGTTGTATTGTTCCAGGTCTTACATTTGGGTTTATTTTGAGTTTATTTTTGTGTATGGTGTAAGGAAGTGGTCCAGTTTCATTCTTTTGCATGTAGCTATCTCGTTTTTCCCGCATGACTTGTTGAAGAGGCTGTCTTTTCTCCATTATATATTCTTGTCTCCTTTGCCATAGATTGATTGACCATACAAGTGTGGGTTCTCTATCCCTGGGTTCTCAGTCTGGGTTCTCTATCTGGGTTCTCTATCCTGTTCCATTGATCTGTGTTTGTTTTTGTCCCTGTATTGTATTGCTTTGATTGTCATAACTTTGTAGTATACCTTTAAATCTTTTTCAAGATTGCTTTAGCTATTTGAGGTCTTTTGTGGTTCCATACAAATTTTAGTATTATTTGTTCTAGTTCTGTGAAAAATACTATTGGCATTTTGAAAGAGTTTGCATTGAATCCGTACATTGCTTTGGTCAGTATGGACATTTTAACAATATTTGTTCTTTCAGTCCACGAGCATGGAATATCTTTCCATGTGTTTGTGTCATCTTCAATTTCTCTCATCACTGTTTTGTAGCTTTCAGAGAACAGGTCTTTGGCCTCCTGGGTTAAGTTTATTCCTAGGTATTTTATTCTTTTTGGTGCAATTGTAAATGGAATTATTTTCTTACTCTCTTTTTGCTGCTTTGTTATTAGTGTATAGAAACACAGCAGATTTCTGTGTATTAATTTTATATCCCAAAACTATATTTATCAATTCTAATAGCTTTTTGGTAGACTGTTTAGGGTTTTCTCTGTATAGTATCATGTCATCTGCAAATAGTGACCGTTTTACTTCTTCCTTACCAATTTGGATGCCTTTTATTTCTTGTATGATTGCTGTGGCTAGGACTTGCAGGACTATGTTGAACAAAAGTGGCGAGAGTGGACATCCTTGTCTTCCTGATTTTGGAGGAAAAGCTTTGTTTTTCACCAGTGAACATGATGTTAGCTATGAATTTTTATATGTGGCCCTTATGTCTCTCACATTGTGGAGAGTTTTTATCATAAACGGATGTTGAATTTTGTCAAATGCTTTTCTGTATCTATTGAAATGATCATATGGTTTTTATCCTTCATTTTGTAAATGTGTATCACATTCACTGATTTGTGGATATTGAACAATTCTTACATTTCTGGAATAAATCCCACTTGATTATGGTGAGTGATCCTCTTTTTTTTTTTTTTTTTTAAAGTAGGCTCCATGCTGGTTGTGGAGCCCAGTGCAGGGCTTGAACTCATGACCCTGAGATTAAGACCTGAGCTGAGATCAAGAGTTGGATGCTTAACCAACTGAGCCACCCAGGCACCCCATTGATCCTTTTAATGTACTGTTGAATTTAATTTGCTTATATCTGGTTGAGGATTTTTGTGTCTATGTTCATCAGGGATATTGGCCTGTAGTTTTCTTTTTTTGTAGTGTCTGTCTGGTTTTGGTATCAGGATAATGCTGGGCTCATAGAATGTATTTGGAAGCATTCCTTCCTCTTCTACTTTTTGGAATAGTTTGAGGAGAATAGGTATTAACTCTTTTTTGAATATTTGGTAGAATTCACCTGTGAATCTACCTGGTCCTGGACTTTTGGAGTTTTTTTTTTTTAAGTTTGTGTATGTATGTATGTATGTATGTATGTATCTGTATGCCCAAGATGGAGCTTGAACTCATGACCCTGAGATGAAGAGTTGCATGCCCTTTGGACTGAGCCAACAAGGCGCCCCTCAGAGTTTTTTCTTTACTGAATCAATTTTGTTACTAATTGGTCTGTTCAGGTTTTCCATTTCTTCCTGATTTAGTTCTGGAAGATGATGTTTCTAGGAATTTATCAATTTTTCTAGGTTGTCTAATTAATTGACATATAATTTTTTTGTAGTATTTTATTATAGTCCTTTATATTTCTGTTGTGTTGTTTGTACTTCTCCTTCATTTCTGATTTTATTTATTTGGGTCCTCTCTACTTTTTTTTTTTTTTTTTTGGATGAATCTAGCTAAGGGTTTATCAATTTTGTTGATTTTTTTTTTTTTTTTTTTTTTCCGAAGAACCAGCTCTTGGTTTCAGTGATCTTTTCTATAGTTTTTTTTTTTTCCTTAAGTCTCTATTTCATTTATTTCCCCTCTGATCTGTATTATTTCATTTCTCCCACTAACGTTGGGCTTTGTTCTTCTTTCTCTAGTTCCCTTAGGTATAAGGTTAGATTGTTTGAGATTTTTCTTATTTCTTGAGGTACACCTGTGTTGTTACAAATTTCTCTCTTAGCATGACTTTCACTGCATCTTAAAGATTTTGGACTATTGTGTTTTCGTTTTCATATGGCTCCATGTATTTTTGGATACCTTTTTTTTTTTTCCCATTGACCCATTGCTTGTTTACTAGCCTGGTGCTTAGCCTCCATGTGTTTGTGTTTTTCTAGTTTTTTTTTTTTTTTTTTTGTAATTGATTTCTAGTTTCATTCCATTCTGGTTGGAAAAGATGCTTGATATGATTTCCATCTTTTTAAATTTATTGAGACTTGTTTTGTTGCCTAACATGCAATCTACCCTTAAGAATGTTCCATGTGTACTTCAAAAGAATGTGTATCCTGTTGTTGTTGGATGGAATATTCTGGATATATCTGTTAGGTCCATCCGAGCTAATGTGTCATTCAAAGACACTGTTTCTTTATTGACTGTCAGCTTGGATGATTTTTCCATTGATGTAGTGAGGTGTTAAAGTCCCCTACTATTGTTATATTATTGTCAATTTCTCCTTTTATGTCAGTTAAGATTTGCTTTATGTATTTAGGTGCTCCAATGTAGGGTGCACAAATATTTATAATTGTTAAATTCTCTTGTCTGATTGATCCCTTCATTATTATGTAGTGTGCTTTGTCTTTTGTTAGTCTTTGTTTTAAAGTTTATTTTGTCTGATACAAGTATTGACACACTGACTTTTTTTTCACTTTCATTTGCATGGAATATCTTTTTTCATCCTTTCACTTGGAATTTGTATGTGTCTTGGGTCTGAAGTTAGTCTCTTGTAGGCAGCAGATAGATGGGTCTTGGTTTATTATTATATTTTATTCATTCTATCACTCTGTCTTTTAATAAGAATATTTAGAGCATTTACATTTAAAGTGATAATTGGTAGATATTTACTTATTGCCATTTTGTTAATTATTTTCTGGTGGCTTTTGTAGTTCTTTGTTCCTTCTTTCTCTCTTTCCTTGTAATTGATGAGTTTCTTTAGTATTGTGCTTGCTTTGTAATTATTTTTTTGTGTACCGATTACAGGTTTTTGGTTTGTGGTTCCAAGAGGTTCATAAATAACATCCTAAGTATATAGCAGCCTATAATAAGTTGATGGTCACTTAAGTTGAACACATTCTAAAAGAACTTCATTTTTACTCCCTGCCTTCATTTTCTAATGTATAATTGTTGCCTATTTTACATATTTTTATTCTGTGAGTCTCCTTTCCTTTCATGATTTTATTTCTAATTATTACCTTTTATTTTCCACTTAAAGAAGTTTCTTTAACATTTATTGTAAGGCCAGTGGTGATAAACTTAACTTTGTTTGTCTGGGACACAGTTTTCTCTCCTTCAATTCTGAATTATAACCTTGCTGGTTAGGGTTTTCTTGGTTATAGATTTTTTTCCCTTTAGCACTTGGAATATTATCAAACTACTCCCTACTGGCCAGCAAAGTTTTTGCTCAAAAATCAGCTGATAGCCTTATGGGTTTCCCTTATATGTAACTAATTGCTTCTCTTTGTGGCTTTAAAAATTCTTTATCTTTAATTTTTGATATTTTAATTATTATGCATCATGTGTAGGCTTCCTTGGGTTCATCTTGTTTGGAATGCTCTGTGATTCCTGAATGTGGATGTCTCCAGGCTAGGGAAAGTTTCAGCTATTATTTCTTCAAATAAGCTTTAAAGAGTAAGCTGACTCACTTGTTAGGGGGAATAATGCAACTAGTGACTTTAAGTTGAAGCCAGTGTTCATTTATCATTCCAAAAATCTTATGGCTCTTCAGAATTATGCTAAGTCTATATTACCTGTGCTCTCTAAATGGAACAACAAAGCCTGGATGGTAACACATTTGTTTACAACATGGTTTACTGAGTATTCTAAGCCTACTGTTGAGACCTACTGCTCAAAAAAAAAAAAAAATCTGTTTCTAAATATTGCTTCTCATCGACAATGCATCAGGTCACCCAAGAGCTCTGATGGAGATGTACAATAACATTAATTTTCATGCCTGCTAACACATGCATTATGTAGCTCATGGATCAAGAAGTAATTTTGACTTTCAAGTCTTATTATTTAAGAAATACATTTTGTAATGTGATAGCTGCCATGGACAGTGATTCCTCTGATGGATCTGTGAAAACTAAACTGCAAGCCTTTTAGAAAGGATTTGCTACTCTAGGTGCCATAAGGAACATTCATAATTCATAGGAAGAGGTAAAAATATTAACATTAACAGGAGTTTGGAAGAAGTTGATTTCAACCCTCATGGATGACTTTGAGGGGTTTAAGACTTCACTGGAGGAAGTAATGGCAAATATGGTAGAAATAGCAAGAGAACTGGATTTAGAAGCAGAGCCTGAAGATGTGACAATTGTTGCAATCTCATGATAAAACTTGAACACATGAGAGGTTGCTTCTTATGGATGAACAAAGAAAGTAGTTTCTTGAGATGGAGATCTACTCCTGGTGAAGATGTTGTAAATATTGTGGAAATGACAACAAAAGATTTAGAAAATTACATAAACTTTGTTGATAAAGCAGTGGCAGAGTTTCAGGGGACTGACTCCAATTTTGAAAGAAGTATTACAATGGGTAAAATGCTATTAAACAGCATCACATGCTATAGAAAAAAGGAAGTTCACAAACTTCATTGTTTTATTTTAAGAAGTTGCCACAGCCACCCCAACCTTTAGCAATCACCACTCTGATCCATCAGCAACCATTAATACCAAGGCAAGACCTTTCACCAGTGAAAAGACTGCAACTTGCTGAAAGCTCCTATGATGGTTAGTATTTTTTAGCAGTGAAGTTTCTTAGCAATAAAATTTTTTTAGACATAATACTATTGCACTTTTGATGGACTATAGTATTGTGTAACCAGAACTTTTATATGCACTGGGAAACCAAAAGATTCATTTGACTTGCTTTATTGCAATATTCCCTTTTGGTCTGGAACTTAACCTACAGTATCCGAGCTATGCCTGTATTTGTAATTTTTCACTGGATGCTGGACACTGTGTCTAGAGCAGTAGAGAATGAGATAAATCAGAAATAGGCACATTTTTAAAATTCTATCAGTCCATGACTGTGGGGAGTTGATTTAATCTAATGAGCAGTTTAGATAGGCTTGAGGTTTGTTGTTTGTATGGTTACCTGCAGTGCACCACAGACTTGAAATTCTTCTGGTAGTAAGTTGCTATTACCTTATGTGTAGTATGTGGATCCCGATGCTGGAGGGCTTTTTCAATGTATGTTCCCTACCTGCAGCTTTTAGGAGACCTTTTGTGATCTGATCATCTTAACAAAAGTTAAAATTTTATATACTAAATTACTCCATTTTCATATTGGTAGGGTATCTTTTTTTTTTTTTAAAGATTTTATTTATTTATTTGACAGAGACACAGCGAGAGAGGGAACACAAGCAGGGGGAGTGGGAGAGGGAGAAGCAGGCTTCCCGCCCAGCAGGGAGCCTGATGCCGGGCTCAAACCCAGGACCCTGGGATCTGAGCCGAAGGCAGACGCTTGATGACTGAGCCACCCAGGCGCCCCAGTATTGGTAGGGTATCTTGTGGTTTTTCTACTTCTTTAGTTAGAACTACACAATTTTTTTTTAAGATTTTATTTATTTGACACAGAGAGACAGCGAGAGAGGGAACACAAGCAGGGGGAGTGGGAGAGGGAGAAGCAGGCTTCCCACTGAGCAGGGAGCCCTAGCGGGGCTCGATCCCAGCACACTGGGATCATGACCTAAGCTGAAGATAGGCGCTCATCTACTGGGCCACCCAGGCTCCCCTACACAATATTATTTTTTTTTAATAAACCCCCTTTCATATCAGTTTACATAATAAGAATTCTGGCTGCTGAGGCTCGAGTGCGCACCGCAGCGAGGAGGTGTCCTCAGCCCTCCCGCTTTCCGCCGCATCCTCGGGCTGTGTCGCTTGAGCCGGGATGCGCCTCCGCGATCCTTGCTGCCTCCACCCCCAAAGCCGCCGCTCTCCTCGCAGTCTGCACACACACCATGACGAAGAAGGAGAAGAAGTCCTTCAACCAGAGCCTAGCCCAGTGGAAGCTCTTCAACTACAGCCTGACCACCGGAGAGTTACTGGGGTGCACCGCCAAGAGCTGGGGTTTGATCTTGCTCTTCTACCTAGTCTTTTATGGGTTCCTGGCTGCACTCTTCTCATTCACAATGTGGGCTATGCTTCAGACTCTGAACGATGAAGTTCCAAAATATCCTGACCAGATTCCTAGTCCAGGACTTACGGTTTTTCCAAAACCACTAACTGCACTGGAATATTCATTCACTGTGTCTGATCCAGAGTCCTATCAAGGGTACATTGAAGACCTTAGGAGGTTTCTAAAACCATATGATTTAGAAGAACAGAAGAATCTCACAGCCTGTCCTGATGGAGCACTTTTTGAACAGATGGGTCCAATTTATGGTGCATGTCAGTTTCTTCTTGCCTTACTTGGAGCATGCAGTGGTGTGGATGATCCAGAGTTTGGCTACTCCAGAGGAAATCCTTGTGTTCTTGTGAAAATGAACAGAATAATTGGATTAAAACCTCAAGGAGAACCAAGGATAGAATGTACTTCAAAGAGTGAAAACACAGCAGCTCTATCAACTTATACTCCCAATGGAGTTATAGATTTAAAATATGTTCCATATTATGGGAAAAAACTGCATGTGAGTTATCTGCAGCCATTGGTTGCTATCCAGGTCTCCTTTAATGCTACCAGCAGTACCGTAAATGAAGTGACAGTCAAGTGCAAGATTGATGGGTCACCCAACCTAAAAAACCAGGATGATCGTGACAAGTTTTTAGGACGAGTTGTGTTCAAGGTCACAGCACATGCATAGTAGGAATTAGGATATCTCCACAGAGTAAATGTTGTGTTGTCTGTCTTCATTTTGTATCAGCTGGACCTGCCGTTCTAGAATCATGAGACCACCTTGGAGAAGGGTGGGGTGGTACATGACACTGGGGTAACATCCTAATGTGCTTCCAGACCGTAGTGTTCAGTGTCCTCTCACGTAACTGCCTGATGCTTCTGCTGCCTTTTGAACCAGTGTACAGTCGCCAGATGGGGACCGTAAACACCAGCTCCGAACACGTGGGATGGGGGTCTGGTCTTATTTTTATGCTGTTTAATTGCCAAGTGTCTAAAGCTTGCTGTGCTGTGCAAGTATTTTATAGATTTAACACTGGTTAACTGTCATATTTTGATGCCAGCCAAGTTTTAGGGATAAAATGGCACCTGAACATCATCAAGTGACTCTATAGCTCCAAGAACTGTGGTGTGGGGAGAAGTTCTGTATGTGAGGAGAAAAAAAATAAATAAAAGTGGATTTGAAAGGTTAGAAAAAAAAAAAAAGAATTCTGGCTGCTAAAGGAGGCAATATATGGCAATAGTGAAGGGCAAGCAAAAGAGTTCAGACACAACTGGTTTTGAATCCCAGCTCTTGTTGATTTTCCTGGCTGGTGATCTTGAGCAAATTATTAAACTCTGTCATTCACTTTCCTCTTTTGTATGGGAAGGACTGAATGAAATAATGTAAAATGGTTAACAATTCCTGACCATAGAAAATGCTCAGTGAATGGTCATTATTACCATGCTTACTCACAAAATTTAAATCTGGTGAGAGTAGAGGGCAGACTGTAGGGAGCAGAGCCCATGAGTCTGGAAGAGCAGTTAGCAAATACGTTCAGGAGATGAGAGTCACAAGGGCTTGAAATAGGACTGCAACAGAAGAGATGGAGAAGATGAACTTACAAAGGCTTATGTGTAATCACCGGTTCCCTCGTGTGGTGCCATGGGCCTGTTCTTCCATCATCCCTGTCCTTCTCTGCCTCTTCCATTAACCTCTGTTCAGTATGGTATCCCATAACCTTAAAATTGTCTACATGTCTGTCTTTCTCTACTCAGTGGGAATCCTTGGAGGGATGGGCCACGTGTGACTCCCCTAGGGCTTCCTACGGTGTCTGGCATAGAGTAGGCATCAGCAAGTTTTTTGTAACTCAACAGAAAAGTTGTTCTAGTCTCTTTCTTGCTAGTGCTGTCACTGTTCACATTGTCTGTTGTTCAATGTACGGTTGTTGGAACATTTCCAGCAGCTGTGTCCGGCTGAGTAACTCTTCCATTTTGATTTTAGCCAGATCCTAGATTTTCTGGTGAGTTTGTCTTACCTCTTGGTGTTCTGTAGGGAGAAACAATGCTGTGAAATCTGTTGGGGTTTGGGGCCTCAACCAAACAGCTAGACAATCCCACTGCTTTGATTCGTTTGAGAGCTTCATACTCTGTTACTTTCTATTTATGTCCGATTCCACAAAGATACTTTTCTTGATTTCGGTCCCCATTTCCTTGCCTGTTAGTACACACTTAACTAGTGGGTAACCTGAAGGCAGAAATGACCTGTGCTGCCCGTGGTGTCTTTTCCCTCCTGACAGAAGACCCACGATGGTGTGTGCTTTCTGGCTTCTAGGTTTTATCAGCTTATATCCCCGTGTGTGTAGGTCTTATGTAACATGATGAAGAAAATTATATTTAGCAGAATTCCTTTCAGCAAGAGGGCTGTTTTGTTTAAAAGAAATTCCTTGACAAATTTTCTTGGGGGAAAAAAAAAAAAAAGAGAGCTCAAGGGACCTCACTGGGAAGAGAACAAATAGGAGTGAAAAGATGGGAGGTTTGTCTCTGGCACCTCCAGGATCTGGAGCCAGAGAGATGAGGGAAAGCAGCTCACTTTGTAATGGTACTCCTCTTGACTCTCCTTCACCATCTCCCACATCATTAGTAAACCTACCAGCTTCCTGTCGTACTTGGAATGAGTGGCTTTAAAAAGAAACAAAAATTAACATAAGAATTGAAAACAAAAAACTTGTACATGAATGTTCATAGCAGCAGTATACACAGTAGCTAAAAGGTGGAAATAACCCAAAGGTCCATCAGTGAACGAATGCATGAATAGAATGTGGTACATCCATACAGTGGAATATTACTCAGCCATCGAAAAGAATGGACTACTGAGACATGCTCCAACATGGATGAACCATGGAAACACTGTGCTGAGTGAAAGAAGCCGGGCACAGAAGGCCACATATTGTATATTCCACTTATATGAAATATCCAGAATAGGCAAATCCATAGGGACAGAAAGCATAGTAGTGGTTGCTAGTGTGTAATGTGGAATGAGTGCTTCATGGTAATGAGGTCTCTGTTTGCGGTGATGAAAACTAGAGCCAGATAGTGATGATAGTTGTACAACATTGTGAATACGCGTAGTGCCACTCGATGGAATGAGTAAATTTTATGTTGTGTATTTTACCACATATGTAGAGTGTAGGGGCTGGGCTCTGAATGCACCTGGGTTGGAGAGAACAGCCAGGGCAGACAAGGGGGTATGAAACCAGAGGAAGTAAATTACGAGAATACCTAGAGAGACATGGAAGGCCTTTGACTCTTTCATGGCATTGGGGTTTGGGTTAAGGTTAACCAGACATTTGGCAGCCCTAATGGACTCAAAGAGAAATGAGAACTTTAGAGATTGCTTTTTTAAAATTTGAAAGTGCAAACAACTTCTGAATGATGTGTAGTATAATGAAATCTGAAGTATATAGACATTTATAGACTTGCAGTCGATCTAAATTTATAATATTGTTAGAATGATTTTTTAGGGGCACCTGGGTGGCTCAGTTGGTTATGTGTCTGCCTTCAGCTCAGGTCATGATCCCAGGGTCCTGGGATCGAGCCCTGCATCAGGCTCCCTGCTCAGTGGGGAGCCTGCCACTCCCCACTTGTGTTCTCTCTCTCTCTCTCTCAAATAAATAAATTAAAATAAATAAAATCTTTTTAAAATGATTTTTTAATAGTTTTATGGGCTGAATGTTTGTATCCCCCCACCCCAAATTCTTATGTTGAAATCCTAACTCCCTATGTAATTGTGTTAGGTAGTAGGGTCTTTGGGAGGTAATTATTCCTAAGGGTGGGGCCCTCATGAATGGGATTAGTATCCTTATAAGAAGAGACAAGGAGGGCTTGTTTCCTCCCTCTGTGAGGAAATGAACATTTGTTGTTCAAGCTACCCAGCCTGTGGTAATTTGTTATAGCAGCCTAAACTAAGACATGTAGTGTTGGGTGATCACTTGATCTACTTATTATCAGTTGGGGGTATGGTTTGAGTCTGTTCAGTGGTAGAATTCTCAGATCAAAGTTCAGCTTTGTGAATATGGAAGTAAGTCCTGATTCCAGTTTTTACCACCATTACTATATCTCAAATATGGATATAGAAATTCATATAATAAGAATGACCCAAGTATAAAGCTTTCCTACAATTGTCTGTGGAGGATAATGCTAGGAACCCCAAAATACTAGAGATGCAGGCTGGAGCAGTGGAAAGAGAAGGTACTCTGTCATTGGAACACATGCTTGTATACCAGCTTGCTAACCACTGATGTGCATGGTTGGGAACATTGCTAAATAGTTGGTGTGGAACCCGTACCAGCATCTCATCCTGATAAAGAGCAGAGACATGCTAGGACTGTTTGTCTTCTTGTCCTTAGCCCCCATGTCTCTATTGGAACCCTGGAGGGCTACTTGATCCTGTATGCTGAGTCATGGTGGCAAGTCTCCTTTATGAAGAAATCACAAAGCATTTCTTCAAAGCTTCATCTCCTTCAAGTCTTTGCTTAACTCTGACCTTTTCAACAAAGCCAGCCCTGAACCATTTAACACTACTCTTCCCAAACCCATTTCCCATCCCTGACTTTGTAGTACTTTTTCTTTTTCCAATAGAGTTTATAATCTTTTAACATTGTAGGTCATTTATCAAATTTATTCTTTATGTTGTGTCCTCTCTCTAAAATATAAACTCTGTGAGGGTGATGTATTTGTCCTTTGCTTGTGAGAAATTAGAATCCTTTTCAGTATAAGTTATATTGACCTTTTGCCAACTTAGAGATGACTTTACCTATATCCTGTCATCCTGCTTTAGCCCTCAGGGACAAAGTTATCATTGCTCACCTCACCAAGGTCTTTCCTGCTGGAAATCCAGTTCATAGGTACCTGACTTCTGTGGAAATCTTCTCAGTAAAAATTAGTTTTTATTTTGCATGTTAATAATGTTGATTTTGAACTTCAATGAAGTAGTTGAAAGTGCAGCATGTACAATTTCAACCACGTTCGAAAACATAGATAATGATGTTGCCAATTCTTAAAATAGATCTTGTTTGGCTAGTAAGATCCACTTTTTAAAATAGAAACTTTAGCTACATAATTTAACATTTAGATTTTAGCTTAAAAGTAATTCATGTACTTATTATAGCCAGAGTAGCTCTGTTCTAGAATAACTCTCAGTGGGGGGGGGGGGGGTCAGATATCTAAAAGGACACCCAGTAAAACCACACCGCCCAGTGACATCTCCAAACATTTCCTTAAAAACACGAAGAGAATAGCCACATTGTCATAGACACAAACAAGTCAGTTCTGGTCCTACGTGGAGACTGGCTGAGGACTTTGATGATTTCGTCTTTTTTTTTTTTTTTTTATGACAGAATGTACATGTTCAAAGGATAATTTGACCTGAGAAAAAACTATGGTGGTCAGGAAAAGTGAGGGCAACTTGCGCTTCCTCTTGGTAATGGGTGTGTTTGGGAGATTTTATAATATCAAACATACAATTTTGATATGTGGTCCTAAAATTTATTCATGCATGCTGCCCTCTCACTCCTTCCCATTCTCCGTCCCTCCATGATTTCTGAGCCTTTTTCAAATATCAGGCCTTGTGCTAGTTGGGCGGGGTGTGTGTGTGGTGACTAAGGTGAATAAAACTCTGATTCTGTACCAGGTAACACTTTATGGCCTAGCGACTAGGTAAGTTTACATATTGTAAACCTTCTATCACTTCGATCTGTAATAGGCATTGCAAAGATCTGGTATGGGGGAGAGAGACTCTTTCGAATATGACATTAATAGACCTGAACTAACACAAAACATTGTTCATAGCTGAAGAAATATTATTTTCTTCAAAATTAAGTGTTAAATATTTTCAGGCCTTCCTAATAAGAGCAACAAATCAGAGTCCAGGCTAAGGGGTCACTGAAATTTTCCTAGCCCCGTAGCCACCCAAAGTCCCAGGCATGAGAAAAAGACAACATGATTTTTGATCAAGGCCAGCAGTGTGCCGTGGGGGCGGGAGAGCAGTCACATTTGTTAGATGCAGAAGAGAGTAAAATCTCCAGTGGCAAACCTTGGCTAGCATGGGATGTTCCGCAATGCTTGGGGAGGAGGCCAGACCACTGTTGCTTTTCTTTGGTCATAGATTGGCCGATGGAAGTAGACAAAAGTCGACGAAGACATGGTAATGTTGGCAAGAAGAGATGGTAGTGGAAGGCTCCAGTCAATATAACAGTGGTTTTTTTTTTTTTTCTTTCCTCTTTTTCCTCTTTTAAATCAGTGGTTTTTGCCTCTCAACTCCAGGAGTATTAGAATCTCATTGTCAGAAAGGAAATAAGATCACGAGCGTGGTTAAGTTGGTGGAGATACTGAGGCTATAGAGAAGTGCTTGTGAGATCGGCATGAGGACCAGGCAGAGTCCCAAGGCACTGACAGCATGGAACAGCCAAGCCAGACATGGTCCCCGTAAGGCAGAGTGTCAGTAGCATCGTCTGCTTCCTGCTGCCATAGCTAAGTCTTGAGGGGTTGTAGTGGAAGAAGTAAGCATTCCTCAAATATTTTCATTGAGCTAGAAACTGACTTTGGTTGGTTGGTAGTTTAACAGTGTAATTGTTTTAAGGTTACGATTTGTGTGATCAGAGACTCACTCAGCCTAACTCCAAGATTGGATGGCCTCACTGCAAGAACTCACACAGACCCAGGTAATAGTCCTGTTGCCAGGCCCGTGGGAACCCAGGAACACCTGTAGCCAGGCTTCCTGAGCTGGGGAAAGAGTTCAGTCCTCAAAAAGTCAATGAGGACCCACTGTGACTCCAGTGGTGAAGTCTTGTCCCTTCGGTATCAGGACTTCACGAGATCAACCCTGGTTTTCTACCCGCCTCAGCCAAGCTGAGTTCTCTTTGTTCTGACTGTCTCTGAATGTCATTCTGCCTATGTACCTGTTCCTAACTGCTCCTTCTTCCTGAAAACTCCCTAGGAGAGAAAATCTTTGGGTTTAGCCACTGCCCAATATGGGATTATTCTCCTCTCGGCTAAGATCGTCTTACGGCAGCTTATAGGTTGAGATGCCAATCCAGTCCCCAGTGGCTCAGGTGGTAGGTCATGTGCTACAGAACATGCTTAGGGTAGCAGGGTCAGGAAATAAGGCAGTCTCCCTCAGAAAGGGCCAAACAAGAGGCAGGTGCTCAAGGTTCTTGCTGGAGCAGTTTCACTATAACTAGAAGGAAACTAACCATAGGCTGATCCCCTGGGTGGGGTGGTGTGTATCACATACAAAAGATCAAGGATGGCCATGATGTCAGACCCTGTCCTGAGGTTTATAAATAAACTGACAAAATTCATACGAACACATCACTTGTCTCCCTTACACATCTCTGGGGCTTTGTCCCGATAACCCAGGTGCCGCTGAGGATGGGGCGGCAAAGTCGGGTGACAGCACAGTCTTAGGAACTGCAGTCCTGGCTTCTAATCCCAGTGCTGTGACTTGACTTTATACCCCTGTGATGTTAGGTGACCTCTTTGTTTTTGTGTGTGTTTTAAGATTTTGCTTTTAAGTAATCTCTACACACAACATGGGGCTCAAACTCGCAACCCCAAGATCAAGAGTCGCATGCTCCACTGACTGAGCCAGCCAGGGACCCCCAGAAAACTTCTTTCTATGCCTCAGTTGCCTCACCTATAAAATGGTATATGAATACCTATCTCATGGACTTGTGGTAAGGCCAGAGAAGAGGGAGTATTGTATCTTGAATGTTCTAGGCTTTGTCAGCCCAATGTAAAATACATGTCTGCTGCTTAATGCCTCTGATGTCACCTGGGTAGGCTCTCAGGCCTCCCTGTTCTTGGGGCCATTTTGGAGTCCCCTAGAAGGGCCTGGTTATCCACCTTGTTGGGGCAAATTTCCGTGAATCTGTGGTTCTTTTGACACAACAGTTATTTCTTCCAGCCACTTGGCCCTGTTCCTACTGAACTCTTTCCAGTGGGAAGGGAAATACCTCTTTCCCCCTTCTGTCCAGTTCTCATCGGGAGACAAGCAGAATCTACCGTGGTAGCAGGTTTCATTGCCCACTTCACCTCCTTGGAATGGGGTACTTCCAGCAGCATGGGTTGGCTTTAGGGGTGCATTTTGTTTTTACCCTAGAACCTTCTCTTTCCTGGACCTTTAGATTGTCCCCAGAGGGCGGGTTTCACTATATAGAAAAATTTCCCCCCTTTACTGGTGATGATCTTCCTCCAGTGGCTTCTCTTGGCTCTCATCCTTGTCCATTACCCATGTCTAAATGCAAGCAATGGACAGGGATTCAGTTCTCTGTCCTGCGGCTCAGAGAAAACTGAGAAGGTGCTTGGTACAGAACACAGCTATTCTGGCTGTGTCATGGACCCAGCAGAGCTCTTGAAGGATTGTGATGCCTTAAGTCCACAGACAGGGCCTTTCAGTCCTCTCCCCTCCCAGCTGCAGGCCCAGGAGGCCTGTGTAAAGTGCTTGGCCAGTTCCCAACACAGGAAGAGGCTCAGTCACTGGTGGTTACAATCATTATTTTTATTGCTGCCCAGGACTACTTTAAAATTAGTGCTCTCTGGTTCTGTCTAATCTAATCTAATCTAATCTATCCATACAGCCATCCAATTTATTTGGTCTCGCTGTATTGGAGTTCTCCAGAGAAACAAGAAACAAAGTCAATAGGCATATATATATAATCCTTATATGTATATCTGTATGTGATATATTCCAGCATGAATGTGTGTGTATATATATATGTATATATATATGTGCATATAAACGCATGTATAATGGGCGATTTATTATGAGGACTAGGCCCCCATGCTGATGGAGGCTGGGAAGTCCTACAGTCTGCTGTCCGCAAGCTGGAGCTCCTGGAAAGCCTGGGGTGGAATTCTAGCCTGGGTTTGAAGGCCTGAGAACCAGGGGAGCTGATGGTGTAAGTGTCAGTCAAGGGCAGGAGAAGAGCAGTGTCCCCGTGCAAGAAGGCAGGCAGGTGGGAAGAGGGCAAATTCCTCCTCCCTCCACCCTCCATGTCATCCATGTCCGCAGTGAATTAGATGATGCCCACCCACAAGGGGAAGGGCAGTTCGCTCTACTGAGCCCACAGATTCCAGTGCTGATCTCCTCAGGAAACAGCCTCAAAAACACACTCAGGGATGTTTCACCTGAATACCCATGGTACCGTCAAGCTGACATAAAATTAAACATCCCACTATACTATCTCGTGTGTGTGTGTGTGTGTATAAAAATATATTACATATAATGATATGTTTATAATATAAATACTGTATGTAATAAGTGTGTATATATATATAAAACCCCCAGAATATACGCACATGGGATACATTACACACACATGCACACATATACACACATACATCATCAGTTCTTTGGAAATAACTGACACTCTTGCTGGTTGCTCATCATACTTGGTATTTCCAGGGATTTGTGTCAAGCTTTTATAACTTCAACTGTTAAAAGAGACAGAAGCTTCTTAAGGAGAAATTAACCTTGGGCCTTGTAGTTAAGGATAGGCAGAACTTCTGCAGGGCATGTGGATTGTCCTCTTTCTGTTCTCCTTTGTACACAACCGAACATTTCCACTGAAACAATGTGAGGGAAATGCTGAGCCCCACTGTGGCTTATGCGTACTGACGACCAGGGGCCCACTTCTTCGGGTCCATGGGCACCAGAGAAAACAGGAGACAAGCAAAAGCAAGGTTGGCTGCGATCTGACGCCTGAATCTTCCTGCGATGACAAAGCTTTCCTAGTGTTTTGTCCACATGGTGGCAGGTGCCTTTCATCTGGGAGGATGCCAGCAGACCTGCTTATTATAAGTCTATTTGTGGATTCTGTTCCTCATGACTACCCATGCTGCTCCACAGAGGAGATGACTTCTGGCAAGTGGAACTCATAAACACTGTGTCATGGTTCATAGTCCCTCTGTGACCAGGAAGACCTGAGGAGAATTTGTGAGGCTTCTCTCTGCAAGAAGACTTTTTTATAGACACATGTGAAGTTTTAGAATTACCTGCTCTCTGATGGTTGATGGAGAGGCATTTTCTTTTTTTTTTTCTTTTTAAAGATTTTATTTATTTATTTGACAGAGAGAGACACAGTGAGAGAGGGAACACAAGCAGGGGGAGTGGGAGAGGGAGAAGCAGGCTTCCCACCGAGCAGGGAGCCCGATGC
Source organism: Halichoerus grypus (assembly GCF_964656455.1). Lineage (NCBI taxonomy): Eukaryota > Metazoa > Chordata > Mammalia > Carnivora > Phocidae > Halichoerus > Halichoerus grypus. The sequence goes on along the minus strand of NC_135719.1, from coordinate 87,863,251 downwards.
GGGGCTTGATCCCAGGACCCCAGGATCATGACCTGAGCCGAAGGCAGACGCTTAACGACTGAGCCACGCAGGCGCCCCAGAGAAGCATTTGCTTTAAGCCAGATCGTCCTCTGTGTGGTCAGGTGCAAACACGGTGTCAGCGGCTTGCCGTGCCGGCGCATATGTGAACGTGGCATCCCGCAGCTCTCTCGTAGTTTGGCTCTGTGCTGGGAGGATGCCGCTGCTTGCTCGGGAGGAAAGCACAGTCCCACGCCTGGAGGGCTGCCGGCCTGGGTGGGGGCCAGGTTGGTGGAGGGGTCATAGAGGGGATTTGAGCAGTTAGGCCGGGTCAGTTGGGGTCCCCTTCAATTCTGAGTGGCTTTAATTTCATAGTTTCAGAAGCTTTTATCGAAGAGAATACTAAGGCAAGGGCTCCCAAACCCTGATGTGCTCTATTCACTTATTACCATCCTCTCTCTTTTCTTTCCTTTACAATGAAATAATTTCAGTACAGTTTTTGAAAACAGGACGTGCAGTCTGGACATGCAGAGATGGGGACATAGCCCAAGGTCCCATGGTCCAGTGCTCTAGCTCCTTGATGAGCGTGCACAAGAGCCCCCAGAGAGAACACAAACTGGAATACTTAAAAGCAGGTGGGACAAGCTCCTTTAATTTTGCTTATCCCTGGGCATCTATTTTCTGTGTACATTTGGGGTAATCTATCAACCATGGAGTTCCCTTTTGATGTGAAGCTGGGATATGGGAGGAGGTGGAGCAGGGAAAGCAAACACCAAGGGAGAAGAGTTGAGGCCGAAAGAGGACAGAGGATAAAGGTGCCTTTCAGGCAGGAGCTGATTTCTTCTCTTTGAAAATCATTATCTTTATTTTTACCAGCTTCAGAGTCAACGTGGTCTACTCCACTCTCACCGTTTTTGATTGCTTTGCTTCCAAACACGAACAGTTCGGTAGAAACCTGAGCATCGTGTGCTCTGGAGCCAAAGCATTGCTCTGGGGCTGGCTCTGCCCTGATGTCCGCATGAGGGCTGATGGCTGTCAAACATTTCTCTGACTTCAGGGAGCCTGAATGCCAGGGCGTATCAGGCTGGATCCTGGTCTTCGCTGAGACCCGGGAGCAGGCTCTTCATGTCGTGTCAGGTTTCAGAGTCCACGCCAAGGCAGATACATGGGGTGTAGACACTGGCGGATTTGTCCACACGGACAGCCAGGGAGGAGGTGAGAGTTGGCACACATTACCCACTGGCAGACCACACGGGGCCGGTCACATCGGACTCTGTGCCAGGAGGGACGCAGAGCAAATCACAGGTGGCACCTGAGGCCTGAGAAAATTCGTTGACTTCCTTCCTTCCCTTCCTGTTACTACAGCGTGGAGACAAGTTGGGACATTTTGTTGTATTCCAAGAGGAGATACTTGAACTGCTGCCCGCACAGAGGCTGGTGAGGGAGACGTGCCCCCTTGACCGGAGGAATACGATTGTGTACACGTGGGGGGCTGTGCCTTTGAGCCCAACTTTGAGCAGCTGGGAGGGGTGCAGAATGGGCTACAGAATCTTGCCTTGCTGCAGAATTTTATGCCCGTGCCCTAGAGCTTGTGTGACGGCCGGAGCGGCTTTTTGAACAACAGTGACACCAGTCTTTAGAAAGGTCTTGGGACGTCTCTGAGGTGGCCACGTGGAGCCCAAAGATGGCAGCGTGGAGGGGCAGTTCCTGGGTTCAGGCTTGTGAGAACCACTCCAAAACAGCCCACGGCACCTTGTGGCTGTCAAGGTCTCTGTGTGGACGAGTTGGCAGCCCCCTGAAGGGAAGGCACCGTCCTGCCTTTTGAACTTAGAGGGCAGAACCTACTCGTAGCTGACATGCCCTGAGCTTCAGACCCTGGAAAGGACGCTTGCATGGATGATGTCATGTAATCGGCACAGCGACTTTATGAAGTTGCTTTTAGAGACGATGAGATCGAAGTTTACAGAAATTAAATAGCCTGCCCACGGCCGCACAGTCAATGAGAGTTAAGGCTGCAGTTGAACTCAGGCAGTCTGGTTCCAGATGCTCTGTTGGGGATGAATATTTTGTAATATAGACATGAGCGACCACCCTTGTAGTATTGAATAGCTGTTCTTAATTTTTCACTCATATCAAGACAGAAGGAAGTGAGCTGTACCTGTAGAAAGTATTCAATGACAAATCCAGTGACACTTCCTTAACTTGATTTTAAAAAAAGATTTATTTATATATTTTGGGCGGGGGAGATGCAGAGGGAGAGGAAGAATCTCAAGCAGACGCCCCCCCTGAGCAGGGAGCCCAACGTGGGGCTCAACCCCACAGCCCTGACATCATGACCTGAGCCGAAATCAAGTGGGACACTCAACCGACTGAGCCACGCAGGCACCTCTCTTACCCTGATGCTTAACCAGGGTGTCTGAATCTCAGGAATGACGGGAACATACTGCAAATCAAATGACTCTAATTGGTACTTTAAGACAAGGAGGCCAAGGAAAGAGAATCTCAAGAAGGGAGTAGCCAACAGTGTCCCATGCTGCAGGGGGAGAGAGTAAAATAGGAAGTTGGAAGATTCCCTCAGACTTGTGATTAGATTTCGTGAGCTAAAACTACCTATTGTCTCCTTGTGTAGAAAAAGAGGTCTTTTCCCCCCTCTCACTTTTAATGAAGTAGATAATATATACATGGAACTCAATTCTAAGCATGGAAGGGGTCTACAGTGAAAAACCTCACTGCCTCCCTCCCATCCCTGGCCCCAGGCACCCAGTTCCCTTTCCAGGAAGCAAACAATTGCCCATTTATTTTGTATCCTTCCTGAGATTCTCTATACACACGTAATAAATGTATGTAACTTTTTTTTTTTACACATAGGTCATCATACTATATGTAGTGTTCTACAGTTTTTTGTTGTCGTTGCTAATTTAACAATGTATCTGTAGTCTTGTAGACTATCCTATAATAGTACAGCAAGAGTTTCCTCATGACTTTTTGCAGCTTCCTGGGGTTCCATGGTATGGATGTGTTCAAATTTATATAATGAAGGAATATTTTCAGCTGATACTCCACTGCCCAAACACCAACATTTAGGAAAGATACTGGAAATGGCCTTTTCTTTCAAGGACAGAATGTGCTATCTGGAGCTGAGTGGAGGACCAATCATGTGCTGAGGGTTGTCTGTACTGGGTCTGGTTGAACCCAGTGAGAGGCTGGGTTTACTTCTGAGAGGCTTTCTTAAAAACTACCACCCTGAATTAGGACTTAGAAACTTTATTTCTGAAAATGGCGTAACTCTTATACACTGGCTAGAAGCAGCCCAGATACTGTCTCCAAACTTTTGGAAAATGAGAGAAGTTATAAGTCTTTTTGTTTCTGTAACTCTAGCATCCCCAGAGTATCTAAGTATCTTAGTTTTCTATCCTTTAATTCCTAATATCCTAATATTCTTTTTATCCTCTAATTCCTCATGTCAAATGGAAAAGGTTCTAGACTCACATCTGGCCAGTTCAAATTTCACTACTTACTCACTGAATGATCTTGGATAGTACCTGAACTCTTAACCTTGTATTTCCTTACCTGTAAAGCAGGGATTGTATTACCTATTTTCTTAAGTTTTCTTATTAGGATTAAACGACCTAACATCTAGAGCACCTAACAAAGTTCTTGTCATATATTGTTAAATTAACAACAAAAACAATAAGCTGCACAACACTACATACAGTGTGATGCTCTATGTGTAAAAAAAAAAAGTTATATACATTTATTACATGTGTATAGAGAATCTCAGGAAGCCTACAGAAGTTTAAAATTGTTTCCTATTCTTTGCTCTTCTGCCTCTTATAAGATATCCATGCAATTGATCATTGCTGATTCTTGGTTTATGTTAACTTATAAATTGGAATACATGTTTATAAATCAGTCTTCTGTGACTTTGGTTGTAATCTTGGAATATTAATGATGGTAGCACACTTGAAGATTATATAATCTGAGCTTTTTTTAAAGTAGAAGATACCTGACCAGAAATTCGTGTGTGAACTGTGTAATTTAAAAAAAAATGCTCACAGAATTAACAATTTAAAACCTATTTTAGCAGCACAAACAAAAAGTAGCCCAAAAACAGTTTAATCAATTTTATCCTCACAGAAGTTTAGAGTTGTAGACTTAGTGTAAGTAACTTAGGGCCGCCTGGGTGGCTCAGTCAGTTAAGCAGCTGCCTTCGGCTCAGGTTGTGATCCCGGGATCCTGGGATCAAGCCCCGCATCAGGCTCCCTGCTCAGCGGAGAGTCTGCTTCTACCTCTGCCTCTGCCCCTCCACCCCGCTCATGATCTCTCTCTCTCAAATAAATAAATAAATAAAATATTTTTTTTAAAAGGAAAATCCTGGTACCTAACAGACTAGGGACTTCTTGAATTGTGGCTTGGATTCTCCGGGCACATTTCAATTCTGAATCTATGTCCACATCAGCATCAGTTTTAACAGTTCTGTGAAACAGAATGCGTTTCCTCAAAACCAGTTAGAGTGATAGGTTGTCCAGAATTTGTCAATTATTTCATGACTTATTTTCCCCGCAAATAGTAGAAACTCCTCTCAAACTGTCTTAAGCCAAAAAATAAACTTACTGATATAGGTAATTGGAAAGAAAAAAAAAAAAAAAAAAGCTCCAGGTATGTCTTGATCCTGTCAGTGTAAGTTTTTGGTTACAAAAAATACTTAGGAGCTATTTTTGTTTAAAAAGTTGACTTCTGGGGGCACCTGGTGGCTCAGTCGGTTAAGCATTCGATTCTTGATTTCGGCTCAGGTCATGATCTCAGGTTCGTGAGACTGAGTTCCACGTAGGGCTTCCCACGCAGCCCGGAGTCTCCTTGGGACTCTCCCTCCCTCCCTCCCTCTCCCTCTGCTCCTCCCCCAACTCGTACATGCACACTCTCTCAATCTCTCTCTAAAATAAATTAAAAAAAAAAAATTGACTTCTGGTTCATTAAACCTAATCTGAAAAACCCAGTTTTTTTTTTTTTTTTTAAGATTTTATTTATTTATTTGACAGAGAGCTAGAGAGCACAAGTAGGCAGAGTGGCAGGCAGAGGGAGAGGGAGAAGCAGACTCCCCGCTGAGCAGAGAGCCTGACACAGGGCTCGATCCCAGGACCCCAGGATCATGACCCGAGCTGAAGGCAGCCGCCCAACCGACTGAGCCACCCAGGTGCCCCAACCCACTTCTTCTTAAGGTTTAAATTCAATTTATAAATGATATTATTCTACAGATATATCTAGCAATTTTTTCATCTCAGACATTGTCATTTCTAGAAGTTCATTTTGGGCCTTTAAAAATATTTTCTATATCTTAATGTTCTACCTTCTTGAATATGTGGAATACAGTTCTAATAATTGTTTTAATGTCTTTGTCTATTAATTCTGTCATCTGTGGCGTTTCTGAGTCTGTTTGTTGAAATGTTTTCTCTTCATGATGAGCTTTATTGCCCTGTGTCTCATCTGGTAAGATTTCATTGGATTGCAGACACTAAACTTTGTTGGGTGCCTACTTTTGTATTCCTCTATTCCTGAGCTTTATTGCAGATGGTTAAGTTACTTGGAACAGTTTGATCCTTCTGGGTTTGGCTTAAGGTTTGTTAGGTGGGACCAGAACCAGCATTTAGTCTAGGGCTAATCTTCCCTATCACTGGTAAGTACTTTGCACTGGTAAGTCCATGAATAGCTCTCTTAATTCTTCACTTATGTCAAGATAGAAGGAAGTGAGCTGTACCTGTACAAAGTACAGGTAATTGGTTGATGGGAACAGACACTATTCCCGGCTCCACTTGAGCAAAGAAGGTTGATCCTTGCAGGTGGTTCTTCACCTAGTTCCTCGAGTTGTTTCCTCACCATCTGCACTGACCAGCATTCATCTGACCCTCTGTAGATCTCTAGAACTTTCTTCCTGTGTAGCTCTCTTCTCTCCATTACTCAGCCCTGTGAATGCTAGCTACCTTGACTCCCCCTAATGCCCAACTTTGTCTCAGCAACTCAGGGAGCCCTCTCCCTCAGCTCTGCCTGTGCTACAGCCTGAAAAAAAATAAATAAATAAAATCTCTCCAGCAAGTAAGAAGTGGCAATTGTAGGACTCATCTTGTTTGCTTTCCTTCTCTTAGGGATCACTGTCCTGTGCTTCCTGATGTTCAGTGTCTGAGAACCATTGTTTCTGATATTCTGGGTGGCATTTCTTTGGCCCTTGTAGGATGTTTAAATCATCCGTTGGATTTTGTATCTCTTTAAGGCTCTGTCTGCTGCTGCCTGCAACACTCCCGTTACACTAAGGATAGACCCAGGGGTTCAAATGATATCATTAGCACATCTCTGAGCTCTGCATTGTCTTCATTCTCTGCCTTGTGGCCATATCTATAGCCTCATTTTAAGGCCCTCCAGTTTAAGTCCGGCACATAGTGGCCATCTTGTGCCTTTCCAAGCAGTGACCTCAGCAGGAATCTAATTGCTCTGTGTTGGCTGGGTTTGACTACTCCTCTATCCCTTTATCAATTACTGTTGTCGTCGGGGGTATAGTCAGCTCCACCTGAGACATATGAGTGAATGAAGACAAGACTGGGGTGACAAATATCAGGGAAAACGATGCTGACAAGCAAATTAGCATATGACAGTCACTTAGCCATAATCCTTCAGGAGATCCTAGAGTTCCTGTGGCTGTTTCTGGATTCTTAGGACACCATGTCATCTTGGTACACGGAGCTTGCTTTTTTAGCACAATCAGCTGTTCCTGTTGAGAGTGAGCCACGTTGATGGGGCTGATGCTTGGTAATTTAGAACCATCCTGAGGTTTCCATTGTAAAAGCAGCTACAAATATTTAAAGTCTGGTACACACTCATCAACATTCAGGGATCTCTTTGGATATCAATTTTTGAAATTCCGTGATTCTGTTGAACCCAGAGTAGCTCAACAAAGTGAAGTTGAATAGTTCCTAGTTCTCTCTGCTTAGTCGATGTTTATTTTGATGTGGTCACTATAACAAATGAGAAATTCAGTTTCCAGTCACATCAGTACAGTCTCAGCCTGCGGAGCCAGGTTGCTCTGTGCCTTGCAATTTGAAAACAATCAAAAAATTTCTGCAAATGTCCACTGTCTGATGACCTGGGTATATCTAACTGAATTTAAATCTTCACACCCAGCTTCAAATTCCTTTGAATATTACCTAAAAATTGTAAGTTTTAAGGGCATGATTTGAAAATTGACAATTTAGATCATACTAGGATGTGACTTTGTCTTACAGTTTGTCCCAGTACAAAAGTACATGATGGAGCAGAAAAACAGAAGCTTCTGTTTCAGGGCAAATTTTGTTTTGACTTGAATTTTCTTTCAATCCTTTTTTATTTTGTCCTTTCCTTTTATTTTAGAGCCCCATCTATGCCAAGTGAACTGATCTTCCCATGTTGATGCCAAACTACTCAAATTCTGTCAGGTGGCTATGCTTGCCAGTCCATGCGTGTAAGCTCACTGGTAAGGCATTGGTTTTGGTGAACGTCCTGTGCTGGCTAACCCAGGTGAGCTGCATTACCTGGAGGGCCCTGTGTTAGACGCCCATACTCTGCACAACTCATTCCACATAGAAGAAAGGGAAAGCGACTGTCAGGTTGATCAGTGAGGAGTGGCTTGGCAAGCCTTCAAGCCTCCTGCTTCCTCAGCTAGGCAATTTCGAGCAGTGGAGAGAACGAATGTGGAGCAGACAGATGTGCATTCCACCTTTGGCTCCACCATGTACCAGCTAGGACTTTGAGCAGGGTCCTTAACTTTCTGAGCTTTGTTTCCAGCTATAAAATTGGTGTTGTACCATCTGTTAGTGCTCTTGTGAGGATTGATGTAACTTTTGTAAATCACCTGGCACAGCATTTCCATTTCCTATTGACCTCTACCCGTGATGGGCACTTTACCATGGCAGGAATCAATTCCTCTGAGAATCACCTTGGGGGCAGATAAAACTGGTTTCTGAATCAGCCAAGCTGGGGGCTTGCTGGATAGACTTGTTGAGCTGCCCAGCCCAAGACAGCAGCAACAGTGACCCTTGCCTTATTGTGGGTGGCCTGCTGGGGAACCCACAGCAGGACAGATGGGGCTAGGCTGTGGACAGTTAGAGAAAGGCCAAAATTTCCCCGGAGATTTTTTTTTTTTTAAATCGGTTCCACAGAAAGTTTTCCATCTCAGAACCTTGGCAATGACCTTCTTTTATGTGAACTGGAGGCAAACTTGAAAAAAACTGCATTCAATGATGAGACTAGTTTCACTTATTTTTGGCGGCAAACACAACATGAAAAGAGACCACCTCCTGTGTCTTTCATGTAGTTTTAACCTAAAAAAAATTTCTGGACATACATTAAAGTCTAACTTCTCTGTTACTGAGGAAACTGGGACAATGCTTTATCTTCTTTACAGCTTATCACCTTGATTAACATTACTGTCTCTATAACATTGTCTCCTTAAGCGCTGAGCATGAAACCACTTTGACCACTTTGGCAGATGATGCGGTGCTACATACTGAATGTTTGTGTTCCCTACAAATTCTTTTGTTGAAGCCCTTACTCCCAATATAATGGCATTTGGAGGTGGGGCCTTTGAGAGGTGACTGAGTTTGGTAATTGGTAATGTGTTATAGCAGCCAAAACATTAAATTCTATCTCAAGACCAAGTCAGATTAGTAGGCCACTACCCAGATAGAACTCTTTGACTCATGAGGGTTGGGAGTACAGAAAGAAACAGTCTTGTGAATCTTGCTGTTTTATCTATTATCAGGATATTATCTATAACATTACAGATTCCTCTTGATGAGGCTCATTAGGAGGAAAAGGTCCCTGGCCTTTTTAATAAGAATTTTTTCTCTGGAGCGATTGGCTTGCTTTTATCTTATAGCTGCCTTGAGTTTCAAGACTGATCAACATTCCTTATTGGTGCTGCATACCAGGAAGGTTTGAACCAAATTTAACACTTGATTTTACATACTTTTTAGAACTTCATGGGATAAATGTTTGGTCCAGTCTAGATGCTGTTAGTTGCTGCCATTACATAAAGAAGGGATTCTGTGATAAAATGTACATAGGTGTGCCAGAGGAAAAAGAGACATTAAAGTACCCACTTCAAGTCTAGAGGCAACATGGGGGACCAAGAAAACATGGGAAGGTAATTTTACAATTAAAATGCATACAAAAAAAAAAAGCATTATAGTAGGAGATTCATGAACCAGTCAAGCAACATTTGCATTTTTCTTAAATTTTCACTGGCTTCAATCGTAACAAATTGAGTTTTCATATTAATATTTTAATATTATATTCAGGCAGGGTTTTCTTTCCTTCCTAAGCACTTTCTCATTTGTCAAACATAACAGGAGAGAGAATGTACAATTTTAAAAATTTATTTCTGAAATACTTTATTCTTTTAATTAGTACACATTATATTAAGTATAGAATTTCCTTAAAAATTAACTCTAAGTTTCACTGTTAGGACACTGATACGAAGAAGAAAACATCTGGCTCTTTTGACTTTTCTTTTTACATTTATCCGAGTAGACTCATATTAAGGTTCTTCTGTGTTATTTCTGTCCAAGTTGTGACAGCTAAAACAAAACATAAGAATAACTTTATTTTAATCACAAAAGAAATTTATGTATTCAAACATTTGTAAACACCTTAAAAATGTATGCTTTAATCATGGTAAAATCTAGGCTTCTCATTTCATTTATTGCATTTGTACCTAAAATAATTATTACCTGAAGAGTAATAAAGGCTGTCATGTTTAAAAAAAAAAAAAAAAAATCAATATAGGTAGAAATTCAACTAATGGACAACAAAAACTCTGAGAATAAAGTCAATATTAACTCAGTATGAAAATGTAAAGAAAAATTTCATGTGCAGCTTTACTGCTGACAGTTTACTTCTCCACATATTTTAATTAATTTGATATTTAATAAATACATCATTAAAAAGAAAAAAAAAGGTTTTCAGTCCTGGAAGGCTAGGTAAACTACTGGCCGAATTCTCCTAGGGATAGCAATTAAAACTTGAAACAAAATACAAAAACCAACTACTGGAAGGAAATGGAGAGCAACTGAAAGCTGGTGGGTTTGGGAAGAGAACGGACACTGGGAAGGAGAGACGAGCACTGGCTGAGTTCCCTGGTTCTGTGACTCTCAGCCTAAAGAACCAGAATACGGGGACAACTAAAGCCACCGAAGGTAAGAGGAAATAAACGAGACAGAGTGAGGGAGCCCTAAATTCTGTGTACAAACTTTTCCTAAATCTATGGTGAAACCCTGAACCACGCACAAATGAGAGAGACTAAGAAGCAAGATGTGAGCTGCTGCCCAAGAGACAGAGTTTGACATTTGAGTCTAACCAAGTTTATTGCCTGCTAAAGGCCCAAATCACCTCTCCAGAAAAACAGAATTCAGTTTCCAAAAAAACATTCACAATGTTAAGGGTACAATCTAAAATTAATATATGAAGGAACAGGAAAATGGGGGAAAGACAGTGGAGACATCTAGACAGTGAAATGTATGATCTGTGTGTTGCAATTAAAAGACAAGGGTTTAAAAGCAGCTTATGACAACTATCCTCAGTGAAATAATGGAGAGTATGTTCACAGTGAAAAGATAGGAAAATCCCAGCAGAGAAATACAAAGTCTATTAAAAAAAAAAAAGACCCAAAGGAATATTCAAGAACTGGTAAATACATACACCATTGCTCAAAAAAGCAGAAAGGAGATAAAGAGTGAATCTGAAGACAGTACAACTTAAATTATACACTCTCAAGAACAGAATCAGGGGCACCTGGTTGGCTGAGTTGGAAGAGCATGCTACTCTCTTGATCTTGGGGTTGTGAGTTCAAGCCCCACACTGGGTGTAGAGATTACTTAAATAAGTAAACTTAAAAATAAAAAAATCTTAACCCCAAACAGAATCCTCAGAGATGTATGGCATAATATAAATTGTTGAACATATATAATAGGTGAATGGAGTCCCAAAAGGAGAGGAGAAAACTGGGCATAAAAATGTTTGAAGAAAGAAGAGCTGAAAATTCCCTAAATCTGGTGAAGGTATAAACTAATATATGATGCAAGAAGCTCAGTGATCCCCAAATAAGAAAAATAGAAGAGGATAAAGAGGATTACCAGGTAATGCAAGAAGTCACACATAAATACATCCTAACTGGTGAAAACCAAAGATAATGAGGAAATCATGAAAGCAGCCAGAGAAAAATTACATATTACATGTAAAATTATATTGCTCTGAATACTGTTGCCTTCCTATCAGAAACAATGGCGGGTATAAGACTGTGGAATAACATTTTTAAAGTTTTGAAGAACTGTCAATCCAGAATTCTATATCCAGCAAAATTATTTAAGAATAAAGGTGAAATACACTTTCATATAAAAGAATTAAGAGAATCACTGCTAGCATACCAGAGCTATAATAAATGCTAAAAGAAGTTTTGCAGTCAAGAGATGGAAATTAAAATCTACTAGAGGTGGTAGGGATGAAGAACACTGGAAATCATATCTGTGTAAATGCAAAGGATTTCTTTATGATGACTGAAGTAGAAATGATAACACTGTTCACTGTCTTGTGAGGTTAATAACATGTAGATGTAAAATATATGACAATCACAGAATAATTGCTGAGGGAATTGGTCTATATGGTTGGAAGGTTCCTATATTTAATGCAAGTGGCACAATATTAACTCTATGAACAGTTAAAGATGTATATATTGTGATCTCTACAGCAACTGTTAAATTAACAGATACAGCTAAAATAGAAAAGTGTTCAAATTATACAAAGGAAGGTAGGAAAGGAGGAAAAGAGGATGGCTAAACTATTTCAAACTAATCAGTAAAATGGTGGATATAAATCAAATCATATCAATAATTACATTAGACGTTAAAAGACCAATAGAACCAATTTAAAAGCATAGATTGTCAGAATGGCTTAAAAAAATCCAATTATATGCCATCTACAAGATAAACACCTTAAATATAAATTCATAGGCAAGCTGAAGCAATCAGATGGAAAAGTTATAACCTGCAAACCATAAGGACAAGACTGGAGTGACTAATTTAATACCAGATAAAGTAGACTTCAAGATAAAGAGGATTACCAGGTAAGTAGAGGAATACTGCATAATAAAAGGGTCCACTCATAAGGAAGACACAGCTATCATAAATCTGTATGTACCTAATAACAGAGCTTAAAAATAAGCTGACATGGACAGAACTAAAAAGAGAGCATGACAGAACTGAAGAGAAAAAGAAACAATTGCACAAACATATTTGGAGATTTTATTACTAGTCTTTTAGTACCCAATAGAACTAGACCAAAAAAACCATAAAAAAACAAATCAATAAAGACATAGAAGATTTAAGTAGTGCTGTCAACTACCATGGCCAAACTGAAATTTATAGAACCTTTCCCTCAACTGCTGCATAATGCACACTTGTTTAAAGTGCACATGGACTGCTCAGTAAGAGACCATATGTTGGGCCATTAAAGAGATTTAAATAAATTTTGAAACAGTAAATCATACGCATAATGTTCTATGACCACATGGTAATTATAAATCAATAATAAGATACTTAGAAAACCCACAAATACTTGAAAACAACAACAAATCTCTAAATTATACATGGGCTAAAAAAGAGAAAACCACCAAGTGTATTAAAACTATAAAACATGGTGATGAAAATATATTAACATTTGTGAAATGCAGCTAAAGCAGTGTTGGCTAAGAATTTTGATTTTTATGGCCTTAAATGTTTATGTGGAATTTAGGAAACAAAACAGATGAACATAGGGGAAGGAAAGGAAAAATAAGAAATCAGGGAGGGAGACAAACCATAAGAGACTCTTAACTATAGGAAAGAAACAGGGTTGCTGGAGGGGAGACGGGTGGGGGGGATGGATTAACTGGGTGATGAGCATTAAGCACTTGATGTAAGGAGCACTGGGTGTTATATGCAACTGAGGAATCACTAGATTCTACTTCTGAAACTAATAATACACTATATGTTAATTGATTTTAAATAAAAAAAAACTAATGAACTTAATATCCCCAAGTAATCAAAACAAAGGAAATAATAAACCAATGAATAGAGAAATTAGCATAAACATCTGGTTCATTAAAAAGATTAACTAAATTGAGAATCCTCTAGTTAACCCAAGAAAAAAATATTCCGTTTTGCCTATTCTAGAACATTATATAATCTGTGGTGGAAAAATATCAAAACCATGTTTTGGGGCAGGGAATGACTAAGGGCAAGGATTGACCGGGCAAGATTATAAGGGAACTGTGTGGTATGAGGATTCTATATCTTGAATAGGAGTTTGGGTTGAATTATTCAGGTGAACACATCTGACAACACCCAGGAATGTACACTTAAGATCTATATATTTCACTGTTATAAATTTTACCTCCAAAGGGTACAAAACAAAAACCCCCTCAAAAACTAAAACCCCTAGGCAACGAAGTATTAAGGGGGAAGTGCACGGATACCTACAATTTACTTTGAAATTAATGAAGTTGTAGCAATCAATAGAATGAAGAATGGATAAATGAGTAGGTATCTTATAAAGCAAGTACAGTAAAATGTTAATGGGGAGTATACATGTGTTCACTGTATCTTCTTGAACTTTTCTGTATCCTCCTATCAGTGGGCAACTACATTACGGTTAAAAATACAAGAACCACATAATGGGGATAAGAAAGTTGTGCTGGAAAATGATGCTAGGAATAGCTGCTAAAAATGAGTACAGGGTACTGTTATGATTTTTATGGCAGCCAAGGCAAAGGTGAGTGAACATTACTGGTTAGACTACTGAGCATCCCCAGTAGTTAAGCTTCCAGAAAGTTACCTTAATTTCTTAGCCCAATTTATATTTGGCTAAGTCGAAGTCAGAAATGTGGACAGTATATAAGGAAATGGGGAACTGAATTTTGCCTGAGTACACTACTCCAAGTTTAAATTCTCTGAATTTATCTTTTCATAGATTTGGGATAATAGAAATAATGTTATGTATCAGAGTTTTCTGTATAGTTGTTCATGGCAAAACCTTGTATTTTTATAGCTCTATGGCTTTTGGCTTCAGCTGATTCAAATGAATATGATTCTCTTGCTCTCTTTTGAAAAACATCAACAGCAAGTTATTGTATGTTAAGAGAAACTAACAAGGTACACTTTACCTGTTTTATGAACTGTGTAGCATTAAAAAGTTCACTGCAGCCATATAAAATGTGTTTGCCTTGTTTCCCCTGTAAAAATGAGAAAGAACTCATATAAGTAAGTAACAAGTAATATTTTCAATATTCCCAAGAAGATTGATCAAGTCCAATAAGACTTTATTATTCTTAAAGGTTTTTTTTGGGGGGGTGGTTGTTGAATTTTGGTGTACACATGTCGATCCTAAAACTGCATGGAAAAAAGTGGTGAAATGGGCATAATAATTTTTTTTTAAATGTATTAATGTACCCTGTTGGTGCCATTTATACTGAAAATAGAAGGAATCTGATGACCGCCACATTTCACAGGAACAATCGTCTATAAAGTCCTAGGCCAGCATTCTTCCAATATAGGACCTGTACTACTTGAAGAAAATATGCCTAGGGTTTTGTTATGCTGACAGCAAGATATGGTACAAGTAGCATGGATTGTCACTGCAGTCCCATTTGTGTCATACAGTATTTCTATATTAATATACTCCATTTTGTAACTCCTTATGAATTTCATTCCTAATTTTGGCAGAATGCTATAACCCAATTACAGCAGTCAAAACTGCTGCGGAATTTGGTTAGTCCTTAATGCTAAAATTATTATATGTATTGTGTACTTAAAGGAAAATTCATTTCTTCTTTAAAAAGTTTATAACAAAGCAAATACAATAATTCATCAAGAAATAGGATTATGGCTTTGTAATACAAAAGGAGAACATTTTTTCTGTGATATCTCAGCTGCATTAAACATGGTTGGCTGAATAAATGTCCTAGCTGGCCATCTCTGAGAACAAATAAAAACAGTCACATCTCACTCTCATTTTTTTCAAAATGAGATGTTATGTGCAACAACTACATAGGATTTGTCATATAAGTGGGATTCTTGAGGCTCCACAGGATATACCTACACAAGACATTAAAAAAGGTAGAGATCACAGCAAAGAAGAATAAAGAAAGCATAGGGAAACTTTAGAAGGGTCCAGATATTCTAGGCACAGCTCCCAGGATCCCATCTCAGTAGCACAGGGCACATTTTATTTTCAATTGTGAACCACCAAGTTCCTGGTTGCAGGGGAGTCCCAGTCTTGTCCAAGGGGAGGGGTCTTTTATACCTCTCTGATCATGTAAACAAAATCAGGCTTTCTCCATGTGGTTTTGACTTTCATTTCCCTGATAATTGATGTTAAGCATCTTTTCATATGTCTATTGGCTATCTGTATGTCTTCTTTGGAAAAAATGTCTATTGGTCCTTTGCCCATTTTTAATTGGATTATTTTCTGGTGTTGAGTTGTGTAAGTTCTTTGTATATTCTGGATATTAACCCCTTGTTGGATACACTATTTGCAAATATATTTTCCCACTCAGTAGGCTACTTTTCCTTTTGTCGATGGTTTCCATTGCTGTGGAGAAACTTTTTACTATGATGTAGTCTCATTTATTTTTGCTTTTGTTGCTTTGGCTTTTGGTGTCAGATTAAAAAATCACTGCCAAGACCCATGTCAGTCAAGGAATTGACTGCTTGTTTTCTTCTAGGAGTTTTATGATTTCAGGTCTTATGTTCAATCCCTTAATCCATTTTGAGCTAATTTTTGTGTATAGTGTAAAATAGAGATCGATTTTATTTTATTCTTTTGCATGTGGCTGTCTAGTTTTCCTAGCACTATTTATGGAAGAGACTGTCTTTTCCCCATTTACATTCCTGACATCTTTGTTGTAAATTAACGTACCATATATTATATGGGTTTATTTCTGGGCTCTCAGTTCTCTTCCACTGATCTCTGTGATTGTTTTTATGCCAGTACCATACTGTTTTAATTACCATAGCTTTGTAATACAGTTTGAAATTAGAACATGTGATACCTCCAGCTTTGTTCTTCTTTCTCAACCTATTTGACTATTAACGGTCTTTTGTGGCTCCCTACAAATTTAGGTTTGTTCTATTTCTGTGAGAAAATGCCATTGGTATTTTGACAGGGATTACAATGAACCTGTGGATTGCTTTGAGGAGTATGGACATTTCAACAATATTGATTTTTTTCAATCCATGAACACAGAATATCTCTTTGTGTCTTCAATTTCTTTCATCAATGGCTTATAGTTTTCAATAAACAGGTCTTTCAGCTCCATCATTAAATTTATTCCTAGGTATTTAATTTTTTAAAATGTGATTGTAAATGGTTTTCTTGATTTATCTGATAGTTTGTGTATAGAAATGCAACAGATTTTTGGGTACTGATTTTTGTATCCTGCAACTTAACTGAGTTTGTTAGTTCTGACAGTTTTTGAATAGTCTTAAGGGTTTTCTCTATATGTCATCTGCTAATAGTGACATGAGTTTTACTTTTCTTTCCAATTTGGATGCCTTTTATTTCTTATTCTTGCCTAATTCACACTATATGCAAAATTAACTCAAAATGGATCAAAGACCTACATTTAAGAGTAAAAATTGTTTTTCTTTTCTTTTAGAAGAAAACACAGGGATCAATCTTCATGACCTTGAATTTGGCAAAGGATTCCTAGATATGACACCAAAAGCATGAGCAACAAAAGAAAACAAATTGGACTTCAACAAAATAAAAAGAACTCTTGTACTTTACTTTAAAAAACACCATCTAGAAAGTGCAAAGACAACCTAAAGAATGGGAGAAAATATTTGCAAATCACATATCTAATAAGGGGCTTGTTTCTAGATTATATAAGGTACTCTTAAAACTCAATAATAAAAAGGCAAAATAACTCATTTTTAAAAATGGGCAAAGGATCTGAAAAGACATTTCTCCAAAGAAGAAACTGCCTCCTTCATTTGAAGCTGAAGGTCCAAGATGGGTTCCAGTAGTTTAAAGAAAGATTAAATCTGCAATTACCCATATTGTATGTCCTGATGATTCTCATAACATCTAGGGGATAGACAGAATAATTCTAATCCTTCTTTTTCTTTTACAGGTTTTATAAATTTTCTAAGATCCCTCTGGGGAAGCAAAATTAGGATACTATTGCCACTAAAATATATACAAAATAATTTGTTCAACAACAGAGCCGAAGACCACTGTGGAACTGTTAACCTAAGTGATGATCTGTTAAGAAAGGTGCCTGGATACAGGAACTTAAAATATCTGCTGCATGCCTGACTAGTCATAGTACCATGTGCTCTACTACCTATACGCCATATTTTTGTGGGTGGAGGATAATAATCAAGGGAAAAAAAGTATTTAGTAAACTGAAACCACATACCTATCACTGATAGTCTGATGTTCTTCTGATCAAAGTGACTGATCAGAGAAAAAACTAAAGAATCAACTTAACACATTTCACAAAATTAAAATTTCTGTAGTAGAAAAAGGTAAGTTGTCAAAGCTCATACATGATTAAAAATAAGTTTGCAATCTACCAAATGTTCTACTGTAATGTTTCTCCAAAATTATGCCTGTATTTCAGCCACTTCACTCCACAAATGATTAGTATTTTGGTGTTTATCCTTCTGGTTTTTCTTTTCTACAAATATTTTTAAAAATGCAGGAAAAAAGAATGCTGGTGAGTGTAATTAAGAAAGCTTGAACAAGACTGGGGGTGTGTGGAATGTATAAGTACAGGATTAATTTCATCTGGTCTGTTGCAGCCCTGTGTTTATCCCTGGGACCAACTGGAACAGTCATATTGTTGACTCCATGCCACACCTGAATGAAATAGATCAACTAGTGATTAATAGTCCCAGGGTCACAGATAGACCAGGGGACAACTTTCAGTAGCTTGTCAGCACTCTGTATAGAAATTGTACAGATTGATGGTGTGCACCTGGTTCCTGCTATATGACCAAAGAGGGATTTAAAAGACACCTCCTTGTACAAGATGGATGTTCCCTGGAGATCATGGCATCTTACACAGATCTTGGTGGTTCACACTCTGAAGATGAGGTATGTCCTACGTAACTGAAATAGGATCCCAGGAGTTGTGTCTGATAGTTTTGAATCTCCATGACATTTGTCTTTTCTTTATCTCCTGATGTACCAAAATCTTGACCTTTTTAAAGCCTTACATAACATAGGACATAAGGAATGATCATTATTTAAAGTGAATAATCAAGATTACAAAATGTCATTCCAACAACTGATAATTCTGTTGCCCCTATATTTTAAATGGTGTTTTGCTCTTCAAGTTATACCCTTTCCTTCATATTCTTTTGCATAGTTGTCTGTCACTCCCTGCTGCTGGGAGCTTTGAGTAGCACTCTACTTCTAATTTGCTACCTCCTGTTTGCTGAAAAAGCAGACATTCCAAGTGTGTTAGAAGTATGTTGCTGATTTAAGTCAACAGGATGGGAAACAAGTACTTATTATTCAGGTAAATGGGTTTGGTAAATCATTTCACCAAGGGAGACTTTTTGGAAGAGGAGCTTATTTGAGGTCTCTGAGCATTTATTTTACTTTTATAGGGAGCAGGGGGAGGGGCAGAGGGAGAGGAAGAGAGAGAGAATCTTGAGCCAGACACCACCACCGTGAGATCATGACCTGAGCTGAAATCAAGAGTCGGATGCTTAACTGACTGAGCCACCCGGGCACCCTGTAGTTTACGAACATTTAAAGTCAAATTAAGATAGATAGCTTCCAAGTACATTACATGAATAAGATACATTATTTTCCAGATTAACTACAATTTTAGGGTAGAAATGTGACAGGAATTGGGAAACAATGAGCATATGGGCATTTCCCCTTTATGAGGACTTTTAAACTACCTCCAGAAGAGGGCTATGTAAGAATCAGAAGAACCACCAGAGAATGCTAGTATGCTAAAGACACAGAACAACTGTGAAACATCAAATGATTAAAGAATAAAGAGGCCAACATGTACCTTTATATAGTCAACAAGATTTTGGTATTCAATGTAGTTGCCTCCTCCCACCACAAAAACAATTGCCTAAAAATGCAAACAGAAAAAAAAAAATAGGTAAGTTGAAAGAAATAGTATTTTAACTTTTAAGCAATATGGTTTTTAGTTTGAAGCATATTCTACAACTTACATAAAAAAAATATACAAGCTAGCAAAAGGTCATATCCTAAGCACCTAATGCTACTTCAATTAAAAGAAATTTGTTTCTAAAAAGTGTGTAGAGGAAAATAAACCTCATTCTTCAGTTAAGTAATAGCAAATAAATCTAAAGGGCTTCCTCCAAAAGGCTTTTTAAAATTAGAGTTTATTGTAGGTAGGAAAAACAAAACTTGGCATTTACATAATTTCCAAAACAGTTCTTTACTTATTTTTATTGAGAAGCTTTCTGTATCTCAAAGGAAAACACAGTCATATCTTCACAAAAGCTTGGAAGCCAACTTTAGAAACAAGTTCCACACATATAAAACTTTTACTGCAGTCTTAAACTTCTTTTTCGTGAATTACCTAATTTTGTGTCCCTTTTTAAAAAAATTTAATTCCAGTTAGTTACTATACAGTGTAATATTAGTTTCAAGTGTACAATATAGTAACATTTCCATACAACACCCAGTGCTCATCACAGCAAGTGCACGCCTTAATCCCAGTCCCCCCACCCACCTCCCCTTGTAACCATCAGCTTGTTCTCTATAGCTAAGAGTTTGTTTCTTGGTTTATCTTTTTTCCCTATGCTCATTTGTTTTGTTTGTTAAATTCCACATATGAATGAAATCATATGGTATTTGTCTTTCTCTGACTTATTTCATTTAGCATAATACATTCTAGCTCCATCCATGTTGTTGCAAATGGCAAGATTTTGTTCTTTTTATGGCTGAGTAATATTCCATTGTATATATACCACATCTTCTGTATCCATTTATCAGTCGATGGACACTTTACATGAAAAGATGCTCAATCAACATCACTCATCATCAGGGAAATACAAATCAAAACCACCATGAGATACCACCTCACACCTGTCAGAATGGCTAAAATCAACAACACAAAAAACAACAGGTGTTGGGGAGGATGTGGAGAAAGGTGAACCCTCTTACACTGTTGGTGGGAATGCAAGCTGGTGCAGCCACTGTGGAAACAACAGTATCGAGTTTCCTCAAAAAGTTAAAAGAACTACTTCACAATCCAGCAACTGTACTACTAGGTATTTACCCAAAGGAGACAAAAATACTAATGCAAAGGGATACATGCACACCAATGTTTATAGCAGCATTGTCTACCATGACCAAACTACGGAAACAGCCCAAGTGTCCATTGACTGTCAGTTATTTTTAGCTATTCTAAGTAGTTTTATAAATCAGGAAAATATGGTTACTAATATAGTTACACAGAATTGGATTTATCAAAAGTACCATACAGTAACTGTAATAAAGCCATGTTTAAGATGAAGACAATTCTTCAAGACTGCTTGGTCATCTTCCATTTTAGAGACAGAATTTTTATATAGAACTCACCTCCTGGAATGGATTTTTGTTCCTTGGAACTGAGCTACAACAAAGAAAAACAATAGTGAAAACTTCACACAATGCTTTCACTATGGATAAAAGAGGTATGGGGAACACACACATGTACACACAATTAGAAATGTATTTGCAATTCTTCCTCCTCCACTTTCTTTGAGGCTGGGTCCTTTAGTTTTGTGTACCCAAATAGTGAATTGGGAAGGCAGAGAATATGAGGTACATTTATCAGCATCTAAAAGGGAGTAGGGCAATCTGTTAGCTTCAAAATAAAACCTAAGAGAAAACTGAAAGGGAGAAGGAAACACTGAGCAGCAGCTCTCAGAAGGAATAAAATCTGGGTATAAGGTAAGTTGATAAAACACATATTTTAGTGGTAAATTATATAAAATTTTACTATATGCAACATAATGTTGCAGTTTGTCAGTATCCACATTTGTGTAAAAACTAAACATGTATGGGAAATAACAGGAGGAAATCGGGGCTGGGAGGAGGAATCTGCATTTTGCTGTAGCTTATTTCTTTGTATTTCTATATACCATTATATATTATTACATATATTAGCCACATATTTATATACTTATAATGTATTTTTAAAATATTTTGTGTCTAAGAGATCTTTTAATAAAGATATTTTTCAAAGCCTTTGTGAGTCAGACATATATTTGTTTCAGTGATAAAAGAGGCTATACAAAGAGAACTTAGGTTTTCCTCACAAGCATTTTTTTATTTGACAGAGAGACAGCAGGAGAGGGAGGAGCAGGGAGCCTGATGTGGGGCTCGATCCCTGGGATCATGACCTGAGCCGAAGGCAGATCTTAGTGACTGAGCCACCCAGGCGCCCCCTCACAAGCAATTTTTAAAAAATTTCAACGAAGAGGAGAGTGCTATTATACCATCCTTAATTACTGAAAGGTCAATTCCACACCTTTATCATCTTTTCCTTATTTCTATGGCCTGTCTGAATGAATACTCCATAGAAAGGGCCAGAAGCCCACCCGACTGAAACACCTCATCTGTGATTAACTTCTTTCCAGAGTGCTTTAAGTTCCTCTAAGAGTACACATAGAATCAGGAGAGATTTAAATAGCACAGTATTATTAGTTATTAATAACCAAGATTAACTGTGATGAAATAGCTCAGGAGAAGGCAAAGGAGAAGTTTCTACGAAGCAAAATGTATCTACTTGTTAGCCATATGCAAATCCAAGGATAAAATGTAAGCCAGAGAATATCAAGACAGGAAGAGTTGAGTCCAATGTTTTAAAGTGTACAAACCAGTGGTTTTAGTATATTTACAGAGCTGTACAACTGTCACCACTGTCTAACTTCAGAACATTTTTTACCATCCTCAAAAGCCCCATACTCATTAGTTGTCACTCCTCATTCTCTCCCTTCTAGAATTTATTCTTTGTCAAATGCTCCTTTGCCAGCTGCTCTTAGCAGCTTCTTCTGCAACTTTAGCAGTATTTCTGGTAAGTTAAGAAAAGAAAATAACCTTTTAAGTTACGATCTAATCTAATGATCTAAAACAATCTAACAGGGGCGCCTGAGTGGCTCAGTCGTTAAGCGTCTGCCTTCGGCTCAGGTCATGCTCCCAGGGTCCTGGGATCAAGTCCCACATCGGGCTCCCTGCTCTGCGGGAAGCCTGCTTCTCCCTCTCCCACTCCCTGTGCTTGTGTTCCCTCTTTTGCTGTGTCTCTGTCAAATAAATAAATAAAATCTTAAAAAAAAAAACAAAACAGAACAATCTAACAATCAACTATCTAGTGACTAGATTATTCTATCGACAAAGATGTAAAAGCTTAGGATAAAGCAGAGACAACGTTCTAAAGATCCCAAACATAGTAAGATGTAGGCAAGAAACCAGCTTCACTCAAGTTTAGGTGAGAAAGAAGATCATTCCATGAAGGTTTTTCCCCTCCCAATTCTGCCTGTTCTTTCTTTAGTCTTGTAGGCTATTTTTCATACTACCATGAAGTAAATCTTGAAAAATGATATCCATTATGAAGCAAACAAGTACCTTACCACACCATGTTTGTTATAAGATAGAGAAATTATCTGTAGAATGTTTCATTGCCATAAAGTATTTACAACAATCTACAGGGGCTTGGCTTTATGGACCAGTTAAATAAAAACAACTGGTATCCAACATAAAGTTCCTGTCTTTGCTTTGGTTCAATAAGAATATGCATTTAAAAACACATTATCCAAATTCCCCTCCCCCATACAGTCTATAATACTGTCATCTCGTCATAAAAAACAAAAAACACCTAATGTATTTTTTTGGTGTGTGAGTATATATACTTGAAAGGAAAAGAACCAAAACGTCAAGTAAAATTAGCAATGATTATCTGCAGGTAATAAGATTATGTTTACTTACCAGTTTTCTATATAGTTTGAATTTTTAATAAGCACTTACTGATTTATAATAAAAAATTAAGTTACTTCCATTCTTAGCAGGGTGGAAAGACCTACAAACAAATTACACAAGTCAAGAGCTGCTTACCTGTCATTGCCCCGCAGCATTTTGGGATCAAAATATCTATAATCATCAGTTTCCTATAAAAAAAAAACCAAACAAACCAGAACTTGGTTTCTCTTCAGAAAGTTACCATTTGGCTTTGAGTATTTTAATTACTTAAGCTATTAATCTGGTAGATTAATTAAATAAATCTGTGTCACCATCACCACTACTACTAACAGAGCACTTACTACATGTTAAACATTATTCTAAATGCTTTAGATGAAATTACTCACTTAAATCCCCATAACATCTGTGAGGTAGTTACTGTTACCTCTATTTTTTCAGATGGGCAAACTGGGGTACAGAGAAGTTATGTAACTTTCCTAAGGTCACATAACTAGTAAGTACAGGAAGTCCAGGATTTGAACCCAAGTAGTCTAGTTTCAATGCCCAAGCTCTTAACCACTATACTATACTGTCTTGAAAATATACCCATTTTATAAACCAATATAATTATTTTTATTTTGTTTCTGTTTTAGAATTTTATTATATGTCCATGATTTTACCGAATATACAGAATAACCTAATACAGGTTTATAATCTCTATTATTTGAAACATTTAGAGTTTGGTGTATTCTGGAATTTTGAATTAAAAAAATTTTTTTTTGAAGATTTTATTTATTTGACAGAGAGAGAGACAGAGAGGGAACATAAGCAGGGGGAGTGGGAGAGGGAGAAGCAGGCTTCCCGCGGAGCAGGGAGCCCGATGCGGAGCTCGATCCCAGGACCCAGGGATCATGACCTGAGCCGAAGGCAGACGCTCAACAACTGAGCCACCCAGGCGCCCCTTGAATTAAAAAATTTTTAGTTAGATGATATCATGCATATAACATTCCCAGTTACGGGAGTTGGGTTATACAAAATCCTTCAGTTTTCAGAACTCTATGTAGATTTCAGAAGTTGTGGATAAGGGGTTGTGGACTCTATAAGCTGGAAACTAGCTTCTTGATAATAAAGGAGCTGGAAAGTACTGTTTTACTGCTTGCAGTGTAATCACTCCCTAACCTCTGCCTCCCTCTCCTTCCACAGCACAGTCAGCCAAAGGAATCTGTTGTTCGCTGGAGAATGGATGGCCCTATGCAAACCTGATCAATGACAAACTATGCATTGGTTGCCACCACCTAGTCCTGTACTCAGTGGTGGACAGTGCTTAACCAATTACAAAACTCTCAGTGCACTCACAAGTAGCATCATAATCCTTCAACACTTTGCTTCGGGAAACCATTACTAACCAGATTTACAAGATGAAACCTATCTGATATTTTTTTAATTCCCTTCTTTCAATTTATCCAGTCAAGACAAATCAAAGGAGAACACTTAAATAAGTGATAAGAATGCATCTAGAATTAGGATATAGCATTTTCAAGCCTTTGCGATAAGATGCATTCAAGATTACTAGTCAGGTCTAACTTAGTCCACTTTGCTAAGCTCTTTAGTACTTTGCTAGTCTCTCTTTAATGCCTCCAAATCAAGTTGTCTATCTGGAAACAGGAAAAGGATAAGAGAAAGTGAAGGTAGCTACCTCATCTAGCAGATGGATTAAAAAAATGCTTTCAAAGCAGAAAAAATTTACTATTTCTAATTAGTTAAAAAATATGTCTGTAGTGGGGTGCCTGGGTGGCTCAGTTGGTTAAGTGACTGCCTTCAGCTCAGGTTATGATCCCAGGGTCCTGGGATCGAGCCCTCCATCGGGCTCCCTGCTCGGTGGGAAGCCTGCTTCTCCCTCTCCCACTCCCCCTGCTTGTGTTCCCTCTCTCGCTGTCTCTGTCAATTAAATAAATAAATAAAATCTTTAAAAAAAAATATGTCTGTAGTAATGTGTCTTCTGTTATACAGTTAAAGTCACCAGTTAACTACTAAATGAATTTACATAACCTGGAGAAACATCATAATAAGAACCGTAATTTAGCCATCCATGTGGAAGGCATGTGTATGCTGGAATGAGTAGTAAACAGAAACATAGAAATAGTAGATTTTTGGTTCCAGTTGTGCTACTAAAAATAGTGTGACTTGGGAGAAGTCATTTAACATCTCTTGGTTTCCTCTCCACCACATTCAAATTACTTCTAATGTTTCCTTAAACTCTAAAGCTCTGTGATTCCATGAAAAGCATGTTTCTTGCCCTCTTCAATACAGCACAGTGGTGAAAAATGTGGCCTGCCCAGCTCTGCCATTTATTAACTTTGTGTCTTTGGGCAAGTTAATTAACTTTATTGTGCCACAGTTTCTTCATCCATAAAATGAAGATCATAATAAAATGGTACTTTTCATAGAAGTTTCTAATAAAAAATAAATGAAATGTGAAAATGTTTTGAATGATTCCTGGCATATAAAAAGTATGTAATAAACATTAGCTATCATCTTTATAACTGTCATTATTCATTATCTCAACTTAAAAATTAGGGATAGTAACAAAATATCCCAAACTTCCTTAACCCCTTGTGTATTTGGCATCTGTCTAAAATTCTCCATTTATTTATATTTTTAATCTTTATTAGTGTTTGGAATAATATCCTCCACAAATTTAGAGCTTATTATGAAGTAGTAGTCTCTAAGATAATTAGTTACAAATGTATACTTCTCTCAGGCTTTCAGACTTTTCAAGAAGAGCTACTTCTTCCTATATTCTAGGATGTTTTAAGGAAGTCTATTGTTACACTACATTGTATACCATTTTCTCTGTATCAATTCCTAGACTGGAGAATCCAATCTTTTTAAGCTTATCATTATAGAACATTCTCTTATTCCTTTCATAATTGTAATTGTCCCCTTTGGGGATGTTTTATTACACTCTTTGTTTTCACACGGGCAGATTTTTAAATATGTTTTGTTAATTTCCTTTAATGTTATTATCATCATGTTTTAACAATTACAAAAAGTGACACATTTATCTGAAGATTCTGTTCTTTCTTAGCATGGGATCTTAAGCCTTGCTGCCAAAATCTATAGAGATCCAGATCAATCCAAACTAGGGTTCTGATGCTGCCTTTCTTGATTCTAGACTCTTGTGATAACCACCTTCTAGTTGCCACAATAATAGGATGAACTGTTTTATGAAATGGACTGCGATAATTTTCACATTGCTTTCTTAAATTGTAAACAGATAGCCTGGAAACCCAGTAAATGCTAACAATATTCACCCATTTGTCTATTCATCCAACAATAATATATCTCTCTCAATTTACTTTTCAACCCAAGACTTCCGTGCCATCTGAACACATGCACTTAAAAATTTCACTATGTACTCCTCTCCTAATTTTCATAAAGTTAAATTGGTCTGGTACTCTTTATACTACACCAGCTGATGCTCACTAGTTCTTTGTCATTTACAGAAACTTGTTCCTTAGGATATATTTTACATTTAACTATATATGGAATATAATCTACATTTAATTTGGATGAGAGCTGGCCAGAATAGTTATAGCAGCTGAGAAAACCAATTCTCATTATCTGTGATAATGGCTAAAAAGGCTCTTTGAGAACATGGACTCTTTCCTTTCCCTCATGTAGTTTGCTGTGATTAAGCCCACAATGAACTCAGATTTTACTGCTTTTCATGTACTGAGTTTGATATGTTCAAGAACTTATAAGTACCATGTCAATATGCTACTCACAGGGTTTGACTTCATCTCCATGAGATTGTCTAAAATACGAGTAACAGGTAGATTCTGTGGAAAAGATAAGTATTTGTTAAATATTAGAAGAATAACCAAAGTTCTTCTCTATTAACAAAACAACTGAATTTTTTTCCCCACAGTTAAGTATGCTTACTTTTCCATTAAACACATTCTAAAGTTAAGTATTCCGTGAATGGTGTCGTAGATGTAAATACCCCTGGCACTACTCAAGTTTCCAAAGAAAAAATATAATTCTAAATCAAAAGGTCCTTTTGATGTGAAAGTATAACCAGGTTTTAATACAAACACGTTTGGGCTTTTTACTTTGTTGGATGTTTTCTTTTTAATATGACCAACTGCAAAATTTTGATCAAATAATCCCATTTTTTCCCTATTTCCTTTCTGCAGGTAGTAAGAGTTTCTTTAGAAGCAGAGCAACTTAAAGTTTGAAAATGTATGAGATTAAAGAAACTCAAGAGTCTTTCATTTCTAATGTATATTCTTCTAAGCCAAAAGGATACTTGTGATCTTTGAAAAATGGGGAAATGGATACATATAAATTCTATTGACCATTTTTGTTTTGCCTAGGATAAATTCCAAATTTCCAGTGACATACTGCATTGTCTTCTTACAGAAGAAATTCCACTTTGAACATGAAATATGTAACACTGGTGTTGGCAGAAGACTGCCTCTTGACATGCTTACATGCCTTGGGATAAGAAGTAGTATTGTTAAATTTCAATCTATTTTTACCATTATTTTGAACATAAGACATGAAGTACAGAAAATTTACTAAGTGACTATTATGTTTATTCAAAATGCATTCCTACCAGGATGGTATTCTGTCTACTTTGAACTGATATTTCATTTGTGAACTGTACAGGATGTTCTGTCTATTTTGTATCTTAGAGACTTCTTACAACAAAGGCAACATTAAATCTGATTATTTAAATAAATGTAGATAACACATTACTATTTTACAAGAGTTTTGCTTTCTTTAGGTCATAAAACATTTTACTGTTACCAAAATGGACTTCCACTACAGAAAATGCTGCTTTGCCCAGACAGAAAATAGGAATTTTTTTCTTTTTCTTTCTCTAGATTAGCAAATAAAAAACCTTTTAAGATGATCTTAACCAAGTAAAATTAAAGCTATTTCATTATTCCCTGATATTTGTGTTGGCCAGAAACTTTTTAAATAAACAAAAGCACCAAAGGTTCAATCTAACTGAATGTACTTCCTGAATTCTATTATTTGGAGTAAAAAAAAAAAACATAGCTCAAAATTTTACCTTTTAAGTTTTGTTTCAAATAAAATTGAGTTTGTACATGTAGGAATAAGTCTAAACCATGACTTTCTCTGAAGAATGACTGGGGGCAGATTTACATCTATAAAAATGCTTTATCCCAAAGAAAAAACTAGTTATATATTTGTTCCAAGTCATGTTAACAAATGATGAAGTATTTCGCAAAATAAAAGGAGGGAATAATTTTTTAAAAACATCTAGAGCAAGAATGCATTAAAATTATAAAATTTTACTAAAATTAATTTTATACTAGTTTCTCTATTTACTACAGCTCTCCACTGAAATCCCTGAATTGCACTACTAGATCTGTGCCATGGAGAAAAATTCAGAAAAGATGTTATGTAATGATAAAGCCCTAAGAGTCATATTACTTTTATATTTGTGAAAATAATTGGAAATTTGAATATTTATATCAACATCTCATGATAAATCCTCATGTAGTATAAAAATGAGATTTTTCTAAAAGGTACAACTAAATTTTATAACTCTGCAATACCTTAAGACAAACCTGCTAGTGAACAGGTCATTAAATAATATAAGCAAAATTTTTTTCTAGCAAAATAATCCAAAAGTTCATGAGCCCAGAGACAATTCTTTATGTTTTTGTCTGGTCTTTACAACCACATAACACCCAAAGAATCATCTACCACTGCTGCACCATAGGATATTCACATACTACCAGACATTAAGGAAAACTTCAAGTGTGGAGAATGATAAAGGACATACAAAATTTCCTTTCCATAATGTTAAAGGCATAAGAAAGAGTACTTCAGAAAACAACTTCTGAGATCCTTGTCACAAACTAATGCTCTACCTAGCTTTTGTTCTTTTATCTAAATGAAGACTTGAACTGAGTTAATCATTAAATCAAATTAATTTTTTTGAGAGTGAGCAAGAATGGGGATGGGGGGCGGGGAGGGAGGGGCAGAGGGAGCGAGAAGAGAGAGAATTCCGAGCAGGCTCCACGCCGAGCATGGAGCCTGAGCCTGACGTGGGGCTCAACCTCACAACCCTGAGATCATGACCTGAGCCAAATCAAGAGTCAGACACTTAACCCACTAAGCCACCCAGTTAATCATTTTAAAAGTAATTTTTTGTTTTTTTTTGAGAGAGATGGGGGTGGGGGCAGGGAAGGGCAGCGGAAGGAGAGAGAATCTTAAGCAGGCTCCATGCCCAGCACAGAGCCCGAGACAGGGCTCGATCTCACAACCCTGAGATCATGACCTGAGCTGAAATCAAGAGCTGGACACTTAACCGACTGAGCCATCCAGGGGCCCCAAAAATCAATTTCATATTAATAATTTCTATACAAGACTAATCAATGTTTGAAGAAAACTGAACTATGGCAGCTAAACACTAACAAAGAGAAAACATCAGAACAAAACCATACATGAGACCAGAGGGAGACAAACCATAAGAGACTCTTAATCTCAGGAAACAAACTGAGGGTTGCTGGAGTGGAGGGGGGTGGGAGGGATGGGGTGTCTGGGTGATGGTCACTGGGGAGGGTATGTGCTATGGTGAGCACTGTAAATTGTGTTAAGACTGATGAATCATAGACCTGTACCTCTGAAACAAATAATACATTATATGTTAATAAAAAAAAAGTGGGCTAAAAAGAAAAAGAACAAAACCATACAATTTTCTCTGTTCAACAAATGTTACCTTACTCATCTTCAGAAACAAAAAATTTCTGTAGCTCAGTAAGAGGTATAAATGAAATTTAATCAAATAAAAAAACCCATTAATTGTTTAAAAAAATTCCCAAGCATAGTTTTCAATGTTTTTGGAAACTGTTTTAGAAAAAAATGTAAAACATTATCATATAGGTTGGCAAATAAATCTCTAGTAGTCGAAAGCCTAATATATTACATAGTGTTGAGAGACAAAAAAGTCTCATACACATGAATATCCTAAATTAAAGATCAGTATTTCTAAAATCCTCAAATTTCAGATACATGAACTAGAAATTTTATTTGGAGAAAAAAAAATCTATTTCTAAAAACCCTTACTGGTTTTATGACCACAGTCATGTTTTATAATTTTAGTCACTGGAAAAGTTTAAACAGAAACAATGTTAATTTTATCTTTGACAGTGTCATTGCTTAAAAGCAAAACTGAAATAAAATATTCACAGAAATTAAAAAACAATCTAAGAAAAGTAATACAGCTTTACATCCAAAACAGTTAAAAAGTTTTTTTCCTTTAGTTCTCCTAGAATTAGCCACTTGTTGCCCTATATTGCCATCTGGTCTATGGTGACTATTTCTAACTCTCTCCTTGCAGCCCTGGCCTGGGGATGATATTCTGATGCTGAAGTCAGCATTGAGGCTGGGACAAGAGTTGCTGCTGTTGTGATTGTCAAAGCCCTGGATAATGAAAACTAGTATGTGGACTTCCTTGAAGAAAATGCTTATCTTGAAGACTGTATCAGCCAAGTAAAGAATAAGATGAAATGTGTGGATACCAGAAACACATTGGGAATGAGCAATTATCAATGATAATAAGGGATAGAAAGTTGTCAGTGAAGTAAAGATAGGAAAAGGGAGGGGGAATAAGATAGATCACCTGTTTCCAAAATTTTGAAATTATAAATCATAAAGGGATCTATGGGTGAATCCAATATCCACATCAGTATCTTACAGATGAGGAAATAATAAAATATATAGTAGTATTTTTGTTTTGCATTTTTATATGAATAAATGTTTTAAGCTATAAATGAAATAAAAAGAATATTTATTGTCTAGTTTCCTACATTGCTTGTAAGAGCTTTGTATATTTTGTTTATTGGGCAAGGTAAGTTTTATGCATCACAACTATCAGCTATCACATAAAACCACCTGAATGATATTTACAGATTTGGAATTTATTTGTGTGAGGTAATTATACAAGAATGTGATGAGTAATACAGCACAAAGTTGAATAATTTAGAAGTCTTAGTTCACTCTGGCTTGTTTGCTAAAATAATCCCTCTTTTAAAAATGAATAAATAAATAAATTGCAAGCAGTGGAAATCAGTAGGTTAAAAAAGAGTTAAAGATGTATCCTCTAGGGGCACCTGGGTGGCTCAGTTAGTTAAGGATCTGTCTTCAGCTCAGGTTGTGATTCTGGGGTTCTGGGATTGAGTCCCGCATCGTGTTCCCTGCTCCTCGGGGAGTCTGCTTCTCCCTCTGCCCCTCCCCCTACTCTCTCTCTCAAATAAATAAATCTTTAAAAAAATTATTAAACTGACAAAGACCACACACATATACACAATATATGCACGCACCAAGGTTGGGAAGGATGTCAAGAAACAAGCACTTTAAGTCCCTGCTAGTCAGTAGGTACATCTTTTCTGGAGGGCAGTTTTCTAATATTTATTAAGAACAATGAGAAATGCTCACCCCTTTGATTCCATAATTCAACTACAGGAATTTATCATATGGAAGTAATCAGAGATGAATACTCACCAAACACTAGTGGACATGCAACCTGTGACTCTAAGGTAGTAAGTTAAAAAATCTATCATTTCAAAGACTGAAGTCTATAATTCTCCATGCTGAGTTATTCTACTACTGTGATTTCCTTGTAAGAGTGAACCGTTAGAAAAATAAGTAAATCTCCTTATACATAAATTTAACTACATGTGGTTATACAACAGCCACTCTGTCTACTGAAAGGCGGACAGTATCTTAGGGGCTGGTGGTTCCCCTTCTGTATCACATGACAAAATCATCTTGTCCATAGTTAATGATAAATTAAGTGGTGTGACAGAGATTCTCTCCTTGACAAAACTCTACTCAGGCTCCCCTGAGCCCTTTCAATGGGGCCTTGACTTCTGAACTCTGTCCATCTTTGAATAGTCCGATTTAAAAAGAATCCTGTTAAGTCAGTTTAGCGAGAATTTCTCATCTTCAATACCTGATCACCCTAATATCTGATCAGGTTCCTCATCCTCTACCATCTCCCAGGTGATGTCTGATCACATTTGGCCTGCCTTCAGTAAAGATCCTATTAGGTTGGTTTAGCCAGAATCCTCTTTTATCCCTGATGTTTCCTTTTAGTAATTTTATATCCACTTATCCCTACCCTGATCCTTGGCTATAAATTCCCACTTTTCCTTGATAGATTTGGAATTGAACCCAATCTTCCTCCCCAACTGCAAAACCCTACTGTGGTGGTCCCAATACCTTTTGTAGTCCCCTTGAATGTCTGTCTTATTGTTCTTTAACAAGTGTCATGAGTAATTTTCTCTTTAGCAGGTGCTAGGTTAAACTGTAAAGTATAACACGTTGGTCTCTAATGTGCCCAACTTCCTATTTTGTATCTTTTCAACCTCTACAGTCAAAGAGAACAAAGAAACTGACTCAGGGAAGTACTGTAAACCAGTAAAAGAGTGGATTAAGTACTTACTAGTAGCTCCTTACCAGGAGAGAGGTAGACTGGAAGAGATTGAATAGAATTCCCAAGAGGGATAACGAAGCTAAAAAGTATTCCTAAGTAATTAGGAAATAATGAAAACTATCTAGAACGTATCTTAAGTAAAGTTTGGAAAGTCATCAGCCTTTTAATTAAATAAAGCAAATTATAATTTTTTCACTGTTCTTTACTAATACTACATGGCTTTTATAATAAAACGTTACCCAAAAAAAAGAACTGAATTACCTACTGTATGCAAAGTGCTATTGAAAATTCAAAGATGGGGAAAAAACTGCTTGCCCTCAAGGATCTTATCAAGAAGTAGTTAAACATATGTCAATTTTATCTCAATAAAACTGGGGGGGGGAGTAAAAAATAACATCAATACAAAATACTACATGTAAATATTGTAAAAAAGATAAAAGTATGGAGGAAGTTCAGAGAAAGAAACGATCTATTTTTTTCTGAAAACAAGTAAACACTTAATATTCACATTTGAATAACCGCTAATTCACTCTCTTTTTAAAATCTGGCCTTTAAAATCCTTCTCATTATAAATTGAAATATTTATGTATGAAATATTATGTCTCAGATTTTCCTTAAACTATCTCAGTAAAAATAAATAAATGAATAAATGAATATATAATATATATATATTATGGAATATGAAACAAGAATGACAGGATGCTGAGTACTGAAGCCTGGTGAAGGGTTCAGGAAAGATTGCTATACTAATGTATATTTGAAAGTGTCAATAAAGTCCAAATGAACAAATTAAAAAAAAAAGCTCTGAACTACACATGTAAAATATTCTTAAATATACCAGAATAAAAGACCCTTTGATTTTACTTTATTCCAAATATTTCCAAATAACTTGAATATATCTAGAAAGTTGTTCTAGCTGAGCATCAACCTGCCAATATTTATGTTCAAAAGTTACCAAAATGGGGGCGCCTGGGTGGCTCAGCCGGTTAAGCGCCTGCTTTTGGCTCAGGTCATGATCTCAGGGTCCTGGGAATCGAGGCCACATCAGGCTTCCTGCTCAGCAGGGAGTCTGCTTCTCTCTCTCCCTCTCCCCTCCCCACCATTTTTCTTGCTCTTTCTCTCAAATAAAATCTTTTTTTTTTTAAGATTTTATTTATTTATTTGAGAAAGAATAAGAGAGAGAGAGAGAGCACATGAGAGGGGAGAGGGTCAGAGGGAGAAGCAGACTCCCTGCTGATCAAGGAGCTTGATGCAGGACTCGATCCCAGGACTCCAGGATCATGACCTGAGCCGAAGGCAGTCGCTTAACCAACTGAGCCACCCAGGAGCCCTCAAATAAATAAAATCTCAAAAAAAAAAAGTTACCAGAATGTTTTTTAATAAGTATACTCACTTGCTGTTTCAATACCAGGTTCTTCACTCCCTCCATAACAAACTGTGATCCTGTATTCATGACTCGTGATAAGAGACTAGGGAAAAAAGAAGATCACACGAAGTATAAATTATCTTTCCAATTTGTTACAGATAAAATATTTGCCTGATTATACATGACCTGCTGATGCTCACTGTACCAGCACTTTTATTCTCACTAAACAGAAGTGACCTGAGAATTTTTGCTTTCATATACATCATTGCTGTAATTTTATCTAACAATAAAAGTGATAAAATACTCTGATTAGTAAATAATTATTCATAAAATGTAAAAATAAAAGCTGTCTTCAAATTAAACATTTTAATTGCTTAGTCTTAGCTATATAGGCATACCTCATTTTATCTTGCTTCAGTATAGTGCACTTTGCAGATAGTTGTTTTTTTAAACAAATTGAAGGTCTATG
Source organism: Halichoerus grypus (assembly GCF_964656455.1). NCBI lineage: Eukaryota > Metazoa > Chordata > Mammalia > Carnivora > Phocidae > Halichoerus > Halichoerus grypus. The sequence continues at coordinate 87,828,943 of NC_135719.1, read as the reverse complement.
GAAACCTTGCATTAACAAGTCTATTGGCACCATTTTTCCATCAGCATTTGCTCACTTCATGTCCTTGTGTTACATTTTGGTTACTCTCACAATATTTCAAACTTTTTCATTATGACTGTATTGGCTATGGTGATCTGTAATCAGTGGTCTTCGATGTTACTACTGTAACTGTTTCCGGGTGCCACAAGCCTCACCCATGTAAGACAGCAAACTTAACTGATAAATGCTGGGTGTGTTCTGAATGCTCTATCAACTGCCTGTTCCCTTGTCTCTCTCCCTCTCCTTGGGCCTTCCTATTCCCTGACACACAATATTAAAATTAGGCCAATTAATAGCCCTATAATGGCCTCTAAGTGTTCAGGTGGAAAGGAAGAATCACATGTCTCTCCCTTTATTTTTTTGATGTCTGATCTTATTTATTTGTTACTCTTAGACAATCTCCTTTTTACTGGATTCAGACTTAGAGGTAGAAGCTCTCAGAGAGGACAGCCTCCATCCCTTGGCAATCTGGTCCTGGTGTTTTTCTTTGGCCTCCTTCATTCTCTTGGCCAAAAGTCTAGTATATCCTGTAGCTTCTTCCTTGCTTTTCTTAGTACACTGTTTCTTCAGAGCAATATGCCGATGCTTGTGTTGGAGGACATGTGGAGTAACAAGATGTTAAATCTTGGATGCTTTTGGTTCCTGGTTTCCTACCTTCTTTGTTTAGGGGCTTTCTTACAACATACTGGTGGACATCATCTTTACAGACACTGAAAAGTTTGCAGATTCTGCTAGCTCGTTTGGGCCCCACGCAATGACGCCCAGTGCTGTCAGTGAGTCCAGGAATATCCCTTCCCCCCCTTTTTCACAATGACCAAGTTGAGAACATTGAGATTGGCATTTACAATGCAACCTCAAACAGATTTGTGCTTTCTTTCTTCAGTCCTCCTTGGTCTTTCTCCAGACCTCAGGAATGTTCCTTATTCAGCAGCAGGCAGACATGGCCATGGGTCAAGACACCTTGCTTTACTGGGAAGCCTTGTCATTGCCACCACTGACTCAGACCACGTAATCTTTCTTCACCCAGAGCATCAGCAGCAACTTCTGTGGCCAACACTTCTCATAAAAGAGGTGAAGTTTGTGTTTATCATCCACTTCAATGAGTTTCTGGCAGCCAGTAGCTGGTAAAGAGATGCTCAGCTGCATCCTAAAGCAGCCTACCACCTCCGGGCACCACGAAAAAGAGCACGTCTCTCACTTTAAATCAAAAGCCACAACTAATTTAGTGAGGAAGAAGGCATGTTGAAAGCTGAGAAAGGCTGAAAGCTAGGCCTCTTATGCCAGTTAGCCAAGTTGTGAACATAAAGGAAAAGTTCTTGAAGGAAATTAAAAATGCTATTCCAGTGAACACACGGATAAGAAAGCAAAACAGACTTATTACTGATATGGAAAAGGTTTGTGTAATCTGGACAGAAGATCAAACCAGCCACAAAATTCCCTCCAGCCAAAGTCTAATCCAGAGCAAGGCCCTAACTCTCTTCAATTCTATGAAGGCTGAGAGAGGTGAGGAAGCTACAGAAGAAAAATATGAAGCTAGCAGAGGTTGGTTCATAAGGTTCAAGGAAGGAAGTCATCTCTATAAGGTAAGTGCAAGATGAAGCAGCAAGTGTTGATGTCTAAGCAAGTTATCCAGATTTAGCTAAGGTAATGAATGAAGGGGGTACACTAAACAACAGTTTTTCAAAAGAGACAAAACAGGACTTCTACTGGAAGAAGATGCCATCTAGGACTCTCACAGCTAGGAGAATTCAAGGCTTGGCTTCAAAACTTCAAGGACAGGCTGACTCTTATTAAGGGCTAATGCAGCTGATGACTTTAAATTGCAGCCAACACTCATTTACCATTCTGAAAATCCCTAGGAATTATCCCTTAAGATTATGCTAAATCTACTTGTGCTCTAGAAATGGAACAACAAAGCCTGGATGACAGCACACCTGTTTGCATGATTTACTGAGTATTTAAGCCCACTGTTGAAGTCTACTGCTCAGAAAAAAAGATTCCTTTCCAAATATTACTGCTCATTGACAATACACCTGGTCACCTAAGAGGTGTGATGGAGATATACAATGAAATTAATGTTGTTTTCAAGCCTGCTAATAAACTATCCATTCTGTAGCCTATGGATCAAGGAGTGATTCTGACTTTCAAATTTTCTTATTTAAGAAATATATTTCTTAAAGCTATAGCTGCCACAGATAGTGATTCCTCTGATGGATCTGAGCAAACTAAACTGAAAACCTTCAAGGTTTTACCATTCTAGATGCCACTAAGAACATTCGTGATTCATGGGAAGAAGTCAAAATATCAACATGAGCAAAAGTATGGAATAAGGTGATTCCAACCCTGCCAGGTGACTTAGAGGGGTTCGGGACTTCAGTGGAAGAAGTCACTGCACATGTGGTAGAAACAGAGAACTAGAATTAGAAGTGGAGCCTCAAGATGTGACTGAGTTGCTGTAATCTCATGATACAACTTGAATGAGTAAGGAGTTGTTGCTTACAGATGAACAAAGAAAGTAGTTTCTTGAGACTGAATCTACTCCTGATGAAGATGCTGTGAAGACTGCTGAAATGACGACAAAGGATTTAGAATATTCCATAAATTTTGTTGATAAAGCAGTGGCAGGGTTTGAAGGACTGACCCCAATTTTGAAAGAAGTTCTACTACAGGTAAAATTATCAAGCCCTATGCGTTGCTACAAAGAAACTGTTTGTGAAGGAAGAATCCATTGATGCAACAAACCTCACTGTAATCTTGTAAGAAATTGCCACAGTCACCCCAACCTTCAGGAACCACCACCTCGACCAGTCAGCAACCATCAACATCAAGGCAAGACCCTCCACCATTGAAAAGATTATGACTCGATGAAAGTTCAGATGATGGTTAACATTTTTTAGCAATAAGTTATTTTTAAATACGTACGTTTTTTTGACAATATGCTTTGACACCTTTAAGTGACTACAGTATTGTGCAAATATAACTTACATGCATGGGAAACCAAAAAATTAATTTCGAGTTGCTTTATTGCAATATTCACTTTATTGCAGTGGTCTGGAACTGAACCCACAATATCTCTGAGGTATGCCTATAGTTTTTATTTATTTATTTTTTAAAGAGGGAGACAGCGAGAGAGGGAACACAAGCGGGGGGAGTGCGAGAGGGAGAAACAGGCTTCCCGTCAAGCAGGGAGCCCGATGTGGGGCTCGATCCCAGGACTCTGAGATCATGACCCGAGCCGAAGGCAGACACTCAATGACTGAGCCACCCAGGCGCCCCTGCCTATAGTTTTTAGGCAAATTATAATTTGAAGAGAATTCCCTGCTTTCCTGATTGCCTTAATACTAAAATAACAAAATTAGAGACAGTAAATAAGATAACTTGTTTTAGGAATTCAAAACACACTAACAAGTTGAAAATATATATGAGTGTTAAGTATTACGAGTAGGTCAAAAGTTACTATTTTCTCTACATCACAGCAGCTAGATCCAGTCCTGTGTTATACGATCCCCCCACAATACATAAAATCTATCATATAAAAATGTGAAGCACAGCATACTTAGTGAGTTTTACCTCAATTCTGAAGCAATGTTTATTGTCTGAATTTTTAACAACAAAAATAACACCAACAAATGACCTGCCACATTGGGTTTACATTTGTGGCTTAGTCTCTCACTTTGGATCAAGGGATGCTTTGTGGGATAGAATGGTACTCCTGTATTATGATATCAGAAGGCTAGGAATATCCTTCAAATCAAGATTTTCCTATAGCACATTTTATTAAAATTCTCAAGTACGAAATCCATAAGAAACCTAATAGGCTTTTAATATTCAGTTAAGATTTTAAGACATGAAACTGGAAAGTCTATTAAATAGATGAGAGAAATTTTCCAAATAAATTTCCTTTTCCCTATTTTGTCCTTACTCTTCTCTGAAATGAAGAGCTGGACAAGATGGAAAATCCTTTCTTTAATAGAAACAAGAGAACGTAATCTTTGTTGGAATAAAGAGTTTAGAGGCAATTCCCTAGTACCAGGCAACTTTGAGTGCTAACCTACATAGCACTGCACAAAGGTGAGGCTAGCTGGATTCATCTTATCAAGCATTTACAAGGTCCTGCCTTAGGCTGAGTGTTTTTGCTTTTTGCAAACTGTTTCATTAAAACCAGAAGCTCAGGGTGAGGCTAGAATAAAACTGTTTTCCTGTTCTAAAAATTAAGGAATTTGAAATAAGTATGGTATAAAAAAGAGTAGTTAGAATTACCTTGCTCAGCTACTTTGAAAATCATGCACACTATAGGATTCTCTGGAATCAGAAGTCAGACCCACCTCTGGGGACCTCCTCCTTGTCATTTAACAGTATACCTAGGTCTATCTTGAAGCTAAGTCTCGAGTGCCTAGCTCCAAATCCATATACTTATCAACACTGATACAAGAATAGCTTTAACCTTCATATAACTTCTGAAAACAAAAAATAAAATGTTTTAAGAAGGAAGAAGAAGCTAACAGCTCATACCATGTAAAATATATTAACTTATATTTTAAAATGAGAATTTAAACTTAAGGAAGGCAAAAGCACGTTGACATTCATAGCACAATGAAAACATTCTGAATACAAAGTGTCAGTGTGTTTCTGGGTGCCTGGGTGGCTCAGTTGGTTAAGCGTCTGACTCTTGGTTTCAGCTCAGGCTCCCTGCTTATCGGGGAGTCTGCTTGAAGATTCTCTCCCACTGCCCTTCCCCCACTCGCTCTTTCTCTCTAAAACAAATATATCTTAAAAAAAAAATTAAAATTAAAACCCCCAAGCCCCCCAAAAACCAAAGTGTCAGTGTGTTTTTAAGGCACGTGAGTCTAATTATGGTCTGGAGTACCAGACTTATTCAATCAGAATTATTAAAAACACTTACCCCATTGGTTTAGTGGTAGTGTTACCATAGCTGGCAGGAGCTGAGGCCATCTTGGCAAAAGCCCTATGAAATAAAAAAGTTATATTAAAAAGTTGATTATCAGAGCTAACATTCAGCATCACAGAATTAAAAACTCTATTGACTATAACTCTTACTATGCAGACATTTTCTGAAAATTGTAATGATTTTTCAACTAATACAATGTTTCAGTGCAATTAGCACTGGAACAAGTATATAAATACCAATTATATGATTTTTAATCATGTAAAATGACACCCAAGTACAGTACAATTAGTACTGAAACACTGAGATTCTTAAAAAAAACCACAAATGCATTTCCCAAACTTCAAGATTTTTTTCCTTTTATTATATATGATCCTTAACATGAAACAGACTTGCTGCCTTAAAAGAACAATCATGTGCTGATTAAGTCTCTTTTACTGTTCCCCACATTCCATACTCCCTCATCCCCAGACACGTATCTTTACTCATGCTGTCCTTTGAGGGGGATAAACTGACTGCTTTCTTCTCCAACAGAAATTGTGCATTTCCTTTTAAGACTCAGCTCAAAACCCCTTTCTTCATTAACACTATTCTAATTCTACTACCCAATGATTTTTCCTTTTAAGAGTTACATTCTACAACACACACTTTTATACTTAATTGCATATAATCATTTATTTTCAAATCTTTCTAAATGTCCAGAATCTATTTAACTAAACTATGGAATTCCTGAAGGCTGGGCAAAAAGATGGCACTTAAGATGTGTTTTTAAAAATATTTGTCTTCTGAGAATATGTTCACGGTAGAGAATCCAGAAAACAGAATGCTCCCAAAGAACCTTACCACTTTGAGGATCACTGTTAGGATTTGTGTGTATTTTCTTCTAATCTTTGGATATATGTATATATAACATATAGACTTTCAAAAACAAAATTGATATCATATTGTAAATACTTGTTCAATAACATTTTAACAGCATACCATAAATATTTTTATGTGACTCAATATTCTATTACAATAATTCCTAATTATTTCAACTGTTTTTGTAAAAGAAAAGTCTACTTACATAGGAGAAAATTTCATGAGAGTAAAAAAGGAATGAGAATCACTAAGATGTGAGAGTTGAGATGCTAAAAATACGCTATTTCAATCTGGACAAAAATCACAATCTTGTTCAGAAAGGAGGGTGTGAATCAAATGTTTTCAGAAGTAGACTAGAATTTCTGCCTTCAACCAATATTTATTTTTCACTAGATATATACTGGTACATTTTTATGGCTGAACATTATGCAAACACTAAATACCACCACTGAAGAAAATTTAAAAAACTACTATTTAAGAAAACGAACTGGTAATGAAAGTTAATGGAAAAACTAGAATATATATTAAACTGTATCTATAATAATGATTTCCAAGTCTTAAAAAATACATGTAATGTGCATATAAAAAGATATACACTAATATTTAGCTGTAGGCTCTGGATGATGAGATTACAGGTAAAGTTTTACTTTATACCTGAGTTTTCTAAAATTTTCTTTGAAAAAGTGGTATTACTCATAATTAGAAAAAAAAAAACTGTTAGAAATTCAATATTTTATAACCATATAAAATGATGCCCAAGACTGGCTTTCTTCTTATAACAAATGTTTGATGAAGGAGTTCCAGACAAATCAGAATGTAAAAAAACAATGACAATATGCCACACAGCCAAATGTATAAAGGGTATGTATTATAAAAATTGGAAAAGGCAGTTTTCAGTTTCTCTTTTTAAACAGACATTTGTTGTATGTTTTTCTTATTGCAAGAACACAGTCAAATGAAAGAAATTTGAAAAAGCAGGGGTGTCTGGCTGGCTGGCTTAGTCAGTACAGCATGTGACTCGATCTTGGGGTCATGAGTTCAAGCCCCACATTGGGGGCAGAGATTACTTAAAAAAAAAGAGGGGTGTCTGGCTGACACTCCAGTCAGTGAAGTGTGTGATTCTTGATCCCTGGATTATAAGTTTGAGCCCCATGTTTGGTGTAGAGATTACTTAAAAATAAAATCTTAAGGGGCGCCTGGGTGGCTCAGTCGTCAGGCGTCTGCCTTCGGCTCAAGTCATGATCCCAGGGTCCTGGGATCAAGCCCTGCATCGGGCTCCCTGCTCGGCGGGAAACCTGCTTCTCCCTCTCCCACTCCCCCAGCTTGTGTTCCCTCTCTCGCTGTCTCTCTCTCTACCAAAAAAAAAAAAAAAAAAAAAGATTAAAAAAAAATAAAATCTTAAAAAAAAAAACATAAAAAAACAAATCTGAAAAAGCAAACAAAAGTATAGATAATAAAAAGCACTCAAATTCAAAAACTCAGAGATAACTCCTGATAACAACTTGGCATATTCAATCTTGTAGTATTAATTATTTTAAGAAATATTGTGATGGTAATGTTTGTTGTAGAAAATTTGGAAAATAAAGATAAGCACACAAAATAAAAAAATTCTACTACTTGGAATTACCCACTATTAACATTTTAATGTATGTCATTTCAGCTATGTAATGATATGTATATGTTCATACATACATACACACACAGAGATGGATGGATAAATGTATAGATAATAGAGATCATACTGTAAAAACTGTCATCTAAGTTTAGCTCAAATACCACCTACTCAAGAGACTTTGCCTGATCCTCTCGACAAATTTAACTCTCACCCCCAAGTTAAGATCTTATCACTTGCACTCATATGTGGAATTTAAGAAACAAAACTGATGAACATAGAGGAAGGGAAGGAAAAATAGAATAAGATAAGAACAGAGAGGGTGGCAAACCATAAGAGGCTCTTAACTACAGAGAAAAACTGAGGGTTGCTGGAGGGGAGGTGAGTAGGAGGATGGGGTAACTGGGTGATGGGCATTAAGGAGGGCACTTGATGTAATGAGCACTGGGTGTTATATGCAACTGATGAATCACTAAATTCTACCCCAGAAACTTAATAATACACTGAAAGTTAACTACCTTGAATTTAAATAAAATCTTAAAAAAAAAAATCTTATCACTTGGTGTTATTTTCTTTATATCACTTAGTATGGTTTAACATTATTCTGTTCATTTTTTGCTTATTGGTTGATTTATTGTTCCCTCCATGTAAATTCAGTGAGCACAGGGGCCTTCCACATGTTTGCTATTGTATTTCCAATGTCTAGGAGAACCCCTAGGCATAGAGAAGAGGAATCAATGAAATCAATAGTGTTATAAACTATTTTTTCACTTTATCATATAACATATACATTTTCCAGTGTTATTAAATAAGTCTTCTATAACATGATTTTTAATTTTCAATTGTATTCTATCTTATGGAAATGCCCACTATACGACATTTAGGTTGGTTGCTTCTAAGATTTTACAACACCAATTACTTCTTTGGGATAAATTCTTATGAGCAGAAGTGTGCGGTCAAAGATTTTTTTTTATTTTTATACCGTCTAGCAAAAATTGTGACAATCTATATTTTTAATAGCAGAATTTAAATGCACCAGTTAAGCTGCCTATATCCTTGGCACAGCACTTTACTAAATCTTTGCCCTATGCTAATCTGCATTTCTCTACTAGTGAAATTAAAATTTTCTTTTAATGTTTTTGAGACATTTGACCCAAACTTTTCAGTCTTTGATGTTCTTATCTAATCAATGAAGAAAATATAAACTTGTCTAGGAAAGAAAGTTATCACCATTTTATGTAATTTTAAGTTGTGGACAGGGAAGGCCAGATAGGGAAATATTTATGCCACTGGAAAAAAAAAAAAGGTATTGTTAAATTTTCTTGGTAACACTCCCATTTTCTTGGGAACTCTACTTCCATTGTACTCTCTTATATAAGAAGAAAACAAAACTTACTTCCACTGTTTGATATATTGTAACGGATTAAGGTTGCATCCTGCATCAATTAGAGCTTTTTTGTATTGCTCCAAATCAGCCTGAAATAAGCAAAGAATGGTATCATAAAAAATTTTACTTTTGTGAAAGAGAAGACCATTTTGTTTGTTATTATTAGATTAATCAAAACATTAGATCAAAGGCATGAGTTTAAGTTCTAGGCACCCAAGTAGAGTGGAGTCATATTTTAAGTGAGTCTGTGAGTGAGCACCTGAGACAAAAATCACATCTAATGAAAATTACCTTTGACAGGCTCCCAAATCACCTATCTGGTATTTGGTCATCCCTCATTGAGTCCAACAGAGCCAGTTTTTTCTCCATTTTTGAAATAGACTGCCTTTCCTTGGGATAAGCACTAAATGAAACATTTGACTTGACCAAGAATATTTTTAAAACCAGAAACACAAGGGGACATTGTGACATGACACTGACTGAGGGGAAATGCAGATTCAGGTTTTCCCCTCTCATATGCACTCTTGTGGTCCAAATTCATTAACTGAGTATCAGGTGTCTTACACTTTTTAAACTGTTGTTTTCTCTTTCTTGCTATTTTTGTTTCTTGATGAGTAAGTGTAGTTGAATTCCTGTACTTTATAAGACCTATCATCGTAGTGACTCCATCATAAAAATTTTACAAGACAAATTTAAAGCTCACCTTCAACGAGAGATGTTTACTACTTTGCATTTTTGGGGCTATCAGGCTGACATCAGTAGTCATAATTTGCTTTAAGCCTCTTAATGATCACTTAAACTTATGAAAAGACACGGTCCTTACCAAAAATAAATAAAAATAAAATAATGTGGTCAAATTAAGGGAATATGGAATTAAGTTTTAAAATCATAAATTCTTAAGAAAATATTATAAATAGGCTATAATCCTTTATATATATATATATATATATATATATATATACACGCCTGTAAGAATCCCCAAAGATACAGGTATGAGATATTTCTGAAAAGAAAACCACATTTTCTTACTGAATTAAAATAAAAGCTATATGCCCAAAATAAAGTAGAATTGGCCTAAAGCAAATATTGGGTTTAGTTTACTGTTTTAACACGCCAGAGATTTTTGACCAAAAGAAGTGTTAAGATCTAACAGGCTTTTAAAAATAAATGCTACCAGCGAAGGAAAGAAGTTTACAACAATTATATCATTCTAGATGTCATCTCTAAAATTCTTATGCTTGTTGCTCATCCAGTAAAATTTCACTGAGTTAACATTAGAGAGAGTTAGCAGATCTCTAACCCGGCAACAACACTGATACCAAAATCACCATTTGCCTTCAAAATCAATTACCTATATATACTTAAAATTTTTTTTTCTTCAAAAGCAAATGATGGCCTATGACAGAAAAAGAAAACAACAAAATTACCCACAATCCACTCTTCCAGTGAGGAAAAAAAAAAATCTAGAAAGGAAAATTTGTCATTTTCCAATCATTCTGAAATTTATTGATATAAAAGTTATTTGATTGCAATACAAAAAAATGTCAACTTTATTTTTATATGAGTCATATGACAGATACAAATCCGAAGTTTAATCTCATTAAATTAAATTATAATATTTACATAACTTTTTGGAACTCTGGGTATTTTCCTACAACTGACTCCTTATATTCTATAACTAACATTAGCTTTTAATAACCTTAAAATATTACCAAATTTAAAAAAATATATTATCAAATTTTTACTTTGGGTTAAAGATAAATTCATTGGAAAACATTAGTGGCTATAACTCAAAGAAACAGTTTTTAAGATTATCACATAATGAGAAATAAGACCAATGTTTCAAAAAGCATAGCAAACTTGGTTAACTTAGTTTACAATAGCTATTTTCCAGAAATAAGAATTTTGGCCATTTGAATCCAATTCATATTCCAACAATTTAAAAGTGGTCAGACATTTCATGAGTGGATAGTTCTCTTAGTGACAATAAATATTGCTATAAAACTCAGCAGTAAATAGAACCAGCCTTAACAAATTGTTTTTCTTTTAAAGAAAGGAATAAGGTAGTTATTTGGCCATAGTGATCTGGTCTTCTATTTTTGAAACAAACAAATATTTCTCCTTTTGCCCAATAACTGAACAAAGAGGACATACCTCAGAGGGTGCTTGCTGTGCACTTATATAATAAATAAGAAACAGCCTCATTTTATCTTCTGGAGTTCCTGCTACATAGGGGAATATAAATAAAAAAACTTTCATAATTGTGGTTAAATATTATAGTCAACACAAGTATATAAAAATTTAAGGCACAGATAAGTGACAAGATAAAATATGGTTCTTGATTTAACTGACAAAATCTATAGGCACTATAACTATAACCATGGATAATACAGATATGGAAAAATTATTAAATGCTGTGGGATTAAAGGAATGGAATATAGAAGTACCTCCATTCTATCTTTCAAAATGTCTGTAAGAGATTTACCTTTTAGATATAAACTCAGAAAGAAAGGTATAGGTAGGGTAATCATAGAATTCTAAAACAGGATACTTCTGGGATGGAAAGGGGATGCCAGTAATAATTATGTAAGGACAACAGATATAAAAATGAGACTGTTCTGGGAAAATAGCTGTATGGTCACTCTAGGTGTTGGGTTACAAAACTTTGGTACTTCTCAAAAGTGGGGTCACTATATATATGACTCTTTCTGAAGAGTATTGTATCACTTATAAGATTTAGGAAAAGAATACATTTATATTAAAATAAACACTGTTGTATAATACAAACTATATTTGCCTGAAATTGTTTAAGACAAAACATAAGATTTCAAAGAAATTTCTTGCTCGCAGTGAGTTTGATCTGCTACTCCTATTATCCAGAGCCCAAAACTGTACAGAGAAACTCACTTATTCTCCCCTCTGCTACTGGGTGTACTCTGGTACAAAGTGATAAAGCACTGGTCAGAGATAACTCAGTTTCACCACCAACAAATAACAATATGCACTCTCACTTCAAAGTGTGTCCTAATCCTCAAGAACTCGAAACTGTTATATTTTATTATAGAATAAAAACTAGGAAAAATTTTTCAAAATATGACTAATGAACCATTGAGTTTTTATATGGTTCAAAATCCAGATAACCATTCTCAAATTATCCTTACTCCCTAAAAGTGTTAATAAAGATCAATGATGGGTTTTTCCAAAGTTTTAATATTTACAAATAAACATTGTATCTTGGACATTTTAAAAATCAGATTATGAAATTCAGGGTCTTGTTTAAGTCCTAGGAGAAAGCTGCTATTTTTGTTTAGCAGGTAATTAGACTGGTTGGGTTCAGGCCTAAGTTTCTACAGCTTTCTCTGGGTTGTGGTTCCATCATTGATTTATATTTTCAAAACCTTCTGCAGTGCTACTGGGATCTGTCCAACTATCTAGTGGCCTCTATGGGAACTGGGAAACTGTCTAGCCCTTCAACTCTCAGTCTTCGGAATAATACTGTTTAGGATCTGATTCACGTTATGTGCAGTTCAGGGGTGAGCCCAGGAATTCATAAACAACCTTATGAGGTTGCTTTCCTGAGCAACTTCCTCTCTGCAATCTCCCTGGTAGCTTCCAATTCCCTTGGCTTTCCCGTTTTGGTGCTCCATCCCAAAAGCTTTGGCTTTAGTTACCTGTTCCATTGTGCATTTCCTGCAATTATGACTAAGCAGTTAGAAGACAAAGAGAAAAAGAGCAATGAGGCTTACTACAGGCTCTTGGGACCACTACTCCTAAAATGGGAGAGAAAGGCTCCCCACCTTCGGAGTTTTAGGGGCCTTGTAGATCCTTGCTATTATTTTTAACATCCTCAGCATCTAGCATAGCCTTTCTAATAGGAGGCACTTATTATGCTTAAAGAAGAGAGAGTTCCCACTCTCTTCTTCAAGAAGAAACATATTTTATAGTTGCTATAGTGTTAATAAAAGGCCTCAAAATTTCTGCTAAGGGTTTTAAGAATACTATGATAAGAGTTGGAGAGTATCCTGATGCTTATAATGATATTAATCACAGAGAAATCAAATGGAAATGATAAAAATGTATCCTTTACAACTGCAAGCACTCTAGAACCTACAACTAGCAGCCTGGATCCTCTTGTCATACCTAAGTTTCCACTGGAACTGCTCTCAATTTTAAAGTCAGTTTTCTTACTGAGTAATCTGATACATCTTAGAGAAAATTTTAAGCAGAATTCAGAAAGCTTTTTATCTCCTTGAACAATCTGAGAATAAGTTGTTGACCTGCTGTCCCATCATTCCCAAATGTCAGACATTCTCCAATATAATAAGCTCAATATAACAACTACCAAATCAGGAAATCAGCATTGATGTATTACTAACATCTAATCCTCAGATGTAATTTCAAGTTTCACCACTAGTCTCTATAACATCCTTTATGACAAAAGGATCAATTTCAGAATCACGTGGTATATACAGCTGTCACACAACACACAGTTACCTTCTTCTGTATGGAACAGTCCTCAGTCTTTCCTTGACTTGCATGGCCTTGATGTTTTAGGAGATTACAGGCTGGTTTTTTGTTTTTGTTTTGGTAGACTATCTCACAATTAAATTTTGTTTGATATTTCCTCATGATCAGATTGAAGTTATATGCCTTTGGCAGGATTATCACAAGAGAAATACTATATTCTTTGTATTGCATCCTACTGGGTGGGGCATTATTTCAATATGTCTCATTACTTATGATGTTCACTGTGATTACCTAGCAAGGGATCTATCATATTTCTCCACTATAAAGTTAGTTTTTCTCTTTGTAATTAGAAGTATTTTGTAGGGAGGTAATTTGAAACTAAATATCTTGTAAAACTTCAATTTATTCATTTACTGTATCTCTACGGCCTGATGGCTTCCTATTTCATTCCGTGAGTTATAATGTTATCATTATTTATTTTGATGCTCATGATGTCATGATCTGGCCACTAGGGGCCTCTTCAAGCTGACTCTGGGTTTCTTTGACATGTCCCATCACTTTCTGAGTACTTGCTTTCTGACACAACAAAATGTTCTAGGCTCATTTTGTACTTTCTCTTCCTACCTCAGCCCTGGAATCAACTACTTCTCCAATGAGTCCTAGTAGAAAATGGTATTTATAAGCTAAAATCTTTACTACTGGAGTATTGTTGCCCCAGCCCTGCTTAGTTGGCTGGACTAGGGAATACACATAGGTGTACACACACGTATCTGTATTTATTTCTCTGACAAATACATAGTGAAAACCCAGGTCTACAATGATGCCTCCAATTCCAATCCAACATTACAGGGCTCATTATAGTTTTCTCCCTTTCCATATTTATACCTTCCTTCTCTGACAACAGGAAACCTAGCTCCCTTTGTATTATCTGACATATACACTTATTTAACCAGTCTGTGGTACGTAACAAATACCCTATCTCTGCAGCCATCGCCTTGCCTGCATGGATGCCTTCTCACTCCATTTGGGCTCTGATTTCCTACAATGGATTTGCTCACATGCCTGGCCACACTTCTCACCCCACTTGGACTGATGCTGGGTTGCTCCTGCGTACAGTCACCTTCCTCAATCTGTTAGGGCTTTTATATACCATGCTTTCACATGTGGATACTCTGCTCGAATTCACTGGGACTTTGACACTTTATGGTAGGTCACCAACCTTCCCTTTACTCCACATGTGGTTGCCCTTCTCAACCTGCTCAGGTTCCAACATCTTGTCCTGGGCTAAAGTGGCACCAGACTTCCACTTTGCATGAATGCCTACCTTGCTCTGCCATTCTTAATGTCTTTACAAATAAACTGAGAAAGTAAGGGGAAAGAAAACAGAAAGGTTCTGATTGTTTTTCTATTAACACATTTATTTGCTTCAACTTTACTCAAAACTTATTGTAAATAATCAGGAACATCTCTGAAGTGATGGGCTTATATATTTTGCATTTTTTTCATTACAAAGCATAAATACGTAAATACTTTCAGGAGTTTGAGCCCCACATTGGGGGTAGAGATCAAAAGTGTAAATACCTTCAAAATGCTAGGTTCTCACTACAAATCTAGCTTCTTAAAAGTGTGAGCAATATTTATAGCTTCTTAGAAGTTTTTAGGAGTAGAATCTCTAATTACAAACAATTCGGAATTTATTATTTTTCAACTTAAACTCATACCAAACTTTAACTCAAAAACCATCATCATTCAGCTAAATAACTTGTATGCAAAATATAAACTGAACAGCTTATATTCTCTTTTTTCATTTTGGAAAAGCACTGAGATTTGAATTGAAAGCTACTCTGAAATGATCAAATCTCTAAAGTTTAGATAATTTTAGAGGCTAAAACCTATGCAGATCCCATGATCATTATAACTGAAAGCAATAATTATAATACATTTTCTTAAGTACAAAGAATCGTATCTTGTTTTAAGAAAATCTAACATACAAATTCTTAGTTAAATGTAAATATAAAGGGATTAATTAAGGAGTTTCTTTAAAAGCAAATTCCCTAAATATTTAAAACAGAATTCAGTTTTAGATGTATCTTTTTAGGAAACTCTTTAGGGTTAAACCAAAGTAATTAGAAAGCGTATCACTTAGAGACACCTGCTTTGAATTGTCAAATCTTCCTAAAATCAGGAGAAATTGAACTTCAGATATATCACTTTAAATAAATGAATATAACGAGTTCTTAAATACCATGAGAGAAAAGTTCAATGAAATAAAATGCAAATCATTTTTTCCACTTTAGGAACTGCTTTGCTACAAACTTCTCAACAGAAAATAGCTCATTTAGTTATCTCATTATTAGCATGGGTTCTCAGGAAAAAAAAATAATTCTATTCATATTTTACTTAAATTGAAAATGCTGGATTCATCAGCTGTGAGTCTTAACAGTAACCTCAAATTTATGGTACATACCATCAGGGTCTGATATTATATCTAGAAGAGATTTATCCAGAGTAGTTTTGCTCATTATTTTTTCTTCATATTCAAAATATACATCTAGTTTTCTTGCCTGTTTCAAAATAAATATTAGATTAGGCTACATCAAGTAATAAAAACACACTAAGGGCCTCTCAGCTTACAAGTTTCTATTTTCTATGATCAATTTTTAAAAACATTCATTTCCTAACAGAATTTATTTTCAAGTTTCTTACTTTTGATCATACACTTAATGTAAAAAACAATAACTATTTTATCATATCTGACTTTATATATATATATATATATACATATATTAGCAAAGATAAAAATCACACCAATCTCAATTACTATTAATTCGTAACTAGCATATAAATCATATTGTATTCCATGCAAATTAATGTCAGGTGGTCATGTTACGTTTACTTTTTTAATGCGCAAATCCACACATTTTCACCTTAACTGGACAGAAAATTACCCTAAATAAATTACTTTCCATGTTTTTTAAATAAAACTAATTTTCCTCATTAATTTTCCTACTTAATACTTTGAAGTTTTAGGTAATGGAAAAGTAGTCAAACTTAGCTTTTCTATATGATACCTCTTCTAATTTAAAATTTATTAAAATTATCCAAAAGAAGTTAAAATGTTAGGATCCTCCAAAGTAAATAAAAATCATCTTTATCAAGTATCTACTAAATTATGTTTCAATAATACAAAAGAGAAAAGAATATGATTTCTATTGAAAGTGTTAAAATCTAAATGGGAGTAGAAATCATTCATGAAATAAATCAGAATACTCATAGAGATACCAATGAAGAATCAAAACAAACAGAGAACATAAATATATTAAGCTAAAATGATAGAATGAAATAAACAGTTAACCAACTGTAGAGAAGGAAGTAATGTATTTTGACTTAAGTTTTGAAAGTGATTTGGGGACATGAACAGAGTTCATTTCAGTGAAAGGGATCACACCATGGCATAATCAGAGAGCAGAAGTCTGAATGGTAGACTAAGGAGTGATTTCATATATAAGGTAACAGAAAATCAGTCAGAGTCCTTCAATCCCACTTCCCCCACAGTGGCACACAAGGCCAGAATTTTAAATAGATGAAATACTCAGTTTAAAAATCAGAACAACATAAGAAGGTATACTTTGAGACCTGTCCTCACCCATCTTCTCTTCCACCCCTAAGCCTATGGATATTTACTTCAATTATTTCTTCTATACTTGTCCAGTTCCTTTATGCAAAATGTAAGAAAATAGGGTCTATATCCTAATATTCTTCAGCTTTCTGACACAAAGGGAATATACTATACTCTTCTGTTCTTTGCTTTAACTCAACAATATATTCTACATCAGTACACAGAGAATTCCCTTGTCAATCAACTCCTGACAGGAGTTTAATAAACTCTGTAAGAGTTTTCCTTCTTATAAACCTTTTGGCCCTTCACAGTCTTCAGATAGGAACTATTTTAGCTATTGTATTAAAGCTACTTTCAGTACCAAAACAGATTAAGAGGTGAAGTCCTAGGAATGGAAAAATATAATATTAAAAATGGACAAAAGAAATGGAAAAGAGATCCTAGGAAAGAGACCATGACAGTGTCTGTGGGAATGGAAAGAAAGAGACAGGTATATAATAATTAACATGTGAATAATAATTAACATGTGAATGGATATGGGAAGCAAAGCAGTGAAAAAAAGTCAAAGATAACTCCAGGGAAACTAGGATGATGGCAGTAGGAATTATGTTAATGTGAACTGAGTATCAGACTGGGAAAGGCTAATTATCTGTAGAGTGAAGTCAGGGAAGAAGAGGGGGGAAGGTGATAAAATAAGGTATTAAGCTGACTTTCAGGCTCTAGTCAACCTTTTCTGTTTCACAACTATTCACTGTATTTAGTTTCCTCTAGTCACATCAAATACCTCACTTTTCATTAAATATCATGTATGCTTTTAGTCCTCTTAAGTATAGGCTTGGGTTATTCTCTTAGCTTTCTAAGAATATATTCCTCCTCTATTACCTGTGCAGTGAATTCTATTCATTCTTTAAGGACGAGCTTCTCTGCAACTCTCTTCAATCTCTGTTCCTTCCCCTGACTGCCCTTCCCTCAGTCTCCTTCTTGGCTGGAAGAATTTATTACCCTCTTAAATGTGTACCATCAGCATTTTACATACCTCTTTATAGTATGATCACATTTTATTACTCTCCTTTGTTTACATTCCACCCTTCTAAAAATTGTTAAATTAATTGTTTCACCCTAGGAGTCTAACATAGCACGTGGCTCATAACAAGTACTTGACAAAGTATTTGTTGAATTTCTCAACTAAGACCAGGAGATACACAGATCAAGTAGTCATCTTTAGAAGTCATGAAGGTAGATAAATGAACTTCTAGAAGTGAAAAATGTAAAGAACTGTCTTTGGTGACTTAATATATAAAATTAAGTATGCTAAGTGCCATAATGGACTCTAATGTCTGTACCTACAAATCAGTGAAGAAACATGGTTCATTAGATTTGTTTTCCTTTCTTCTTGATGTATCAATTTACTTATATTTAAAGTTCTAATAAGCAATGGAAATAGAATCCAAAATAAGTTAGTCTGATTGATAATGGGTAGGGAGTTTCTTTTGGAGGTGATGGAAATGTTCTGAAAGTACATTTTGGCTGTGGTTGCACAACTCTGAATAAACTAAAAACCAACGAATCGTACCCTTTAAATAGGTGAACTGTATGGTATGTGAATTAGACCTCGATAAAGCAGTTAAAGAGAAGTAACTTAGCATTTTAATATACTGATTCCCATGAAGGAGGGAAAGGAGTGAAGTCAAGATTTTCTAACCTGCATGAGAACTAGCATACGTCCAGTTCTATCTGTGCAAGGCACTTTACTTGCAGCTATGGCTTTCAAATGTTTTTAAACAGAGAACCTCAGGACCCTCTCTCTCAAACCAAATCTTCTGCAGAACCCCATAAAATAGATACAAATGACCCATCAAATGTCCCTACAGTGACCTAGAGTACCAGAGAAGAATGTTTAAAAACTACTAATTTAGATAATCTCATTTAATTCTCCAAGTAACACTATGAACTAGGAATTATTAGTCCCATTTTAAAGATGAAGAAACAGACACACAGAAACATATATTTATTCAAGGTTACCAGAGTAGAAGTAGTAGAGAGTTGAGATTCAAATCCAGGTCAGACTCCAATGTACACCACAGATAAAGAGTAGGGAAAATTATATTTTCCTCAAGTACAATTTATTGCTTCTTTTGTATATGCTTTATGAAAGAAAGTATATTTGTCAATTAGTACATATTTGGTTTTTTGGGGGGTAATACACATAATTTATGTATATGTGGTAAAAGGTTATTTTGGCCAATATATATATTATCTAGAGATCCTTTCTCAGTTTCTTGAAGTAAAGGAAAATACTAAGAGAAACAATTTCTGTAATCCCAAAGATTAATTATTCTTATACATGTGAGTTCAAAGGAGAATACAATTTGGATAACAACAGTTACATGGAAAACAGACAAATTAAAAATATAAAACAAAATAACGAGGTCAAGATAATAAACAGATTTTTGGTAACTTCAATAAATATCAAGAATAAATAGTAAGAAGGGAATACTATAGAAAACCAAAGGACTATGCATGGAATACAAATTACATCTAGTGAATATGAACTCTGAAAGCCATAAATTTCTCAAAAATCCCTTTAAAAGGGCTAAGTGAAGAATCTGATTTTTAAAAAATTCTAGTGTTTTTCTCCCAATTTCAGAGTTACCAGTGGAAAATCAGCCTGATGTTTTTCACTTTTCAGTACACTACCTCAACATTTATATTAAATTAACATAACACACACACACACACAACTTTTTTGACTGGCGACAGCCTATTTTGAAATGGAACAAAAGAAGAGGGCACTTTTAAAAACTAGCTTGCCCCTTCACTCACAATAATAGAGAACTCTTAAGAGTCATCTGGGATGTACAAGTAGTATTCATATTTTGTCTTTTGAAAATCCATTACCAAGGGACATTTGTCAGATGAACTGTACAGGGCATGAAACGAATTCCTTTTTCCCTGTGAGGGATTTTTCCTTCTCTTAACCATTCTTTCCATTCTAGCTACAAACACCACCATTCTGGTGTTCCCTGCTCCCTGCTCCCTGCTCACTGCTCCCTCCTCACATGAGGAATTCTCATTCCTCACCTCAGTCTATGACTGTTGATGACAAAGTCTAGAGTGGTATTTCTTGGCCTTCCCTCTTTTCCAAACCCTAATTCTATCCCCTAGCACAAGTCAGCATTGAAAGTAAAGGTAAGAAAGGATTAGAGTTGGGGCACCTGGGTGGCTCAGTCGGTTAAGTGTCCGACTCTTGACCTCAGCTCAGGTCTTGATATCAGGGTCATGGGTTCAAGCCCCGTGTTGGGCTCCACGCCCAACTTAAAAAAAGAAAAAGAAAGGAAGGATTAGAGTTATATTTCCTTTTACTATTAAGAATCTCAATATTCCTCTCCTTCTACTTCTCACGGGAGAGAGAGGGGATGATAAACCCTTCTCAGTTGAAAGACAATACTAGGAATATTCCACATAATGAATTAAATAGGGTTTGAAAGAATAGGGATCTATACATCACATTTTATCTACAGGAAAGTATAGCCTAAGCTAAGATGAACTTAGAACTGTATTTTTATTTTATTTTATTTTTTAAAAGATTTTATTTATTTATTTGACAGAGAAAGAGACAGCAAGAGAGGGAATACAAGCAGGCGGAGTGGGAGAGGGAGAAGCAGGCTTCCCGTGGAGCAGGGAGCCCAATGCGGGGCTTGATCCCAGGACCCTGGGATCATGACCTGAGCTGAAGGCAGACGCTTAATGACTGAGCCACCCAGGCGTCCCTAGGACTGTATTTTTAGAATATAACCTATACCTAAGTTGAAGATCATTTATAACCTAGCTTTTCCTGTTCTTTCTTTCTTCTTCACATGTCTAATACCTATCATCTTTTAGTGCTATATTTGGATATCTGATCCCCTGGGTGGGCAGCACTTGTATTGTAATAGTCTGCAGTTGGTCGGTCACTAGAATATGAACTCCTTGTGACTACTTATTTATTTTTATATGCCTTGTCCCCTGCAAGGTAATGAACAAATTCTCCAAATCTCAACTGCTTTTTATGATATAACAAAATAGCATGTTAATATATTTTCCATTCTTTAGGTGTACATTTTGTTGCATTTCATACTGGTGGGTTTGAATTGGTTGCCATCATAAAAAATTATGTGGTGCAAAGCCCAGATAATACATGAAATTATCTTTGAAGGTGTTCTGTAACACAGGTGGATGAGTATATTTACTCTGGAGTACTTGTTCATATGACAGAGTGACTTAGAAATCTTAAATAAAATTCATCTATGCAGTGATGGACATTGATTGCACTGTCAGGGTGAGGAACTTGGTTAGGATCCTCAATTTTTACAACAGGCTATCAATCTTACCACTTGATTATCTCATTTCCAAATAGATGCATTTTTCTCTCAAATAAGAACACTGAATTTCTAGCATTTCAGGCCCAAATCAGAATATGCCACTTCAACTTCTCTGCTATCAAATTCCTACCAAAAGCTCAATTGAAAAAAAGTCATAACATATTATTTAAAGAATATGCAATCTTTCCACTCCAGATACTAAAATGTTATAAACTTAGACCTTACTACATTGGAAACTCATAAAACTGCCCTCACTGAATTATATATATTTTTTAATTTTTTAAAAGATTTTACTTATTTTAGAGAGGGAGAGAGTGCGTGAGCAGGTGCAAGCGGGGTGGGGGGCCCACGGGGAAGGGCAGAGGGAGAAGAGAGAGAACCTCAAGCAGTCTCCCTGCTGAGCATGGAGCTGGATGTGGGGCTGGATCCCCCTGAGATCATGACCTGAGTGGAAATCAAGAGTCAGACACCCAACCAACTGAGCCACCCAGGCGCCCCTGAATTATATTTTAATATTATACCTTTGACGTTCATTAAAGTTGCTATACAGAATTTTATATTAATATTTATATTATTTATAATATATTTTGATAATATTTATATTATTTTATATATTATTTTATTTTAAAATTAAGTACACAAGAATTAAAATTATGTTATATTAAAATTCATTACACAAGAGTGTAACTGATATTAATACACTATACCATTACATCACTTAATTTATTCTAGATAATGCCCAATATAAGCAATATATTTTGTGATATGATGCTAAGGAACACTTTGCTTAGAATAAAAAATATACTTAAAATAAATAAATATACTTAAATAAATAAATTAATTAATTAAATTTAAGGGGTGCCTGGCTGGCTCAGTCAGTGTAGCATGTAACTCTTGATCTCGGGGTCATGAGTTCAAGCCCCATAGTGGGAGTATACTTAAAATAAATAAATAAAAATTTTTAAAAAAGAATAAAAAACAAATTCTCCTTTCTGATAAGAAGGGTTTTGTTTTTTTTTAAACTTAATCACATCTCTCTCTTTTTTTAAATCTTGGTTGCCTGAAAATACAAAGCCAAATTTGAGAATTATCATTATAACTATATGTCACCTACTCCATTTTTATTTCATTATTTTTGTCCTATATGCTATTTGTGAAATCTGCCTTAAATCTGTTTTAGAATAAACAACTTTAATCTATAAATGATACTATATATTGACTCCTAAAAAAAACTCTGACTAAAGTGATCTATGTAATAAAAAATTTAAAATGTATGTGAAACGATCTTTACAGATGAAAAGTATTAAAAATACAAATATTAGCAACCTTATTATAATGAAATACCAAAAACTGCTTTATTTATAATATTTCTGGAAAAAATAGATTTATATGGCACTTGTAAACTATAATAAGTCTTATTTTACTATGACTCTCAGAAGCATTTAGTTTTAATTTATAACAACAATGTGTTGAACTCTTAAAAGATATAGCCAGGAAAAGAAGAGTAAATTAAATTTAAAGTAAGCACCAGAAAAGAAATAAGAAAAATTAGAACAGATATCAGTGAAATTAAAAACAAAAAATTAACAGAGAAAATCACTGGAACCAAAAGCTGACTCTTTGAAGAGATCAATAAAATTGATAAATATCTAGCCAGGTTAACTAAGAAAAAAGGAGAGAAAACACAAATGGAAAAATATCAGAAATGAAAGAGAGGCCATCACTACTGATCCTATGACATCAAAAGGATGATAAAGGAGTATTTTGAACAATTCTATGCTCACAAACTTGAGAATCTAGATGAAATGAGCCACTTCTTTGAAAGACACAATCCATGAAAACTCACTAAAAGAGAAATAGATAATCTGAATACGTCTACATCTATTAAAGAAATTGATCAATAATGAATAACCTTCCATAACAGAAAGCATAAAGTCTAGATGTGTTCACTAATGAATTCTGTCAAACATTTAAAGCAGAAATTATAACAGTTCTCTACAATCTCTTTTAGAAAATAGAATGCAAATCATGAGAAACTAGATGCTTTCCAGCTAAGATAGGAACAAGGCAAGGATGCCCCTTCTCGCACTCCTATTTAACACCGTATGGGAAGCCCTTGCTAATGCAATAAACAAGAGAAGGAAATCAGAGGTATACAGATTGGGAATAAAAAAAACAAAACTCTTCATTTGCAGAGGACACAACTGTTAATGTAGAAAATTTCAAAAAACAACCAAAAATTTCTGGAACTAATAAGCGGCTATATCACAGGTGCAGGATACAAGGTTAATATACAAAAGTCAATGGCTACAGTAGGAAAAAGGCAAGGATGTCCCCTCTTGCACTCTTTCAACCGCATAATGAAGGTCCTAGCTAATGTAATTAGAAAAGAAAAGGAAATAAAAGGAATAAAGACTGGGCAGGAAGAAATAAAACTGTCTTTGTTCACAGATGACATGCTTGTCTATATAGAAAATCCCAAAGAAACAACAACAAAAACTCCAGGAACTAGTAAGTGATTATATCAAGGCTGCAGGAGACAAGGCTAATATATAAAAGCCAACTGCTTTCTGATGTATTAGCAATGAACAATTTAAATCTGAAATTAAATAAAAAATACTATTTTCATTAGTACTCAAAAAAATAAAAAAAGAAAGAGTTATAAATCTAACCAAATACGTGTAAGATCTGTATGAGGAAAGCTACAAAACTCTGATTAAAGAAATCAAAGAAAACCAAATAAATGGAGAGATATTCCATGTTCTTCCTAACTTGATCTATAGATTCAATACAATCTCAATCAAACTCCCAGCAAGTTATTTTGTAGATATCAACAAACTGATTCTAAGGTTTATATGGAGACATGGGAGACCCAGAATAACCAAAACAATATTGAAGGAGAAGAAAAAAGATAGAGGACTTTATGACTTAAAATATAGCTACAATACCTAACCATGTGTTACTAGCCAAAAAGTAGGACAAATATATCAATGGAACAGAAAAGAGATATGCAGAAATAGACCCACACAAATATAGTCAACCTATCTTTCACAGAAAAGCAAAAGCAATTCAATGGAGAAAGGACAGTCTTTTCAACAAACAGTACCGGAACAACTGGGTATCTACATGCAAGAGAAAAAAAAAATGAATCCAGACACAGACCCTACCTTTAACAAAAATTAACTAAAAATGGATCATAGACCTAAAGGGAAATTCAAAACTATAAAACTCCTAGAAGATAACTTAGTCGACTTTAGGTATAGCAAAGACTTAATAGATACAACACCAAAGGCATGATCCACGAAAGAAAAAAATAAGCTGGACTTAATTAAAATGAGAAGCTTCTGTTCTGTGAAAGATACCGTCAAGAGAATGAGGAGACAAGCCACAGACGTGGAGAAAATATTTGCAAAAGATACATCCATTAGAGGACATTTTCCCCCAAAATACAGAGAATGCTTAAAACTCAACATTAAGAAAATAAACAACCCAGTTAAAAAAATGGGCCAAAGATGGGAACAGACACCTCACCAAAGAAGATCCAGATGGCAAGTAAGCATATGAAAAGATGATCCACATCATATGTCATTAGGGAACTGCTAATTAAAACAATGTGATACCACTACACATATATTAGAATCATTGAAATCCCAATGCTGACAACACCGAATGCTGGTAAGGATGTGAAGCAACAAGAACTCTCATTCACTGCTGGTGGGGATGCAGAATAGCGCAGCCACTTTGGAAGGCAGTTTGGCAGTGGGCAGTTTTGTTACAAATCTAAACATACTCTTATCATATGATCCAGCAACCAACTCCTTGGTATTTATCCAAAGGAGCTAAAAATATATCCACCCAAAAACCTTCTCATGGGCATTTATAGCATCTTTATTTATAACATACATACATATATATATATATATGTATGTATGTATATATACCCATGAAATCATGAACACCATCTAGATAGTGAACCTACCATTCATTACCCAGAAAAGTTTCCTTTGTAATGCCTCCCTTTTGGCCCTCCAATACTCTTCTCCAGGTTACTAGGCAAGCAGTGATATGCATTTCGTCACTACAGATTAGCTTGCATTTTTATGAATTTAATGTAAATGCAATCATATTATGTACTTTTCTTTAATGTGGCTTCTTCGTGTATTTGAAATTCATCCATATTGTTGTATGTGTCAAAGCACCTTCCTTTTCATTGCTGAATAGTATTCCATTTTATGGATATAATTTATCCAATTCAGCTGTCAGTGGACATTGAGTTGTTTCCAGTTTTTGGTTATTACAACAAAGTTGCTGTAAATATTTGTGTACAATAAACATAGGCTTTCATTTGCCTTGGGTAAATACCTAGGAATGGAACGGCTGGACCAATGATAGGTTTCTGTTTAACATTTTACAAACTGAGGAACTATTTTCCAAAGTGGATATACCATTTTATATTTCTACCAGCAGTGTATCAAAGTTCTAGTTCCTCTGTACCTTTGCCAAAGGTTGGCATGATTGATTTTTTAATTTTAGACATTTTTAATAGATGTGTAGTGATGTCTCATTGTGGTTTTTGCTTCCATTTTTCTAATGATTAACGAGATTAAACTTGTCATCTATATACCTTTTTCAGATAAGTCTGTTTAAATCTTATGCCCATTTTTTAATTAGGTTATTTATTTTCTTATTGAATGTTCTGAGAAGTCTTTATTTCTCTGAATTTAATCTTTATAATTGGATCTCAATGACAATGCTTTATCTTCTCAAAAGCAGATGGCAGAGAAGTGAGAGCAGAGAGCTAGAGAAAGGTAATCACACACTTTTTTGGGAGTTGTGGAAATAGTCTCCTGAAATTCACAGTGAGTGAGAAGTTAAAGGATATTCCACTCATTCAAGAGCTACCTTTGGTCAAAAATTGAAGAAAACTTCAAGTTCTGATAGTGACTCATCTTATTTGGACAAGAAGAGGTAAAAGACAATGAGAGCTTATCCACTGGGGACTTTCTATTACGGAACATATTGTCCCCCTGCCTCGAAAAGACATCAAGATCATACGAACATTCGCTTGGTATGTATACTGAGATCATTTAAAATATAGCCAGAGAGGGGCGCCTGGGCGTCTCAGATGGTTAAGCGTCTGCCTTCAGGTCAGGTCATGATCTCTGGGTCCTGGGATCCAGCCCCCCATTGGGCTCCTGGCTCAGAGGGGAGTCTGCTTCTCCTTCTCCCTCTGCCTCTCTCCCCTGCTTATGCTCTTTCTCTCTTTCTCTGTTTCAAAAGAATTAAAAAAAAAAAAAAAAATACAGCCAGAGAAATGTTCTGATTTCTAGTACAGTAAAATTTCTTCCCTATTGTGATAGGGGAGTGGTGATCAGTTAATGAAAGTCAGTTAATGTAAAGAATGACAAAAAAAAACCCCACAAACCTGTGTTTTGGGTGTGTGTGTGTGTGTGTATAATATAAAACACAAACATACATTCTAAATACTGACTTTTAACTTAAGACCTAAAATACACAATTGTCTGTCAATCTTTTTTTTTTTTTCCAATTTTTATAGCATTTATTTTATAATCATGATTTCTTAGTCCTTATTAAGTTGATACAATTTGGGGAAATAAATACTCCCCTTTTTGTTGCATATGTATGAGTAGAGGAAGAGGGAAGAGAATATGAGAGAATAGGCAACAGGTGTAGGGAGCAGAAAGATAAAGTTGAAGAGAGACGGTGAGTGTTTCTATGAACCCTTCCTAAGCAGTACCAACCAACAAAGTATACGAAGTTGGCAACGTGAGCGTTTTCTTCTCAGTGGACTTCTGAAAGTGTGAAATAATATGGAACCACATTCAGCATACATTAATTATATAGCATCGTGGCAGATGTTTTCTATCAGACATGATGTATATATTCTTTTTTCCTCAATTTTTAAGCTCCACAGATGACACTATTCATGAAGCACTTTTAGTGTATTATTCAGCAAATATTAATTATGATCATATAAACCAATCTTGCTTAGCAGAAAGCACTATTAGCTGCCATGCAAAGGTTCTCCTTTCAAGTAACACTTAAATGTACACTTGGAGCTTTCAGATAAAGTTCTTGAAGGGCATTCCTCTTTCAGTTGGGTTTACAACTCATCTGCAACACTAAATGCAGATAAAATAAAGATCACACCTTGTTTAAAGGTTTCCACATAAATGCCCCTTGCAAACGTAGCCAATATCTTGTCCAGAGAGTAATGGTAAAGAAACTGTTCTCCTTCAGCCTTTTTCTTCTCCCATTTCCTCTAAAGGTCTTTATCCCAATGTCTCGGTGCTCCATCGGTGAGTGTGAGGCAGGGCTGCCTCCGTGCTGGAGATGCCTGTCACAGAGAAGGTCGGAATGTGCGCAGATAACCCTGCCTTATGCTCATCTCATCAGCTGATGTAGGTCCGATACCTTTTCTTTGAGTGCAGAGGTTTCACTAAATTTTTTTTTCTTTCCTGCATAAAGCACATCTATAAGGGATCACCTATGATTTCTAGTTTCAGATTCTTTGAAGTGAAACCAAAAAACTTACAGACATTTGCAAAGCAATTTTAGTATTTTTCAAGATTTTCCCAATTTTTACAGTTAAAAATTTTTTTTTTTAACCTAGTACTAATTTAAACAAGAGTTAAATCACCATCTTCAATAAGTCTAAGGTGTATAACCTAGTTTTAAAGAAACAATCCTCTTTTCCTACTCATACAATTGGCATAAATAGTTTGGAATCAAATATAAATAACTCTTAGGTAAGCAAAAAATTCAACCTGTGAGGCATCCTAGCCGCCAGCTGTCTGCATGTCATAGTGTGGCCAGCAGCCGCTATGTTTTATAGAGGGAATAAAGGGCATCAGTTAATTTGGCATGTTGACTAGTGGAAATCAGTTAAGAGAGTGTCTATTTTATTTTTAAAGCTTGTCTTCCCCTAGAAGAGATAAAAAGTTGAGCCAAAGTAAAATAAGCCCCCTGGAGGAGATGCTAAGTTTAAAAGCTAGCACTGCTACCAAGGGCTAAACTTTGTACAGAGTGTAGACATAAGGCAGTAGTACATCTGCTTGATCAGATGATGTCTTTAGATCTAATTCAGTACCTCTTAACTTTCTCCACAAGAAGCAGCAAAACAAAAATAAAAATTCAGCACCAGTGAAGCCTCAATCCATAACAGCTTACTAACAGCTTGTTTTTGCTGGCTGTATTCAGATGGAGTGTTCAGATGTTAGAGATCTTCCTTTCAGGTGGGAGCATTAGGGGAAAGAGTACATCATGCCATTTCTAACTCTCATCTACTATGACTTACACATAGGGGTCTTTTCCTTTTCTTAGGTATCTGCTAAAGAGTACTTAATTCAGTTTAACTATGCAGGTGGGATAACAATAACTGAAATAAATTAAAATCTGTCTATAAATTATTTAAGTAATCCCAGGAGTCATTCCCCAAAAACCAGCAAGTGGTGAAGCCATATTTGTATTAGAAATGAAAGAATTGCTAAGGAGAGATTTAAAAGGTATGGATTACTCGAAACAAATGAGAACTCAACAATTTACTCTTTAATCTATTAAACTAAAGTTAACCACCCAAGCCACTAAAACCCTTAGAATAGTAACATAATATCTGCCAAAGTTGTTGCAAATTGATGTGCTACTTCTAGCTTTCCACCAAAACAATGATTGCCAGATAACTGTCACGACTTCTAAAGAAATTATTTCCTTCTAGTATTCTGCTTCAGAAAATGATCTAAGGAAATGTAAAAAGCAGCTATGATCTAAACATCCCAAAAGGAGAAATATGCAAAACTGAAATGAAGATGAATGAATACCAAGGGAAATGTTCTAAGATCTCTTCATAAAAAGTCATAATATTCTTCCTAATAGTAATAAAAAATATTAGGTGAATAAAAGTTTACAAAGAAGTGAAGCTCAAATAGTCAATAAACTGGGGAAAAGAGCAAGTGACCATGGAGAAAACTACTTACTTAGCTAATAGGAACATTACAGCCAGAGGTACCTGGTGTAGAATAGTAATAGTACAAATAAACACGCCACTTAAAAGTAAATATTATGAGGCTGGAAATTTAATAATTATGGAAAACTTTAAGAAGAAATTTTATAACCAGCAGTAATGAGAAATATTGGGAATAGCAGAATTTACATCCTAATTTTGACAAGGAGGAAGAATAACTTAAAAGAGAGGGTCAACATTACAAGGACTCTTCACAGAAAACATTCCAATTTTTCTCCACTAAAAGAATTTCTTGTATCAGAATATTTCTTAGAGTATGCAGTTTATTAAATACAACTATAACTGATATGTA
This sequence comes from Halichoerus grypus, assembly GCF_964656455.1. NCBI lineage: Eukaryota > Metazoa > Chordata > Mammalia > Carnivora > Phocidae > Halichoerus > Halichoerus grypus. Next base: position 87,799,358 of record NC_135719.1, on the reverse strand, counting down.
AGTATTTAAGATAAATATTCTCCTTTATCAATGATATTTAAAGATGTTCTGATGTTGACTGGGTTTTTTAAGAATGACCCAATGAGGAACAGTGTATCCTATAGAGGGCATCAGTTTCCTTCTCCAAGTGAATGTCCTTTGTAGCACGGTTTCTTTAAATCAGACCCTGTTAAAAGGGTGTCCTCCTTGCGTTAAAGCAGAACAATTATCCCAAAATATGTGGCTTTTTAATAAAATCACTTAACACACTGAATGACAAATTAGTTTGAACTTGTTTTATAAAGAGAGCCAAATTACCAGGTCTTAAAGCAGAATTATGTGGGTCATGCATGGTAGCATGTTAAAGTCAGACAGATGGCCTCTACTAGCACAAAATGATTTTGAAAAACTCATATAAAATCATTAGTGTAAAATTACAAATAAACATCATAAAGAATTTATAGTAAATTTTGCCTTAAAAAAACACCATTTTTCATCTAGACAGTAGTAATAGCTGTCTTTCAATTCCACACTTATTTCCAGAACTCACCCATCACTCATACTCTTCAATTCTCCATTTGAAACGCAAATCAGATCATGTCATTAATCTCCAATGACTTCCCATCACACTTAAATTGCTATTTCTCTTGATCCCATAGTCTATCACTTTTTCCCTCCTCACCATAAGCACTATTAGTCTTTTTTTACATCCTTAAACACACCAACCTCGTTCCTTGTCCTAAGGCTTTTGCACTTTTTAGTCCCTCTGACTGGAATGGTTGGCCCTGAGATTTTTACTAAGTGGCTCCATGTGATTCAGGTCTCAACCCAAACATCACATCAAAGGTGATTTCCCTAACCACTTAGAGTAGCCCTCTCAGCTGTTCTCTATCACCCTGTTTTTACGTCACCTAAATGACTGAAGTTATCTTATCTATTTTCTAATTTGGGTACTTTGTTTATTGTTACTACAATATTAGCTCCAAGAGAATAGAGAACTTGTCTTATTTACCCCAGAACTTCCAGTGCCTAGCACAACATACAGTTTCAAAAAACATGACTGAATAAGTCAATTACTTTAGCTAGAATTTTCCCAAACCATAAGCTCTAGTCTCTGACCTGGAGTATATTCATATAAATTTGTAGCAGGATAATGTTTGTAAAGTTTTATGAATAGGATGAAATTGAGTGCTTTCCACAGGTACAATAATCAGTTACTTTGGGTTACACAAATCAGGTTTGATGGAGGAGCTGAGCTTGGCATATTCCTGGTTTTACAGCTATGAGACCTGAGGTCAGAAAGTAAAATATAAGAATAAACTTTACTAATGAAAAAATACACAAACAAAAAAAACTAAAGTCAAAGGAAATCCAAAGAACAGCTTAAATCTTAAAGCCCATATAGGACTATTAACAACTGTCATAACTTCTTAGAATTTGTTTTTTACTTCTTGTCTATTTATTTGCATGTAGCACCTAGCACCCTGCCTGGCATACAGCAAGTACTCTAAAAATGTTTAATGGATCATAAGATCCTCAGTATATAATTACAATTTAACAGATATAAACTAGAACTTATATTTTGTTCTGAAACAGGAAATTTAAAAAAATTTTTATATTAGATTCATTCTTCACCTTGTAAGCAAAGCCTTTCTTTCCTACTGAAGGGAATTCTCAATATAGCTCTCTGTTACATTTCACCTGGTTATATACATTATCTCCACAGGAAACAATGACCTCAGGTGTTTACAGATCTGAGCAACCTTTTCCCATTTTACAAAGATGCTACATATGGAAGGGAAATATCATCAGCAGAGTCATCTATAAACAGCACAATTATTCTATTTCTATTTCTGTAGGTACATGAAAATAGCAAATATCAATACTGAGATGTGGAACAAAAGAAATTATGCATGTTTAAATTCCATGCTGCACACTGTCCATTATCCATCTGTACTAACTCCTTCCTATTCTTATGACTTTTTAGATCATTAAAAAAGAAAAATGTTTAAGTCCCCTTTCCATAAATTCAAGGTGTTATCAACATCCTTGACAGGCAACAAGCATATTTAGCTTTTTTACATTCCTTTTTCAAATGTAACATATCACATGGAAAGCAGGGGTTAGTAATAACCATGTTCTAGCATATGGTCAATCTGTCTTTGAAATTCAGCTCCACACCCAGAGAATAAGTGACAGTAGAATACTGAGGGGCTGATTAAGTCAGGCTGATATGGGATAATCATGAACAAAGTAATGAGGTAAAAGAGCTATAACAACAACATATAGAAAATACAATCTACTATTTTCAAAATCACAGTACAACAGGAGACAGAAGCTTTAATGGTGAAAGACTCATCTAAAACTAAAAGTTAATGGACATTTTAGATAGTACTATAGTAAAAGGGGTGTCTAAATCTGTATTATTGATGGTTAGACACAGGTCTACTGTTAACATAGTAAGTGTAGAGATAGTATTGAGGCAATATTGAGGCAACATAATAGAAATAACACAGATTCTAACTTCTATTTACTGAACGTGTGACCTTGGCAAATCACTATTCTTTCTGGATTCTTAAGCTTCCTCATTTGTGAAAAATGAAGGTAATAATGTTGCCTTTGGTAATTGTATCTCATAATGTTATAGTGAGGCCTCAATGGGATAGGGAATATGAAATCATCTTAAAAAGTATAAAACCCTATATAAATAGAATACATAAATACTGTGGGGGGGAAAAGTTAAATTTACCTTTATATGCTCTAAAACAGCAGTGGCAACATTTGTATGGAGATCAATAAGTCTTTTTTTTTCAAGGAGTTCTGGCAAAGAACTACAAGTATCAAAAAATTGAAAATTAACCATTAAATTTTCTAAGAAAATGACACAGACCTTAATAAAACACACACCTGGGTGTTTCTTCTGAGGAAACTTAGAACAGTAAAAAAAGTGACAAGATGACAAGTTAAACTGTCTATCAAATGAATTTAATCTCTAAGCTTTACCATACACAGTATTCACTACTTTAATATAGGCGAAATGCTTCTTGGTTTAAAGTAATCTGTCTCTTAAATATCATTATTCCACCATTTCACTTTCTGATTCCAAAATCTGGAGGTTTAGAATATAGTCAGATTAATGGAAAAACAATTTTACCTATATATCTAAAACACATTTCCTCTCTTCTTGATGGCATTTCATAAATATCAGAAAGAAATTGCATTTAACCTTTAGTTAATAAAATAATAGCAGCAATGATAAAATTAATAATAATTTGCATTATTTTATCACCAATACTATCTTCTCGGTAAAAATATCCCATTATACAATTCTAACTAGTGAAAGAAGCAAATGATTTGTTATATGAAAAAGGGAATTTAAATCAGCTGGAACACATTAAAAACACAATTTAGTTTTTCCAAGGTCTATGCTATTACCTACTATTTCTTATTATAAAAATATTAGCCAAGTTTTTAACGTTCAAAATAAATCTTATCAACAGAAAGACTTAAAGAGCATATACTGCTTACTTACCTAACAGCTGATGTAAGCTTAGCAGTATTGTCAGAAAGCATACTTATGGCTCCTTCATCTTCCCCTTCTAGTCCCTGAGGAGGAAAAAAAGATCTCAGAAGCATAAAAATCAATATATTCCTAAGATCAGTGATAAACACTAAGATTTAAGTCACTCAGAGTAACAGTTCTTCTCCTCTAAGGAACAAGCATATCCATTTTTGACAGTTACAGAAAAGTTCTGGTCACCACCAGTCTAGTAAGTTGGATGATGAAGGACCAGCAAGTATTTTCAGATAAAGAAATAGGTACAGAGACTTGCCACAGGTCATGTAGTAATAAATAGTAGAGCTGAACTCTGGGATTAGGTCAAAGTGTAGTAGAATGAGCAGCACTGGAAAATATATCTCTAAAATGAAGCCACATTATATATTTTTTCAGACCGTAAGTTCAGATTCTTTTAAAACACTTTGCTCTTCTCATTATTCAGGTTTCTTTTTGACAAAGATCTTTTATGTAAGTTGAGAATACTCTTCTTATTAAAACAATGAATGGTTTCAAATTTTCATGAGAAAAAAAAAAGTTAATCTCTTTCTCTCTCCAGATGTCCTGCTTCCCTGTAATTCTAAGAAAGCAAAGGAAATCTTACCATAATGCTTTTAAGTCGTTTAACCTCATCTTCCTGTGCTCTGTAAGATTCTAGTTCTTGCTGAACTGACTCTGCAACTTCTGGGAATGGACTGAAACAGTATTGAATAAAAGGAACTATGAGTATGACATTAAAATGTTGATTTTGTGTGAATTCTGAAATATACTCAATGAGGATTTATTTTTATTTTAAATGTACCTATTTGAATTTGAATATATTTAACATATGATATAGCATAAATTTAGCATAAATATAACCATATATCCTTGGATATCTATTTATATTATAAATACTATTTCTTTAAAATGCGTATCATAATTCTTATACACCTAAGCAAATTTAAATTTATTTCTATTATTTTCATTAACCATATCACATTTTTCTTCACATATACACTGTTAGAAAAAGAAAAGTAAAACATTTAAGTGACTGAAAAACAAAGAAGAGAAGGTATGGTATATGAAACATCAATTAAATATTACCACCCAAATTAACACAGAGGGTCAGATGGTTCATATAATTACAAAGATGGCATTTAAAAAATATTTCATGCAAGTAATTGTGAAAAAAAATTTTAATTCTGTAAGCTTAGTATCTTAGAACACTGCTAGTAAAAATAGAACATAGGTCACAGTTTTGTTGGTCTAAAGCCTGATGTCTTCTTCCAGGCAAGTGTGGCTTAGCAGTAATTTCCATAGACTTCAGACACAAGTGATCTGCAATCATTGAGAAGCTTTGATAGAAAAAATTTCACATGGCACTAATCTTGAATAATTCTAAATAAGTGTATGTTGACCATAAAATGGTTCCTAATGTAAGTATTTTTCATTTACAGCTTTAGAGGAGGCCAGAAGCTTTTCTTCCTTTAAGAAAGAAAAGGTCATATTTGAGCAGCAATGAAACAAAAACCCTTTGCCCTGACATTTGATAGCACTTCATTAATGATCAGCACATTTCATCCAGTAGACACTGAGAGAAATGACAGAAGACCCTGAGAGGACTTTGAAGACCACGGTCCAGTTTTATATGACAACCACAGGCGCTAACCTCCGCTTCAAGAGACTCTATGCTGGCAGAACATAGCACTGAGCATATTAAAATGTGCTGGTTGAACTACATGATCCTGAAATCTCCAGTATTTTCAGATCTCAGAGCTAACAGACATCATTAACTGCTTACATTTATGGAGTGTTTACTGTATGCCAAACACAAAGTGCGAAGAATGTGTCTCTATTCTCTCATATAACCTAACCACAATCTTGGTGAGGTACACTGTATTAATAATTAGGACCAGGGCCTTTTGGGATCTTCCAGGACTGGGCTTTATTCTTGCTTTTATCAATGACAACTGGATGACTCTGGGTAAGTTACTTCTTTATATTATTTCACTTCATCTTCATAAAAACCTTCTGAAGTAGGGCAACAGGTAGAATTATCATACCTACGTTTTACTGATGTGGAAACTGAAGCTCAGAGAGATTTAAGTAACTTGTTTTATTCCACACTATCTGCCAGTGTCTTTGTGCCCATATTGCTATTACTATATTTCTAGAATATCGTAGTATGACATTCAGAGGGAGAGTTATTCAGGGCTATTCTTACAAACAAAAAATTAAAGTTCTTACTATTCAACTGACTTCTTGGATTGTTCCTAAATATATAAAGAAAATATTCAAATCTTCCATAAATGAAAAAAAATTTTTTTAAAGATTTATTTATTTGACAGAGAGAGAGAGACAGCGAGAGAGGAAACACAAGCAGGGGGAGTGGGAGAGGGAGAAGCAGGCTTCCCGCAGAGCATGGAGGCTCGATCCCAGGACCCTGGGATCATGACCTGAGCCAAAGGCAGACGCTTAATGAATTAGTCACCCAGGCACCCCGAGATTTTTTTCTTAAGCTTTTTTCTACTAGAAAATATAAATCCTAAGATTAATTTTAAAATATCCTGCATCCTTTAGAAATAATGTAAATGTAATTTCTTGTACCTTGCCACTATGGCAAAAAGCATAGACTATGGAATTCCAAAGAGAAGAAAATTATTTAAAATAAATTATAACAGTACCCAAATTGCCAGTCAGAAAGAGGAGGACAGGGACTTTTCGCTGCAGAGAAAATAAAATTCCTTGTTATAAGCAATGTGACTTTGCAATGTTAAAAAAATAAGTTAATAAATAAAAAGATAAAACACACAAAAAACCCAGCTGGTTGAATCAAGTCTTATCTTACTTCTGTTTAAACATAAATGAGGTAAAAAAGAACAGCCATATCAGGACTTGGTCACATATATAGGTACAGTAATACCTGAAATACTCAAAATAATAATAACATTTTATTTCATAATTGTTGAGGAGCAGCATTCTTTTTCTCTCAGAAAAATGATTTTTTTTTTTTTTTTTTTGGTTTAGAATGATTTCTCCAGCCATAATGACCACTAGATAACTATTTTAACAATTACTGAGCCCATGAAATACCCTAAACTTTAAGGGACATAGCAATGGGATCTGTATATCTGCCTATAAGAAATCACACAGCTAATTATTATTTCTAATGTGCTTTAAATAAACGTTTTTCAGGTTTAGGTATTCTCTTCTCCACAGAGATCTAAAACTATGTTTGTATGAAGGCAAACATGGAACAAAGAGGGAAGATTACATTTCAATGTTTCTCTATCATAAAAACCTATTTTAATGAAAGGCAGAAATGGTCTTGCAGAAGGTCAGTGGGGACAACAACACAATTTAGAAAGACTACCTGTAAAATCTACAAAATCATATGGTATGAGCTTACTGAAAAGGGAAGTGGCCCCTGAAAAACAACAAGAAACAACCTAGGAACCAGGAAGAAACAGATATATCCCTATAGACTAATTATAGCTCCTACTCATTGTGTAGAAGAACGACCATGATCTTTTTGATTTTTTTCATCAAATTCATTAAGTCAGATGACATCTTCATTTCCTTATAAGGGGTGAATCTTTAACTTACTGATGTTTTTCTTACTTACCTTCCTTTATGTTTCTGCCAAAATTTATCAACTGGAGTTAAATCATAAGACTTCTTGTTTTTTCTCTTTGGTCTAGCACCAGCTGGAGAATTTTCTACTCCTAAAGATTCTTCCAAATTAACTCTGTTTAAGTGGAAATCCTAGGAAAAAGTAATCCTTTTTTAAGTAACAGTTCAAGAACCATAACATTTCCTACAACAAGGAAAATAACACAGATTCTTAATGCCTTTTCTAATAATTCTAAGGACAAAATTCACATCCGAAATTTAAAGACCTCCTTCCAATGTTTTGTTACACACAAATGTACCTTTAATATTTATGTATTTTAATTAAAGTAGTAGATGCAAATGATTAAAACTTCAAAAAATACATAAAAATCATGTTAAGGTTCTTGTGTATCCCTCTAGAAAAATATTTTTGCATATGCCAGCATACACATATCCTTTTATTTTATTTTATTTTTTTAAGATTTTATTTATTTGACAGAGAGAGACACAGCGAGAGAGGGAACACAAGCAGGGGGAGTGGGAGAGGGAGAAGCAGGCTTCCCGTGGAGCAGGGAGCCCGATGCGGGGCTCGATCCCAGGACCCTGGGATCATGACCTGAGCCGAAGGCAGATGCTTAACGACTGAGCCACCCAGGCGCCCCCCACACATATCCTTTTAAAGAACTGCATTACATTATACGTTTTTTGTACCTTACTTTTCTCAAGTAATAATGTATTTTATTATTATTTTTTAAGATTTTATTTAATTATTTGCCAGAGAGAGAGAGAGAGAAAGCACAAGCAGGGGGAACAGCAGGCAGAGGGAGAGGCAGACTCCCCACTGAGCAGGGAGCCGGACCTGGGACTCGATCCCCAGACCCTGGGATCATGACCTGAGCCGAAGGCAGCCGCTTAACTGACTGAGCCACCCAGGCATCCCCTCATGTAATAATGTATTTTAGAGTTCTTTCTCTAACTGTATATGTACATCTATCTCATCTTTATCATTGTTATATAGTAGTCCAACATTTGGACATACCCATTTATTTAAACAGGCCTCTTGATGCTTACTTGCTTCCAGTAACAAACAATCTTAAACATAATATTTATTTTTATTTTTTTAGAGAGGGAGAGAGAGAGAAAAAGAAACAGGGAGAGAGGGGGAAGGAGGCGAGGAGGGAACAGAGGGACAATCTTAGGCAGGCTCCATGCCCAGTGTGGAGCCCAATGCAGGGCTCGATCTCATAACCTGAGATCATGACCTGAGCCAAAATCAAGAGTAGGACACTTAACTGACTGAGCCACCCAGGTGCCCCTTAAATATAATTTTTAAACTCTTAGAGAGTCTTAACATTCTGATCTATTGATTGATGGTTTGTATTTTTTAAAAATAATTATAACAGAAGCTACAATAATAATAGCACTCCCTTTTACATAAATTCTAAGAGCTAAGTTGGACCATTATATAGTTATAAACTTTTCTGCCCCACTCATGTGAGGCTTGATTTTTTTTTGTCCTTTCTCAGAAAAATGAACACACAAAAACCACAATAAAATTTTTGTTTTTTTTTAATCTTTCCCCCTTCCTTTTTGCCTTAGACCTGGGGGGTTCCTTCATGTAATAACAGTATTTTATGGTTCAACTCTTCTCTGAAGAATAGTGAGTTAAAGACAAAATATGGCTATAGGGACGCCTGGGTGGCTCAGTTGGCTAAGCGTCGGACTCTTGGTTTCCACTCAGGTCACGATCTCATGGTCCTGGGATCGAGCGCAACGTCCGGCTGAGCTCAGCAGGGAGTCTGCTCAAAGATTCTCTTCCTCTGCCCCTCTCCCCATTCGCACATGCTCTCTCTAAAATAAATAAATAAATCTTTAAAATAATAAATACACAAAGGAAACAGTCAACAAAACAAAGAGGCAACCCACAGAATGGGAGAAGATATTTGCAAATGACACTACAGATAAAGGGCTGGTATCCAAGATCTATAAAGAACTTCTCAAACTCAACACCCAAAAAACAAATAATCAAATCAAAAAGTGGGCAGAAGATATGAAAAGACACTTCTCTTTAGAAGACATACAAATGGCTAACAGACACATGAAAAAATGTTCATCATCATTAGCCATCAGGGAAATTCAAATCAAAACCACACTGAGATACCACCTTACACCAGTTAGAATGGCAAAAATGGACAGGGAAAGAAACAACAAATGTTGGAGAAGTTGTGGAGAAAGGGGAACCCTCTTACACTGTTGGTGGGAATGTAAGTTGGTACAGCCACTTTGGAAAACAGTGTGGAGGTTCCTCAAAAATTTAAAAAGAGAGCTACCCTATGACCCAGCAATTGCACTCCTGGGTGTTTACCCCAAAGACACAGATATAGTGAAAAGAAGGGCCATATGCACCCCAATGTTCATAGCAGCAACGTCCGCAATAGCCAAACTGTGGAAAGAGCCAAGATGCCCTTCAACAGATGAATGGATAAAGAAGATGTGGTCCATATATACAATGGAATATTACTCAGCCATCAGAAAGGATGAATACCCAACTTTTACATCAACATGGATGGGACTGGAGGAGATTATGCTAAGTGAAATAATTAAAGCAGAGAAAGTCAATTATCATATGGTGTCACTTATTTGTGGAATATAAGGAATAGCATGGAGGACATTAGGAGAAGGAAGGGAAAAATGGGGGGGGTAACTGGAGGGAGAGATGGATGAACCATGAGAGACTATGGACTCCGAGAAACAAACAGGGTTTTAGAGGGGAGTGGGGAGGGGGGATTGGTTAGCCCGGTGACGGGTATTAAGGAGGGCACGTACTGCATGGAGCACCGGGTGTTATACGAAAACAAGGGATCGTGGATCACCACATCAAAAACTAATGATGTACGGGAGGATGGGTTAGCCTGGTGATGGGTATTAAAGAGGGCACGTTCTGCATGGAGCACTGGGTGTTATGCACAAACAATGAATCATGGAACACTACATCAAAAACTAATGATGTAATGTATGGTGATTAACATAACAATAAAAAACTAAAAAAAACTAATGATGTATTGTATGGTGACTAACATAACATAATAAAATTTAAAAAATAATAAAAATTAAAAAAATAATAAATACAAAAATAGTAAAGACAAAATATGGCTATCAATAAGTGAGTGAATGATGAACAAAAATTATGTGGAGAAATTATCTAGCATGGCTGTATTACTATCATCTTAGTTCTAAGATATGTTCTTAATTAATAATTAAACTTCTAGGTTTTAGCAGATTAAATGTACTGAATACAATTTAATCTCCTCTTGATATAACTAGGTCAACAATACTGAGTCTAATACATTAGACCATACCCTGCAACTTTCTCAAACCCTTTATACAGTAATTTACTTCCTTGTTATTTTCCCCTATGGCACAAAAAACAAGAATGCAAAATATACAGATGTCCAATTGCCATAGTTGATTAATAAGTCTATTGACAAAGAGTATACAATGTTATATTTCAGCCTGCTAATACTATGTCTTTCCTATAGACTCTTCATATCCTCACAGGATAAATACATCAGTAACCTTACTTAATTCCTCTTACTTTCCCATCCCCAAACTGTTAAAAATAGTTTATATAACAAATCATCCAAATAGGAAGAAAACACAATAAATAGATATTAACAGCTAAATCTGAGAAGAACTCTTGCTTTAAAAATTAACAAAAGATACTGATAGTTAAATAGTTATGCCTTATTAACTAGAATTTTTTTTTTTTTTTAAAGATTTTATTTATTTGACAGAGAGAGAGACAGCGAGAGAGAGAACACAAGCAGGGGGAGTGGGAGAGGGAGAAGCAGGCTCTCTGCTGAGCAGGGAGCCCGATGTGGGACTCAATCCCAGGACCCTGTGATCATGACCTGAGCCGAAGGCAGACGCTTAACGACTGAGCCACCCAGGCGCCTCGTGTGCTCTTATTTTTCAACCAGTAATTTCGTTAACAAGTTACTTTATTTTGAATGAGCTGTATCATCACCATGGAAATAGTACTAATTTACTAGAAATTCTAGTTAAGGGGCACCTGGGTGGTTCAGTCGTTAAGCGTCTGCCTTCGGCTCAGGTCATGATCCCAGGGTCCTGGGATCGAGCCCCGCATCGGGCTCCCTGCTCAGCGGGGAGCCTGCTTCTCCCTGTGCCTGCTGCTTCCCCCTGCTTGTGCTCTCTTTCTCTGTCAAACAAATAAATAAAATCTTAAAAAAAAAAAAAAGAAGAAAAAGAAGAGCATATACTATTACTGAAGTACTGATGGAATACTTAAAAGAAAACATAAAATGATAAAGGAATAAAAAATGGTAAGAATTTTGAGAAATAACAATAGTGGCAAGAATACTTCCATTGTTTGCTTAACAGCCAGGCAAATAAGGAAAATTTTAGTCTTGAAAATTGGGAAGTTAGAACATTCTGTGCTGAACTTAATCATGTTGAAGAAAGTGAACATTTATCCACAAATAAAAGACAACAGAATTAGTTTCAACATGATAGAGTCTAACCTGTTCCTACTGATATTCATATTTTGACTTAGAAGACTAGACAATGGTGTCCCAAATCATGAGATAAAATAAATCCCATTGAGAAGAAAAACATGGATAAGTTTTCAGCAGTCTTAGTTTCCTTTTACAAGTTAAAGCAGACCAGTAAACCCAAACAGAGCTAATGTTAACAAAATTACATTTGGATGATAATGGGTGACACCCATTTATGCAGAGCTAAGATTTATATTCACATGAGGAAAAAAAGCATAAAAGTAACTTTTATTTTGGCAAACTGAGCCAAATCTAATCAAGTCTCTAGATCTATCAGTTTACAGAAATACTGGGGATAGAGAACCACATCAAATTGTGTACCACAAGAATACAATCAACCAAATGCAGAAATATAGGAAATTCTTTAGAAAACCAATCCAATTCCTTCAACCAAAAAAAATGGCAATAAAAAAGGAGTGGAAAGAGAGGAATTGTTGTAAACTGACAAACTTAAAGATGTATCAACCAATGCAATGTATGGATACTGTTTGGATCCCTATTTGAACAAACCAACTGTAAAGATGTGTCTTTGAAACAATTAGGAAACACTGAATACAGAGATAGTAGCAGATATTACCAAAGAATAATTGTTAATTTTGTTAGGTATGATAATAAAATTATGGTACTTTTTTTTAGATATATTTTTGCATAGATCATACAATGTCTGGGATAAGAGGCATATTGTCTGGGAAACTGAGTGATGCATGTGGGGAGTTCATTACAGTATTTTGTAACTTTGTGTGATTTTATATGAAATATTCCCTAATAAAAGTCTTAAAATTTTATTCATAACAATGAAACAGGATTTAAAATATAACCCACAATTGTTTGCCCCTTGCCATAGTGACTGTGAAAGTATGTGTTGAGATGAGGCCTCATTAACCTTAATTTGGGAGTGACTATGATAGGTCAGAGGTCCTCCTTGCTCATCCACATGGGACAAGAAACAAGAAATACCGTGAACAAAAGTAAGTATTTGTTATTTTAATCCACCAAAGTTCGAGGGTTCTTTTATATTGAACATATCCTAATTCAGATGCCAAGGTATTCTGTATAGATTTAGCAATGTCAGGAACTTTGATAAGCTTGTTCATTCTTATTAAAGCAGAATTCCTTATCACTCTAGGAATCATGGGCCAGAAGCCACCTGATATATTGCTGACAATATGCAAACATTTTCTACCAGTCTTCGTGTAATAATCTCAACTCACAAGTAACTTCTTTAGTCTCTAAACTAGTGAAGAACTTGAGTTGTAACTACTTAGAAACATGCTGTCTAATACAGTTGATACTGTCAATGTGGCTACTGATCATCTGGAACGTGGCTAGTCTGAATCGAGATGTAAGTATAAGATATATACCAAATTTTTAAGACTTAATATATAAAAAGAGAACACAGAACAGTTTTAAATTGATGATGTGTTAAAATGCTAATAATTTAGACATAGGGTTATATAAAATACATTATTAGAATAAATTTCATCTGTTCCTTTTTATCTTTTTAATGTGGCTATGAGAAAATCTAAAATTACATCTGTAGCTCATACTTTATTTCTGTGAGACAACACTGATTTAGAAACCCTGCATTTTGCTCAATGGTGACAAGAAGGAAAAGAAAAATATGTACAGAAGACCAAAAAAAAGGCAAAGAAAAATCTAACTTAGACTATTTCTAAGAATCATTTAACTGAAAAAGAAAATCTTTGTATAATGCTCATCACAGACATAGACAAATGTCTCAAAATCTTATGTACTAAGCAACTGGGATATAAGGAAAAAAAACAGTAGCAACCTAAAACAGATTAGTAAATAGCAAATAATACATACAGCAATGAATATGTAAACACACTAAAACAATACCATTTTTTAACAAATGAATGAAATCAAAGATGTTTTCTTGGATTTCACATAGTCTACACACCTTTAGTAGGAAATTCCCAGGAACAACTTAGATTTAAGTAAAAGTTTACCTAAGATATGAAAAACCAAAGCCCAAGTAAAGAACAAGATACTAAGATGAAATAAAGCCCATCCCTTTGCCTAATGGTAACTACTCATTACAGATGAACAATCAAATCCACCCCTCCCACAACCAAGGTATAATAAAAAGGAGTCATGACTTTCTATTATTTTTGCTTCTTATATCCCAGTAAAAGGAAAGGGGCACTGCAAAGTTTTTCACCAGAAGAGTGTATTTCCCACGTTAAATGACAAGAATCTTTCTGGCACACAGGAAAGTTGTATGAATTTTCAGTTGTTTCCACAGTCTGATATATAAATACTATCAGTGTTCGAGATTTTCAGGCAAAGGTATTTAATATAAAAAGCAAGCTCCAATTTCAGATTAACAGTTCCTATCTAGAACTTTTACTCCATCTTGTGGAGGTAAAGGGTATTAAGAATTTTAAAAACTCCAAAGAAACTTCAAAAGCAGCAGTTTTAACAAAAAAAAATGACATGAGAATAATTTATGATATCCCAGTTATAGTTGTTTCACATCTAGAAACTGCATTAAAATTAATTAACAGGAGCTACCATACGATCCAGTAATTGTGCTACAGGGTATCTACCCCCAAAATATGAAAACACTAATTCGAAAGGATATACGCACCCCTATGCTTACTGCAGCATTATTTACAGTAGTCAAATTATGAAAGCAGCCCAACTGTCCAATAGATGAATGGATATGGGCGCCTCGGTGGTTAGTCAGTTAAGCACCTGACTCTTGATTTCAGCTCAGGTCATGATCTCAGGGTCATAGGATTGAGTCTTGCAGTGGGCTCCCCTCTGAGCGCCCTTTGCCCCTTCCCCCCTTTGCCCCTTCCCCTGCCTGCACATGCACATGCTCTCTCTCTGAAGTAAATAAATAAATCTTTAAAAAAAAATAGATGACTAAAGATGTGGTATATATATAATGGAACATTATTCAGGCATAAAAAGGAATGAAATCTTGTCATTTGCAACAATATGGATAGATCTAGAGAGTATAATACTAAGCAAAATAAGTCAGTCAGAGAAAGACAAATACTATATGATTTCACCCATTCAAGAAACAAAACAAACGAAAAAAGGGAAAAAAAAAAGAGACAAACCAAAAGAGACTCTTAACTATAGAGAACAAAGAGATGGTTACCAGAGCTGAGGTGGGTGGGAGGATGGGTTAAATAGGTGAAGGGGATTAAAAGTACACTTATCTTGATAAGCACTGAGTAATATACAGAACTGTTGAATTACTATATTGTACACCTGAAACTATAACACTGCATGTTAACTATACTGGAATTAAAATATTTTTTAAAATTGAAGAAATTTTTTTAAATTAAAAAATAAAATTAATGAGCAAGAATAAGTAAATATAAATTGTGTAGTTCATCTTTTTTTTTTTTTTTAAGATTTTATTTATTTATTTGAGAGAGAGAGAGAGTAAGAGAGACAGCGCAAGAGGGGGTAGGGTTAGAGGGAGAAGCAGACTCCCCGCCGAGCAGGGAGCCCGATGTGGTACTTGATCCCGGGACTCCGGGATCATGACCTGAGCCGAAGGCAGTCGCTTAACCAACTGAGCCACCCAGGCGCCCAAATTGTGTAGTTTATCTTAACCAATCTCTTTAAAGAGACTATTTTCATAAGACCTAAATATTCTGATAATAATGCCATGAAAAGACTGCCTAAAAAGGTAATATGGAATCTGAGAACCTAACCTAAGAAAGTTAACTAGAGATGTGCATTGCTCTATTATTTATAAGAAAAACTAAAACCAACAATAACCCAAATGTCCACAGGAACCCACTAGTCTAACCTCCATGCATCAGGCATAACATCTGCTTGGTTCACCATGTATCCCAGAGACTAGCAGTGTCTGGTACAGAGTAGGCACTTAAAAAGTATTTGTTGAACTGAATTTTTGGAGACACACGGTTGCCAACTTTTAATTGGCTTACTTGTTTGTATGTATGTATGTATTTCTTGATTTATTCAAAAGATTTATTTATTTATTTGAAAGAGAGCGTGAGGAGAGGGGCAGAGGGAGAAGGAGAGCAGCAAACTCTGTATTGAACACTGAGCCGGACGTGGGGCTTGATCTCACAACCCTGAGATCATGACCTGAGCCAAAACCAAGAGCTGGACATTTAACCCACTCAGCCACCCAGATGCCCCCGCCTTGTATTTCTAAAAGGATTATTTTAACTTCCAAGAATAGGAAATAAAAAATTAGTAAATTATATATCTCACAAAAATACAAGGATAATAAAAAAGGTAAGCACCCACAAATTAGCAAAAAGGTCGATCAAAAAAACTCATTTCATAGCCCTTAGTATTCTCATTTCACTCTGGAACAGTAAAAACCTCAAGGACCAGGATTAGCCTTGTCTGGTTTGGGGAAATCTCTGCCCTAAGTTATGTTTCCCAATTTTCTCTTCTAACAATACAGAATAAGAGCATATTCCTTCATGGTGCAATTACTTGTATATACATCTTGTCTCCTGTGCTCAAAACATCAAATACTTTCATTAGAAAAGGAATTAAAAGGATTGAAGTATCTCAATGCTCTGTATAGCCTCCACATACAACCAAGAGTGAAGAGATGACTCCTGATCTGTACCACCCCTTGCTCCCACCCTAAAGCCAGGACTGCACCAACCAAATCTAATTTGAGATTATGAAAACTATCTCATCATGCCAATCTCTCTATGGCTCCCTATACCACCTCTTTCAGATTCCACTTCTCATCTTAACCAATTCCTAAAACCTTTCTGTCATTAACCTCTAGAACTCATACTCAGTCAATAGCAAAATCTCCTATTCTGAACATCTACTCTAAACTTCCACTGTACTTTCTCACTCTAATTGAACTCCAACTGGATGGACCCGAGACTGAGTGAGATACCTGCCTTCCTTGCTACTCCCAGACTCTTCACTTGTCTTCTTCCCTAAAACAACTCCAGCTTTGAAACTCCTGTCATCAGCCTATTAATAGCAATTCTCACTCAGAGGCAATTTTGCCCCTCTTCACAGCCTGGGTATATTTGGCAATGTGGGAAGACATTTTGGTTGTCACAACTGAGAAAGTGCTACTGGCACCTAGAGGGTAGAGGCCTGGGACGCTGCTAAACATCCCAAAATGCAAAAGACAACCCTCCACAACAAAAAAATTATCGGGCCCAAAATGTCAATGCCAAGGTTGAGAAATCCTGGCCTATAGTGATCCTGATCATTAATGCCTCCTACAGACCTGCATCAACTTTTCTCTTTCCATCATTCCCACTGATATACAAACATGCTGGAATGTTTCACATTTAAAAATCTTTTTTGACCTCACATTCCCTTCTAGCAATTACCACTTTTCTCAACTGTCCTATGCAGGAAAAACCCTTTTAAGTTGCTCTTACCAAAGTTAGTAATAACCTTCATGTTGCCACATGCATTGGTGACTCCTTAGTCCTCAGCATTTGTCCAAGTTAATTCCTGCCTCCTCTCTGAAAACAGTTAATTCACTGGTTTCCAAAACAACACAGATCTAGTTCTCATATCTCACTACTGGTTGCTTCTTTCTACATTATATTGTTGGTTCCTATTCATCACCCAGAATTCTAAATGTTGAAATGCCTCAGAGTTCAGTTCTTGGCCCTCTTCTCTATTTATATTCATCCCTTTGGTGGTCTCATTTTATCTCTTGGCTTTAAATACCATCTATAAATGGACTACTCTTAAATTATTTCTCTAGACCAGATGTTTCTCCTGAACTCTAGACTCATACATCTAACTATTTAATATCTACTTGAATATCTTAATAGGCATCTCACATTTAACATGTCTAATACTCAGTATCTGATCTTTCGCTCGAAATTTCTCCTTCCATGTCTCTATCTCAATAAATGACATCTGTCCATTTGCAAAGGCCAATACTCTGGACTCATCTTTCACTCTTCTCTTGGATCTGCATCCAATTCATCAGCAAATCCTATGCTATGCATTCCATATATTATCATAACCCTCACCATTTCCATCCTGTTGTAAGCCATCATCATCATCTCTTGCTAAGATAATTCCAACAGCCTCCTACTGGTCTCTTGACTCTTCCTATGCCCTTTAAGGAGTCCATTTTCAGCACTGCAGCTAGAGTGGTACTATTAAAATGTGTATCAGATGCCACTCCTTTACTCAAACCTGCATTGGCTCCCCATTTCCCTCAAACTGAAAGTCAGTATCCTTATAATGGCCTATAATGTCCTATGCTATACTGCTTCCCATATCCTATTTAACTTTGCCTCCTGCTATTTTCCCCCTGCCTTACTTTGGCCACCTTGGCTGCCTCGCAATCCTTGAAACATATTAGGCATTCTTCTACCTAGAAAGCTGTTCTCTTCCACGTAGCTATGTAATCCACTACCTTATTACCTCCTTTAGATCCTTCCTTAAATGCCTCTTTTTCAGTGAGGTCTTTCCTATTTTCAAGTTACAATCCTGTTCACCATTACCTGCTTTATTTTCCTCCAGAGTATTTTCCACCTTCTAAAATGTCATATATTTCATTTTAGTTCTTGCCTATCCTATCATAATGTAAGTTCCAGGAAGACAAGAATATTTTCATTTGCTTTCTTTATTGCTAGAACCAGGATCTAAAATGTTTTGTCAGACAGCACACCCTCCAGTAGTGGCTGAATTCTTCTTCAGCCTCTTACCTGACTTCCTAAAACTAGCTTCCATGTTCCATTACTCAGGGTTTAATTCAGTAGTCGCTCTGATTCTTCTTGCCCTCTCAACTGACTCAGAGTTGCCTAGTATTTCATTGACACTCATCCTTACAATCTAAAATGACACAGGACTCTAGGATACAGAAGGGTACAGAACTGCCAATTTTCATCAGTAACTCTGAGATCTGATTTATTTAATAAATACCTTATAGCTAGAATCTGGGCTTTAAAGAAATAAACCAAACAAAAAACCATCTATTATGTTTTTCATTTCCTTTCCATATGACATTTCAGTCACTCTTTGCAATAATGATACCATTATATACTATAATCCCTAGAGGCCTGGGCTAGAAGTCAGTAAATTAGAGTGCTAGTTTTGGCAGAGCCAATGATTTGGATTCAAATCATTTAACTTCTGTGTCTAAAATTTTTCTATCAAACGGGAACTAGTCTGGCTTTATTACATAGTGCCTTGTACAGAATTTATTTGTGACCATATTTTCTTCCCATTGACTTTAAAGATTGGGCCTGTTTCATTTATCTGTGTATATCACATGCTATACACAATATTTAGTAGATGAATATATGCATGAATATAAATACAGATTTTTGTTTTAAGCATGATTTTACATATGTGGAATTACCTCAAAAAACATATGGTACAATATAAAAAATGCTATTTACATTTACCATAAAATGAGGCTTAACTGATTCCCAGGAAAATGGAAATTATCGCTTTCCTCCCCAGAGAGAAACATATTTATTTACTTCCTCACTATGGAAAAAAAAAAAAAACTACTTTGTTAGAAAAATTTTTTAAAGTCACTCACTGAGGGGTGCCTGGGTGGCTCAGCCGGTTAAGTGTCCGACTCTTGGTTTGGGCTCAGGTCATGATCTCAGGGTTGTAAGACTGAGCTCTGCCCGCATCAGGCTCCACACTGGGCATGGAGCCTGCTTAAGAGTCTCTCTTCCCCCTCCCTCTGCCTTACCCACCGACCCCAACTCGTGCTGTGTCAAAAAAAAAAAGCACTCATTTTCCTTCATTCCTTTTCTCCCCATCACTGCCAACAATACAAATAATCTTACACTTTAAAGATAAGTTTAGAACTTTACACTTCAATGCTTCACTATTCTCCAGCATCCACACCCAGTGATACCAAATTCCATCACTTTTTTGTTCATACTTCTCAGCTCATTCTTCTCACCTGTGTCTCTGTAGTCATGACGTTAATTTTAAATTAAAAGGACCATTGAGTATTACTACATTTTAGTAAAATGTGGTATATTTAGCCTCTTACCAGTACATCATGCACCAAGGCTTGATATGTCCAAGTATGGTGTAAAGGAGTCGCCAAATCTATGTTTCTGTCAACAAGGACTAATAAAGGCCTTTGGAAGCTGTAAATATATTAAAAAAATATTATGTAACTCTTAATAACAGTTTCTACATCTCAATTTTTCTAATACTTTCTGGTTTTATCATTTGGACATGAACAGTAAGTATGCTAATATCGACATTCCATAAGTATTGCTTCGGACTACTCAGAGCCTGTGTATAATGCTAGATTATAAGTCTTGAGGAACTGTCTTAAAGAAAAATATCTATGCAAGTACTTTTACAGAATAATATTTATAGTTATCAAAGTAAGAATAAGTTGCCTCTACTTAGATTTGTATTTCACATTTTTTTGGGAAAAAAAGGAATAGTTATTGTCAGTTTCAGAGAAAACTATTAGAGTAGGATCTTAAAAATTTACAAAAATGTTTGACAGTTTCATAAATTACAAATTGCAACTTTTTTCTGTAAACACAAATTCAAAAAGCAGACTCTAGAGAAGAGCCTCATGAAACCATATCCCATTACAATATATAAAACTAAAACATTAAGCCACGATGGTACCTAATTATATAATTATTCACTTACCAAACACTTCATATGTTGTTTACTGCGCTATTACAACTTAGATGTGAAATAGACTATACTTAAAGCAAAGTGAGGCACAAAGTCATCTGTTTTCCTATGTCTCCAAAAGTTGTAAAGGTCTGCTGTGGCAATACCATATCAAGGGTATACATCAATTTTCAAAAGATACTGTTATATGATTATATTAACTATTCATATTTTGTCCTGCAAGAGAACTCTATTTTAGTAACTCATTACACTGCACGGATTAAAAATGCACTGCACTGATTATAAAACTCTGCAATAAATAAGTAGGAGTGGCACCCTTACCACCTACTATCATTTATTACTCCAGAGCTAGGTGAAAGGCAAAGAAAGATAGCCTATGGCAAAGTTTCTTAATTCAGCACTACTGAGATTTGGGGCTGGATAATTCCTCATCATGGGGGCTTGTCCTGTGCATCGTAGGATGTTTAACAGCATCCTATAATGCAACCCACTAAATTCCAGTCGTATCTACCCAATTGTGACAACCAAACATGTCTTCAAGCATTACCAAATTCTTATTGAGGATCATTAACCTACAACTGGATTCAAATGTCCAAAACAATAGTCCAACAAAGTTGCTGACCCCTAATTAAAATAATTTAGAAATGCACCCAACAAATTAAAAATAAGACAACTATATTATAAGTTTTTAGAAATTATCCAAATAAAACAGTGCCTTTATGTGGGTTTCTAAGGCTTTTATGAGAGCACTATAGAAAGGGAACTGTTAAGTAAGAGATGCTACAGTGGGTGCTTCTGTTGGGTGCCTGGGTGGCTCAGTTGGTTAAGCGACTGCCTTAGGCTCGGATCATGATCCTGGAGTCCTGGGGCTCCCTGCTCAGTGGGGAGCCTGCTTCTCCTTCTGACCCTCTCCTCTCTCATGCTGTTTCTCTCTCTCTCTCTCTCGCTCTCAAAAAAATAAAATCTAAAAAAAAAATCAGGTGAGAATTTGATATTTCTGCTCTCCTTAATGAGAAGCATTCTGAAGAATTCTGAAGCAATGAAATCACAGAAGAGTTTAAAATAATGTGGGGGCTGAGACAGTTGGAACAAACAACTGAAACATAATGTTAGTGTTAACTCCAAATTATAGGAATAGTACATAAGACAGTAGGAGCCATCTAAACTGACTTGAAATGAAGTCTATGGAAAGTTACCACAGAATTATCATCCCTGGAGGTCAGTTATACTGACTATCAATTTATTTTTACAGGCTTTATTAATTAACTTAAAACTGGGGGTAGGGATTAATTTTCCAAAATACTGTCTATTCCCTTTGAAATAATTCTCAGCCATTTGTGTGGGTTTCTTTACTTCTTCACCCCAATATTGTCCATTATTTTTAATAAACAAGTATTTCAATGTAAAAATGGAAATTAGTTGATAGGTAGAAATAGACATAAGCATCACAAGTTTTTCACTTACTTTTGTCATTACCAAGAGGCTTAATGATAACTGAAATAAAATGGCTTCTGACCTTCAAAGCCATATAAACAGAAAAATTTCTCCTACAGATGAGAAAAATGCAAAACAATTTTATGGGGCTTGAACTCACAATCCTGAGGTAAAGACCTGAGCTGAGATCAAGAGTTGGACACCTAACTGACTGAGCCACGCAGACGCCCCCAAAACAGAAATTTCTAACAGAAGGTAAATTAAATATTCCATTTGTATTTCAAGAACAAACTGAGTCAAAACCCTGATAAAACATAATACCTGAATTGGCCAGCTCCAAGTGTATCACCTGTAAAAAGACTGTTTCTTGCATCTCTTAGATTTTCTCGAAGTTTCTTATCTAGTTTCTGAAAAATCAAATTTGATAATAACTCTTAAAAATTTCACAGAACTTTATATAGGATAATAAAATGTGTTATTATGAACATTAAGAACATAATGTGTTCTTAGTTTCATAACTTAGAAATCTGGAACTTCTT
Organism: Halichoerus grypus; assembly: GCF_964656455.1. Classification (NCBI taxonomy): domain Eukaryota; kingdom Metazoa; phylum Chordata; class Mammalia; order Carnivora; family Phocidae; genus Halichoerus; species Halichoerus grypus. The sequence goes on along the minus strand of NC_135719.1, from coordinate 87,777,078 downwards.
TACAAAATAGCAATTCTAAAATCTAAGTATTTTAGTTTCTTTACTATTCAGTAACATCATAACTTGGACTTGAAAAGACCAATGCCTTTTTTATTGTGACTCAGGCCTGGTTTCACTAACAACCACTTTCCACTGACTATTTTTACTTTGGGTACAGGAATGATCTGCAGTAATAAGCCACCCTCTTACCCAATCATGACTCTGTTTTACAAGGAATGTCTCTATATAGTGATGGCTGCAAGAGGCTCCAGAATAGAAATGGAATATGTGAAAGAAAGCAGCCCTCCATCAGTCAATGATTCATTGTGGCTAATAAAACTAAAAAATGTTAGTGTATCTTCCATCTTTCCACTTACCCTTTCCTTTTCAGTAATTCTGTAATTTCTCTAATCCCTTATTTTTTAATCTTTAAAGCAAATTTTTGAATGCCCAGTTTATACTGAATATTTTACTCCAATATAATGGGATAGCAAATGCACTGCATTTTAAAAACAGTTATGATTGTCAATAAACATTTGCTAAATGAAGTTAAATATAAAATGATCTGGGGGATCAAATAAGCGTTACTTGGAGAAACAAGGCAGAAAGACAAATACACATTTTAGTAAAAAAGAAACAGCTGGAATAGCATGTCGAAGTAAATCATTTTTCTCCATCACATAACAGCATACGATGTTTACTTTTTTTTTGGTGTAATCCCAATGCCGTAAAATAAGAATATTTGCCTTTGGTACTTAATATATAACCCATAGCAATCACATACTTAATATTAACAAAAACACTTGAGGCACTGAAGGAAAACAACTGATAGAATATTACTTGTCATCAATGGATATCTGTATGAACTCACCACTGCTACCATTTCCGCTGCTGTTCCTCTTGAACATCTGATTATAGGAACAGCACCTATTTTAACAACAGATGTTAGCAATGATTTCAGCTCTTAATATTCAAAATGGATATCTGTAAAATACCTAACCATCAAAAATACAAGAGAAGTATAAAATTTCAGGCTAGAAACATAAGAGGATTTATTATCTCAAGAGTAAAATCAAGGTTTCAGAAATAGACCTTTCCATTCAAAAAGAAAATATTAGGGAGTTAAAAAAAAAAAAAAAAAAGACCATTTTTATATGGTGTTGGCTAATCAGTGTGACCAGATTTTTTCAGTGAATTAAAACTAAGGAATCAAAGACTGGCATTCAGGGCTGGAAATTAAAGGAGAAAAATATCTGAAAGGAGGGAGCCCCAAAGCTTACACGTAAATTCTCCTCAAACTTCTGTTTATATCCTAAACTATTCATGGTATCTCTCTTTTCCTCAATTTTCTCATTTGTGAAATGAAGAGAAACTTTAATAATTTAGTGTAAGGGTCATTTTAACTAGGGTTTTCAGTGTCTGCAAAATTAAAATTGCAATTCGAAGGTTTCTAAACAGTAATTAGTAATAGTAAAGCATAAAATCACACATTAGACACTGAACACAAGGTAGCTATAAGTAAATTTAGATGTACCAAAGAAATGTTTAAAATTCTGAATATAGTGGATTAATGGTATACGTAAATTTAGTGTTTTCTGGAACCTTGGGAGTGTGCCTTAATAGTTACAGTTATCTCCATACTTAAAAGTGTATTTGAAATTTTTCCTAATGGAGTATTAAATATTTTGAAGAAATAACTAGAAAGATTTGAGAATTTACCCAGAGTAACAAAAAAGCAGAAGAGGCTGTCAACAATAGTGTCCATAACAGTTTCCATCTCTGTGTCTGTGATATCTGGCCTGTTAATAGCTAAAATAACATAGAGAGAAAAAAGTTACCAAACTTCTATGCCTTCATAACATTTGTAATAAATACTCAAACAAGTAAAATTTTTCATGTGTTACACTTTTAAGTGAACAAGTATCCATTAAAAACTATACTAACTCAAAAAAACCCCAGAGCACTTCAGTATCAGTAGGAGTGAGCAGTATCAACACCAGAGTAGTACTAAGAAAAAAATCTGCCACATAAGGTATACAAAATTTTTGTCAGAGCAAATAAAAAAATAAATATCATATTCCATAATTTTATTCACAAACACTAGATGGCCTCAAGAAACTACTGAACTTATTACCCAACTACTGTCAGAAAGGACAATGCAAATCAATTATCACAAGCCCAGTGTCCCATATCATTTTTTTTGTATTACAGTAAGTTATAGGAACTTCTTTTCTGAATTTGCATGTCATTCGTGCACTGCGGCCATGCTAATATCTGTATGGTTCTAATTGTACTGAACACTGTACTGAAATGGTTTCTAAACTTTAGTGGGTATAAGAATCACTCTAAAAATATGAAAGAAGAGAAAGTTTCACTGGAAGCTATTAAAAATTCAAGATTCTTAGCCATTTCCCCCAACGATTCAATTCAATAGATCTGGATAATTCTAAGAAATCTGCAATTTTGACAAACACCTCAAGTGATTCTTAGGGCTACACTTAAAAAAAAAACAAACATTGCCATGAAAACTATACTTGACAAAGACCTTGCCTTACTCCTCTTCCATCTCTCACAATACCTAGGCCTAGTATTTGACAAATAGATGCTCAATAAATGTTTGTTAAAAGACTGACTGGACTAAAACATTATCTATATAATATTTTAAATTTCCCAACACCCTGAATGCGAAAACAAATATAAAATTCAATACAACTTGTGATTATCATGAGAGGAAAGCAGAATCCAACTGTATATATTAAAGTATTTAAAGAAAGTATGAACCATCCAGAGGACATAAAAATAATAAAGAATTCAACCACGCAATATAGAATCTAGATGAGGAAATATACTGCTACTTGGTGTTGCGGATTCAAATCAGAAGACAGAAATGACCAAAAGATACAATGTGAATTATGTAAATTCAAGGGACACCAATCCAGGGAAATACTCAGCTCATTCCATCAATCTAAGATGCAGGTAAGATCCAAATGGAAGTCTCCAGCCCTTAGGTTCTGCAACCTGGTCTCACACCTCTAAATAAGAACTGACTTGAAGAGTCAAAACATTGCCCATCAATAACCTCAACTCACTTATGTTAACAACTTGGTTTGTCTGAGATAGTAGCCTGACTTTGAGAAGATAAAATCTGCTTCCTTTAAAAGGATAAATTTCCAATCCATGAAAAGTAGGTGAAATAAATAAAATCCATGACACTAACATATTATGTTGGGAGTAATCTGTTTATCAGTTGAAGCACTTGTGATATTTGAGAGGATTTGGCATATAATTATGTAATGAATAAGAGCACTGACTCTGGAGTGAGTGCCTCGGTTTAGTAATCTGGTTCTGCCATTTCCTTACCAAGTTACTCAGTATCTGTGCCTAGGTTACTTCATCTGGAAAATGTAAGTAATAATACTACCTACTTCACAAAGTTACTCGGAGGAGTAAACAAACTTACATTGTAAAGTGCTTAGAGAACAATCTATTATTATTATAAATATACTATTGAGAATCTGGGCAATTAAGCATACAATTATACTTTAAAATTAATAAACTTATACTTTAAATTTAATAATTTCAGACTTGTGATTCTTTAAGTTGAGAGGTATAAGAAAATTAGTTATATTTATAAGTACCTGAAAGTGTAATGAATTTAGACTCACTATAAATTTAATTACTTAAACAAATTATTTAAATATTTGGGCAGATTTTGCTTATTAGATTTATAAATTTGTCTGGTCTTATATTTAAAATACTTAAAAATGAAAACACTGAATTTACAAATGCAATTTAAACTGTTTAAGGGAATTCAGCAAACCAAGTTTGCTGACTAAGCTTGTTAATTGGGGCTCACTAGAATCGAGTCTGTTCAATCTGAGTTAATTGATCACAGAAAAAGTTAAGGTGCTTGCTTGTTTTTTGCTGTTGTTATTGTTGCTGTTTTTATTGAACACCTCATGAATTTGCATGTCATTCGTGCACTGCGGCCATGCTAATATCTGTATGGTTCTAATTTGAGTCTATGTGCTGCTGAAGTGAGCACAAGGTGCTTTGTTTTTATACAACCATATTTATAAATAACAATTTATAAGTTTCACTTAAAGGCTTAAGGAAAAATAGGTTTTATTTTTTTATTTTTTAAGATTTTTTAATTTATTCATTCAAGACACAGAGATACAGAGAGAGAGAGAGAATATGAGCAGGGGGAGAAGCAGAGGAAGGGGGAGAAGCAGGCCCCCCGCTGAGCAGGGAGCCCAACGCGGGCCTCGATCCCAGGGCCCTGGGATCATGACCTGAGCCGAAGGCAGACATTTAACCATCTGAGCCACCCAGGTGCCCCGGAAAACTAGGTTTTAAACATGTAACTTAAATACTTAAGTAGCTAGTTAATTAAAACTCAATTAATTGTAAATAGACTTCTGTAAATAACAACTATTGTCAAAAATCTCCGACACGGGCAATTCAGCAAATGCTTACACCCCTTTAGGGATGTTGTTTAATTTCTAAAAGACAGCATGCTATGGAGCTCAAGAAAGTCAAAAACTGATGTTCCCTTCTCTCAGGGAGCTTAACATCTGGTCCAATATTTCCTAATAGGGTACCACTGGCATTTTGGGCAGAACAATTTTCTGTTATGAGTATGGTTTACAGACTGCAGAACATCTAGCATCCCTAGTCCCTGCTCACTGAATGCTAGTAGCAGCCCAACTTAACGTGACAATCAAAATATCCTTACATATTTCCAAATGCCCCCTTAAGGGGCCATACTCTCCACTTAGGAACCAATGAAATTCTAGTCAGCCCCAAACATCTCAATCCTTAAGCAGCAAATTAATGATTATTTGAATGAACTGGCTAATCATATCTACTACAGCCTGTATTTTTCTTTAAAATATCTGAAATCATCAGTGGACATAACGTTTCAGTTAAGCAAGATGAGTAACTTTTAGAGATCTGCTATAAACACTGTATCTAAAGTCAACAATACTGTATTGTATACTTAAAAAGATTAAGGGACAAATAAAAGTGTTTTGCAAAAAAAAAAAAGCAACATAGATAATAAAATGGGGCTTGGGTGGTGTGTGTGTGTGTGTGTGTGTGTGTGTGTGTGTGTGTGTGTACACTAGTTTTAATCTACATCCAGGAATGGTCAGTTTACCAAAATTTTGAATACAAACTCCAGAGGTGGTTAGATAGCATTTGATCAAATACCAATATTCAATCCACTAGTGCATGAACAGGGTATAAGAATCAAGGGAGTCTAACAACCTGTATTTGAGAAAGGCACCTGTACTTCATTCCATAATAGTGCTATAATAACTGTTGACAAAGAGCAATATTAGCCAACCTTTTCTGAGTCCTTATTATGTGCCAGGAACCTTTCTAAGCATTTTACACATACTAATTCATTTAATTTCCACAAAAACTCTGTGAGGTAGATAGTATTATTATCCCCACTTTACAGATGAGGAAACTAAAGCACAGAGAAGCAGAGTAAGTTGATCTTGTCCAAGAGTCAAAGTACTAGAAGATACACTGAATCCTACTACTAAAATACTGTCTTATTTGCCATGAATGAACCATTCACGCAAGCTGCTATGTGGCACCTAAAAGGTCAGAGAATTGGTACTTCACTGAGCTTACAAAACAACTTTATTACATGTTGCTTACAAGTGACAGAATTCAGTCTGAGACTTATTTTCTTGGGTGTGCTTTAAAAACTCTTTTAGAGTTCTACTGCTGTAATCAAAGCTGGCTTTTGACTGTACCAAATATGCTATTTTTGTTTACGGTACATCACTCATTTTGTTAACGACGAATTATAATATTCCTGTTTTTACATACCACGATATGAAACAAGCTCCTTATTTTGATTACATAATACAAACATATCATCTTCCAAAGTAATAAAATTGAGATACTGATCAAAAACCTAGAAACAAAAGAAAAGGTTTAGAAATCAATTTTACAACATATTTTTTTAAGTAGACTCCATGCCCACTGTAGGGCTTGAACTTATGACCCTGGGTCCAAGGGTCACATGCTCTACCTACTGAGCCACCCAGGTGCCCCAATTTTACAATACTGAAAGCACACTTAGTTTGATTTAATCAACCAATGGTAAAAATGGAAAAAATTATAATTATATTCAATAACTAGAAATTATACTATTGTAGCAGACTGCCTCCCTGAGTAAGAATGAGGAGTTAGTATCAAAAAGGAATGTAAATAAGGAGGGCAGTAATATTTTCAGAAAACAAAATTTAAGAAGATACAAAAATATAGATATAGATATAAAAATTTGTTTAAAGACTGTGGTGGGGATCGGAATTTATATTAGTTCTGAAGAAAAAAAATCACAATTTCACATTCATTTTAATAACATTTTCCTAAGAAAGTCATAGTAACTACTTTTCCACCTTGAACACTTATAAAGAAGTTATACTAGTTCTTTAGAAGTGCAAATCAGGGGAAAAATTAAGAAAACTCTTTGAAATATTATTTTATTTAAAATTAATGATAAACTTTGAAAAGAAGAACATTAAGACATAGGCCTCAAAAACTAATCAGTAGTAGTTAGTAGACTATCTAAATCTAACCAGTGGGAAAAAATGGGAAGTAAATACATAGTTGTTTAGGCTTTTATTTGTCCTATATCATTTCCTAGAATTTCATGTCTTGTCCAAATTCAAGAAGCACAGGGCACAGTAGGGCTATAACCAAGAATACATTTACGGATTTATTTATAACTAAGCTGAACCTATCTAAAAAGTAACTGTGATGTAGAATGGCCGGCCTGTCCTAAGTTCCTTCTTTCTTATAATACGCAATATAACTTCTTTGGATTCTCTCTTCTAAGTAGATCTGAAGATAGTATGGTGACTATAGTGATTATAAATAAATAATGTCAATATATTTTTAGTATAATTTATAACAACACAACTGTCAAACTATTTCTAAGTCAAGCTAAAAAGATTACAAATCCTAGCCTAAAACAAAGACAGATTTCCGCATTTTATTTTTATCTTTCAAATTCATTGAATTATAGGTACCTTTAGTTTGGTTTATTTTGCCTAGTTCAAACTGTAGATAATTTGCATTATCAGAACTCTTTCTAAAAGTAATGAGTCTAAATATTTCTTAGGTTGATTTGGTCCTCTGTAAATTAGGCACCTAAGTCAATTAACAGGTTTCAGAATATACTAAATTTTACATTAACAAAATGTCATCAGCCAACCAAAATCTCTTACCTTGGCTACTTGTGTTACTGCACTGGCCGCTAATGCTGCATTTGCAATATCTTCCAGTTTACTTCTTGAAATAGCAGAAATAAAATTTAAATAATATGATTCATAGAGTTGATTTCGCAGATCCTAGAAATACAATGAATACTTCATTCTTATGAGCAAGTATAAAGGATGACCACAAATAAAAATCTTTTAGATAACTACAGGAGCAAGATTTTGTCATTATATAAATGACAATAAAAAAAAAATCCCAAGAGAAAAAAGTCATGAAGAAGTACTGGTTATTTGGTTGCCAGATATAATGGACCTATATATTAATAAAGTTATAATATTATCAATAAAATTCTATTTTAATTACAATATCACATAAAACTGCTTGAAACAGTATATCTGCGTTTTTCTTAAAAATATCCAGAAATGGCTCTCATATAGTAAAATGCTTATTATATTTTGCAGATACTATCTTCTACTGCTCTATTCATGTAGTAATACAACATTATTTCCTTTGCTGTTCAGACATAATTCCAATGACCAATTCCAGAAGTATTACTTCTCAAACATCCAAAAGTAGTATAATTTAAAGTTATGCAAATTCTTAAATCAAATTTACTTATGTTTTTAAACTCTAGGCAAATAGATATCTAAATAACCATACAAGCATACCTTGTATATGTTGCGGGTTCAGTTTCAAGCCACCACAATAAAGAAAACATTGTAACAGAGTGAGTCAAATTATTTTTTGGTTTCCCAGTGCCTATGAAAATTATGTTCATATGATACTGTAGTCTATTAAGTGTGCGATAGCATTATGTCTAAAAAAAAAAGAGTATATACCTTACTTAAAAAATACTCTATTGCTAAAAAATGCTAACCATCATCCAAGCTTTCAGCAAATTATTACTGATCACAGATCACCGTAACAAATATAATAATGAGAAGTTTGAAACAGTGTGATAATTACCAAAATATGACAAAGAAACATGAAGTGAGCAAATGCTGTTGGAAGAATGGCACTGACAGACGTGTTTGATGCAGGGTGCCACAAACCTTCAAGTTCTAAAAAGTGCAGTATCTGTGAAGCACAATAAAACAACGTATGCTTGTATTTGTTTGAACCTAAGATACTGTCCATTGAAAGAAGCACCATTATGTACCACCAAGAAAGAATTAATGCTGCCAATAAAATTCTATAACACACCATCAATTTTAAGATGCATCTGGTATCAGAGATGTTTAAGTGTGAAAAACAGAGGGTTTGGAGCCTGTGTGAGGAAGGCTGCTGAGCAGGGCAGTGGTTAAACAAAGGTTGCGGGACTGATTAAAGGATGAAGGACTGAGAATTAAGGGGAATGAGAAAATAAGTCAGTACGTGGAAGATATTGGGAGTTATGTTTCTCATTGTCATAAAAAGGAGTTATAGATTTGCAAAGGGAAAAAGAAAAAACTAGGATGAATCCTGTATTTCTGAAATGAAACAGTTTTAGATATTACCTATCTGTCTTTTTATCTAGAGAGATAAGGAAGACTTCTAGAGTTAAATATAGATATAAAGTGTGCGTATATATACATACATATATTTCCTAGTTCTGTCCATTGAGATGTCCTAAGAACTCTAACACCCTCGTAGCAATGCCTATGCCTTACTGCCAGTTGCTGATTTCTAAATACCATTCTCTACAAAAAACAACCAGGGCTCCTTAGACAAATGGCTGAATCTTGGGCTAGAACAGAGAAAGTATGAGATGAGACTGAATAATCTTATTGTGCCTAAAAATAAGGAAGTGGTCCAAGAATGATGGAGACATTGCAAAAGGACACAGAAATTGAACAAGGTTGCAGGATATAAGATCAACATATAAAAGTCAATTGTGCATCTATACATTTGCAATGAGCAATCCAAAAAACAGAATTAAAACAATCCCATTCACAATAGCATTAAAAAAATATGAGGGAATATTTTTAACAAAAGAAATGTAAAACTTTTATTTGCACACTACAAGACATTATTGAGAGAAATTAAAGAAGATCTAAACAAATGAAATGATATTCCATGTTCATGGATCAGAAAATTTAATACTGTAAAGATGACAATGTTCTCCCCAAATTGATCTACAGATTCAATGCAATCCCTATGAGATGCAAGCTCCAGGTAGCTTCCTACAGAAATTCACAACCTAATCCTAAAATTAATATAAAATTCAAGGGACCTAGGAAAGCCAAAACAATCTGGAAAACAAAGTGTAAAGTTGGAGGAATAAATTTCCCAATTTCAAACCTTGCTACAGAGCAAGAGTAGTAAAGACAGTGTGGTATTGGCATGGGACAGACATAGAGATCAGTGGAATAGAACTGAGAGTCCAGAAATAAACCAATGTATCTATTGTTAATTAATTTTCAATAAAATTGCCAAAACCATTCATGGGAGAAAGAATAATCTCTTCAATAAATGATGCTGGGTCAACAGGACAGCCACATGCAAAAGAATGAAGTTGGACACCTCACTCATACTATACATAAAAACTAACTCAAAATGGATCAAAGATCTAAATGTAAGAGCCAAAAGCATAAAAATCTTTGAAGAAAACATGGAGATTTGGCCATGGTTTCTTAAATATGACACCAAAAGCACAAGCAACTAAAGAAAAAATCAACTTAAAACTAAGTTTAAAATCAAAATTAAAAATTTTTGTGCTCCAAAGGATACCATCAAGAATGAAAAGACAACCCACAGAATAGGCAAAAACATTTCCAAATGATATACTTGATAAGGGTCTAGCATCCAAAATATAGAAAGTACTCTAACAACTCAACATTAAAAGAACAACCCAATTAAATACTGGACAAGGGATCTGAATAGACATTTCTCCAAAGATGTACAAATGGCCAATAAGCACATTAAATGATGCATATAATATCATCAGTCACCAGAAAAATGCAAATCAAAACCACAATGAGATAACACTTCAGGATGGCTATAATCAAAATGTCAGATCATAAAAAGTACTGATAAGGATCTGGAGAAACTGGGAGCCTCATAGACTGCTGGAAAGAATATAAAATGATGCAACCACTCTGGAAAACAGTCTAGCAGTTTCTCAAAAGGTAAACCATACACATGCATATCCATAAAAATATTTGTGTGTGGGGGGGCACCTGGGTGGCTCAGTCGTTAAGCATCTGCCTTTGGCTCAGGACATGATCCCAGGGTCCTGGGATCAAGTCCCGCATCAGACTCCTTGCTCCGTGGGAAGCCTGCTTCTCCCTTTCCCACTCCCCCTGCTTGTGTTCCCTCTCTCACTGTGTCTCTCTCTGTCAAAAAAATAAAAATCTTGAAAAAAAAAATTGTGTGTATTCTTCAAATGCTACATAAACAACAAAATGAAAGTAATATTCTATATAAAATTTTGTTTCCCGCCTTAAAAAAAAAAAGGTTAACTATAGAGTTATTTGACCCAGCAATTCTATTCCTAGGTGTTAATGGACATAAGAAAAATAAAAACACATACATACACAGAAATGTGTACAAATATGTTTATAGTAGCATTATTCATAATAGCCAAAAAGTGGAAGGGACTGATAAATCCTATCTCTTTAAAAAATGGCACAGTCAGGTTTATTCAAGATAAAAAAGAAAGCTGGGCATCATCAGCTACATAGGACACAAAATATGTGACCTTCGTTAACAATTTAAATACAGTTGACCCTGGAACAACACGGGGGTTGGGGCGCTGACACCTTGCACAGTTGAAAATTCACGTGTAACTTCTGATTCCCCAAGAAATTAACTAATAGTCTACTGTTGACCAGAAGCCTTACTGAAACCTAGTCAATTAACACATATTTTGTATGTTATATATATTATATACTGTATTCTTATAATAGTGTAAGCTAGAGAAAAGATTAAAAAAATCATAAGGGAGAGAAAATACATTTACGATACTGTACTGCAAAAAACCCGCCTATAAGTGGACCTGTGTAGTTCAAACCTGTGTTGTTCAAGGGTCAACTGTAGTAATTTGATTCAATAGTCAGCAACAAGATGCTAGCAGACACTGTTAGCTACTTATCTAATATCCATTTTCCCCCTCTTCCTTGCTATAAGAATCCAGATTTTGTTTGGGGACAATACACTCATTTAAATATTAACTTTTGCACCCTCCTTTGAAGTTAATTCTATCCAGTGAAACATAAATAAATTAGAGTCTTCTGGGCATTTCTGGGAAATCTTAGCTTTCCTGATCAAAACGAACAGTTAGGACTGGCATAATTTATTTCCCCCTTCTTGCTTTGAACATAGATGTGATATCAGCCTCAGCTGCCACACAACATCCAGGAAGCAACAATCAAGACATTTAAAAGGAGAAACCAAAGACAACAGATCAGAAAGACTGAAGGAGCTGGAGTCTTTGACTACTTTATAAAACTATTATACCAGCTTGGACTTCCTACTCCCAGACTTCCTATTATCTTAGAAAAATACAACCCTATTTTTAAAGTTAATATAGTTAGATTTTCTGGGGCACTTGGGTGGCTCAGTTGGTTAAGCATCTGCTTTCAGCTCAGGTCATGATCCCAAGGTCCTGGGATCGAGCCCTTTATGGGGCTCCCTGCTCAGCGGGGAGCCTGCTTCTCCTTCTCCCTCTGCCCTTCTTTGCTGCTTGTGCTCTCTCTCACTATCTCTCTCTCTCTCAAATAAATAAATAAAATCTTTAAAAAAAAGATACATATAGTTAGATTTTCTGGTTTTTAAAGCCAGGTTAAGTCCTAATCAATATGCTTCTTCAGCCAAAAAATTTTAAATCTTTCAGTCTCTTTAAAATTCAAAGATAGTCTCAAAAATTAAAGTGGGAAATTGGGTAAGACAACTTCTGATTTTTCACACTGGAAATCTAAGAAATTTTTAGTTTTTATTTATTTGATACAGAGAGAGAACACAAGCAGGGGGAGCAGGAGAGGGAGAGGGAGAGTAGGCTCCCCACTGAGCAGAGCAGAGAGCCCGCATGGGGCTCGATCCCAGGATCCTGGGACCATGCCCTGAGCTGAAGGCAGCTGTTCAACCAACTGAGCCATCCAGGCGCCCCCTAAGAAATTTTTTTTTTAAAGATTTTTATTTATTTGTTTGTTTGTTAGAGAGAGAGAGAGAGAGAGAGAGAGCGAGTGCGCACAGCAGGGGGAGCGGCAGGCAGGGGGAGAAGCAGGCAAGGGGAGAAGTAGGCTCCCTGCTGAGCAAGGAGCCCAATGCAGGACTCGATCCCAGGACTCTGGGATTATGACCTGAGCCGAAGGCAAGCGCTTAACTGACAGCCACCCAGGCATCCCGAAATCTAAGAAATTTTTTGGAAAAAAACCTGTTTCCACATTACAGGGTCAGGAAATTAAGAACCCATATTACCTGGCACATTCTGTCAATATTTTCTTCAGTTGGCATTACAAAGTACACTGCAGGAACATCTGGTATAGGATCTCGATCAGAGTGCAAAAGCCTAAAAGACATAAAGAACATAAAATTCATTTTTTTCTTAGTCACTTATCTACAAATATAGTTTAGAACAGTATTTCTCAAACTAGGAATTAACCAGTTCAGGGACAAGAACCAGTATACTAAAAGTGCTTGCTGAAATTAATCATTTAACCCAGCTTTTTCCTTGTATCATTGCTAATATTATTTATTAGTAAGATCCTAATGTCAGTCTTCATCTCTTCTACTACAATCACGTTATTTCTAATACCAATATTCTTCCTGAAGAACTAAAGCACATTCAATACCAATTTTATTTCCAGTTTTCATAGAAATATGGTTGGGGAGTGCAGTTCTGTAAGAGGGTAAAAAGAAAGCTGGAAGAGTCTTTAAAAATAATGAAAAATTTTGGGGCGCCTGGGTGGCTCAGTTGGTTAAAGCGTCTGCCTTCGGCTTAGGTCCTGATCCCGGGGTCCTGGGATCGAGCCCCACATCGGGCTCCCTGCTCAGTGGGGAGTCTGCTTCTCCCTCTTCCACTCCCCCTACTTGTGTTCCCTCTCTCACTGTCTCTCTCTCTGTCAAATAAATAAATAAACTCTTTAAAAAAATCATTAAAAATATAATAATGAAAAATTTTAACCATAAATAAAATCAAATATATTTTTTAAATGAAAGATACATGAATGCTTCCTTAAAACTTTAAAACAATCTATTTTTTTATATTTATTGCATCATAAGAGAGTGAACAAGAGATCTAAGTATTTCATAGATTATACCACCTGATAGTTTTCTCCTACAATTCAGGGAGTATCTTGATTCAAATATCCCAATATCAAATAACAAAATGTCTCTATTCTTCACTTTAAGATTCTGCTATCCTTGTATCAGGAAATATGACAACATGCTCTTTGTACAATAGTCTAGTCATCCTATGAACAATCTTCTATATGCAGTCTTCCTATACATGCTTCTCTATTGTAGTCACCTCTCTATAAGGAAGAGAGTGAAAGAGGCTGCCGCTGTGTCTGCATTTCATGACTTCCTTCCATCTGTTTGGCTGCTGCTACTGACACCAGAAAGATTACACCGTTATGGCAGCCATTGTTTGTTATCTTCTTATGCTGGCTGTCCAACTGCCTAAAGGGCTACAACCACCATTTCATCTTCTGGAAACTTAATAATTATTATTTTCTACAAATCAGCCTAAACCAGCTTGCAGGATATGAAGTAACTGACGAAGTATTCTCCAGCAAATAGGGAAGAATAGTCAGAGGCACCATGCACAGAAATTCACAAGGGCAGCTGTGTGATCTTTTCATGTTCTGGTGACAACAGCAACAGGTAGCAGAAAGAATTTATTACTCTCAAACTGGCAGACTAGCTTGTCACTCCTTAAGGAAGTACTAAGGCTCATCTCTGTTAGTCACTGTTACTGAGCCATTATGGCTCAGTAGACAAACAGTAGAGAATTCATGGTCAAGCAACCTGAACACTGCTACTAACTAGCTGTACAATTATGGGACAATCACTTAAACTCTATAAACTTTAATCTTTTGTTAGTAAAATAAATGAATTAATAATCAGTTAGGCAGCAATAGTAACCAATGCTTATTTTTTTCATCTTTTTTTTTTTTTTTAAGATTTTATTTATTTATTTGACAGAGAGAGACACAGCGAGAGAGGGAACACAAGCAGGGGGAGAGGGAGAGGGAGAAGCAGGCTCCCCGCTGAGCAGGGAGCCTGATGCGGGGCTCGATCCCAGGACCCCGGGATCATGACCTGAGCTGAAGGCAGACGCTTAACGACTGAGCCACCCAGGTGCCCCAGTAACCAATGCTTATTAATAAATCACCATTTCCAAGGACGACATCAAGCCAAATATTCAGGTAGGAAGAATGAACACATTACCAGCAACAAATTTTTATTTTAAGTTTGAAATAAAAATGAAAGGAAAATCCGTATTCCATATTTCATCAAACCTAAGGTGCTATCAATTTTAAAACATATTATTAAAATAATTCCTGTTAAGGGGTGCCTGGGTGGCTCAGTCGTTAAGCGTCTGCCTTCGGCTCAGGTCATGATCCCAGGTTGCTGGGATCGAGCCCCGCATCGGGCTCCCTGCTCGGCGGGGGGCCTGCTTCTCCCTCTCCCACTCCCCCTGCTTGTGTTCCCTCTCTAGCTATGTCTCTCTCTGTCAAATAAATAAATAAAATTTTTTTTTTTTTTAAAGATTTTATTTATTTATTTGACAGAGAAAGAGCGAGAGCAGGAACACAAGCAGGGGGAGTGGGAGAGGGAGAAGCAGGCTTCCCGCGGAGCAGGGAGCCCGATGCGGGGCTTGATCCCAGGACCCTGGGACCATGACCTGAGCCGAAGGCAGACGCTTAACGACTGAGCCACCCAGGCGCCCCTAAATAAAATCTTTAAAAAAAAAAAAAAAATAATAATTTCTGTTAAAATTGACAGAAAAATGCTGCCAATTTAACCATGACATAGCATTAATTAGAAGATAGATCCTAATTTCAGAAATATAAAAAAAGTGAAAAATATATTTTAGAATTAATGCAATATAATATTCTATTAATTTAAAACAAATGCTCAACATAAAATTGTAGAATTTAAGAATTTAACCACATTCTGATATGTTACTCACTGGAAATCTAAAACCACATTCCCACTAAAAGAGCACATTTCAATCCAATATATCATAACATAATAGAATGAGAACTGGTTATAACACCATAAATAGAACAAAATGCAAATACGTTAGAGTATCTTGGATTCCTTCAGTACATAAAAGTATTAGTATGTATACATGAGTACAGCCCTTCTCCAGATGTTCTATTCAGCCAAGTCTACAAAGCAATGCAATTTGTTTTATTTATCAAACATATCAGAAGTAATAAAATCAAATACAGTCAGTAGTTAAGAAGACAACATAGATAGGTCCTATGGTGATTAATAGTGATTATTTCATAGATACTTATATTTTTCATATTAATGATAAACTAATTTAGATATTCTTTTTAAAAAGTATATTTAAATTGAAGAAATAAAAAATTTTCAGAGATGGAAGAGACCTTAACAGAACCAGTTCTTTTCCTTCACATGAGAGGGTAAACCAGTCTGTATGAAAAGACACAAGAGAGAAAATTTAAATTCTGAAATTATAAAGTCTCAGATTGAGAATTATTTTTAACTTCAGAAGTAAATAGATAAAAGGAGATAAGAGAAAAAAAACATTGTTTTATACAAGTACTGTAGCTAGTATTATTTTCTCTATAAATGTCCCTTAATAATTTGATTTCAAGGTGGCCAAATATAACCTTTAACAAAGTATCTGAAAACAAATGTCATTATTAGAAATATGTCATTATTAGAACTCACAGATGCAGAGTGATTCCCATGTCTCTCAGCTCTTTCACAGACAGCAGTGGAGAGATGATATCTTGGCCAAATCTGTCATAAATGAGCACCTAGTTAAAATTAAAAAAAAAAAAAAAGTGTTTTTGAGTATCAGTGAACAGTCAATGAAGAACTCATATTAAGACAATGCTGAAGTATATTTTATTTTAATAAATCATGTATGCTGAATTCTTTTACTTACCTCAATTTAATATTTTCCATCTTTTACTAAAATGTACATTCATGTCCTAATCTATTTTTTAAAGCATGCTCACTTAAGGCTGAAATAATATTACATAAATTTATTCTCCTAAAGTATTTTTTCTAGGATAAAAAAGCATACTAGAAACTATAAAATATTCATCCGAAACTAATAATAAAGGACTCTGAACATACAACAAACTCACATATGCTTCCCCACAGAGTTAGCACATATCTTTTCTAAAAAGAGAAGTAAAAATTAGTCCCTCTCAAAACTGATGTGTAACAAGTATAAAGAAAATTTGGTAATTTAAGCATCTCAGGTTAATAATATACTCATTTAAAAAATTAAGTCCCTCAAGAGTACTTGCTAGCCTTATTGTCATACATTTTTCCACATTCTAAAATATTAAAACTGACATCTTTGAGGGGTAGTAAGAACTCTGAGTCTTCTAACTCAAAATTACCTTTAGAGTTAAAGCAAATAAAAGAGAAACTTCAATTAGTGTTTCTTCATAACTACCTCAATAATTCTTTATGGAGTAAGAAATTGCTAATGAGAGGATGAAACATGCTTGTCATAAAAAAATGCTTTTGCTATATGCCAGCATTTCCTTTAGAAAAGCTAAAACTGGAGGCATCTGGCTGGCCTAGTCAGAGGAACTTGCCACTCTTGACCTTGGGGTCATGAGTTTGAGCCCCACACTGGGTGTAGAGATTACTTAAAAATAAAATCTTTAAGGGCGCCTGGGTGGCTCAGATGGTTAAGCATCTGCTTTCGGCTCAGGTCATGATCTCCAGGTCCTGGGATCGAGCCCCACATCTGGCTCCCAGCTCAGCAGGGAGTTTGCTTCTCCCTTTCCCTCTGCCTCTCTCTCTCTTAAATGAATAAATAAAAAAAAATCTTAAAAAAAGAAACGAAAAGCTAAGACTCTTCTGCTCTAGTTATAAGAAGTTGGATGTTTCATCTCTCAAAAGTCTTCCCTCTTTAAAACTCCGTATATTTGTATTATTAATCTTGTATAGAAGAATGGGAAAGGAGAAAATTTGACACAAATCTGTACCCAAGAAATTCTCAAGCTATTTAATTCAAAAGCTTAATACAGGCTTTAGAAACAATAAATGAGCATTGCTTATGCAAGGGGCAATTAAGAGGATGCCCACAAATAAACATGAAGAAGGTAAAAATTAGGGGATACTCTGAAGCTTAACTTATAAATTCAAAATAGATGACTTTAACCACCTTTAGAGTTAACCCAAAGGAATTAAAAGGACTCATCAGAGTTTTCAAAACATCCATAATAGTAATCAGGTTGATCTGTTCTCAATTATTAGTAAAAAAGAAGTATAAAGTGACTATAAACTAATAAGTTTAAACCTAATCAGCTGTATTCTAATCTCTTCGAAGAAAGAAAGTAGGAAGTTTAGAATGAAGAAGCTCAAAGGACAGGAATTTTTAAAGGTTCTCCAGCATTTCTCAAAGGAGAAAGATTACAGATTGCTTTCTAGTCCAATTAACAGTTTCCCTGACAGTTTTATAGATCATAAACTAATAAGCTGGCATTCTAGTTTACAGATCACTCTCTCATGAGTTGGTTAAAACGGACCAGTCTCCCTGAATCTGACTAACCTTGAACAAGCTTGCAAGATCCAAATTCAGGACTTGCAAAGCTAAGGAACAAAATATCAACCAGACTAAAGACCTACTAGTGAGAGCCAAGAGATCAGCTGGATTCCCCAGATGAGTATTACCATCCTTGTCTGTCTCCCTCCATAAAGTGTTTATTAAAAAGATTCACATTAAGAGGCTCCTGGGTGGCTCAGCTTGGTTGAGCATCCGACTCAGGTCATGATCTCAGGGTTGTGAAATAGAGTCCTATGTTGGGCTCCTCATTGACCGTGGAGGCTGCTTAAGATTCTCTCTCTCCCTCTGCCCCACCTCCTCCCCCCCACCGCTTGCTCACATGCGGACGCTCTCTCTCTTTCAAAAAAAAAAAGAAACCATGTTTAATAAAAATACATTACAACTAAAATGTGCTACTGTTCAGCATTAACAAGAAATTTCCTCCTGAAGAGCCAAGAAAAAGGAAACAGTCCCCATTAAAATAAAGTCTCTTACCTTCCATACTGGTTCTCCAGTGCTATTTTTAACATGAGGCACATTGAAATTCAACATACGCTTCAAAGCCACTGGAAATGAAAACAGTCTTATTAAATATTATCATTATTTTTCAGGATTTCATTCCATGCCCCCCGCATTTATTACTCACCACCTCAAAACAAAATGCACAAATCATTCCAGTAAAACTGATTAATCAAATGACTGGATATGCAGAAGCAGGATAAGACTTTGTAAGACCATTTCATCAACAGTTAACTGGCAAGTGTTGGGGAGATTTTTCTGTCGCCAGATGAAAATGTGAAAAATGTTCAGGAAGAAGCCTTTCTCGTTTCTCATGACAATCCCACACTACGTTTTTTTAAGTTTTTAAAAATTTTAATTCCAGTATAGTTAACATAGTGTTATATTAGTTGCAGGTGTACAATATAGTAATCCAGCAACTTTATACATCACTCAGTGCTCATCATGGTAAGTGTACGCTTTAATCCTCATCACCTATTTCACCCACCGACCCCCACCTCCCTTCTGATAACCGTTAGTTTGTTCTCTCTAGTTAAGAGTCAGCTTCCTAGTTTGTCTCTCTTCTTTTTCCTTTGCTCGTTTTGTTTCTTAAATTCTACATATGAGTGAAATCATATGGTATTTATCTTTTGCTGACTGACTTATTTCACTTAGCATTATACTGTCTAGCTCCATCCATGTTGTTGCCAATGATAAAGGGTTAGCATCTAAAATATCTTAATAACTTATATAACTCAACAACCAAAAAACAAATAATCCAGTTAAAAAATGGGCAGAAGACATGAACAGATATTTCCCCACACTACATTTTATAAAGATGAAAAAGAAGTTTTATCAACTGCAAACTTGCAGGGGTCTCAATAGACAACTGGAGCTGTTGTCTATTTACTGTTGGGCTGAAAGCACAGATCAGAATCACTTGAAAAACAAAAATTATGTATGATATATTTAAGTGGTTCATATACAAAACCTTCATACAGCAGGTCTATGTTGTAGTTATCTTGCAGTACATTTTATGACCAATTTATCTCATTAGATTCACAGAAAAGTTGTATTGGTTTAATATTATATGCTCCATGGAAAAAGTGAGACTTTCCCATAGATATAGTAGATAACTCCTGCTAAGAAAATACACAATTTCTTTTTTTTCTTAATCAAACAATTTTAATCAAATGAATAGTAAGCAGTAAAAGTGCAATTGCATGAAGAGCCCCATATTTCACATGTTCAAACTGTTTTCCAGTGTCTTTACTTGCAAGGTGTTGAAGGTGGGACCCACTCTTGAATCTTCTTTCTAGTGGTAGAATAAGGTACATATTGTTCTGGAGTGCCACTCACATTGAACTTATGTTTGTCCAGATGAATTTATGAGTAATAGGTGGTTTTGTTGTTGGAGGATCATCGGTCATACAGTGAAGCCAATGATGCACACAGAAGGCTGTGGCTTCCATCTCAGGTGATCTCTTTACTTGCTCTCAGGAAGCCACATCCAGAGATGGCCTTGTGGAGGGGCCCACAGGAGTGATCGCAGAAGCAAATCTTGGAGGTCTGCCTACAGCCATTCAGGGGGCACCATGCTTCCATCCACATCCCAAAATGTGTTTTTGCCATTCGTTTCAGTAGTATATATAACCCATCGGTGACGGCCAAAAAACTGCTTGTTGTCTTCATAGTATTTGTTACCATATTTGTCTTCCCCCACTAAGGTACCAACCCTCACATCATTTGCCCTGAAAAAAACCCGTAGATAGCCCACATTTCAGGGCCTTGAAAATACACAATTTCTAAAATCAAAGCAGTTATGTTCTATATGTTATTGTACTTTGAGGTTTTTATTGCTCATCTTTATGTGTGATAACAGACTCAGAAACATTTCCTAAGGAAAATAAAAATCTCAATATACTTTTATGTGAAGTCAAGAATGCCAATATTGAAGGAAGGGTAGTAGTTAGATAATTTAATTTTTAAGATTGTCAGCCCTGAAATCTACCTGGCTGATTTTTAAAAGCATTTGTATTAGACTTTATTAATATTAATCTACAAGTCAAACTCCTACCTATATAATACTATATACTGTATACTATATATAGTATATATAATTTATCATATAATATTCAAATCACCAGTGTTATCAATTTATAGTAGACTGATTCATTCACTAGAAAAACTTCTATTAAATACTTACTTCTTTAGGTAGGTAAAGTACTATCAGTGTACATACAGACATGACTTTTTGGTAAAATGTTAGTAGCTAATGCCTAGCCAATAATACACACTGCCAATAATTTACAGCTGCTTCAAAAGCTTACAGATATTATATTATATAAAAACACACATAAACACACAAAAAAACCACTTTTGTATTTAAAACTGAAATAACATAGAAGGCATAGAGGGTGCTGCAGAATTAACTCTCCCACTGAGCTTTAATGAATTCTTCCTCCCACTTCCAGGTAATATAGACATCACCACCCTGGCACCCATGGCCTAAGAGAGAGAAAATCTTGTTTCTGGGAACAGCTATTCATATTCTTGAAACAGGACAACTAGGAAAAAAACACAGCCTGGCCTGCATGTGAGTCCCAGGAGTTCTCTAGAGCTAGGCCTTATCTTACTGAAAAAAAGGTGTTTTAGCAGATATTCCATTTGCCTTCTCAGTCCCATCTAGGTTAAGTTTCCTCAACTCCGACCCTTGGCTAACTTGTTAACAGAGATTTTGACACAGTGGATTTGATTTAATAAAGTACAGGGTCTATGTTTAAAGAATGTGTAAGAATATAATTTTACTTTCATCAGAGTAACTCCCTAAAGGCTTAAATCATTGCTTTTAACTGAAATAGCAAACTAGTTTTCTTTACTGACCCTAAATATACCATCCACAGTTCTAGGCTTGGTTAATGTAGTTTCACCCTTACCTGGAATATTTTCTTCACTCATTCGCTATATATTCAACTATACTTACTATTCATTCAACAAATGTTTAGTGATTGTTTACCATCTGCTGGACACTGCTCCAGCTGTTGGCACTAAACACACAGATGGAAAAAAAAATGACCTATCCTCAGAAGCTTTCATTTTAGTTTGGGGAAAAAGACAACAAAGTAAGTTAAACATGTAGCATGTGAGATCATGACAAGTGCTATGAAGAAAAACAAAGGAAAGAGGGAAGAGAGAGTTGCAGTGTAATTTTAAGCAGGGTAGCCGACAAGGGTCTCCTGAGAAGGTAACATCTGAGTAAAGGTCTAAGGGAGGTGAAGGAGTGAGACACCCAGTTATCTCTGAAACACTATTCCAGAAAGAGGTAACAAATAAAAAGGCTCTGTAGTGGGAGCATTCTGGTGTGTTCAAGGAAAGAAGAGAGTAATAGGGAGTGAAGTCAAAAAAGTTAAGTGGGGAACAGATCATTTAGGGCCTTGTAGACCACTGTAAGATTTTTTTGGCTTTTACCATGATTGAAACGGGAAGCTGTTGGAGAGTTCTGAGCAAATATGTGGCAAGATCACTTTGGCACTGTATGAAGAAAAATGAAGAGGAACAAGAATATAAAAGCAAGAAGACTATATAAGAGGTTAATGCAAAAATTCATGGTGTTTTGGACTTGCGTGATAGCAATGACAATAATCAGATTGTGGATATATTTTCAGAATAGAACTGATAAGATTTACTCACAGATCTAATACGGGATATGAAAAACAAAAGTCAAGAAACCTTAAAGGCTTTTGACCCGAGGAACTAACTACAAGGATGGAACTGACATTCTGATCTAAGCAACAAGGACGGAGTTGCCATTAATTGATATGGTAGACAGAGTTCAGAGGAAAGGTCTAGGGCAGAGATATAAATTTGGAGATCATTAGCATATATATAGTACCTAAAGCCAAGAGGCTACATGAGATCACTACAAGAGAGCAGTTGATCTGTGGCTCCCCAATGTTGAGAAGTGGGGATGTTGAGCAAGAACCCTCAATGGAGAGGCATGCGTGAAAGGCTACGGTTACACAAGATTCTGCCTGTTGTACTAAAGGTAAGAAGAGAGAGGGGAGTGTTCCAGGAAACTTCCACAAACGAGATGACTTTTGAGGTGACTTTTAAAAGATAAATATTCTTCAAGCAGGCAAAGCAAAAAACAGGCATGCTAGTTACCCTCCCTATACCTTAGTTTCCTCATCTACAAAATGGAGACAATAATACATGTAAAATCACAACAGTGCCGAGCAATATTAACTGCTCAATATCAGCTATTATCTATCCAAATAGATTGCAAATTCTTCTGTATCACAGTGTCCCGTACTTAGAATATTTGAGAATTCATTTTGATTTACTTCCCAAAACATTCTCAACAGTCATCAGGGAAATGTTTACTTCTGCTCCTATAGCACATATACAGGGTTTTACCTTTCTCTAAAAATATGAACTCAACTAGAGTAGTAATTTGATAAATGATTAATGTGGCATAACCTATCTAGTTATAAGGTGAAATCTCACTATAATGAAGTTTATTTCCACAGAAATCAAAATTATACTATTAGATTTTAATATTCTACAAAGTTTCTGCATGTAAAAATTATGACCATACAAATTTCATTTTTCGAAAAGCTCCTTTGTATTGGTTAAGTCTTCCTTGATATGCTGTTTTATTTTAATATGTAGTATGACCTAATTCATTGGGCTTCATTAAGCTGTCAGAACCATACTGCAAAGACAAGTGGGGCTTCTATTTGCTTACAGATAAAATGTACGGCAGGTATTTCCCTAATTTTATTTAAATTATGCTTAACTTTATCTGATAGCTTATACTAAATTACCTAATGGGAAAAGCAGGAACACAATTCCATATGCACTCTGTCATTACTAGATTGAAATCTATCAATTTTTTCTTTGAATTCTAAAGGAAGGAATCAAGCACAACCAAAATCCCTTCTGTAAGCCATATTAATTGTAACCATTTATTTTTCATTTCAGATTAACATGCAGAACATGGTTACAAGTGACAGAATTTCCAAATATGCATATTCTTGATGGGTTGTTTCTACTAGCTCCTCAAACAGCTTGCCAACTTTCAGGACAATTAGCTAATAGGCATAAACCATTAGTTTGTAGCTAACAGGTATAAACCATGTTTATCAGAAGTTTACAAAAAATAAGGAAAAACAAAGTCTCTAAGATGGAAAAAATATCGAAGATCAAGGGAAGAAATATGTACCCTAAAAAAAAACCAACCAGATTTCACTGTACAAATGGAAGCTATAACTGCTCTATCGAGGATGAAACTAATAGTTTTAAAATACTAATCTGTCAAACGGTTAAAATGACAAAGCTACTAATTCATTTGATTTTTGCCATTCCTCAATTCCATTCCGGCAAGCTGAAGAAGGAAATCTTTATCACTAGGCATTTCTCTTCAGATACCCCCAAAAGACTGGTCCAAAGGAGAGAAATAGCAGAACGTAAACTGCTCTGAAAGAATACCTAAATTTTGTAATTGTGGAGGAAGTGCCAAAAACGAAACTCCTTCAACATTAAAACTAGCAGAGAACTGAACCACGCACAGAAACAAACCCAGAGACTTCATAGGTGGCAACAGAGGGGGGGAAATGCCAGCTACCATATCTTCTTGTGATGCCCTTCTGACGCCCAGTAGAAAAGAGACAGGAGCAGGCCCGTAGCAAACTACCCACCCTGAAGCCCGTTCTCCTGAACCACATATGAGGGATCGAGTTCTCAAGCCACTGGCATCTTCCCTAAAAACTCAAAAGGGGAGGGGCTCTCAATGCTCTAGAAACTGGACTAAGCCTCTGGAGGGCCGTCTCTGAGCTGCACGCACCGCGACCGAGGGAGGGCGACAAGCAGAGGAAGAGGCTGTCTCCACCGCAAGCGTAAAACCGCAGGGAGAAGGGAATAAATCGTACCGGTTTGTCTCTCTCGAATACTGGCCCCTGCAGCCGCCGCCATCTTGACTCCCACCATCCACTGCACGGTTGGCGAGGACAACCCGAGGATTACGTGGCCACCCCGACTGCCCCGGAAGCAAAGCCCAGAGGGGCGGGCCGAGGGAGGCTCTCGCGGGCTGGATCCCGCCTCCTTCAGCTTTCTTCAAAACTTGGCAGACCCGGGGAGTTAATACCTGAACACCTGGTGTTTACTTTCAGCTGTGAAATAGTAGGGATTTTTATCCTATCTAATGAAGCCACAGCTTCTCAAATCGTAGCTGCTTTAAACCGAACTTTTAGGGAGGAGCGTGGTGTTAGTAATTAAATACTAAATTGGTCGTGGTGTTAGTAATTAAATAGTAAATTGGTCGTTTTCAGATCTCTTAAATGTTGAGAATGCTCTAGGGGTTTAAGGATCACTGGACTAAAGTAAATGAAGCTCCAGGAACAAAGTAGGCGTTTAAATGCTAGCTCATTTCTCCGTTTCCAAGTGCAGTAGAAGTATCCCCTTTGCCCCCTTTTTTCGGGGAAACAAGGCAGTTTTGGAGCATTGCTCTAAATTCTGGCAGATTTCTCAATCTCATCTGTTAGGGAAAACGGTTTAGTTTTATGGTGTTTTGCCTACATGAACACAGGAACTAGGAAGGTACAAAATGGCAAATTGGTATCCTCCTCCCTTTTAAGTAACTGCAAGATCACATAACATAACGGGTGGGGGAGGTTAGTGGACAGAGCTGGTATTTTAATATACGCGTGAAGCCATGTGATGACAAAACGTATGCGCTATTGATAACTGATTTTAGTTACTTTTGTGTAAAAAAGTTTTTCGACTTTATCGAGGTGTAACTGACAAAATTTGGAAAGTAAAGTTTACATCGTTAATGATTTGATAGAAGTATAACACTGCGAAAGGATTCCCCCTATCTAGTTACCACATCCATTACCTCATATATTTCTCTTCGTTTAGGTGAAAATATTTAAAATCTACTCAGCATATTTCAATTATACAATAGTTATCAACTGTAGTCACCATATTATGTATTAGGTCTCAGACGTTATTCATCTTACAGCTGAAAAGTTGTCACTACATCAAATGAACTATATGTGGAATCTAAAAAAAAAAGGGCGCCAAATTCATGGACACAGACCAAGAGTGACTACCAGGGGCTGGTGGGTGGGAAAAATAGGTTGATAAAAGGTTATGAACCTACATTCTTTACCTTTAAGAATTGCATCATCTCTCATTTTTACAGCTAATTGGCATAATCACTAAGAAATTTACTGTTGGAGTATTTACTGTTTTCTTCAGTGTTATTTTGAAGGAATATTTTGAAGGAATCACCAATGATGTAAGTGTACTGTAATTAAACAGAAATGACAATTCCTGCCCTAGGGGAAAGTTCTACTTCATCGTTTGTCTTCATGGAAAGTAAAACATACACTTTATCATCTTCCAATATCTGAAAGCCCAATCTTGTTCATTTGGGTACTTTCATTTTCAAATGCAAATCTATCAGCTAACCATTTCAGTTCTATCACAGACTTCTTCCTAAGACTGTGAGTCATACTAATACAAAACATTAAGACAATGTTTAACATTTATATATAGTATATACATATGAAATGATAAAAAGTGTTCTGACCAAGGAGTGCACAGAAGGTGGGCAAAAAAAGTATAAAAAAATATATCCCGCAAAATAGTGGCAGTAGACAAATAGAACCTGTAAGGCTGAGATTGAGAGAGGAATTTGTTATGCATTCCTAGAATCAGCAAGAATCAAACTATGGTTTCAAAGTGTTAACCTAATTTACTGTAGACTTTTAACTAACTGGCTATACCTATCCAGATTTTTGGCTTAAATAATTTATTCTGGCAAACAACTTTTTTACATTAGGGAATAGTTTTAACACAGAATGTCTCAGAATGGCTCATTCAAGAGAGGTTCTCAGGTGTCAGCCAACAACTGCTTATAGGATCTCTCAAATATGAAAAAGATCTTGTATCTATTTAGTATTGTCAGAATCTTGACCTCAATAAATCCTAACAAGTTATTTAACTTAGTTCATATAAGCACTTCACATTTAGTAGCATGAACGTATTTATTTAGGAAACGTCATTATATCATGTTTTCTGGTTACATCTGAAGTCAAGAAAGGGGGAGGGGAGAATAGGCTGCCACATCAACTATCACCTAGCATAATATCTGGCATACAGTAGGTATGGGAATATGTTTGGCAATTGGAAAAGATAACAGTCAAAATGAGAACTTGAAAATTGGGTCTTTCCAAAGCAATCCAAATTTTTCTAAACTACATATACATTCAAGTAATCCATTATTCAATGTGTTCCACTTTGTATTGCATTACTTGAAGCATAAAACTTTGTATTGCATTACTTAAAGCATAAACACTAGTTTAATAGCTTATTGTAAAACTAACAATGAAGAATGTGATAATCCCTATATCAAAGAATTACATATAAATAGAATTTCTGTTCTAATCATTTTCTTATAATGACTAAATACTAAAGGCAAAGTCATGGAGAAAACTTACCTATTATAATCTCCTTTACTTAGCATTCAGCATTGAGTTCCAATAGCTTCCACAAATTTAGGGAAAAAATTATTACAAGTTAGGCATAAAGTAGAAGCCAAAGTGAATTCTCAGGTTAGTAATCAAATGAAGGCTTTTTACTTGACCCAAATAATGGCTTATTCATAATATGGAAATTAAATATTACAATGTATAAAATCATAACCCAGTTTCTGACAAGATATTTTAAAGAAACTTTAACCTTAAATACTAAAACATTAAAACGACTAAGTACAAGAATAGTAAAGAATTGTATAAAAGGTATTCACATGAAGTTCCCATACTAAAAGTTTTTAAAAGTGTCTAAAAACAATGAATTTAAAACTAATCAGACTATTAACAGTAAATGTACAATAGATGACTTTATGGTTTTCCTTAATATTGAGAGCAATAGAAAACAAACTTGAAATATATGACATTTAGATGACTGAAATAGTTAAGAAATACAAATACACACTTATAAGGCTTTATAGCATAATTACTTTTAAAAATCAGTGTAAGTTGTGTACTGACTAGAACGATGAATAGAAAAAGAACATCAACCATGTGACATAGTAACACTGCAGAAAATAAATAACCTATAGGATTCTCTACTATGCGCCTTGACTATATAGACTAACTAAAAATCAAACTCATGTAACATCCTTAAGCCTAGAAAATGCTTTGCAGTGAGTATGCTTCACTTTAAAACATGAATATCCTAAATTATTATTTACATCACACCTTATCCCAAGGCCCTGTCTACACATAAAATAGTGAAATGAGAGCTGAAATACTGTTTTTAATTATAGTCAACCCAAGCACATTGCTTCCCTACAACCCCACCCACCCAAAAACTGTGTGAATGTTCATCAGTTTTAATTACCACTGTAGGAGAAATTAAAACTACAAATGACCAGAAAACAGCTTTAATTAGATTTTTTGGTTTCTATTGGTTTAATGGCTTTTTATAAAAACTAGGTACGGTTGAGAAATATCCAATTTATCAACACATTTGGAATAAAAATTGTATGGCAAATTTGAAGTTTATGTTAGATATTCAAACTCTTAATCAATCTCTGAATTACTTTTGATGATCTAACAATTCAATACAAGACAAATAAATGCCTTGTATAATGTTCTTAAGAACTTCAAGTTAAAATGAAACTTTAATTTGCTGGGTTTAATTTATGTTTTAGTTTTCCTTTGGTATTAAGAGATACATCACCAGTATCAAATCAGTCCTGTTGTTTTTCTTTGAAAATATCAGTAACTTAAGGATGTCTTGGGGAGGATGAGAATATGATGATAGTTGTTACCTGCTTTGTATATAAAAAAAATGTCGTTAAAACCAACCTCTCATAATGATTTACCTCTCGTCCAATTTAAATTTACTTTGGTGGAAGGCCCATTTATGTTTGATAATAGATTAGGAACATAAACTTTTCCACAAATCTTTTGCAAGAGTATAAACATGGGGACATGACTATGGAACTATGTACCTTCAAATTGTTATTACATGATTTATTACTTTTAGATATTCTTTGACTTTTAGTAACATTAATAAAGTTTAAAAGGAAAGGAAAGGTAAATAGTTTATAGAATGAATGAAACACAGTAGTTAATTCTGCATGCTGAGATTAGAGTGGGTTTTTCATTCTATTCGTATTTCTTTCTTACATATTTTTACATTGCTTATATAATAACAGATATCTTTCAAGAGCAAAGAAGGTAACTGTATAATGCAATGGTACCAGCTTACCTATCATACAACCAACTTGATAATAAATAACTGTCAAAGAGTCAAATCTATCACATGGCAATCCACAGAGATAAATTGACACACCCCAAATGATTCTGGATCAGACATAATGTGGCTTAATACCACACATGGGATACAGAGAAAAAAAGAAAATCCTATGATTAAAGCCAAGCCTTTAAACACTTTTTAAGGTATTTTCAACAATACTTTATCCACCTCAGAAGTGTTCTTAAGACTATGGAATGTCCATAGGTTCTAGAATATTTGTGCAATTCTGCTTTTTCATATAATACTTCCCATTAGGCATAATCTAATTGCAGTGTGGATCTGTTTCAACATAAATCAGTAATCTAAAAACATTTTTAACCAATTTAGAGCCATCCTAGAAAAAATACTTATAACACACACCCCAGAATATATGCCTTTGATTTATATAACAGGATTTATCAATTTGCTTTTCCATTTAATGCTTTAAAATAAAATAAGAATTTGAAAATTACAAAAAACTAGAAAAATCATTGTGGCATCCTATAGCTAATGCTAATTTGCAGAAACAGTGAATATAAGTTTTTTTCTTATATATATATATATATATACACACATATATATATATCATGCTATTATACTTGAAAAAAGTCTGTACAGCTGTTTTAACACTATTTATATTAAAATTTATGATGCGTGTGTATTAAGAAAATAGAAAAGTATCATCACTTTGACTGGTACACGTTAACAAAAAATTTTTTTAGCTTAAGTGGCCAAAACATTCCTTTATTATTGGGCCAAGAAGCTGACAAGTTTGTTCAAATAATGGACAGATTTCTGAAACAAAAAGTATCAATAGCAGCTTGTAAAGAAGCATTTCTTTCTTCAAAACATTTTAATGTCCAATGTAGTGAGAACTTTCTTCCTTTTCTAGTCTTAGAGTGTTTCTTATAGCAAAGTCCATA
Organism: Halichoerus grypus; assembly: GCF_964656455.1. Classification (NCBI taxonomy): domain Eukaryota; kingdom Metazoa; phylum Chordata; class Mammalia; order Carnivora; family Phocidae; genus Halichoerus; species Halichoerus grypus. The sequence continues at coordinate 87,747,429 of NC_135719.1, read as the reverse complement.
TTTTCTTGAAACTCTTGATATGTATTGGTGATTGGAAGAGCTAAACAGTTATTACACTTGTTTCCAACAGGAAAATCCATATGAAGGCACTCAATTGAAGGAGTGGGTTTAAATCCCGCAGGTGGAATGGAACTGCAACCAGTTGCAAAAATAAGAATGTCTTCCATTGTTATTGCAGATTTACCATCTGAAAAGTTTACCAAAAAAGAAAATCTATGTTATATATATTACTATCATCATAGACTCTTTCCCAACTAGACAGGGAATATTTAAGAGACTAACATCTATCTTGGGCAAAATAAATCACCAGATCAAGCGCAGTAACAGGAAAATAGTACACTCAATAAATGTTTAGTTGAACCTCAAAGTATAACTCAGAAAGTCATTTAGTTGAACTACTCATTATATATTTGAATGTCTTCTCTAATATAAAATTATCAGATAATCCAAGAGGTTCAGGGGGCATGATAGTAAAAATAATTTTAAGCCATTTCTAGATCATCACTATTTGATACACTAGGTCATCAAACTCAGAGAGGAAAACTAAATGGTATAAAACAACTGAATAACCTACCTAAAAAAGAATTTCAACTCAAGGTTAAATCTTTTCCACTCTATTAAATGGAATGATTTTACATTGCTTATGCTCAATGATGTTTAACGTAAAATTGAAAAAGATGAAATAGATGATAATTAGCTTTAAGATTATTCTATGCTGTGGCAGTCACCCATATAGTTTTCTAGGAAGAATGTCTTTCACCTCAAATTATCTAGAGGAAAACAAATTGCAAAATTGAAATTTACTCTGTAATCTTTCCTCATCACTTTGAACTCAGTAATAATATACACTTGACTTAAAATAAATTTTGTAAATGTGGAGTTAGCAGATAAAGTATTACCAAAAAGCAAAACTCAAAGAAATAAATTAGTATACTGAAACAAATGTTCTATGACAGTTACATAAAAATAAAACATCCACATACCCTCAACAGCCTGTAAATAACTGTTCCAAAATCCCAAAGCCTGTACATCAGATAATGTGCGTACTGTAAAAAGATCACTAAGGATTTTTGCGGAAAGATTCTCAGGTTTATGACAGAAGATGCTATAAAAGGCTTCCGGGTAAGTCTGAATTTTTTCCAAAACACCAAGAGTTTTCAGACCCTGCTTAAAACTTAAGAGAAGATAAACAATAAGCCAACATTCATACACGTGTTTAGTATTACAATTACAAATTAACATTTCTAGCTAATTTACTATCACATATACTTAGATGTGAGGAAAATATATAATATAGATATACATGATATGATACTTTTAAGACAATATCAAGCAAGTTTATTAATATAAAATTAATTTTATCTGCTCACACTATTTGATTTTATAAAATAGTTTTAAAACTAAAACAATAAAAAAATAAATAAGCTAACAATTCTTAAGAGGAAAAATGTAGACATGTGAAGTATTTTATACTTCAAAGCTAATTATAGTATAAAATGAAGTTTCCTAGAAACTGCAAAGAAAAAGAGCAATAAATCTTAGCCACAAAAAAATTAAACTTATGTACTGCTAAAAAGAAATTAACAAAGACAAAACAATGTGGGAATATATATGACAGAAAACGAATTTCTCTAATATACAAAAATACAAATCATTTTTCTGAAAGAACAATTTAATAGGAAATTAGCAAAATATGAATGGATAATTAACAAAATACAAGTAACAAGTAAATTATTTTAAATGCACATTCTCACTAGTTAGGAAAGAATGGAGGTATATTTTTATCTATCAGACTAAGTCCTACCTGTAGCTCTGGTACCCTGAGGAGGCTACCCACCTCCTCAGGTACCCTGCTACAGATTCATCTCCCCTTCTACTGGCTCTTTCTCAAGATAACAGAAATGTGCTTATCTTTCCCATCTTTAAATGGAAAAAAATTTCATTCAATCCCATGTTTTCCTTTAAGACAACCTACCTGAAAGACTTAGTACATTCACTGTCTTCATTTGCTAATTGCCCATTCACTTTTATTCCACTCCTGTCTACGCCTGAGGAAAAACTGCCCTAACTTATGAATGATCTCCTTCTATGGCATCAGTCTTCTGGTTTCCCTTATTTCTCTGGCCAGATCTTTTCAGTCTCTTACAAAGCTGCTTCTTTCTTTACTTTGCCTTAAATGTTGCTATTTGTGCCTCATAGATCTGTAACAAGGCCAATTTCTCTTCTCCCTTACCCTCTCCCATGGCTCTATTTAGCAGGCATACACTCATCACTATAAAATCCATTATTTCTGGGAGCCTGGGTGGCTCAGTCAGTTAAGCGTCTGCCTTCGGCTCAGGTCATGATCACGCAGTCCTGGGATTGAACCCCACATTGGGCTCCCTGCTCTAGCAGGGAGTCAGCTTCTTTCTCTGCTTCTCACCCTGCTCGTGCTCTCTGTCTCTCTCTTAAATAAATACAAATCTTAAAAAATAAAATAAAATTTGGCTTGTCTTAAAAAAATAAAATAAATTAAAAATAAAATCTATCTCTAGCCCAGAAATATATCCAACAGGCTAATGGGAACCATATAGTCCAAGTACCCAAACTTATTAAGTGCAAAAGAAAGTTAATCACCTTACTACTAAAATCTAAACCATAATTGATGGCATATGCCTCCATTATCCATCAAATGAGTATAGCTGAATCTAAAAGTCCCCCTTAACTATTTGCTCTTCCATTTCTTATTACCAAGTCCTATGAATTTCCTTGTCTGTAATCCCTTTTATCTGCTCATTTCTCTATATACCCCTTTACCACCCTATTACAAACTACCTGCAGAGGAACTGCTTTACCAGGTGTGCAAATTCCCAAGTTCATTTTCCATGTTGTAGCTCTAGGCATGTGCCAGAAATAAACCCCAATACTGTCATTTATCCTGAGGTAGACTGGAGTCCTAGCCCCCCAACCCCTGCCAGTAAGTCTACATCCTATTTCCTGGAACCTATGAATGTGATCTTATTTGGAAAAAGATTCTAAGCAGATATAATTAAAGATCTTGAGATCATCCTATCTAGATTACTTGGGCTGGCCCAAAATCCAATGACAAGTGTCTTTATAAGACACACACACAGAGGAAAAGGCCATGTGATATAGATTCTAAAAATAGAAGTATTTACTACTATGGAGTAACCGCCAGTATATATTGCCAATTTTAAAAAATGACTGGAAAGAGTGGATGGTATGTTACTATTTATCTAATAAAAGAAATTAGTACATATGCACACATGTATTTATCTGCTATCATTTAAAAAACTGACAAATAATAGGAGAGTAAACAATAAAAGCAACTGAAATGATGACTTCATAAGGGGGTGAAAAGTAGATGTGATAAGGATGAAAGCTATACTTCTTTGAATGCAATCTGTATCATAGAGCTGAGTTCTTTTGATATACTTTCATTATAATTTGAGTTTGGAACCATGCAAATATTTTACAGAACTTTAAAAAAAATGAAATTTTTAAAAATCACTAAAAATAAAATAAAAAATGAAAATAAAATGTATATACAGTTGGTAATATAACACAGAATGAATATTCCAAATGTCTTTAAAATACAGTAATTTGACTACACAGCCCTAGAAAAATAATGTTAACCTGTTTTCAATAATAATATGTTATTGGTGATAATGTTGGTAATGTTACTTGAGACTATTGTTTATGAAATGTGGAATAAATCAAGTAAGTAATTATTTCATACTCTAATTCTCCTGTGTTGTTCATAAGTTGATAACGGAGATTCTCAACATGGGACAAAGAAAAGGTTAAAAAATCTTGTAGTAGTGAATTTGAAGTATCAGTAAAATGCAAGACGTATTTTACCTTAAAAAACTGAAACCAAAACCAAACCAAAACCCTTTATGTCCTAGTTTGGGTCCACTGAAAAGGCCTAGAAACAATGACCAATCTGGCAAAAATAAGCATCCCTACCATCCAGATTGTAGTTTGGAAATATCATTCCCCATTCAAAGACACAAAGATTCCTCAGTCCAAAATGCACAAAATGAGCCTGAAATACCTTGCTATATACCATATACCAAGAAAGCTATAAAAGATCATTGAGGTCACCTCAAAAAGAACTCAAAAGAAACAACGTAAGAACATTTACAATGGCCAAACATGGAGACACTGAGAACTCCAGGAAGATTAAGAAGTGAATGGTTGTGAACACATCAAATATATTTAAATCTATGGGTTAATGATACTGAAATTTTTTTTTAAAATGATCACTTCTGAGATGGTATTATGTCTGGAATTTGCTTGAAAATAATCCTGGAGTCAGGGCGCCTGTGTGGCTCAGTTGGTTAAGCATCCAACTCTTGGTTTCGGCTCAGGTCATGATCTCATTGGTTGTGGGATCGAGCCCCACGGAGGGCTCCATGCTCGGCGGGGAGTGTGCTTGAGCATTCTATCCCTCTGCCCCTCCCCCCATGAGTGCTTGCTTTCTCTCTAAAATAAATAAATATTTTTTTAAAAATTAAAAAAAAAAAAGATAGAAGAGAATCCTGGAGTCAATAATAAAGGCAGGCTAGATGAACAAGACTGGCCACAGGTTGACTGATTACCTATTACCTAGCAGACAACAGGTACTCAATAAATAGTTATTAAATGAGTGAGTAGAAATGGAATAGTTGGCTTACATGCTAAGAATTTAAAAATTTTTTTGATTTAGAAAAATTGTAAGTTGAGATAATGATTACTTTTCCTACCCAAGCATCATACATTTATGCAGTTCTGTATAAAACAGTTAGAGCGGTAATCATCCTTAAGACATCAGTTTTAAAGCATTATTTTAAAATAGCATTTAAATTTTTATCAGATATATCTCATGTTATAAGACAATCACTTTAAACATGTAATTTGAGAGAATCACATATAAACAACTTACCTTTCAAAGGGTGCTTGGACTCTCTTAATTACATGGTAAACTAGTATGTCTTTTGCCAACATATATTTATCACTTAATGAAGTTATAAGTCTTAGACATCCAATAAGCTCTAGGTAGTTATAGCATTCATTTACTATTGAGTTTAAGTCAGCCACATTTGTTGCAGTATTTACCTATAACAAAGAAGAAAATATACCCAGTTTACTCACTCACTTGTGAATAATATTCACATTTCAAATGACACTTACTACTTTATAATCAATTCTGGAGAACACCACCGTGGAGTAAAAGTATATCAAGAATTATTTTTCTAGAACAAAGGACAATCCAGTTTAATAAATAGTGTCAATTTCTGCCTTCAAGAAGCCTACAGTAAACTGCCACTTTAATACAGGAAATTATTTACATAAGAGGTAATAACTGACACAGAACAGTTACATAGCACTAGAGAGGCAAGAGAAATAACCTGAGATTTCATGAAAGAGAAAGAATATCAGCTATCTGGCTTTAAAGACTTAATGAGGGACTTAAAACAGGGATAGAATCAAAAGAGTAGTTCAGGAAACAGTATAAACAAAGGAACACCTGACCATTTATGTGCCAGACACTTCCACACAGGTTAGCTCTTTAACAAAGTTACACAGGGAAAGAAAGATTAAAAATAGGAAGCAGTCAATGGTTCATTTGAATACAAAATTTCCTTTTTATCTCTTCCTTCCAAAAAACTTTTTCCAGTGATTTATATGATTTCCCTCATTCACTTCAGATCTCTGCTGAAATTCCAGAAGTTTTTCAACTACCCTGTTCAAAATATTACCTTCACACACTGTCAGAGACTAATAGTTAGGTACATATTACCTTTGCTCCCAAACCCACTACCCTGAGTTTTAGCTGATAGCCAAACTTTCCTTGCAGCTAAATGTGGCTATATGTGATTGAGAGCTATCCAAAGGAATGTGAGTGAAAATGTGTCAAACTTCCCTAAACTCTACTTCCATTTCCTCCCTTAAGAGCAAGCTTCATGTAGATGAAGACGATATCCTAAGTGATTACACAATGAGAGGAAGGAATCCAATTCCCTAGATGACTTGGTATATCATAACCACACTGCTAAAATACAAGCCATCTGAAAGGCCAGACAGCATCTTATGATATGTGGGCTATAGCGTGTCTGTCACAACTACTCAACTCTTCCACTATAGTGTAAAAGCAGTCATAGACACATAACAAATGGGAAATGGGTATGGCTGTGTTCCAATAAAACTTTATTTACAACAACAGAGGCAGCAGGCCAGACTTGGCCTACAGCCATAATTTGCCAATCCCTACACTAAAATCTAGATAACAAATTTTAGAGAAATAAAATATCTGTTGGGGTCTCTGTTACAGAAGCTTAGCCTAAGCTCCAACTTATTATACCCCAAACATTATCTCCTTTCTCTTATTCTTTTTTATTTATTTTTACAATACATTTTATTACACGACAGTATATTATATATTTATCTTCTCTGTTTCCTCTAAAATGTAAATTTCAAGGAGGCAGGGACTTTAGTTCACTACTATATCTTCAACGATGAAACAATATGAGGTACATAGTTATTTGTTGACTAAATGAACAAACAAACATTGGATAGGAGCACAGAAACAGAAATAAAGCGATGAGAGGAGTTGGAAGTCTTAAATACTCTAATGAATAGCTTGAACTTTGTTCACTAGGCAATGAGAAGCCATTGAAGATTCCTGAGGAAGAAAGCAATGTTATCAAAACTATACTTTTAAAAGAATCATCCTGAATATTAGAATAATATCCTAATTGTTTGAACCCAGAAATAATTTCAGTTTGGTATAGTAAATACATTAGAAATAAGAGGGAAGGGGCACCTGGGTGGCTCAGTCGTTAAGCATCTGCCTTTGGCTCAGGTCATGATCCCAGCTGGGATCTAGCCCCGCATCGGGCTCCCTGCTCCACGGGAAGCCTGCTTCTCCCTCTCCCACTCCCCCTGCTTGTGTTCCCTCTCTCGCTGTCTCTCTCTCTGTCAAATAAATAAATAAAATCTTTAAAAAAAAAAAAAGAAAGAAGAGGGAAATGCTGAAGATAAACTTCACTTTTAGAGATAAGATGACTTGACACATACTGATAAATGCAATATGGAAGAATGAAAATGGCCCTTTCTCCAGAAAGGCATGGAAATAAGAAATCTTTTGAAAAGAAAAATCAGGAAAAAAAAAAAAAAATTCTGGGGAAAAAACAGTTGTCTTATTAAACATGTTGGGCTCAGTGTGTTAGGAAGACTCAGACCCTATCTGGATATAAAAGACTGGTGGCTCAAAAACACAGGTCTGGGAATCATTCAGAAAGGTTATGGGTAAGAAGAAGTTTTCCAAATAGTACAGAGGGAGGACTGTTAGGATAACATGGAATAATACCCAAGTTTCAGGGGTAGGAAGAAATGCAATATTAAAGAAAACAGAAGAGATAAACTCAAAGACAGTGGTGATTATAAAAGGAGGATATGAGGAATTAGGAAAGAAAGGCCTTTGCATGTGGTGATTTAGATCCCTGGAATCAGCTACAAACTAGCTAACTTGGGAGAATGTTCTGTGGGAACAGAAGTCTGACTATAAGAAGTTGAGAAATGGGTAGGATAGAGGAAGCTGAGACAATGAAGTTCTACTAAAGTACACGTTTTGGTAAAGAGGAGAAAAGGAAAAATCAGTTCAGTTAAAGGATCAATTTAAACTACCATTTTAGGGGGCACCTGGGTAGCTCAGTCAGTTAAGCATCTGCCTTTAGCTCAGGTCATGATCCCAGGGTCCTGGGATCAAGCCCCGCATTGGGCTCCCTGCCCCGCGGGAAGCCTGCTTCTCCCTCTCCTACTCCCCCTGCTTATGTTCCCTCTCTAGCTGTGTCTCTGTCAAATAAATAAATAAATAAATCTTTAAAAAAAAAAAACAAACTACCATTTTAGGATGAGACACCTTGGGCCAAATAAAAGGACACACTTCCATGTTGTTTACTTTGTGATTTTGAAACTGAGGCTTACCAAGATTAACTAACATGCCCAAGGTCACACAGCTTATAGCAGTTATTTCAAACTAAAATCTGACTTCTGAGCATTTGCTTTTAACCATTAAACTATCCTGCCTATTAATGGAGACAATGGATAGCAGGAAGAAGGTTAAGAAGGTTAAGCAGGAAGAAGGTTAAAGGAAAAAAAGTTGGATGACTTTCATTGTCTCAATTAGTTTCCAAATCAGTAACATGTAGGCAATAATACTTATAGGGCATTATGATAACTAAATTGAGTTTGTACAGGTAATATGTAGTACAGGGCTTAATAAATGGTAACTATTTTTAGGTGGAAACATTGAGTCTCCTCACTTGCTTCCATAAAGAAGAAGTTCAGCCTGGTCCTTCTCTCCACCTATCATACTTATCTCCCTGTAGGAGTCAGACTTAAGTTTTTTGACTGGTAAGCCAAGTCCTTCCTCTTTGCAGATCCACCTGCCTGTAGAAAGTGCACTTTCATCTGAAATCTAGCAGACAATAAGAACCTGCCTTATATTGTCTCTGGCAGGGTAGATAAATCCATCTAATTCTGAGAAGTGTTAACAAACCACTTTGACCACAGACCAAAGTCACATTATCTAATTAGTTATATCAACATTACACCTGGCCCTTTGATCTCTAGTTGTCTAACCTTAACATCTATCTCTTAATTGTTTGTGAACTCTGCTGGTAAACAAAAATATTGATGCCTCTTGACTACTGCACAAAGAGTATTATTCTATTGTAGATCCAGCATTTACGTTCAAATATAACTAGAATGTAGTCTGTATTTTAATAAACAAGCACATTTCTTACCCTGATTATAATTTGTGCCACGTCAAAGTCTGAAACATCATCTAAAATTGGTTGGGTATTTTCTGGTCCATAAACAAGGCAGTTAAACAAGGTTTTAGAAAAGAAACCAGGTGAAGGACCACCATGAACCAAAGAAATGGCAAGGATTTTGCCAGCTTCGTAGTAAAGATTTTCTTTCAGAGCTGTAGATACAGATAAAAATACATCAAATATAATTCTTTTATTATAAGATAACCATATATAATGAATACATATACAGTAAATTAAAAATCCCAAAAAACTAAGACTTAGACAAATGTAAAATAATTTACAGAAACTAGAATCATGTATAAAATACAGATCTCACCTAAGTATATTTTTCTGAATACAAAATAACATAATAGAAAAGATGTAAATACAGAAAATCTTTAATAAAAATCACATATAATTCAATCACAATAACCAGTGTGCACACTTTGATGTGTATTTCTAGTATGTGTATTAGTGTACAAATAGTTTGACTTTTGCTTTTTTTTTTTACTTACAATATTATTGTAAACTTTTTCTATGTTATACACAATTATTCAAATCTACAGTTAATGACTGATTAAAACTAATTTATAGATGTGCTGCAATGGAAACCATCTTATTACTGGCTACCTTGGCTAGGTCATAATTTCAAAAATATGAGAAACAATATTAAATCAATATCTATTTCCATATTCTTTTTTATATATCTTTGATTATTTGATTAGTATAGTAGTTCAAAGGAGGTTGTTGATAAATAGGGCTAAATTATTTTCCAAAATGGCACAAATTTACTCCCAAGAGTATATGCTATCTTACCATGTCATCATAACTTTCAATATTTTTTAAATTGTCATTTAAAATGTTTCAGCTACTAAGCAAAATAAGTCAGAGAAAGACAAATACTGTGTGATTTCACGCATATGTGGAATTTAAGAAACAAAACAAACAAGCAAAGGGAAAAAAATAAGAGAGAGACACACACACACACAAATCAAGACACAGACTCTTAATTATAGAGAACTGATGGTTACCAGAGGGGAGAATGGTGGGGGGATGGGTGAAATAGGTGATGGTGATTAAGGAGTGCACTTGTCGTGATGAGCACAGGGTGATGTATGGAAGTGCTGAATTACTATACTGTACACCTGAAACTAATATAACACTGTATGTTAACTTGAATTAAAATAAAAACTTAAAAATAAATGTTTTAGCTTTGATAAATCAAAAAGATATGTATATTTTCCTTTATTTCTCTTAATAAAGAGCAAATTATTAAGTAACATTATCAATACATGAACTAATAATAAAATCTCAACAATAACCTCATATGCTACGTATTAGCAGTCACAGTTTCTCTATCTGTTAAATGAATTCCAGAGAGGTTGCATAATTAATCTAAGGATATAAAGCAACTGAAATAGATGTGTACAAAACTGAATTCAGATTTTGTGAATTTATGCATTTATCCACTGTACCAAAACTGTCTTGAGTTAACATTACTGATTATTTGGAGTGATTTTTTTTTTGGGAGTTTAGAGTTAAACAGTGTGTACAAATAAACCTTGGTAGTTTCTCAGTTATTTTAATGATGCTTCAGGCAACAGTAAGGAAGTTCTAGGGAAAATATAAGAGAAAATTCAAATGGAATGAAGTTAAGTCTTCTCACTCTTTTGAATTTCCTATTACAGCAAAAGTGGTATAAAAGCTCCTAAAAAAGAATGCTAGAATTAATCACTCTTTTGAAATTCATGTTTTAATTCATCATCAGAAGATAGAAAAGTATCATATACATAAGTGTGCATGAAAAATTCTTGAAAGCAAAAGTACATTAAAAAAATCTGTCAGATGTGGACCAGAAAATTATGTGATAAAAATCCTAGGCTGTGAAGAAACATCCGATCTGCAAATTTCAAATATGTGAACAAGAAGGGCTCAAATAATCATCCATTCTATTTGGCCACTCTATTCAAAGGAAATTAGAATGAATATAAAGTACATTTTTAAGAAGTTACACTTAATTATAAATTAAGGAAGATATTGCTAAAACAAATTAAGTATATTCTTAAATAAAAAGTTTCACTACAAAATTTAAAGAACATCACTCCCCTTTCTCTACTCTTCTGTGATTCAATCAGTATTTTACAACAAAGTGAACTATACATTTCGACCACAGGGACTGAATATTAATTCTAACCAGCTATCTCTTTCACATGGTATATTCAGCAGATACAGTAATAAATAAAATTACCTTGAGAATTTAGAGACAAATTCTTTGACAAGGACCCTTCAAATATTGGTGAATTCTCAAGATGCTGCATTAAGAGACTTAGGAATTCTTGCTTTGATCCAGGATGCTCTCTTCCAAAATTATCATTTTCATTGATATATGCTACTTCAATTGTGTATGAAGGATTAAAGTTTTGATTTCTGAATCCATCTAAGGCACTATTCCAGATATTGGCTTTATTAATCCATAATCTTTTAGTTTTTTTTTTAATTTGAAATCCTAATTCCATCATTATCGTTGAAACGTCTCTTCTAAATTTACTGGTTTGCCTATAAGATATGAATTTAAACAGAGAGGTTAAGTACTCTAAAGTACTTTACATGACACAGCAGTTATTTAGCCAATAAAAAATAAAAAATTAGTTAAAAAGGAAATTCTTCCCCAACTCCCACCCAAAAACGGACAGCAGCTGCCACCAGAACCAAAAAGCTATTTGTTTCTAAATTCTTGACTCCCCAATTTCCTACCAATTAAAATCTAATATCATAAAAGATCTATGAGAATGTCGATAGATCATTCTCTCAAATTTGATCAATTCAGTGGATTCAGATGTAAGAGAGAAGCTCAGAATCTCACCCTCCTGGCCAATGGCTATAGCAAACAGTTGCTCCAAGGCATTTCAAGTTTACTAGATCCTTTAAAAACAGAACAAATGTAATTTCTGCTTACTCTATGAGAGAACCATAGTTTCAAGAGATTTCACAATGTATTTCTAATCATAAAGTTAGTTAACAGTAGAGTCAATATTATAAACACAATTCACAATTCTATAGCAATAATTCTCAAAGTGTGGTTCGAAACTAGCAGCAGCAACAGCATCTGGACACTTGTTAGAAATGCAAAATTTTCCCCCAAGACTTTATATTTAAGTAATCTCTACACCCACGTGAGACTCGAACCTACAATCCTGAGATCAAGAGTTGCATACTCCACTGACTAAGCCAGCCAGGTGCCTCAGAAGTGGAAATTCTTGAGCCATAACAGCAAGTAAACAGAATCAGAACCTCTGAGCATGAGGCCTAGCAACCTATGTCTTATTAAGACCTCCAGGCAATTGTATGGACTAAATCAATTGTCTCTGCCTCAATTTCTCCATCTGTAATTGAAATTAATGTACTCAAAATAATCTTGTTTGGAGCAACGTCCATGGATCATCTTTCCACATCAAGTATAAATTTTTCTCATCGTAAAACATTACAATGCTCCAATGTGGACAAGGCTTTGCTTTTTCTTTCTTCACACACACCCCCTAATTCATTAACCCAGGTTGCAGGAAAACCGAAGTCTTTTGGAAGTAAGACAATCCTTCAGAAATATGCCTTTGTGTAACAGGTTGATTCCTTGTTCCTGCCTGGAATGGCAATGCTGATGTTATTCTTTTAGAATATGATGTTAAAGCATGGAACAAGGAATCAAACTTCCCTGGTATAACATCTTTGGAAACCTACATATTAAAAGTTTTAAAATTAATGTGAACATTTTTGATACTGAAAATATTAAAAAACATCTGTAACAAGTTTTCAGTTAACACAAGTGATATCTTAAAACAGCAATTCTTCACTTTTTGAATAGTACTTCATATTCCACTTCATCTATAAATCTAGTTATCAAGTATTTTCACAGAAATTCTCTTTACCTTCTAAGTTTTAACTTGATACTATTTTTTTTAAAAAAAGAGTGTACGCGTGGGTGCATGTGCGGGGAGTGGGGTAGGTGGGGAGATGCGGGGGGAGACAGAGGGAGAGTGAGAGAATCTCAAGCAGATTCCCTGCTGAGCATGGAGACCCACGTGGGGCTGGATCCCAGGACCCCAAGATCATGGCCTGAGTCAAAACCAAGAGTCAGCCAGACGCTTGACCGACTGAGCCACCCAGGCGCCCCTAACGATACTACTTTTAACAAAAAAGTACTTCCTTCCATCATGCTTAGCTACTAATGTTAGCTTTGCGTGTTTTTCTAAAAACTCCTTCGCAAAGCTACATATAGTTAAAAATCCTAACTTCGGCTGAATAAATAAATACCTGACATGATACTAAGTTCTAATTCTAGTCTTATTTAAATGTTATGATTTTGAAAGTTACTTATTTTACTACGTACAGTGGCGTACACCTGTAGTCCCAGGTACTCAGGAGGCTGAGGCAGGAGGATCGCTTGAGCACAGGAGTTCTAGGCTGCTGTGTGCTATGCCAACTGGGTGTCTGCACTAAGTTTGGCATCAATATGGTGACCTCCTGGAAGCTGGGAACCACCAGGTTGCCTAAGGACGGGGTGAACCAGCCCAGGTAGGAAAATATTTAGACATTAATACAATACAATAATACTTGTATGTGTGCCTTAAACTTTCTAAAGAGGTGACATTTAGACCTCTGATATTGACAGCAAATATATTAAGCAAATGATTACACAATTTAAAAAAAAAATCACTATATTAAATATGATTCCTTCCTTTCAACCAAGTAACATGGTATACTTGGTATTTTAAACTACCTTGAAAATGATCTATAATATATATTTGACATCATGACTCAATATACAATAAAATAAATTTCATATATATTCTATTTGCAATGCAATCTGATATTTTACATTCATTCTATCCTGTTTTGTTTTCTTTTTTCAATGCTGGTTGCATTCCTTCATGATCAAATATTGGTCCTACAGTTTGAAAAACACTCTTCCAGAATACTAAGATCAGCTAATATTCTAAGTGTGTGTGTGTGTGTGTGTATATATATATATACACACATATATATATATATATATAGTGCCACTTCCTAGTCTAATTTTCTCAAAATAGAGCTTTATAGGGATGCCTGGATGGCTCAGTTGAGAGAGCATGTGACTCCTGAGCTTAGAGCAGTGAGTTCAAGCCCCACACTGAGCACAGAGCTTACTTTAAAAAAAAAAAAAGAGAGAGTTTTATATTTTTCCCCAATTCAAAATACATACCTCAGTAGATCTTTATGCTGGGCTCCAGGTGACTGTCTGGGTAATTTAGGTGATGATTCTTCCAACAAACAATCAGTTATTCCCACACTGTTAGTGTTGGGTAATGTATGTTTTTTGGCTTTTTGGAAATCCTCTGTAGATTTAAAACCCAATGTTAGCATTACAGATATACAGGAAGAAATTTTAAAATAATATACATTTGAAAAAACGTCTTTATTCAAAATTACAAAATATTACCTGAATTGTAGAGAATACCTCTACATTCCAAACACTCCCAATTTTGTTCCCATGATCGTAATGAGGAACAAGCTAAATGTGTTCCGCTAGAACCACAACACTGACAGCGCTTTATTTCCCATTTGCTGAGGACATAAACAGAACAGATGTTTACATTTTAGTATTAACTTGGTCTAATTCCAACCACCTGCACTGCCACAGGCCACATTGTCCATCTCACATATAACCAACCCTTCTACCAAAGGAGGGAAAACAGATTATCTGCTTTGACACTACATTACTCTTTCTTATTTTTTTTCTATTTCACTTATTATGTTTGTAACCTCTTCCTCTAAATAGTCACTAACTTAAAATACCTAAACTAAATATCAACATGTACATGCACATACACAAGACTATAAACACCAGAAAGAATAGGATTAAGAAGGAAAAAAATTTCTTTTATATTTGGAAATTACTAGCTCATAGGGAAATTGCTATAAAAATGTGGCCAACATGGAAGAAGCATCAGTAAATATATTATCTTACCTAAAATATTATTTTTCACATTCATTGTGAGGAATTACTTCCTATAAACGCCAGTATTATGTAGCTCAACGGGATCCAGACTTACTATCTTGCCCATATTTATATTCCCCTATTTGTTCCCTTCCACCCCCACTTCCATGTTTCTCCACTGGATTGTGTGATGTATGCCAGTCCACACTCACATTTTCTGTATAGGTGTGGGTGTGGGTTGTGGTGTGGGGCCTACTTTTTGTTTGGTTATGAGTATACCCTCTAAGAATAAAATGGGTATACTCCCTGAGTGTGTGGATGTGTAGGTGATGAGAGAGGTAGTTGGGGGCGCCTGGGTGGCTCAGTCGGTTAAGCAACTGACTCTTGATTTAAGCTCAGGTCATGATCTCAGGGTCATGAGATGGGTCCGTGTTAGGCTCCATGCTGGGTGTGGAGTCTGCTTAAGATTTTCTCTCTCCCTCTCCCTCTGCCCGTGCCTCCTGCCCCCCCGCCACGTCTATGTACGTGACGCTCTCTCTCAAAAAGAAAAAAGAAAGAGAAAAAAAGAAAAAGAATGAGAAAAAGAAAAAAAAGGAGGTAGTTGGATACCCTCCCCTCCATTAGGTATAGGTGAATCTCTCTGTGTGGATATGGGTATGGAGGTGTGTGTCTCCCTCACTTTCCCAGATAGTTCTGCCAAATGATGAAGAGAAAGAGGACATCTAACATGAGTGCTTACTATACACCAGGCCCAGTTCTCAGTCTACACAAAAAGTTTAATCCTCATAATTTTAATAGGAAAAATCGCTATTATCCTTCATTTTAAAAAGGAGGAAACCAAGGCATATAGAGGTAAATAACTTGCCCAATTAAGTTCACACTGCTAGTAAGTCCCAAAGTGGGGCTTCCAACCTAGTTTACCTGGCTTCGGACCCATGCTCCTAACCACTACACCATGGTGCCTTTCAGCAAAACCACCTTCCTATCACTAGAACGAGGGAGTGAGATTACAAAACAAACAAACAAAAAAACAAAAAGCATTCAGATGGCAGGTACTGTGTCCCAGGAGAAAAGACAAGGAATAGCAGCCTCAAGTAGTTGCCAGAAAGGAAGGGGAGTTTGGTAGCTACTGACTGGGTGATCAGTAATATATAAGCAATATATACAGATTAACTAAAACAGCCCAAAATAGGGGCACCACGGTGGCTCAGTCAGTTAAGTGTCTACCTTCAGGCTCAGTCATGATCCCAGGGTCTGAGATTGAGCCCCACACCAGGCTCTCTGCCTGCTGCTCCCTCTGCCTGTGCTCACATGCTCTCTGTGTCAAATAATTAAATAAAATCTTTAAAAAAATAATAAAAATAAAACAGCCCAAAATAAATTTAGAAAATATCAATATGAGTGAATGTATTGTTTCTTAGAAATCTAAAGTGCCTTATGGTTTACAAAGCACATTTATATACATTATCTCATCTGTGCCTCAGCACAACCCTTTAGAGGTTTACAAACGAATAATCAGGGTCACCAGTCATGTAAGCAAAAATATACAATACTTGACATCTTCAATAAGATCTCTGCCCTTAAATAATTTTTAGTCTAATGACAAAAACAAATTCCAACAATGTCACTTGCATTGTAACAGGCACACAAAAGAAAAAACCCAGCCTAGAATGGGAAATCAGGAGTGGTAAGAGATGCTTAGGGAAATTTTTCAAAGCTGGCAAGACATCAGCTGAGTCTTTGCAAATAAGAGCTAGCTTACCCAGCCAAATCACTTTCCATGAGAAACAAGACTCCCGATATTCTGCTTTGCACTTTAAGTTTCAGCTTGCCATGTTAAGTAAGATTGTATAACAGGGATTAAAAATTTATTGAAATATCCTCCATAAACTCAACAAAACTGGATTTGTTACTATTTATTCTGCATCTTAAAAAATGAAGATACTCTTGATTTCTGGTATCTAACACAGTATGGTGTATACATAGAAGGCACAAAATAATGGTAAAGATTAGAGCCAGTATCTACTGCCATTACAAAAGAATCAATAATTTTAAATATTAAACACTTTTTATAGTGATCCAAAAGAACACTGTTAGATTACTTTAGTTAAATTAAGCTCTAGAACAGTGCCATCCAATAGAAATACAATGCAAGTCATTTAATGAATTTAAATTTTTCTAGCGACCTGATTAAAAGAAACAGGTGAAATGAATTTCAACATTCATTCATTTTACTTGACATGTAATCAATATAAAAAGATATATATATCTTTATATATATATATATATATAACAAGATACTCTTAGTTCTTTTTGTCTTACTATTATGGGCTGAATTGTGTTCCCTCCAAATTCATAAGTTGAAGTCCTAAAACCCAGTACACCTCACTATGTCACTGTATTTGGAGATAGGGCCTTTAAAGAGATAATTAAGAAAATGAGGTCATATGGGTGGGCCCTAATTTAATATGACTGGTGTCCTTATACGAAAAGGAGATTAGGACACGACAGAGGGACAATTATGTGAGGACACAGCTAGCAGGGAACCATGTACAAGCCAAGGAGAGAGGCTTCAGAAGAAATAAAACCTGCCGATACCTCTATCTTGAACTTCTAGTCTCTAGGATTGTTAGAAAACAAGTATCTGTTGTTATAGCAGCCATAGCAAATTAAGACAGTGAGTCTTCACTGTGCATATCACACTTATAACACCTCTCAATTTGGAATAGCCACATTTCAAGTGCTCAATAGCCACATGTGGCCAGTGGCTACCACATAGGGCAGTGCAGCTCTAGAAAATGAAGCCTCATGAAAATACACCACAGAAAAAAGTTACAACTATGCTGATAGCAATAATTTCTCTGTAAACAGATGTCAACATGTATTTAATAAATATACTTCCTCTCAAGTTAAAACTTCAAACATCCTAAGAGCAAAACTACATTTCATTAACTAGAAAACTACTTCCTCAGCTGACAGTTTAAATAAGTACAATAAGCACAACTGGACTTCCCAATATACCTATCAGGTGCGTTATAGTCTCGCCCTTCTTTGCAACGACATCTTCGGACATCACAATGCTCATAGTGCTGCAGAAGTTCTTGATAAGCATTTTCCTCTAATTCCCAAGATGCATCTCTGTAAATGAAGAAAGATATAAAATACACTTTGAACTAAAATGTTACATAAAAGGATTAGTTATGAAATCTAAAAACAAAAACTTTTCACATACTTAGGAACAAGGATAAAACTTTTTCTTTTTAGGATTAATCATTCTCTTCAAGATATAAATCTATTAGTGTCATTTTATCCTGCAGTTAATTATTCTCACAGTGAATTTTCAAATGTTAAATGAAAAATTAGATATTTTCGGGGCGCCTGGGTGGCTCAGTCGTTAAGCGTCTGCCTTCGGCTCAGGTCTTGATCCCAGGGTTCTGGGATCGAGCCCTACATCGGGCTCCCTGCTCAGCGGGAAGCCTGCTTCTCTTTCTCCCACTCCCCCTGCTTGTGTTCCCTCTCTCGCTGTGTATCTGTCAAATAAATAAATAAAATCTTTAAAAAAAAATTTTCTAAAACTTACATTTTCCTAATATTTTACTTCTAATCTTTAAATTTCAAGTTTAGTAACATTATTTCTGGATTCCTCATCTTTAAGTATTAAGAAAATCCTTGTTAGGGCGCCTGGGTGGCTCAGTCGGTTAAGCATCTGCCTTCGGCTCAGGTCATGATCCCAGGGTCCTGGGATCGAGCCCCGCATCGGGCTCTCTGCTCAGCAGGGAGCCTGCTTCTCCCTCTCCTTCTGCCTGCCACTCTGCCTACTTGGGATCCCTCTCTCTCTCTGTGTCAAATAAATAAATAAAATCTTAAAAAAAAAAAAAAAGAAAATCCTTGTTATACATTTTAAACCACATCGTGATTCTCTTAATTTATACATGCCATTTTGAAGTCTATTATATTGTGTATAAGTCAATCAATTAATATTGTACACAATTGAAGTATTTATTAAAGAGACTATAACTCCACTAATGAGACATTAAAGTCACAGTCCCTGCTCTCAAGAACTAGCAATCTGGGAAGAAGGAGGCAGTGGTAGGGACAGGTTTATATTTCCCCATTTAAGATGACTGCTTCTCTATGACAGACATAAGTGATTACTTCCATTGTTATTAAATCCTACATGTAAATTATCTTTTTGTCAAAAGGCTAAATGGTACTCACTTTTCAGGAATATGAATTCCCATTCTCAGCATCTCTTTCTGAAATATATCACTATTATTGCATATTGTGCATCTAAAGAAAAACACTCCTGCATTTATTGCTTGAACCTACAGTGGAAAACAGAAAATCTATTGTTAACAATTTAACACGGTATCAGGTCATAAATTATAATAGCTAACAGAACATGTCCTACTTTTCACTTAATATATTAGGAAAACATTTTCTATGCTAGTTCTCAAGCTTTGATAAACGAAGTTATTCTACTGCTAAAATTTTGAGATCTTTTTTCCCCAATGATAAAAAAATTAAGTTAAAGAATTGGCTGTTTTTAGCTTTACATCTATCTTTCTCAACCTTTTTATCCAATGTCATTTCTGTCCCCACATATCATGTTGTTCATCACTCTTAGTGAATAAAACAGTAAAAATATTGAACTACTTCAACTAGGAGGGATATTTAAATAAGTGTTACTATAAAACATCCTTGGTTCTGTTTTTAATTCAATCTCTAAGCTAGTTTTCTTCCTAAAAGGGGAGAAATATAGAACCTACTCTCACTGCTTCAGCAAATATAAATACAGAACCAGCAGGCAGAGGGTACTCAGGAACAGAAAACTATAAACCTACTAGAAAGAGTAGCCAATCCCCAATAAAAAAAAAAAAACTAGTAGCACACATTTAACAATTATTTAACCCTACTGTGTAAGTAGCAAACACTATGCTATATACCAAAAAGAGAAACAAAATAACTTAGATCCTACTTCAAGGAATAATTGTGAGATACAATTATAATACTTTATAAAAGTGTGGTGTGTGTTTGTGTGTGTGTGTGTGTGTGTTTTAAAGTATATACATGGAAGAGAAAGGAATAAGTACCTAAGGCTGCGTAAGAGCCTGACAAAAATGTCACAGGAATGGCAAGGTCAAAGCTAAGTTTGGAAGAGGAAACAAAGGTTTGTCAGGAAAACAGGACAAAAGGCATTACAAGGATAGGGAATTGCACATATCAAGTCTCCATGGCAAGAGAGAGCACAATGTGATCAGGGAACTAATTAATAATATGCTTAGGGATTACGTGATGGCAATTACATTACATGTCTAACTCAGTAATGAGGTTAGACAGGGAAATCAAAGCCAGTATTAATAGAATAAGGTATGCAGGAGAAAAGGCCAGTTAGTAGGCCCCTTCAAAAGTCTAGTTTTGTTTTTTTTTTTTTAAGTGTCTAAAGTTAAATCACAGAGGGTTTTAGGCAGAGGTTAGCAACAAAAAAAAGATACACAAAAAATATCTATTAGGTAGACCTGATATACTTGGGAATAGTTTATGAATGATAAAGAAAACAAAAGAATTCAGGTTCAAAGAACACTAGTAGCGGGGTGCCTGGCTGGCGTGGTCGAAAAAGCATGCGACTCCTGGGTCTTGGGGTCATGGGTTTGTGCCCCATATTGGATGTAGAGATTACTTAAATAAATTAAAATAAAAACAAAAACAAAAAGTGGGACACACAAAGAATGTCAGAGGAAAGCAACAAGTTACTGAACTCTCTGAACCTAACGGGCCTTTAGGAGTAATTGGACACAGATATTAAGATCGTAGTAAATAGATATGATACAAGGGAGTGTCTAATATGGAGGAAAAAAACAACATAGGGCATAAGGAAGATACAAGACCACTGCAATGATGGAGAAATCCAAACTGAACAATAGTGGCAATTCTCTATATACACAGAATGAAGTTCCCATCAGCTTTAAAATATTAATCTGCACTCTCTCCGTATAAAATTCCAATGAATATACCATTGCAGAGGTCACAAATGATGAAATATGCTTAACT
Organism: Halichoerus grypus; assembly: GCF_964656455.1. Classification (NCBI taxonomy): domain Eukaryota; kingdom Metazoa; phylum Chordata; class Mammalia; order Carnivora; family Phocidae; genus Halichoerus; species Halichoerus grypus. The sequence continues at coordinate 87,726,606 of NC_135719.1, read as the reverse complement.
ATATATAATTCTCAAGCTATTGCATAGGACTGTTCTTCCTTCAAGTCTTATATTAATGAAGTTTAGAGATTAAAAAAATTTTTCTTTGGGTATTGTTATGTAATAGGGTAGACTCCATTTACTATTTCAGTTAAGACTTGTTTGACAGAATGGAAAAGGCACTGCAGCTCCTTTACAGAACATGACTCAAGAATTATTTCTAACTGGTCTCTAATCAGGTTAACAATTGCATGTTCATATTTAGGTCACAGACAGGTGTCCATGTGGCTGTGATTTTATATTATATTTGCATAAAGTAGACCTACATTTTTGTAAGTAATATTGACTTTTTAATGACACGATTAGAAATTTGGTATCTTCAGTGCTCACAAAAAAGCCCTATGAATACTAGAGTCAAGTTTGAGAACCTCTCTGTGTTTCATTACTAACAAATAACTGAAGCAAGTCTTTTTTATTTTTCTTATTTGTTGAATGAGGCAAATCTTAATTTGAAAAATAACATGCGCTTATAAAATTAACAAGATAATAGATTTGGCAGCAATTACATTCATTCAAATATAAACTCTTAAGATAAATTACTTTTGTAAAATTCTCATACAGTGTTAACTTCTTTCTCATTAGGTAAAGATAACTTTTCATGATATTTATGAACTGCACTCCCCGGATACTTTTACGAACACTTCTTTATAAGAACTAACAGAATTTATGAAATTTACCCAACAAAACAGGCTCCATCCTGACACTTTTAACAGAATAATCCTAAATATAAAAAAGTTCGAGGCTCATGCAAAAAAAATACAAAGTAATCACTCTAATGTTTTTCTTTACCCAAATCATGTTTTTATTAATAAAACAAGTAAAAACGGATTTATCAATCTTCACACAGAACTGCAGGTGAAGGCGTAGTTTTAAAACAAAATGCACCATATACGTAAGGGCTTTGGTTCTGGTCTAATTAACTAGGATTGTCATTCTTCTTCCCATATACCAGATGCAAAGCCTAGAAGTCAAGGCTTTGACATTCATATAGATCACCTGTAATAATCCTACTTATTTAAAAAATATCTATTTACAGACATCTACAGGGGATGACAGTCACCATTATCTCCTACCTTTTGTTACATTTTTAGCACTTCCCTTCACCCCATTGTAAGCATAGATATGTAATTTCATAATTCTGATTTTTTTTTAAATGTATAGTTCTTTTTCTTGATTTCATTTAGTTATATACATTCTTGGCCATATTTACTTTCTTTATAAAAATAAATCAACAAAATAAAGAGATGGCTTGAGGTTGCTTCAGTGTTCAAGTTTGCTTTTCTTTTTTCCAGCTTTTCTTCAGTTGTCCTAAATATGACTAGTCTCATTTTGTAAGTACACATGATACTGCCACCAAGTCAGGTTTAGATACTGATGGTCCCAACAGTAAGGCATTTAAACTTCTCCAGAAACCAAGGCTATAGCTACTGCTGCTATTGCTGGTTTTGAAACCCCAATTACCCCAATAGTAATCTCTTGTGAAAATTCTGTGGGACACCAGGCAGATGAAGCCAGCTTAACCTTGTTGCTCCGTCAGTGGGTTAAAAATCTTTTAAGCTTCCCTGTGGAAGATTAACACTGTATTGTGTCACCCACTGCTAAAGTCAATATATAGTGTGACTTTATAGACATAAGTCTTGTAGTATTTCCTGCAATTCACTGGGCATCATCTGTCTGTATGTCTTCACGGAACATCGGCACTCATGAGGGCAAAGTACAGAATAAGTAGAGGAAAGTTATTTTGTGCAGTTTCATTTCACTGAAGTTTTTTATTTTAAGGCACTGCTTCTCTCAGGTAAGGCTTAAAAAGGGACATGATTGTGCTTAATCACTAAAAGGAGAAAAGAAAATCAGTTAACAAAAGACTATTACACTATACATAGAAATAGAAGAAAATAATAAAGAAGAAAAGAAATCACTTAAAATCAAGAGACAGGTACAGTAGGAAAAGCTTTGGGGTATTTCACTACATGTTTTTACAGACAATGCATGCTGCTTTCCTTTTCATCTTTAGACCCTGGATGCTGGCTTCACAGAGTGGAGACATTTTTAAGGAAGACAAAGACAAGGCCAAGAGTACCACGAAATCATGAAGTTTTCCCCCTGTCCATTGGCACCAGGAGTCAGCAGTTTTTAAAGAGTTAAACCTTGTTTCTTTTCTTCATGTAAGTAGTGTTTCACCTAAAGCTTTAAAAAAAAAAAAAAAAGAAAGAAAGGCATGGGGTGCCTGGGTGGCTCAGTCAGTTAAGTGGCCAACTTTTTATTTCAGCTCAGGTCATGATCTCAGGGTCCTGGGATCAAGCCCCATGTTGGGCTCCATGCTCAGCAGGGAGTCTGCTTGAGGATTCTCTCTCCCTGTTCTCCCTTTGTCCCTCCCCCTACTCACACTCTCGCTCCCAATAAACAAATCTTTAAAAAAAGACAAAGAAAACCACTGTTCTATTTCTTCCTCTTATCAAAATTCAGTAGTGACATGAGGGGGAAAAGGTATTGGGCACTGGGTGTTATATGCTAGTGATGAATCACTAAATTCTACTCCTGAAAGATATAGTACACTATATCTTAACTAACTTGAATTTAATTAAAAAAAAAAAAAAGGTACTGGGAATACCTAGGCATTAATACATTGAGAATTATCCACAATGGGCTACTGGTAATACTGTACATGGTTAGGCAGCAGACAATCAAGTCTTTCAGCAGATTACCTTTCATGTGATGAATTTCAACTGCTCATGACATTAGATTGAGGTATTATTAGCTCCGTGGGCTGACATTTAACATTAGCACACCACCATCTTGCCGTACCTTCAATTTGACAAAATCCTATGAGGCAGTGGAACTTTGATGACAGACTAGTTTCTTGAACTTCAAATGTGATTTTAGAGATATAGGGCCTTTTGGCTCAGAAACGCCTTGGTATCTTACACTGTTCACAACAGATTAAGGCTGTTAAGAATGGTTCAAAGAAATACAGGCAGTACAACACAACTGAGACCCCTCATCATTTTCTGTGTCTTGAGTCCTTGGTGTTTTGATGGTGGACCTTTGATCTTTGGGTTTTGGTGGTACGGGATCTACAAATCCAATATTGTCATAAAAGTTATGAACAGCGCTAAAAAATAAAATGTGGTCCTCGGGCGTGAAAAAGATAATTTCTTTGGTTAATGTCAGTGTCAGTCTGGAGTTGTCTATTACAGATTCTCAACTGCTGCCTTTCTTTGAGTGAAGGTACTTGGGATATAGAATTTGATCTTTTCAGGTGCCTTTGAGTTAGATTATTTTCCATTTCATTGACCTCAGATTTTAGTTTATCCAGCTTTTTCTTTTGAATCTCAAATTCTCTTTGAAGTCGTTCCATTCTGGCCTTTTGGTGTACCAATAGAGCTTGAGTGTAGACAGCAGCATCAGATCCCATACTCAACCTCTGTGCTTCACTCATTCTATCCACATGTGCTTTATTATAAAGTAGGGTCCATGAGGTGCTGAATATTCTGTTTCTACATAATGATCAGGATGGCTTAGAAGATTTTTAAGTTCAAAGGCAGGGGATACCACCCCTGGTTAAACTGCAGGGGTTTACTAGGATAAACTGTAATTTTGAAAGTATATTTTGTACTAGGTTGAGTGATCACTACTTGAGAAGAAGTTGCATAATTATTGCCTATCGTTCGACTCACTCATGTACTTTGACTATTATTAGTACTTTTAAGACTTTCTTGAAATATAAGAGGATTTACAACATCTCCTAAATTTAAAAAATACTTTTGTGAATAACCTGTAATCAATAACATTTTATTTTACTAAACAATAATAAAAGCCAAGCTCTAAAAAAAAGTGTTAAACTTAATTAAATCCTTTGTTATTGGGCATTCTATTAACTGTAACTGTCTCTCAGTTGGCACTTTCATACATGTACACTATTGTATTTGATGTTATCAATAAGTGAGATCTTTTTAAAAATCTTCAAGAATCTTCTGAATCAAATAAATATTAAAGTGTTTAATGTTATGTGTTTCATGATATTTACTTAAAAACTTGTCATCGGGTGCGCCTGGGTGGCTCAGCTGGCTAAGCGTCTGTCTTCAGCTCAGGTCATGATCCTGGGGTCCTAAGTCTTGCTCCCTGCTCAGTGGGGAGTCTGCTTCTCCTCCTCCCTCTGCCCTTCCCCCCGCTCATGCGCGCTCTCTCTCTCAAATAAATAAAATCTTTTAAAAAAACAAAACAAAACAAAAAAAGGGGCACCTGGGTGGCTCAGTCATTAAGCGTCTGCCTTTGGCTCAGGTCATGAAATCGAGCCCCGTATCGGGCTCCCTGCTCGGCGGGAAGCCTGCTTCTCCCTCTCCCACTCCCCCTGCTTGTGTTCCCTCTCTCGCTGTATCTATCTCTGTCAAATGAATAAATAAAATCTTTAAAAAAAAAAAAACAAAAAAAACCCCCAAAAACCGGTCATCAGGTTTGACATACAAGGTGGCTTTCAAAAAGAATACCTTTAATTCATTAAACAGTAATCAGTCCCTGTCAAGAAGCTGTGATAAAGTGTTTACATAGTTTTTTTTTTTAAAGGCCTCAACATTTAAATATCTTAGCTTCCAGTTAAATTAATCATTTCACATATCTTAGTTTTCTAAGCTTAAATATGTAAATGAAGTTGGGAATTAAATCTGTGTTTTATTCATTGTGAAATACAGACAAAATCTTAGGTTAAAACAGTAAAAACTTTTAAGTGTAAATATACATTAAAAGGTAGTGTTCTAAAGTATTTTAAAATATTAGTTGTACACTTCAATAGAGCAAATTTTATACGTAAAATATGCTTTGATAAAGCTGTTTTTAAGTTACAAGTAGAGGTAAAATACACAGGTCAACTCTTTACAATTTAAAATTCAAATCAGGGGTGCCTGGCTGGCTCAGTCAGAGGAACATGCAACTCTTGATAATGAGTCTGAGGCTCCCACTGGGTGTAAAGATTATGTAAATAAATAAGTAAATAAACCTTAATAAAATAAAATATAAAACAAATTAAAATTCAAATCAGCTAGGAACAAATTTTATATCAGATAAAGCTTACAAAATAACTTACCTGTAAACAGTCTCTATGAAACCAAGCATTCTTACAACAAGGACTTCGTAATATGCTGTAAGTTGGAATAGGCTCGATAAATTCCAAGCAAATGGTACATGGTAAGGAGTCTCTATAATTATTAGATGAAATTATTTGAACAGGTCGATGTTTCCAACAAAATGACCTAAAATGTAAATTATTTAAAAACAACATCTAATAAATTACAAAACACAATGAGACTACCATTACAATTCGCATTTATAAGCGGAAACTCATTTGTATCTCACTCATAATTAACCTACAAGACTGGAACTTTGGCACTCTTAATCAGTCTCACAAACTATGACCAAGGAGAGCAGGATTTTTATAATGTGAACCTTTTGGTGGTAAGACTTAACTCCTAGAGGGGCGCCTGGGTGGCTCAGTCGGTCAGGTGTCTGCCCTTGTCTCAGGTCATGATCCCAGCATCCTGGGATCGAGCCCCGCCTTGGGCTCCCTGCTCAGTGAGGAGCCTGCTTCTCCCTCTCCTCCCTGCTCCTGCTCTCTCTTGCTAGCTCTCTCTCAAATAAATAAAATCTTACAAAAAAAAAAAAAAAAAAAGACTTAACTCCTAGAATTTCAGTAACTGGTATTATGTTGAGAATCCTATGTAATATTGTTAGCAACACCATTATACTCAATATTGTACAAAATTAAAGGAACTTAAAAAGAAATATTTTAATTATGTAACATAAAATACAAATAAAAACTTATTCCAAACCCACTAAATTTAGTTCCATTTGCATTTTCTAAACTGCAGTTTTGTACATGCTAACAATCCATTAAATAGGTCAAGAACACAAAGACTAAAAGAAATAGAACACTCATAATATCAAATACTAAAATTCATAAATCTTGATGTTTAAAGCTGGATTCAGAAAGTAAATATTGTCAGGGGTACTCCAGGGCACAATATTTATTTTTTGGACTCCACCAAATCTAAATGCCTTCAATTTACTCAATGAGAAATACATATGGCTCTGTGGAAGAAGAGTGGACCATAATAAAGAGTGACATAAAAATCTAGAATTATGTAAGGTGGAAATTTTTACAAAATATTAATAAATTAACAATTTCATATTATATTCCAGAGCTGAAGATGAATATTAATTGTTAAGCCCATTCAATTCTGGCAATTCCCAAGACTTTGCAGATAGAGATGACTCCACAAAGGAGGGGGGAAGCAATTTTAAATATATATAAAACATATATGTAACATATATGTGTAAACTCACATGTGCAGCTCTGAAAAGAAATTTTACAAAGGATTTATATCATTGGCATATCCATACCCATTTTCCATTTTTCCTTAACATTCATCTTTCATATTCAACAATTAATTAACTTACGCAAAATTGCCAGTAAATTGGAAAATACATTCTCTCTGAAGTCCACATGGGAAATGATAACTTCGTTTACATCGGGGTGCAACACATCCAATTGAAGCACCAGTTTTCTTGCAAATACAGCATTTCTAGAAGAAAATATGAAAACAGAGGTCATAACATACAAAATCTGAGTAATATAGTATGACCAAGTTATAAATGAATATTCCTGTGGGGAGTCTGAAAATTATTTTCATCATACAACAGCTATGATGACAGTTTATTAAAGCAATTTCTGAAAAAACTGTTCTACCCAGAAACAGTCTAAAGACACTAAAGATTCACTCCTATAACAATTTCTGGTAAAAGAGTCATCTCTAATCTAACATGTGGGTGGGACAGAGAAGCTTTTCCTTCCTACCTGGCTAAAATATTTTCAACTGAAGGGTTTTGTAAACATAATGGCTATACATTAAAGTCTCAAATCTCAATAAAAAAACACATAAATAGGAAATATTCATCAAGGAAAACAGCAAAACAATATTAAAAACCAATCTGTGAAAAAAGTCAGCTAGGATCACCGTATCCTAACCAAATGAAAAAGTGAGATTATGACTTGAGCCAAAACCAAGAGTGGGACACTTAGGTGACTGAGCCACCCAAGTGCCCCAGAAATAGAGTCTTTGTAAATGTAATTAAGTTAAAGATCTCAAGATGAAACCATCCTGGATTTAGGGTGGTCCCTAATCAAATGATTGGTGTCCTTCTAAGTGAAAGGAGAGGGAAATTTAAGACACATACTCACAGAGGGGAAGACCATGTGAACATGTGCAGCTGGAAGCAGAGACTGGAGTTATGCTGTTACAAACCAAGGTTACCAGCAGCTGCCAGAAACTTGGAGAGAAGCGTGGAAAGGGATTCTCCCCTCACAGCTCCCAGAAAGAACCAATCCTTCTGACAGCTTGATTTGGAATTTCTAGTCTCCAGAATTGTGAGAACAAATTTCTGTTTTAAATGACTCGGTTTGCTGTAATTTATTATGGTAGCCCAAAGGAACCAAATACAATACCGCTGCCACTAACTAAAATATAACAGTGGTATAGGAATACAAAGACTATTAGATGATTCAAGCATTACTAAGATACAGAGCAGTATCTAAAATATCTTGGAACCCTTGAGATAGCCATTATAAAATGGTCACTGATGAAGGGATTATACAGTCTTATGCTGACCCATGAAATACCACTAGGTTATTGGAGAATACCTTGCCAACCTGAGGCTTTTCCAGTAAACTGACATACGGAACTCTAGCTTAATGTCGCAAATGGAGACAACTTCTTCAGGATAAAGATATTCTCAAAGGTTCAGAATAGGGGAGCCTGGGTGGCAGAGTCGGTTGAGCATCCGACTCCGTTTTGGCTCAGGTTATGATCTCAGTGTTGGGAGGATCAAGCCCCGAGTTGGGCTCCACGCTTGGTGCAGAACCTGGCTTGATATTCTCTCTCCCTCTCCCCCACCCCTCCTGCTGATGCACTCTCTCTCTCTAAAATAATCTGGGCACCTGGGTAGCTCAGATGGTTAAGCCATCTGCCTTCGGCTCAGGTCATGATCCCAGGGTCCTGGGATCAAGTCCCACACTGGGCTCCCTGCTCCCTGGGGAGCCTGCTTCTCCCTCTGTCTCTGCCTCGCTGTCTCTCATGAATAAATAAATAAAATCTTTAAAAAAAAATAGAAAATAAAATAAAATAAATAATCTTAAAAAAAAAAAAAAAGGTTCACAATATAGTCAGAGAGGATTCAGATGTTTTAAGAAAAAGATATTTCCAAACTGCACAGAGACCTTTTGAGGTCATCTTTCACCACAAGTTCACTATCATCAGGAGGTTGAGGAATTTTGATACTAATACTCTCACATAGTCCTTAGATAAATGCCACTGCTAACCTTTCTCCCAAGGTTTTCTCTTGTGTCCTACAGCCTTTATTTTACCATCTGGCCCCCAGCATCCTCAACATCTTCAAAAATAATTGCTTCCATTTTTTTTGCTTCAACTAAGATAAAGGTCTCTATATGCTTGCTTCCCTTACAGAATTTCTTGAGTGAAGCTACTTATTTTCCCATCCTCCTTTATTTTCATCCAGATTTGGCAAGGGTTGGGAGTAGGATATGGAAAAAGGCAAGGGGGACAATCAGAACATTATTTTAGTTCTCTGTTGCAGGTTGTAGGCCATAAATTTGCCTTCATACTTTAAAAAATCTGGTCCTTTGAGCCTAATGATATCTACCCTCTGTCACCTACTAGCTTCCTCCACACTTTGGCACCTTTCTCTAGCTTCCTCCACACTTTGGCACCTTTGGTATCTTAATTCTTGCTACCCCTTTGTAAACAACTTCGACATTGATGAGACAACCTTTCTTTGACAGTTATGATGTGTCCCTTCATCACTACTCCAGTGTAATAATGAATCCTGTCATCACCCAAAACTGCTCCACCACTGAAACCATCAGTTCCAGTTATATTCTCTGGACAAAATTCCCTGTACTTCCAACTTTCTCATTTTTTTTAACCTTCTCATTTTCTAACTCTCATTATTTTTTTTTTAAAGATTTTATTTATTTATTTGACAGAGAGAGAGACACAAGTGAGAGAGGGAACACAGCAGGGGGAATGGGAAAGGGAAAAGCAGGCTTTCCGCCAAGCAGGGAGCCAGATGCGGGGCTCGATCCCAGGACCCTGGGATCATGATCTGAGCCAAAGGCAGACACCTAACAACTGAGCCACCCAGGCACCCCTAACTCTCATTATTTCTACTCAGACCAGGTGGAAACCTACAATCCTTTCCTTGCATTATCCTGGAGAACATGAGAACACAATGAACAAAGGTACACAATGTCACAGAATGTCCACAAGAGGTGGAGATATCATAAATTACTGGTCTGCATAGCTGTGTAATTTCCACCTCAACCCATCATGCCAACCCAGCAACTGAGGTATAAGAATGAAAAGTGAACATCTGGGTTGACTCAGGATTAAAGGTTTGAAGAACAGCAGAGTGGAAGTATGGTCATAATTCGGATGGTAGGAGTGGGTGAAATGATAGATAGGTTGGAATAAAATAAGGAAGTGAAATCAGCACTGTCACATATATTATTCAGGGTTGGTTAACCTCGCTTTTATTTGCAAATACACAAAAAGTTCTTCTAAAATATACCTTATTTGACAAAAATAAGCCTTTGAACAAAAAATCAAAGTCTTATAAATTTCCAGTAGGGAAACGGATGGAAAAAACTTCCCTAGTATGATCATACTTATAGTATTTAGTGTAATGAGTAAAACAATTTACTTACCAGTTTAGAAGCCCTGTTCACTTCTTTCCTGATGTCTTCTATTAGAAAACCATAAACTCCTTCTTCTTCTTTACCTCTCTGCCAAATTCCACTTGACATCAACTATAAATATATTCTCAATTAGAAAATAGACCTTAAGAAACTAGTTTGAAATATATATAAATGTAAAATGTGTGAATATATAAATATATATGCATGTGTTTGTATATATTAATATACACACACATATAATATATATAATGTTCCAATAAAAAATGGACATAACTTGAATTTCAAGCACCTCTTATCTATAATAGTTATTTTTCATGGTCAAAGTAAGAGGCTACTCACATTCCTTGATTTGGAAGACATTGTACATTAACAGTTCATATAACCAAAGTGGTTTCTAAAAGTATTCCAGGAAATAACAGAAAAAGGAAGAATGCAAGGCAGAAAACATCTGTAATGAATGAATGAAGCTTTAGAAAAAAAGGCGATAAATACCGAAAGGTATAAATGTAATAATAGTAAACACTATGGCAATAATTCAGTTTATCAGTGATATTTCAGGCTAACTTTAAATGTAGCTGGATTCTGAATCATAAAAGGTGTATTTATGGAAGCCTATTGAATCATGGTTAACATAAATGTTTGAATTTTTAAATATCTTTTAACTTCAGTTTAAATATGTTAAGGAAATATGAATCAAAAAAATGGATGGAACTGTGAATAAGAAATCCTGGCTTGCAAACCAGGCTCTGTGTCCAACTTTCTGGAATTCTAGGCAAGTAATTTAATGTCCCTCACCTTAAACAACAAAAATAAAAACTGTACTAGATTGTCTCAAGTCTCGTTAAGCTCTAACATTCCATTACCATTTATAACATTACTGCATTTTCCTGTTCACAGTGAAATAGAATCTTGTAAGTGTTGAGCCTAGGGTGGGTATGTTTTGAATTATTACACTCATTAATGAAAAACAGAATACAAAGGAAAATTGATCAAATTAAATATATTAAATAATTCAAAGCTACTTCAAATTTGTGATTAGAGGATTATTTTAATCAATATAATATATCCTAGAGAAACAACAAAAAAAGTAGACATTACTTAAGAATTGGTTATGAAAAAAAAAAACCCAATTCTCCTAATTCTACTGCATAAAAAGTAAAATAAACTCTCAGAAAAATGAAAAGGTTTTCTTTGGTGATACAAAATATAAGACTTCCAACTTACAAATAAATTTGGAATGCCAAATTCATGTTCCCTTAAATCTTGGTACAAAGTAATTAGGTTCCTAGACAAGTCTAGAAGTCTATTTAACCCACAGGGTACTTGAGATACAAAACTATAGTCTTAGACAACCACCAAGAAATATGTTAGATGGTTTCTCAAGGAAGCATCTAGAGTTTTAACATGGATGCCGGGGTGGGTATAATAATAGATGTACAAATTTGTTGATACTTCTTCCTTTAAGAGACGGGGCCTAATTCCCTTCCCCTTGAATGTGGGCTAGACTTAATGACTCACTTCTAACAGAATAAAGTAAAAGTGACAGTAGTATGTGACTGTGAAGACTAGGTCATATGGTTCTATCTTGGTGTCTTGTCTGTACGTCCCTCCCTCCCTCTTTCATCACTTACTCTGGAAGAAGTCAGATGCCATGCTGTGAGTACCCTACAGGGGTACCCAGGAAGTAAGGAATAGAGGCCTCCTGCCAACAGGTAGTAGGTACTAATGCCAAAAGCCATGTGAGTGAGCCATCAGAGGTGGATCCTCCAGCCCAGTCTAACCTTCATATGACCGAACGCTGGCTGACATCTCACTTGAAACCTCATGAGAGCCCCTGAGCCAGAACTATCCAGTTCAGCCAATACCAGATTCCTGACCCTCAGAAAATGTTTGAGATAATAACTGTTTAAGCTGCTAAAATTCAGGATAATTTGTTAAGTGGCAATACATAACTCATACAGTATCAAGAAATATTGTGTCTATTAACTGCAGCCTTGGCAGGCTAAGGCAGTGATGGTGCCATTAAGATCTTAAGGCACAGATTTAGTGAGGTGAAAAGTTGGTGGAGGGAAGGGGAAACAAATGAGACACTAATTCTCAATATGAAATCACTTTTTCTTTCTTCTGAGTGACCCATAAATTCACCTATTTCCTTGTCCACAAATATTTACCACCTTTATTTAGAACTTTTCTTTCTAGGTTGTCTGCAAAATAAATACTTTCCTTCTCCTCCCTGAACCTTCAAACAACTCTTTTCTGAGATTTATCACTAGCAACAATGGAAACAAGAAAGTGGTAAAAAGATAACTCCCTTAGAGATCTAACCATTTTTTCCTTTTTTCATTTAGGCTCTAAAGGGTTAGGCAAAAATAAACAGATAATGATGACAGGTCTTCCCTCATACATACCAAATAATTTCACAATCTTAGAATTTGATAGATGAAAAACCTGATTTTACGTACAGGCAAAATGAGATCCAGAGAAGCAAAATGACTTATCCAATTCTCAGAAACCAGCCATCAAAATCTAACTGTCTTCTTTAGAAGAGTATCAAATTTCCAGCATTTAATTATAAATTATACTCACCAAACAATAGTAATGTACAGTGAGATTCCATTTCTCATTAGTTTTCTTTTCTCCATATTTATTAGGACAGTCATCATTTTTTCGACAAAAAACACAAGCTAACAGTGAAAAAAGTAAATAGATATAAAAATATTTTTAAATTTTTAAAATAAAACCTATGGAATTGGAGCTCTCAAGTGATGTATTCAATTCTTTCTGAGAGCAAATCACATTATATTATCAGTAACTTAAAATTTTTAACACTTATTTCTAAAGCAATAAACATCATTGTTTTAGACTTTACATTTTTAAATTAATTTTAATAATGAATTCCAGTGTATAATTAAAATGGCAACTTGTAGGGTAACATCACAGAAAATAATGGATTAGGAAACTCCAAAACTCTATCTCCCCACTAAAGCAACAAATTAAGCTGCCAAAAACTGTCAGAATCAACTTTTCAGAAATTCTGAAATCTAATTTTAAAACTTATAACAATGAGGAGAATGCTCAATAAAGAAACAGAATGGTAAATTCTGATAAGCACTCTGTAGCATTTTAACTTACCTGCCTACCATCCCCCACTCTCCAGCTGAGCAATGAATGGCCTTAGGTTCGATGGCCCATGTTCCAGGTTTGGATTGTCCAAGAGGAGATAAAATGAACCTTGTTCTTAAAGAAAAGTGATTGTGTGTTTTGATCTGCGTGGTGGATCCCTGAGGGATGGGCTCAGATGCTTGCCCTTGTTTTGCCTGCCTCAGAACTTTCTCTGTCAAAAGTGTTTAAGACAAATACACTAGATGAAGCAGCTTGGAGTTAAGGGTAACAGATAGGACAAGCAGGTGACAGATCAAAAGACCTACAAAAGAAGAAGCTGGGAAAAGGAGATACATGGGTAAATAAGGGCTTTGAAAAGCTCCCACAGATAACAGGGAATCTAGAGGACACATACATGCTCAAGGCTGGATGCGTGCTCAGAAAAGACCCCAGAAACCCTAAGCTTTCACCTCTGGCTGATCTTTATGTAAGCCAATATGAAAAAAGAAAGACCCCCAAATCAGTAACAATTTTAACCTTAAAGAGCTAGAAAAATAAGAGCATATTAAGCCAAAAGCTAGCAGAAGGAAGGAAAAAATAAACACTACAGCATAGATAAATGAAATAGAAAACAAAAACAAGAGAATCAATAAAAACTGAAGTTGGTTTTCTGAAAAGATCAACGAAACCGACAAAACTTTAGCCAGACTGACCTAGAGAAAAAGAGTAAATTCAACACTGAGGAAAAAGCTACAGAAATCAAAACAGTGTTGTAGTGGCATAAGGACAGTGATATAGATCAATAGAGGAAAAGAGGCCAGAAATAAACATATATATCTATGGTCAATTAATTTTGAACAAGAATGCCAAAGTCATTCATCAGGGAAAAACAGTCTCTTCAATAAGTGGTACTAGGACAGCTTGATAGCCACATGCAAGATAATGAAACCTAACCCCTGATACCATAAACAAAAATTAAATCAAAACAGATCAAAGATGGGGTGCCTTGGTGGCTCAGTCAGTTAAGTGTCTGACTCTTGATTTTGGCTCAGCTCATGATCTTGGGGTCCTGGGATCATGCCCCATATCAGGCTCTGTGCTAAGCGGGGAGTCTGCTTAAGATTCTCTGCCCCCCCGCCCCTCCCCCAGCTCGCAGTCTCTCCAATAAATAAATAAATCTTTTAAAAAGCACAACAGATCAAAGACCTAAACATAAGCACCAAAACTAAACTCATAGAAGAAAATATAGGGGTAAATCTTTATAACCTTGGACTGGCAATGGTTTCTTAGAGATCACATGAAACCAAGGGCAAAAGTAAAAATGAAAAAAAAGAAAATAAACTGGACTTCATCTAAGTTTTAAACTTTTATGCAAAGGACACTAAAGAGAGTGGAAAGACAATCTATAGAATGGGAGAATATATTTAGAAACCATATACCTGTTAAGGGTCTAGTGTCCAAAATGCACAAGAAATTCTTAGAACTCAACAACAAAACACAAACCAATTTTAAAATGGAGCAAATGATGTGAATAAACATTTTTCCAAAGAAAAAATATAAATAGCCAATAAGCATATTAAAAGATGTTTAATATCATTAATCAGGGAAATGCAAATCAAAACCACAATGAGATATTACTTCACATCCGTTAGGATGGCTATAATCAAAATGTCAAAAAATAACAAATGTTGGCAAGGATCTGGAAAAATAGGAATCCTCACACACTGCTGGTGGAAATGTAAAATGGTACAATGACTTAGGAAAAATAATTTGACAGTTCCTCAAAAACTTAAACATAGTTACTGTGTGACACAACAATTCCACTCCTGGGTATATATGCCAAAGAACTGAAAATGGATGTTCAAATACTTGTATACTAATATTTATAGCAGCACTGTTCTCAACAGCCAAAAAGGGAAAACAAACCAAGTATATATCAATGGATGGATGAATGGATAAATTAATATGTTATATCCATACAATGGAATATTATTCAGCTGTAAAAAGAAATGAAGTATTGATACCTACTACAACATGGATGAGCCTAGAAATATTATGCTAAGTAAAAGAAGCCAAGCACAAGAGGTCACATACTATATGACTCCATTTATATAATAGATTACATTATCCAGAATAGGTAAATCCACAGAGACAGACACAAAAGCGGATTGGTGGCTTCCAGGGACCAAGGAGAAGGGAAATGAAAAGTAACTGCTTAATGGGTAGTTTCCTTTGGGGATGATGAAAATGTTCTGGAACTAGATAGTGGTGATGGTTCTCACTCCCCCTGCTTGTGTTCCCTCTCTCACTGTGTCTCTCTCTGTCAAATAAATAAAATCTTTTAAAAAATAATAAAATAGTTAAAATGGTGAATTTTGGGGTGCCTGGGTGGCTCGGCCGTTAAGTGTCTGCCTTCGGCTCAGGTCATGATCCCGGGGTCCTGGGATCGAGCCCTGCATCTGGCTCCCTGCTGGGCGGGGAGCCTGCTTCTCCCTCTCCCACTCCCTCTGCTTGTGTTCCCTCTCTCGCTGTGTCTCTCTGTCAAATAAATAAATATAATCTTAAAAAAAAAAATGGTGAATTTTATGTTATGTGTACTTTATCATAACAATAATAGTTTTTAAAAGGCAAACTGTAGAGTCAGGAAGATCTGAGTTAAATCTTGGCACTACACTCTTGCTGTGTAACCTTGGACAAGTATAATTAAAAGGGTGTGGCAGGTACATATAACTGAATAGACATTAGTATAATTATCAATTTTTCTAACTTATGATGTTTACTTATACAGAAAATTTCTAATAAAACAATGAGAAAAACACTAGCTAAAGAGAAAAGACTGAGAATCTCAAGGCAGCAGATGAATACAAGATGAAAGGAGCCTGAATCTCTAAGTGATTGCATGGAGCAGAAACTCCCCGTTTGTTCCAACTCCCCTAACCAATCCACATTGAATTGTAACATAAGCCAAGTAATAAACTTTTGTTGTGTTAAACCAGTAAGACCTCAGCATTTACCTATTACAGCAGCTAATCTTATTTACTATTTATTAGCTTAAAATAAACAGTCTTATTACTAATTATTTAGCTAATACATGTAATCAAGAATGGATGTTATGCATTGAAATGGTACATCTGTTAACAGACTACTCACAAAATAGATTCCAGGACTGGAAAAAAACATCATGAGCTAATACTTAATGCCGTTAAAATATCTCCCCTATATTTGCCTCCCTCACTATAGGTTAATGAGATAAGCCATAACTGAAAGCCCTTTCCTCAATCTTTCAAAAGATTTCAACTCCCCTTCGTTTTGACCACATCAACTCTAGCAAATTGCCATTTATTTATTGGACATCTTATACCAGCAGCTCTCATCTTAATTCCTTCATTCCCAGTGCCTATACTTTTAGTTCTAAGTGTGCATGCAGCTATCCTTTTCCTATCGAGGAAAAGGAATACAAGGAATGAGCTGAGACTACAGAACAGAAGTACTCATGATGAGCGCTGGATGGAGATGCATTTGCTATTATGCTGTGGACCAGTAGCTCTTCCATTTGTTCCCTTCCTCCCTTCATCCAGATATGGAAACACTGGATGCAGAACAGACTAGGTTTCAGGCATGCGTTTTTATAAGTAGACTGCTTTTGTTTGTATTTGTTGTTTTTGAATTTTAATATTTAAAATTCAGTAACATTGTTCTGACTTCACTATATTAAGATCCCCTTCTAACTATGACAAATGATACTGGCTGTATTAAAATAATGACACAGGGGCGCCTGGGTGGCTCAGTCGTTAAGCATCTGCCTTCGGCTCTGGTCATGGTCCCAGGGTCCTGGGATCGAGCCCCACACTGGGCTCCCTGCTCTGTGGGAAGCTTGTTTCTCCCTCTCCCACTCCCCCTGCTTGTGTTCCCTCTCTCACTGTCTCTCTCTCTCTGTCAAATAAATAAATAAAAAATCTTAAAAAAAATAATGACATACACACATATAAGTAAAAAAACTGAGTCAATCTTAGGAAAAATACTAAGTAAATAACAGTAAAGATAGTATTTGCAGTCTACAAATACATGAAGGTAGACTATGAATTACTAAGTTTCAGAACAATGAGCACAGTGGATAGAAGTCTGTAGGTAAAAGCAGAAAAGCAAAGTAGAGGGAGGATTAAGAGCAAATTTCCTTATCCAACATGATGTGGTGTTAACAGATATTCTCTATCAGTGATGGTCAAGATAGAGTTTTAAGTATATTTTAATTTGTGAGGGAATCAAAAAATAAATCTTAAAAAAGGGTAGATGAGGGGAGTAGTGGCAGAAGAATATAAAATAACAATTTAAATTTCTCATTTTCCATGGTAGCAAATCAATATATACTGTTAAAACTAATAAATGAACAAAGCAACAACTAAAAGCAAAGGTCTCTGAATCTATTTGAGATTGTTATGAGCACCTACAGGTAAGTTTTCCTTTTCATGTTAAGTTTAGTGTATTGTTTAAAATGGTCTCGCCTGCATTTTTCCTTATATAAGAAAAAGTCATACAAAAAGATGAAAAAAATTGTTTATCAAATAAACAATGCTGTTTCATTCAGATACAAAGCATACCTGATAAAATTTGGCAAATTGTCCTCTTACAGCAGATTTTTGTTGAAATGAATACATGTAATATTATGTTTTCGTATATGGATGTGTGAACAAAAGCATGGATTCCTATATTTTGAGCCAGCATTCTAAAAAGTCTATTGTAATAAAAAAGCAAGAGTAAAATATCTTAATATTTTAAATTATATTTGAAAGTGTTTTAAGTATTTTACTTACCAAGATTCTGTGAGGCACCAGGTTTATTTTCATTCATTTTACTAAGAAAAATAAGAACATACAATACAGCCATCTTAATTTCTAAAGTTTCAAATTATCAACTTTAATAAAATTTAGTCACTGAATAATTACAAATAAGTTGCATAATTCTTTCTTTCTCTAGTACTTAATTTCCTCACC
Source organism: Halichoerus grypus (assembly GCF_964656455.1). Lineage (NCBI taxonomy): Eukaryota > Metazoa > Chordata > Mammalia > Carnivora > Phocidae > Halichoerus > Halichoerus grypus. Next base: position 87,708,711 of record NC_135719.1, on the reverse strand, counting down.
TTTCACATATCTAAAACCATTAGTTTTCAACAAGCATGTTAAAGTCTGGGAACAGTGTTAAAATCAGAGGGAATGTTTTTTAGTTGTCAAGAAGATTAAGATGACTACTGGCGTTTAGTGGAAAGAGGTCAGGATTGCAGGGTAACCTGTAATGCACCAAAAAGACCTACATAACAAATAGTCTAGACTTCCAAATTTCCAGCTGGATGTTTGAATAGGTTAAAAACACTGTAATTACATTAACCTAGAACCTAAGCCCATTTGACACATAAATACAAAGTCTTTTCTTTCCTTGCTATTTTAGAACAAAATGAATTATTTTCAAACTACAACTCCTATGTAAGTCAAGAAAATTCGTATTTTATTTTTGTTTATAACTTTATCAAGAATTGTTCATTATTTAGGGGAAAAAAGTCACATCATCAATAGCAATGCCACTGAGTTGCCTACAAAACAATCCTTATCAAGCTATATTTGTGACTTACACTTGCAGGGATTCTTCACAGAGCTGCAAGCATCTGACTTCCATATCACATCTTCTAGTACAATGTTCAACCTTGTGCATTCTGAAAGACATTGATCTGCCTCTGTCTCCTCACTCCCTACTAGTTAACAAAGTTACTTATATTCGTTATTGAAACATACCTTTTTCTGTTCTCTAGTTTGAAAAGATCAGAACATTATCATCAAAGTTTCACTTTACCAAAAATATATAAACAGCCTACTTAAAATGTTACGAGATTCAAGTAGATAATGTATGTGTGAGCTCCTGGAATTTAAGTAGAAAAGAATAAACTTAATAATGCTACTAGGTAAATGTAATCTCATTTTAGTTTTCAAACCAATGCTCAGAGAAGTTAAACAGCTGTCCAAAGTCAGAGCTAGCTGAGTGGAAATAGACTAACTTATTACTGACTATACCACTTTACATGAAAATAATAAAAGAGCACAATAAATAACACAGAATATTAAATGTCAAAGGAAGGATAAAACCCCCCTACAAAGATTACTATCAAATTCCATCAATGCTTTTTTACAATTTGGAATTTATATTTCATACTGATTGTAAGAACTGTTTTGGGTTTAAACACTGATTTTCTCATATCACTTTTGTGTTTTTATAAAAAGTTACAGACCAAATTTGGGTCATTTTGTCTCCAAGCCTTCGGTATTTCCTGGTTCTTCCTTACAAAAAATCACATGTGCCATTGAGATTGGTAGTTTTTTTTCTTTTTTAAGGTTTTCTTTTTTTTTTTGTAAAGATTTTATTTATTTATTTGACAGAGAGAGACAGCGAGAGAGGGAACACAAGCAAGGGGAGTGGGAGAGGGAGAAGCAGGCTTCCCGCCGAGCAGGGAGCCCCATGCGGGATCGATCCCAGGACCCTGGGCTCATGACCTGAGCCGAAGGCAGACGCTTAACGACTGAGCCACCCAGGCGCCCTGAGATTGGTAGTTCTTAAAAGAATCCATAAAACAACTAAAGAGCCCCGTGTTAAGCAGGCTTTGCAATTACGTAGGTCTAGCCTATCTTTCCCATCTCCTCCCCACAACCATTAATGCAATGTTAAAGTAGTATTTTAGTGTTTTCTAGGGGCGCCTGGGTGGCTCAGTCAGTTAAGCGTCTGCCTTCGGCTCAGGTCATGATCCCAGGATCCTGGGATTGAGCCCAACGTCGGGCTCTCTGCTCAGTGGGGAGTCTGCTTCTCTCTCTCTCCCCACCTGCCCCTCTACCCCACTCGTGCTCTCTCTCTCGCTTACTCTCTCTCACATTAATAAATTAAATATATTAAAAAAAGAGTGTTTTCTAGACTTTTTTTTTTTTTTTTTTTAAGAAGCACGGATTTTACTCTATAGGCATATGACGACACTTTTGATGTTTATACATGTTCATACAATGACTGCAGACTGCCCCACTGGCCAAACTGACTAAGGATCACAACCTGATTTTAAAACATGCTAAAAGATGTATGGGGATAGGGGTCCATCTTAAAACTGATGAAATACAATAAATAGGAAGATTAAATGCCTCTTTTATTAGGACTTCTTTATAATTCAACTTCCTTTTTTTTCCAGTTATATTTTTTTTATTAGTTTCAGAGGTAGAATTTAGTGATTCATTGATTGCATATAACACACAATGTTCATTACAATGCCCTCCTTAATTTAATGCCCATCACCCAATTATCTCTTCCCCCATCCACCTCCCCTCCAGCAACCCTTAATTTATTTCCTAGAGTTCAGCCTCTATACTTCAACTTCTGATGAATTCTGCATAAAAATCTATTCACATATAAGTACATGTTTATTCCATAAACATATAACTGTAGTTCACCTAGAGTAAACAAATATTTTAATTTATAAATGATGCTTAATCAAATCCAACAACACAGATTTATATTTGAGATCCACTCTCAGTTTATAATTCCTTACCTTCTCCCCTCTGTCGGTAAATTGCAACTATCTTTTTTTTACTTTTAGATTTAGTGTAATTCAGAATAATGATTGAGGTCCACAACACAATTATAATAAAGATATTTTAAATTCTCTCAATGACCTTAAAGCAAACATTAATCACATATTACTTTGTATTATGTTTACTTCAATTTTTTTAATTCTTCAGCTACACTGGCAAATTCCCTGAGGGTAAAATTCCTGTATCCTTCAGCACAGTACTAATAAATATTTGAATATGACTGATACATAGTCCAGAGATAATGATATGACGGGCAAGGTTCTAGACTACATTTTCTATGTGGCTACATCTTCTCTTCCTCTTCCCCTTCCCCTTCCCACTGCAAGGACCCAAGGCATCTCTTGGTGGACAGTGTGATGAAGTTCTGTTGAGATCTTTATAACATATATAACTATGTTACCTTAAGAAAAAAGGTGTCTGAATTTTTTGTTATTACTAGTCTCAAAATTCTGCACTAAAACAAGAGCTTTCTCAGTTACAAATAAATGTAAAAGAATTAAAAGTGAACATCAATCTCACATGACACACACACAAAGTATCACAGAGTATGTAGAGAACCATGCTGAAAAGCCTCCAGATGTCATTGGCTATAAGCTGATCATAAGAAAGATCTCCAATGCTGGCAAAACATGTATGGGAAAGATTTTTCCTATGTATGCCAATATCTAATAAACACTTTATGTAGTTTTTCAAAGTGTATTAATATACACAATTCCACAAAGACCAATGGAACAAAACTAGAAAGCCTAGAAATAGATCTTTTTCCAGTCATTCGATTTTCAACAAAGGTAACAAAGCAATCAATGGGGAAAAGAAAAGTCTTCAACAAACAGTGCTGGAAAAACTGGATATCCATATGGAAAACGAACAAATGAACCTTGATCCATACTTCACACCATGAAATTATTAATTCCAAGTGGATAATAGACCTAAATGTATAAGCTACAACTACAAAAGTTTTAACAGAAAAAGTAACAAATTATACTACATAAAAATTAAAAGCTTCCACTCATCAAAAGATATGACTAAGAAAGTAAATATGTATGCCACTGTAAAAGATGTGTCTGACAAAGCCTTGTACCTAGAATATATAAAGAACTCCTACAACTCAACAAATACAAAGCAAACAATCCAATACAAAAAAAAAAAAAAAAAAGGGGTAGGGCACCTGGGTGGCTCAGTTGTTAAGCATCTGCCTTCAGCTCGGGTCATGATCCCAGGGTCCTGGGATAGAGCCTCCATGCTCTGCGGGAAGCCTGCTTCTCCCTCTCCCACTCCCCCTGCTTGTGTTCCCTCTCTCGCTGTGTCTCTCTCTGTCAAATAAATAAATAAAACCTTAAAAAAAATTTTTAAAAAAGGGCAAAAGATATGAATGGACACTTCATGAAGGAAGATATGTGAATGGTTAATATACACAGGAAAAGATGTTTAACATCATTTGTAATTAGGATAATAAAGATTAAAACCAAGGCACTGCTGGCTGACTCGGTAGAGCATGTAACTCTTGATTTCAGGGCTCTAAGTTTGAGCCCCAACATTGGGTATAGAGATTACTTGAAAATAAAATCTTGAAAAAAAAGTTAAAACCACTATGACAGACCACTTCATACCCACAATAATGGTTAAGATTAAGAAGACTATCAACACCAAACATTGGAAAGGATATGAATCAACTGAGAAACTCACATAAATTGTTGGAAGAAATGTAAAAGTGTTAAACAGATACCCATACACTAGCCTTTGACGCAAGAATTTCACATCTAGTTATTTATCCAAAGAAAAATAAAAACATATACAGACAGAAACCTTATGTACATCTTTTAGCAGCCTTCTTCATGATACTCCAAAGCTGAAAACCCACTAGTTCACCACTAAGAAAATGGATAAACAAATTGCAATTTATTGATAAAATACACTACTACTTAGCAATAGGGGCGCCTGGGTGGCTCAGTCCGTTGGGCATTTGCCTTCGGCTCAGGTCATGATCTCAGGGTCCTGGGATGGAGCTCTGCATCAAGGTTGCTGCTCAGCTGGAAGCCTGCTTGTCCTTCTCCCTCTGCCCTCCACCCCCGACCCCATGCTCACACTCTCTCTCCCCCAAATAAATAAATAAAATCTTCAAAAAAAATACTACTTAGCGGGTGCCTGGGTGGCTCAGATGGTTAAACGTCTGCCTTCGGCTCAGGTCATGATCCCAGGGTGCTGGGATCGAGTCCCGCATCGGGCTCCCTGCTCAGCGGGGAGCCTGCTTCTCCCTCTGCCTCTCTCTCTCTCTCATGAATAAATAAATAAAATCAAATCTTTAAAAAAAAAAAAAAATACTACTTAGCAATAAAAACGTAAGAAGTGTTGCAAGATGCAAAAAAAACCCAAAAAAAACCCCCAAAAACCACAAATGAACCTCACAGATACTATGCTGAGTAAAAGAAACTACATAGCATTCATATTTACATTATTCCATTCGTAAGACGTTCTGAGGCTGGCAAAATCAATCCACCATGAAAATATCAGAACAGTGCTTATCTCTCAGTCAGGGAAATGACTGGAAAAGGACATGAGGAAACTTTCTGAAATATCCTACTTTTGCTAAGAGGATCTAAGTCAGTAACTGATACAGAGAAGAAATCTCAATTTCCAAAAAGATACAGAGCTATAGATATGGGCTTTCTGAACACAACATTCCTCCTTCCTCTTAATTTTGTAGTTTTCAAGGAAACACCACCATAGGTCCACTGTGTAGTCCAGATCTGATGCTGACTCCTTTAGTTTACACACAGCCCTGGCTTTGCCTGACCTTATCAAAACACTAGTTCATTTAAATTTCACCTAAATGCCACCCTTCTCCAAAATCCTTTAAGAAATTGTTTTACCCTTTGTTTGGTGAGAAGCCCGGTGGTTCCTCTGGTCTGCAATCTCTCTCACTGCAATGAGTTAATAAACCTAACTTTATCACATTACAGGTTTATCTCTGGTGGTTTTAGGCTGACTTTTAGGTCACAAAACAATTGCTGAATATTATTCAGGAGTTCTGTATACTATTCTTGTAACTTTTCTCTAAGTTTAAAATTATATCAAAATTAAAAGCTATCCCCAAATTGGATTTCTAAAGATAGGACACAATTAATACTTTTGACCAGTTGACATTAGCCTTCTTCTTAATCCCCAGACCTGAAATAAAACTTTTTTCTAAATCCTGATTGATGATCACTTTATTTCAGTCTCTAAAACTTTAGCAAAAAAAAGAAAAAAAAAAAAAAAAGAGGGGCACCTGGGTGGGTCAGGTCATGATCCTGGAGTCCTGGGATAAGCGGCTGGCTCTCTGCTCAGCAGGGAGCCTGGTTCCCCCTCTCCCTCAGCCCCTCCCCACCCATGCTCGCACTCTCTCTCTCAAATAAATAAAATCTTAAAAAAAAAAGATTATTCACATATTTTTAATTGATTTTATCATTTGTTTTCCTTCCAGTGTATGAACTTTGAAACTTCCTAAGTAGGAGGAGGAAAATGTTATGTAAATATGTCTCAATAACAGCCCAAGTCTTAATAGACTTGGTGTTCTAAATAATAGCAAACTATTCTCTCCTTCCTTGAGACGCCATGAACAATTTAATGAAGAGTTCTAAGAAGCCACTGTCAAAACGTATTCTGAGTCTCTTCCACTGTTTACCTCCACTTGGCCAATCAGTGATACTCCTCCCTTCAAAAAGTGAAGCCTGATTTCCCTCTCCTTGACTGCGGCCATGCTTCGTAACTTGCTTCTACCAAAAAGGCTGGCAGAAATGACAATGTATGACTAGGTCATAAAAGTCACTGTGACTTCCTCCTTACTCTCTATCATGGAGGAAGCTAGCTGTCAGGTCATAAAGACTCTGAAGATGCTCCTTGGAAAGGCCTACTTAAGCAAGAGTGAGCCATTTTAGAAGGAAATCCTCCAACCCCAATTAAGCCTTCATATAACTGAAGACTAGCTAACAAACTGAGAGCAACTTCATGGGAGACCCTAAACCAGAACCACACAGCTAAGCTGCTCCCAAATTTCTGACCCACAGAAACTGTCAGATAATGTTTGTTGTTCTAAGTCACAAAGTTTTGGGCTGATTTGTTACATAGCAACAGATAACTAATACAATAAAGTAAGCCAAATTCCCTCTTGTTACAGCGGGATAGCTATTCTAAAAGTTTTCTCGTGAGATTTTTTAGGATTTTCAATATATGATTGTGTCATCTGCAAATAGATAATTTTACTTCCTCCTTTCTGGTTTGGATGCCTTTTATTTCTTTTTCTTGCCTGACTGCTCAGGCTAGGAATTCCGGCCACGTTACATAGGAATGGTGATAGTGGGCACCCCTGTTCTATTCCTGATCTTACAGGAAAACTTTCAACCTTTCACCGCTGAGTATGTTAGCTGTGGGCTTGTTATGTTTGGCCTTTAATATGTGGAGATATGTTCCTTCTGTACCCAATTTGAGAATTTTTATCATGAAAGGTTGTTGAATTTTCTTAGATGCTTTATCTGGATCTATTGATATGACCATTTGATGTTTATTTCTCATTCTATTAATCTGATATGTCACATTCACTGATTTGCATAGGTTGAACCATCCTTGCATCTGGAATGAATTCCATTTGATCATGGTGTATGATCCTTTTTTTAAAAATTGAAGTATAGTTGACATACAATATTAATTTCACATGTACAACACAGTGATTCAACATTTACAAACATTACAAAATACTCATCAAAATAAGTCGTCACTATTTCTCATCATATAAAGTTATTACAATATTACTGACTATATTTCCTATACTGTACTTTTCATCCCCCATGACTTATTTATTTTATAATTAGAAGTTTGTATCTCTTAATCCTCTTCACCTATTTCACCCATTCCCTCCCATACCCCTCTGCTCTGGCAACCATCAGTTTGTTCTTTGTATTTATGAGTCTGTTTCTGATTTTTTGGTTTTTATTTATTCGTTTTGTTTTTTAGATTCCACATATAATTGAAATCATGCAGTATTTGTCTTTCTCTAATTTATTTCACTTAGCATAATACCCTCTAGATCCATCCATGTTGTCACAAATGGCAAGATTTCATCTTTTATGCCTGAGTAATATTCCAACGTGTATATACACACACACCATATCTTCTTACCTATTCATTTATAGAGGGACACTTGGGTTGCTTCCACATCTTTTAAATAATGCAATAAACATAGGGATGCAGGTATCTTTTGGAATCAAGTGTTTTCATTTTCTTAGGGTAAATATCCAGATGTGGAAATACTGGATCATGTGGTATTATGATCATTTAATGTGCTGTTAAATTTGGTTTGACAGTATCTTGTTGAGAATTTTTTCATCTGCACTCATCAGGGATATTGGCCTGTAGTTTTCTTTTCTTGTAGTGTCGTTATCTGGCTTTGGTATCAGGGTAATGCTGGCCTCATAAAATGAGGTTGGGAGTTGAATATATAGTTTAGAAAAGAAATACAAGGCCAACAAACAAATGAAAGAAGGAAAGCTGGAAAAAAAACACAAAACTGCAGAGTATCCCTCCACATATGAATTTCAAGGAACCCTTGATAGTCAAAACCAAAAAATAAAAAGTGAATGATTTATACTTCCCAATTTGGACACTTACCACTACAGCTATAGTAATTGAAAAAGGTTAGTACTGGCATGAGTATAAACATATAGATCAATTGAAAAGAAGAGTACAGAAATAAAGGTGTAAGTCTATGATCAATTAATTTTTGACAAGGGTGCCATGACTATTCAATAGGGAAAGAACAGTCTGCTCAACAAATGGTGCTGGGACAAATGGGTAGCCACACACATAGCAATGAAGTTGGATCCCATCTTGCACTATATGCAAAAATTAACTCAAAACAGATTGAAGACTTAATATGTAAGAGCAAAAACTATAAAAATCTTAGAGGGAAACATAGGGTCATGTAAATCTTCATGACCTTGGATTTGGCAATGGTTTCTTATATATGACACCAAAACCATAAGCAAACAAACAAAAAAACAAAAAATAATTTGGACTACACAATCAAGAGTAAAAAGACAATCCACAAAATGGGAGAAAATATTTGAAAATCATATATCTGATAAAGAGCAAGTATCTAGAAATATTTAAGAAACTTAGAACTCAACAACAAAATGACAACCAAATTTAAAAACAGGCAAATGGTCTGAATAGACATTTCTCCAAAGAAAATATTTATATGATCAACAAGCACCTGAAGAGATGCTCAACATCATTAGTCATTAGGAATATGCAAATTAAAACAACAATGAGATACCACTTGATGCCCCCTCAAGTGAGTATAATTTAAAAACCAAGAATATAGAGGGGTGCCTCAGTCAGTTAAGCATCTGCCTTCGGCTCAGGTCATGATTCCAGGGTCAGCAGGGAGCCTGCTTCTCCCTCTCCCTCTGCCTGTCACTCCCCCTGCTTTTGCTGTCTCTCTCTCTGTCAAATAAATAAAATCTTTTAAAAAATTTTTTAAAAAAAGCAAGAATAGAGAGAAATTGGAAACCTCATACATTGCTAATGGGAATGTAAAATGGAGAACCTACTATGGAAAATAGTCTGGCAGTTGCTCAACACATCACATGTAGAACTACCATATCATCCAGTAATTACACTAGGTACTTATCCAAAAGAACTGAAAGCAGATTTTCAAACAAAAACTTGTACACAAATGTCGTTAACAGTACTATTCACAACAGCTAAAAAATGGAAATAACTCATTTGTCCATTAAACTGATGGTATACAAAATGTGGTATATCCATAGAATGTAATATTATTCAGCTATAAAAAAGAATGAAGCACTGATATATGCTACAACATGGATGAACCTTAGAAATAAGCTAAGTGAAAGAGGTCAGACACAAGAGGTCACATATTATGTAATCCCATTTATATGACATAACCAGAACAGGTAAATCCATAGAGACAGAAAGCAAATCTGTGGTTTCCAGGAACTGGGGGAATAGAATATATGGAATGCTTGTCTAATAGATATGAATTTTCCTTTAGGGGTGATAAAAATATTTTGAAACTAGATCGAAGTGATGGTGATGGTACAACATTGTGAATGTACTAAATGTCAATGAATGGTTAAAATAGTTAATTTTATGAGTGAATTTTACTTCAATAAAGTTAAATGTACACCTATCATATGATGCAGCCAATAGTAAGAAAGACATGTGCATTGTACACAAATGTCCACAGTGGCTAAAAAATGTCCTACTTTTATAGCCAAAAGCCATAAGAAACCTAATTGCCTATCAACAGAAAATGGATAAGATAAATTGAGGTATGTTCAAATAATAGAATACATTTATTAAAACCAAACTGTACCCCATAAATGGAGTGAATTTTATTTTATACAAATTCTATTACCAGAAAGATACATAAAATTAGTACCTTCACTAAAAATATATTTACTTAAATTAAAAAAAATAAAGCAGCATGTGAGTAGGTTGTAAGTCCCTACTCCATCCTAACAGTAAGAGCTGAAAACACTGAAAAATCAACATTTTTTGGATCAGTAAGAGGGAGGGACACCAGACAAACCACTGCCCCCAAGAATAGAGACATGGGTGAGTAGAGGGAGTCACAACTTACTTTAGCAGAGACTTAACAGCTGGAACCACTGTGGGATCCAGTGCTGGGGTAGGAAAACCTGAACTGTAATTGACTAATGGCTGGTGACTCAGTATGGACAATTTGAGAGTTAAAAACTTCAGGGGGACCCAGTTATGGGGACTCCCCACAATATTGTTGAGAATTATCACTAGGAACTCAACCAGGATCTTGACCAGGATTCCACAGTAAATATCAGAGAAAAATCTTGTCATTCTGGCAGGAAGAGGGGGGAAGGTACCATTTTGAAATATGTCAAAGCATTCTGTTCTTTTTTTTTTTTTTAATTTTTTTTTTGTTTGTTTTATTTATTTATTCATGAGAGTCAGAGAGAGAGATAGAGAGAGGCAGCGGCAGAGGGAGAAGCAGGCTCCCCTCCTAGCAGGGAGCCCGATGCGGGACTCGATCCCAGGACCCTGGGATCGTGACCTGAGCCGAAGGCAGACGCTTAACCATCTGAGCCACCCAGGCGCCCCCATTCTGTTCTTTTTAATAAGGCCTGCCCTCAGGAGAAACTAGTTAACCAGAGCCTAACCTGCTAGGGTATTATCAGAGCCTAACTGACCTGGGGAAAGGGAAGTAACTGACTCCAAGCTACTCTAGCCATCCTATCTCATATGAGGGGAGATGTGGGGGAAGCTGAGAAATACCTGTAAGTTCACAGACATAAGCTCATGAAAAGACTAAGACCTAATCATAGGACTACTGAACTCTTTCCCTTCACCCACAACTTAACCACCACATTACTAACAGCTATTTACAGCAATTCCTTTTACTCGGTATGGCTATCAAGAAAAAATTATAAATCACTGTGGCAAAAGGCACAATTTGAAAAGACAGAGCAAGCATCCAAACCAGACATGGCAGGAATGTTGGAATTATCAGACTGGGAATTTAAAACAACTATGATTAATATGCTAAGGCTCTAATAGATAAAGTATACAGTATACAAGAACAGATGGCAATGAAAGAAGAAAGATGGAAATCCTAAGCAAGCACCAAAAGAAATGCTAGAGATCAAAAACATGGCAACAGAAATGAAGAATGTCTTTGATAGGATTCCAGGTAGACTGGACATGGCTGAGGAAAGAATCTCTGAGCTTGAAGATATCTCAACAGATACTTTGAAAACTGAACAAAGAGAACAAACACTGAAAAAAGAAAAACAAAATGAAATAAAAAAAAACAAAACAAAATATCCAAGGACCTTGGGACAACTACAGAAGGCGTAACATAAACGTTTTGGGAATACCACAAGAGAGGAAAGAACAGAAGAAGTATTTGAAACAATTTAATGACAGGTGCCTGCCTGGCTCAAATGGTAGAGCATACAATTCTTGATCTTGGGGTCATGAGTTCAAGCCCCACGCTGGGGGTAAAGCTTACTTAATTAAAAAAAAAAAAAAAGCTAAAAAAAATTAATGACAAGTCACTGTGAAACATCAAACCACCGATCCACTAAGTTCAGAGAACACCAAGCAGAAGGGGAAAAACACCTTACCTATAGAGGAACAAAGGAAGGAATTACATCTGATGGCTCCTCAGAAACCATGTAGGCAAGAAGTGTTGAGGAAAAAAAAATTCCAATCTAGAATTCTGTATCTTGCAAAATTATCCTTCAAAAGTGAAAAAGAAGGGGCACCAGGGTGGCTCAGTTGGTTAAATGTCTGACTCAATTTTGGCTCAGGTCATGATCTCAGGGTCATGAGATGGAGCCCTGCCATCAGGTTCTGAGCTGGGCGTGGAGCCTGCTTGGGATTTTCTCTCTCCCTCTCCCTTTGCCCCCCACCCCCCCAACTTGCACACATGTGCACATTCTCTCTTAAAAAAAGTGGAAAAGTAAAGATCTTCTCAAACAAAAATTGAGAGAATTTGTTGCCAGTAGACCTGCCTTATAAGAAATGTTAAAAGTAGTTCTTGAAAGAGAAGGAAGATAGTATTCAGATACTCAGATCTACATAAAGAAAGTAAGACCATCGAATAAGGAATAAGTGAATGTGAAATAAAAACTTCTGTTTTTCTTATCCTTAACTGACCTAACAGACAACAGCTTGTTCAAAATAACAGTATCAATAACATACTCAATTATTGTACTAGTTGTAAATGTATATTGCAAATTCTAGGACAACCACTAAAAAAAGTTAGAAAGGAAATATAACTGATATCCTAAGAAAGAAAAAAAAATCATTTGAAATGCTTAACTAAAACCACAAAAGGCAGAAAAAGAATGGAGACAAACAGGAACAAAAAACAAGGGCAACAAATAGAAAACAGTAACAAATATAGTAGACATTAATCAAACTATATCAACAGTCATGGTGAATGTCAATGGTCTAAATGTACCAAATTAAAAGACAGATTTCTTAGGGTAGATCAAAAAATAAGACCCAACTATATATTTTCTACAAAAAATCCACTTTAAATATAAATTAAACATAAATGGAGAAAAATATAACATGCTAATACTAATAAGAAAGCAGGAGTATATTAATTTCAGACAGAGCAGACTTTAAAGTAAGGAAATTATAAGGTATAAATAGGGCATTAAATAATGATAAAGGGGTCAACTCTCCAAGAAGATGTAACAATACTTAATATGTATACACCTAAGAACTATGTTTAACTATGTTAAATTATGTGAGGCAAACTATGGGGGGCAAAAACTAATAGCACTGCAAAGAGAAACAAGTAAATCCACAACCACAGTTGGAGACTTTAACACCTCTCTATCAGAAGTGGACAGATCCAGTAGGCAAAAAATCAGTAAGGAACTGATTTGATAGTTGAACTGAACATCATCATGAAACAACTAGATATAATGGACTACTTTATCCAACAAGAGCAAAATGCAGATTCTTCTCGAGCTTACATAGAGCATTTGCCAAGAAAGACCATATACTAGGCCATAAAACAGTCCTTAAATTTAAAATCGAAATCATACAATGTCTGTCAGACCACAATGGAATTAAACTAGAAATCAATAATAGAAAGACAGCTGGGAAATCTGAAAAATATGTGGAGATTAAACAACACATTTTTAAATAACACAAGAGTAAAAAAGAAATCTCAAAAGAAAATACAAAATATTTTGAACTAAATGAAAATGAAAACACAACTCATTAAAATTGAGGGATGCTGTCAAAGCAGGGCTTAAAGGGAAACTTAGATCATTGAATGCATATATCAGAAAAGATCTAAAATGAGTCATTTAAGTTTCTACTGTAGGAAACTATAAAAAGAGTAAACTAAATCCAAATTAAGTAGAAGAAAATAAGTAATGAGAATTAGAGCAGAAATCAATGAAACTGAAAACAAGAAATCAATAGAGAAAATAAACAAACCAAAGCTGGTTCTTTGGAAAGATCAATAAAGTCAGTAAGACTCTAGACAGGCTAAGAAAAAAAATCAGAGAGGACACAAATTACTAATACCAGAAATTATAGAAGGGATATCATTACAGATCCTATGGACATTAAAAATATAATAAAGGAGGGATGTCTGGGTGGCTCAGTTGGTTAAGCATCTACCTTCAGCTCAGGTCACAATCCCAGGGTCCTGGGATGGAGTCCCACATCGGGCTCCTTGCTTGGCAGGGAGACTGCTTCTTCCTCTGCCGGCCGCTCCCCCTGCTTGTGCTCACACTCTCTTTCTCTGACAAATAAATAAAATCTTTAAAACATATATATAATAAAGGAATACCATGAACTCTATGCACACAAATTTGATAATCTAGATGAAATGGGCCAATTCCTTGAAAGACACAATTTGCCAAAACTCACACAAGGAAAAATAAACACTCTGAATAGGACTGTATCAGAGAAACTGAATCAGTAATTAATAACCTTCCAAAACAGAAAGCACCAGGCCCAGATGGGTTCGCTGGCAAATCCTACCAAACATTTAAGGAAGAAATTATACCAATTCTCTACAACCTCTTTCAGAAGATACAAGCAGAAGGAATACTTCCTAGCTTATTCTGTCATCATTACCCTCATACCACTGTCAAAGACACAGATGCAAAAAACCTCAAAAAATATTAGCAAATCAAGTCTAACAACTTATTTAAAAAATTATACACCACAACCAAGTGGGATTTACCTCAGTTATGCAATCATGCTCCTTGGTATTTACCCAAAGGAGGTCAAAACTTATGTCCACACCAAAACGTTCACATGTTCACAGCATCTTTATCCACAATTGCCAAACCTTGGAAGCAACTAAGATGTCCTTCAGTAGGTGAATGTATAAACTATGGATCATCCACGCAAACTATAGATCATCCAGACACAAAAGAAATGAGCTATCAAGCCATGTAAAGACATGGAGAAAACTTAAATGCATAGTACAAAGTGAAAGAAGGCAATCTGAAAAGGCTACAAACCGTATGATTCCAATTATATGATATTCTGGAAAAGGCACAACTCTGAAGACAGTAAAAAGATCAGTGGTTGGGAAAGGTGGAGTGTAGAGGATCTTTACAACAGTGAAAATACTCTGTATGATATAATGATGGACACCTGTCATTATCTATTTGTCCAAACCCAAACAATGTACAAAATCAAAATGAACTGTAATTTCAACTATGAACTTTGAGTGCTTATCATGTGTCAATGTAGGTTCAACGATTTCAACAAATGTACCACTCTAGTGGGGTATGTGGATAATGGGAGAGGCTAGGCATGTGTGGGGGAAATCACTATTACCCTCCCCTCATTTTTGCTCTGAAACTAAAATTGCTCTAAAAAAATAGTCTTAACAAAAGGAAAAGCAATAAAGTTATACATTTTACTGACTTTTATAACTAATCTCTGGAAAACAGGTTGCCCTACCCCATTGTTTATTGGCTCCCTCTGCCATACTTTCTTATTTCTTCATGATTCCACTGTGAACTCAGCAATATAAAGACCTTTCTGGCTTAGCTCCAGTAATTTTTGGTATCCCAATTCCAAAATTCAAGAAGAAATAATGTGAATGGTCTAGACATTCAGCTCTTATTCATTCCTATATCTGGTACTTCTTTGGCTGGAGAAGGTGTGTGGAATGGGAGCATATCAGGATCATAAGCTCCTTAGACCAAACCCTACCCAATGGTCTTTAGAGTGATGTCCCTATATTTTTGGGCAGCTTTTTAGAGAAAAGGTTACGGGCAAAGAGATCAAGTAACAGCTATTCAAACTCAAAAGGAAAGGCAAATTTTGCTGTTTTTTAACTCCCCAATATTTTCTTAATTTAGAATTGAATTAACATAGAAATGAATACTTATGTATGTACTTCCCTATTATTAATCTAATTACACTAAACATATATTATTCTTGTAATAAAAAAATTCCACCAGGAGAAAATGGAATGCAAAAAAAATTTTTTTAAGTTACTAAATCTTTTGGTACCTAGTTTCTTCATCTTAACATGGGGATAATAATAAAAGTGAGAAAAGTGAGATTAAGTGAGAAAATATGTATAAAGCATCTGGAGTTCTGTGAATGTTAGTAAATATTACTCGTAATTTTTTACCACTTGAAATGTCTTCTGAACCTACAATTTCTATACATATTTTTCCGTATTTGTGAAATTTACAAACCATATGGTATCACTAAAATCTCTACTAAGCTATCCAGAATTACATTCTATCACTTCAGAAAAAAAGTTAAAAAAAACAAACAAACAACAAACTTCCTCAGCATTTAACAAGATACAATGTGTTAAATTGTTAAAATAACAAGCACTGGTTGAACATATACAGTTTCAGAGTACAAGGACACTCACTGTTCTGTACCAAGAATTGCACATATAAAGACAAAGAGGACAAGAGCTCTCAGTCTAGTGCTATGTTTACAACTAAATTGCACTGAGGAAGAATTCCACCTGGGGAAGTCTAGGAAAGTATTGGAAACCCACTGGGTAAAATCTTAAAGGGACCTAAAAAAGTTGATGGTTAAGTATATATAAAAATGAGAGAACAGATTTGGACAATGGTACTAGTACGGATAGAACATCACAGGTTGGAAAAGAGTGGTAGAATATTATGAAGTTGATGCTTGCAAACAGAGGTTGGAACCAGATTGACAAGGGCTTTGTAAAAAAATGAAAAGGTTGAGAAATCTGAATTATATGTGGTAGACAAAGAGGAGTCATCAGAGATTTTTAAGAGGCAATAATTGAAAGGATAGACTGCAGAGAGAGGCAGGAAGCATTATTTAAAATAATAATAATAATGACAAAAAAAGAAGCATAAACTTTCTAATTAAATCTAGTTTCTGAACCTGGTTCAAACATTTTGGTAGTTGTGTGAGAACTGAACCCTCTTAGCCTCCATTAACTTACATGAAAATAGTAAATATTGCAGTGTTACACGTGAAGATTGAGATAATGTATGTAATGTGGTTTGTACAATGCTCAGTAACTCAATATAATCGGAGATATATGTATCATTTACTATGTGCCATACACTAATCTAAGATTTTTATATGTGTTGAGTCATTTGACTCTCACAATAATCCTTCAAGGTACGTATTGTTATTATCCCATTAACACAGGTCAGGGATTTGAAGCACAGAAAGGTAAAGCAGCTTGCTTGGGTCATACAACTACCAACTGGTGGAGATGAAATTTGAACCGAGGCAATCTGACTCCAGTTCCCTGCCCTTAACAGTGTATTATAATGCCTCTCTAGGAAAGATCAAGTCAGTGCCCTTAAAACTCTGTCAGGGTGCTCCTGGGTAGAGCAGTTGGTTGGGCTGCGGACTCTTGGTTTCTGCTCAGGTGGTGATCTCATGGTTTGGGAGATGGAGCCCAGGACGGGCTCTGCACTGGGCATGGAGCCTGCTTGGGACTTTCTCTCTCTCTCAAATAAATAAATCTTTAATTTTGAAGTGTAGGAATCAGCACTTAACAAACCCTTCAAGGTAATGTGTACATAAGAAAATTTGAAATTCGCTGATGATTTAGGTAGATGGAGCAAAAATAAATGAAAAAAGTCCAGGTAAGGACAAGAAACCTATTAAAATGTAGAGACTAATTTTTTTAAATTACTATTTGCTGGTAGCGCACATAAAATGAGCAGAACAGCTGTCTGCAATTCTTAGGAAAGTACAGCTAATGTCTTTGCTGCAATCTTACACAAATGTTTAAAGTTCAACAATCATAAATACTGAATATTTAAATCTATTTTTCCTGGCTAATAATGAAACAAAAGTTCACTAGCAGGGATAGGAGAGTAGGAGCAGCCAGTAATAGATGAAGAAATGTCTATTTTTTAAAAGATATTTATGCATTTTTATGGTATGATACCCTGGTGTTAAAATCTTAAAAGGAACATAAAATACCGGTTCCTATAAAACAACACAATATTAGACAGTGTTCAATAAGGCAAGATATAAAATTTCTATACATTTAAACTCATTTATATTTTAGATGTAGGGTACACATTTAAACTATTCCAGAAGAAGGCAGACTTTGCTATGGGGTTAAACAGCGTTTGCTATTTGAGGTAGTCCATCACCAAAAATTAATAAAGCAAACAACAACAAAAAACAAAACAAAAAAACAAAGAAAACCCAATTCTGTTAACATTAGTAGAGTGTTTCCATAATGACTCCAAAATAACCCAGTTGGCCAATGAATGAAGCAGCTGAAAAGGCAGATCTGTGGAACTAGCTAAACCTTATCCCTATTGTTAGCAAACTAAGACCTCTATGAATTACAGCTGTTACTATAGTCAGTTTAAATGAGCAAGAGTCCCGGATTTTTGCGGTACAAGAAAAATGTCAATCGTGAAAGAAAAATATCCGGGTTTTAAATACAAAGGATACTCAGATTTCAGTTTAAATCCCCACCGGGCATTTCAAAGACTGTCATATCCCTGCGGTCCAGAGTAATAAAGACTACTCTGAGTATCACTCTTAGGAGGAACCCGGAGCCACGTACAGCATCTCCTCATTCTAAACCTGCCCCCAACCTTCCATCTTTAATAAAGGAAGATTCTTTTTACCTGCGGTAACGCTTTCGCAATTAGATCTAACTACTGTTACAGCTTCAGCATTCGAGTCCAATTGGCGGAAATACTAAACTGTGTTTACCAGAACGTCAGATTAAATAAGGCTTAATCTCGGGGGCGGGGGGTCTCGGAATCCTCAATACTTAGAGTTGGCTCGTGTGCGCCGGCCCGGGAGACGCTCCCAGCGCCCCGACTTCCCAGTCTTCAAGCCCAACCCCACCACCCGACACCCCCAAAGGCACTCCGAGGCCTCCGCTACACTGTCCCGCCTCTCGACCCCTGTCCCCTCCGACGGTCCGAATCCTCTCCCTGGAATACTCAGTTTCTTCCCATTCTCCATTCACTCACCAAGGCGCGTTGGGCAGAAGTTCCAGAATGGTCGTGTGACTTTTCCCTTCTTCCGCGGAGCCGCAAAGCCGACCGCAAGCAGCCCCATCCAACGGCCCACGAGATTCAAATTCGTCCACTTCCGCCTGCTATCCGGAAGGTGCGCTAAATTCCACCCCCTGTGAGGCGGGGCCCGCGGCGACGCGGCGCGTGGGGGAAGGACGAAGTACGCCGGGCTCTTCGCTGAAGGAGTGCGGTCTATGTTGTGCTTCCTGCGCTGGTGTCTTTTGTCTGTGTTCTTACTTCACAGGCCACAGAAAAGTGCAGGCGCAGAGTCGGTGTTTCTGCCCGGTGACTCTTGAGAGGATCCTCTTGTTTCTGAAATGACAGAGACGGCGCTGAAGTTTCATTCCTTCAAGGACTGGAGAGAATAAAAGCACTAATGGGGCCCTGACGTTTTCACTCCTCCCATCGCCCCCGCGTAAACAGCTACAGCGAAGAGGAAAAAACAAACCGTGCACAAACCTGCTTTCCGGCACAGTCAGGACATGTAACCTCTTTCCCTCCCCCTCTCTGAGGAAGACAAAAAGCCAAGTGCACCAGTCACGCTTATTCGAACCACGAAGTGAAAATAAGTGGTGGTCGAACTAGTTCTGGTCCCAAATGAAAAACGTGAGGGTAAGGGTTAGAATTTCCCCCTCGGATAAGAGACTATTTTACATGATTATTACGTAGTTGTCCTGTGAGATTCTTAGGACAATAGTGTCATTTTCTTTTACCAAGGACTGCTTCTGAAGGGGTGCATCTGGGAGCTACTAGAAAAGAAAGACAACATTTTTTAGCCCCAACCCCTCCAAAAAGGAAACTAAACAACTCTGATTTTGACGTTGCCACCAGATCATCCTCACGTCTGATTTACCTCAACAGATCATTTCAAACCAAGCCATGACAGAACACCTTGAGCTTCTCTGAAGACTGCAATTTGAAAGATTAGATTTCTATGAATTTTTTTTACAGATAATCTGACAGAAGGGAGTGTAAAGTTATTAACTGGTGTACTGTTTTTAACAGTGGAAAATAGGAAATAACCTGTGTCTATCAATAAGGAAAAGATTAAATAAGTTATGATACTTTAGGATCTGATACACTGACATTGTACAGGCACTAAAAGAAGTAGATCAGTAGGTACTCAAATGAAATAAGGAAAAAAAATCAACTGTAGAAGGACTAAATATTGTATCCATTTAAAGTATGTGTATGTGCATGGCATACAAAGTTTCCAGATGGATAGTAAACTGTAAAAAGTTTTCTCTGGTAGTCAGATTGGTGAATGGAGATATGAAGAGACTTTTTTATCTTTTGCTTTATAACCAATTGAATCTTTAAAAACATGTTTTACTCTTGCAATTAAATGGTTTTTTAAAAGAATATTGTTGGGATGCCTGGGTGGCTCAGTCGTTAAGCATCTGCCTTCCGCTCAGGTCATGATCCCAGGAACCTGGGATCGAGCCCCACATCGGGCTCCCTGCTCAGCGGGAAGCCTGCTTCTCCCTCTCCCACTCCCCCTGCTTGTGTTCCCTCTCTCGCTGACTCTCTCTGTCAAATAAATAAATAAATAAATAATCTTTAAAAAATAAGATTGTTAGAAATTCTATGTTGTAGATACAGAATCAGGTTTAATAAATGTATAAAAGTATAATGTTTGAATAGTCTGTGTCCACTCATTCATACAGATTCATTCAACAATTATATGGTAATGGTTTGACCACACATTTTGTCATCCATGATATGTTGTATTATTTAATGTCACCACATTTCTAATGTGGCCGCATTAAATATATTGCTCCTTCAAGTTCTTTGAAGGCAGAAATGATGTCATATATTTTCCTATATTCTCATAATTCTTGGCAACTTCCCACCATTAAATTTCATCCTTCACATGAATTAAATTCTCAAGTTAATCTGCAAGCAAAAGTTAAATACTCAAATTTTCTTCTGAGTTAGAACTGAGTTAGAATTGAAGAATTTAGAGTCCAAAAAGAACTGTTTCTCCTTACTCAGTTCTTCTTCTGAGTTTTCCTTACTCAGTTCTTCTTTTTAGACTCTAAATAAATTCTTCAATTTCTTCCACCAGGATGTTGACAAAGTTATCATCACTAGCAGCCCTGCCATTAGTCAGACCAATGATATTGATTTCTCATCTGCAATGGAAGGTCCCCTTAAAGTCACTGGCATATTTTTTCCCGTAGGGCTAGCCAGGCTTTTACTGTATAAATTGTCTAGGGCTGGTGTTTATTGAGTGGAATATCAGGTTATTTGCACTTTTTAAACTGTTACACCCCCTCCCCAAAGAGTGAATACAGATGAATTTGAATACAATCAGTATTCAAGTAATGCTACAGCATTTCATTAACAAAGAATATCTGCAATAAATACCCACTGACTAAATCAAAGAGCCTAAGTAATTAGACTAAAGAACATTTTAAAGAAAATATTCACTACAGGATATATTTAAATCTAACAAATCTGGCCATCAAACTGGGCATTCAAATAGCTAATAAAATTTTTTAAATTAAGTAAAATGCATTGATATGAGTATTCCACTTACTAAAAGCTGCAAAAACTGGAGGAAAAAAAAACACAAAAGAGTCTTATTTAGTTTCTGATAACCCCTCAGTAATCTGAATTAGCTGAGAACTGCCCCATAGAAAATTTGAATCATAGCTAATATAACCACTCTTCCCTGCTTTCCTCCTCCTGTTCACTCCATATGCTGCAGAAAACAAGACAAAAACACTTCTGGGACCAATAGTCATCAGTTCACACACAAGAGCCAACACAAAGTGCTTTGGCAGAAAAGCTCCTAGAACTTACTTTGAAAGGTTCTTATCACAAGCAACATGACTGACAAGAACAATAAAATGCCTAGAAATAAATTTTTTTTGAAGTATAGAATATGTAAAAAACTGTCATTGGAAAATGTAAATGATTTCAATATTAACAAATGGAAGATGAATATTTAAGAATGGTTTAGAAAAAGAAGATTAGCAGAGGCTGGTAGTAGGAAATGTGTCTTACTAGATAGTAAAACTTAACACAAAGCTATTATGATCAGAGTTGTAGTGAAAAAAATTATTAGCATAAAAAAGATAAATACAGGGCACCTGGGTGGCTCAGTCGGTTAAGCGGCTGCCTTCGGCTCAGGTCATGATCCCAGGGTCCGGTGGGATCAAGTCCCGCATCTGGCTCCCTGCTCCACAGGAAGCCTGCTTCTCCCTCTCCCACTCCCCTTGCTTGTGTTCCCTCTCTCGCTGTCTCTCTCTCTCTCTCTGTCAAATAAATAAATAAAATCTTAAAAAAAAAACATAGAGAATCCAGAAAAATTCAACTATACATAGAATATTAATATATTATAAAGGTGGCATTTCAGTTTAGTGCGCAAGGAGTATTTTCATTCATAAATTAGCAAAAGAAGGCAATAACTGGCTATCTGGAAGATAAAACGTTAAGCTTCTACCTTGCACCACATGGCAGATAAATTCTATGAGAATTATAGATTGAAATATAAAAAATATAACAAAAATGTATTGGGAGAAAAATTAGAAGAATAACAGTGACTTTAGGTTAAAGAGATTTCTTAAGGAAGGAAGGAAACTTAGAAGCCATAAAATTAAAGATGAATAAGCCATGCCAAAATATGACACTTCAGCATAAAAATTATTTTGAGCTAAAGAAGGCAACTGAGAAGCAGACGCAGGAAGAACTCTACTTTCCCCCATCTAACAAAAGCAGGGCATAAATTTCCCTTTGTGAAGATGTTCCTCTCCTCTCTCGTACCCAAAGGAGGGGAACAACCCTTAGCATTAGAGATGGATATGGCACTGATGAGTCTGCATAAAAAAGTCTTACTAAATAACCTTTATCTACCATTAGTTTCCCCCATATATTTACCTTCCCACAATTTACCACTCCTAGAAGCTCAAACTCCTCTTCCTTTGTCTACTCGTTTCACAATTTATCATCCTTCATTAAAACAGTATAGGAGCTCTCAAGCCTAACCACTTCTTTGAGTTTTTACTTTTTTCTGTGGACCCCTATGCATGTAAAATTGAAAAGAGAATTTCATACCTTTCTTCCTGTGAGCCTGTCTTTGCCAATTTAGTTTGTAGGACTCCAAGTTCTACCAAGAGGGTAGAGGAAAAATCTTTCCTCTCCTGCAAATACACATGGCTATGTTAAAGTTTAAAGTATTTATTGGCAAGATACACCATAAAACCTCAAAAGATAAATGAAAGAGTTGTGATAATATTTATAATACATATGATACAAGGTTAACAACTCTAATGTAGACAATGCTTATAATTTGATTTTTTCAAAAAGTAATAAAAATGAGCAAAAGAAGTGATCAAGAGTAAATGAGAAAGGACAGTAAACAAGAAAATACTCAAACTGACTACCACACAGCCAAAAGCTAATTTTCCTTTCTTGGATTGGCAAAAATTGAAACAAGTCATAACATCTAATACTGGGAGGATGTGGTGGTAAAATGTACATTCTTGCCTACCGGCTGCATGCGTTACTACAACTCTTCTGAAAAAATCACTCTTTGACCAAATTTTCTCAACTTTAGGATTCTCCTGTAGAAATAAACATGATAGTGTGTTTTGAGGCACTCCTAATTAGAAACAACCATCCATCAGGAGGGAGGTGATTGAGAGTTATGGTACATCTATACTATCAAAAGACTTCACAAAGCTGTATTGCTGTTTCCTAAACTATTGCCTCCAAAGTTAGGGCTATTGAACCCCCAAAGACATATAAGTGAAAATGAAGAATGGCATTATTTAATTAGAAAAGTAATAATATTCTGCTCTACAGTAATACTGATAAACCTGGCCCTGGAAAATGGCATTCATTCTTAATTAGCACTCACCAGAATTGGCACACATTGCTGGATTAATTGTCCTTTGTAGCAACTGAGTTGCTGTAAATTAGCTGTATTGGACTACTGGTAATCCTTTCTGCCTTTCACACAAGTCAGATTTTCTTTCTTTCTTTTCTCTTTTTTTTTAAGATTTTATTTATTTATTTGAAAGAGACAGAGCCAACGAGAGAGAGCACAAACAGGGGGAGGGGCAGAGGGAGAAGCAGACCGTCTGTCTGCTGAGCAGGGAGCCCCACGCGGGGCTCAATCCCTGAGGGGAAGGTAGACGCTTGACCGACTTAGCCGTTTAGACGCCTTAGCCACCCAGGGGCCCCCGATTTTCTTGATCCTCGTCTCCTATCGACACTTAAAGCAAACACTTGACCCAGATTTTGGCAGGTCCTGGTCTCCCCTTCTTATTCCCTGGTAGGTCCCTGAATGCCTGTTCCCCTTGAGGATCAATTTCTAGCTTTCTGCCCTTAAATCATTCCTTATTAATCCCTATCAATATTGTGCCTGGTACCCAAGGTTACCTCATCCATCTCTCCTGACTAGTGACCATCCCTGAGACCTTGGAATGAAACTTTTTATTATATCAAGTTTCTTGCTATTCAGAACCCTATCAGAGTCAGACAATGAGAAGTGTACTTCTAGAAGGGACCATTCGAAGAGTCTAATCAGGGGTACCTCAGTGGCGCAGTCAGTTAAGCATCTGCTTTTGGCTCAGGTTAGGATCTCGGGATCATGGGATTGAGCCCTGAGTGGTGCTCCCTGCCTGACCGGAAGTCTGCTTCTCCCTCTCCCTCTGCCCCTCCCCCTGCTTGTGCTCTCTCTCATTTGCTCTCTCTGTCTCTTTCAAATAAATAAATAAAATCTTGTGTGCTCCTGCTTGTGTGGTCTTTCTCCTCTTCCTCAAATAAATAAGTAAAATCTTAAAAAAAAAAAATAAGAGTCTAATCAGAGGCATACTCAGGTTCTTATAATAGGGTACCTAGCCTAGAAACACCATGGTTGTGTTTGGGTTAGGGTGGGGAGGGAAGAAGGGAGAGGGTTGGGTGTTGGTAGCTGAGGGAGTAAGCAAACATGTAAAGACGGTGTCACTTTTATTTTTCCCAGTCTTGATTTCACACTTCTTTCTTCAACATCTTTTATTATGTCATTACAGACTTAAATCTAATGTCAACATACTGCTTTACCAAAAAGGTACTTCTTTTGGAGATTATGCTAGGGGAGCAACAAACTAGAATAGGTCCCATTTAGTCTCTCAGCAAATTCTTTAGACCAGCACTGCCCAGTACAAATGTTAGCCACAAATAGTTTTCAGTTTTCTAGTAACCACATTAAAACAAACAAACAAACAAACAAACAAAAGAAACAGATGAATAACTGAAATAATGTATTTTATTTAACCCACCACATTTAAAATATTTAAATTTTAATATGTAATCAATAGAATCAATCATTCATGAGATATTTTACTTTTTTTTTTTGTGCTAAGTCTTCAAAATTGATAGACAATTGACCTTTGAACAATATGGGTTTTAACTATGCATGTCCATTTATATGTGGATTTTTTCAATAAATACAGTAGTAGTACTCTAAATGTCTTTTCTCTTCCGTATGATTTTCTTAACATTTTCTTTCTCTAGTTACTTTACTGTAAGAATATAGTATATAATACTTACAATATACAAAATATGTGTTAATTGTTTATGTTACCAGTAAGGCTTCTGGTCAATAGTAGGTTATTAGTAGTTAAGTTTTTGATGAGTCCAAAGTTATACATGGATTTTTGACTGCATGGGGAGGTCGGTGCCCCAACCCCCGTGACGTTCAACAGTCAACTCTATATTTTGCACTTCCATCACATCTCAGTTGTACTAGCCATATTTCAAGTGTTCATAGCCACATGTGACTAGTGGCTTCAATACTGGCCAGCACAGTTTAAAATATGCCACAGTTAGTCCCTCCAAAAGAATACAGGCTACCAAGAGACTCAATTCCCAAAATTCTATTTCCCTAACTTCTAACAAACATTTGAAAGCATGAAATAGAGGTAATTATCTTTTTCCCAACTAACTTTGTATCTTAACTATTCCTTCCATATATACCTCAGATCTGTTATTTTCACTTTCTTCTTTAATGACCCTCTTTGTGCTCATTTTTCTTTTCTGTTCCATAAGCTTTATTCTACGATTCTCAGTAATATTCAAATACTTTGGAATATACTTATTTGCAAAACAAATTAGCCCATTTAATTGATCACTTCTTGTGGACAAGTCATAATGAGAATACTGTACAAAATAAGTATATGACCTTTATTAGTGTCTGACTCCATGATCAATAAGTATTTATTAAGCATCTACTATGCTATCAGCAGCACTAATAAATTTCCGAATGGAGTTTTCACTGTGTACACTAACATATTCCTTATATTAGTTTGCCTGACCAGTCTTTTTACATCAATTTTTAAACTTGAATCAGCATACATTTTAGGAGAAGTAGGCTGTTTGCTACCAAACAGAATTCTTTTCCTCAGTGTCTCAGTCACATAAATGTTTTGATCTAAATTTTTAATCTAACTGTGGTTTGCTGTCTTTTAAGTCAAACACACCACCTCCTGGCAGCAGGAAGCACCACCCAAAACAGCAATTTCAGGTTTCTTGTTTCAGGGTTGTTTGGATAATAAGTAGGTTTATTAACAACAGTGATTTGGAATGATACCATTCCTGCTGGGTAACTGCATGATTTTAGCAAGAAGGGCTCAAAGTTTGCTTGTAGCCAATATGAGACATGGTGTTCTAATATAGGTCAAAGTTATTATCTATTTTGATAACATTCTTTCTCTCCAGGTTGGTGTTTCAAATGGTTGTCTGGATTGCTTTTCTTAATTGCTGTCTTTTGGCCTGAAGTGTTTACATAGAAATCAGAGCCCTTTTCCAGTTAAGAGTAACTCCACATGCAGGCACACACGTTGGTAATGCCACCCAGAATAAATCAAGTAATGAACAACATGTTTGAACTGAATCTTAAAAATTCTTGGATACAATTGCTGGCAATCAAAACTGTTTTCAGTTTATTTTGTGTACTTTGATTTTTTAATCCCTCCCAGAATACTCGAGGGAAATGACTTCTCAAGTGAGTTGATAAAGTGATTATAATGAGCCCAATTCTCACCTGCGTGTTTTGATGGGGGTGGAAGAAAATTTCAAATTCTTACTAAGGTCCAGGGCATAGAATTACCATTTAGGAAGCAGGTACTTGCTTAAAGCCTAGACCCTGATAGCTGTTCTTTAGGGAAAATTCTTCAAGGAGACCAACATAGTACAGTGTTAAGAACCTGGCCTTTCAACCTAGACAGCCAGGGATTTAAATACTAGCACTATTACTTAAAAGCTAAGTATGAAGGACCCAATCCTCTGTGCATCACTATTGGTTTATAAAATGTAAATCGTAGTAACTACGTCACAGGTTTGTTGTAAACTTTAAATGAGAAGACATTTTCCAGGTAGTTATGAGTAGGCAAAATGGGCATAAGATACAGTCAACATCCTCTTCCTTCCCTCGGTGGCATGAAGAATGCCACGTCCAGTTCCTTTAGGCAGGTGATCTACTTAGAGTTGCCCAGACTCTCATCCCAAGTGGATCTTCACCTTGTTCCTCTCCTCTTCCCTCAGAGCCGATGATAAATTACTCGGTGACTTGCTCTCTACTTTCCACTTTGGCAGCTAATCCGAAAAATTTATCCTTGTTAATATAAAGAGCCAATGGATTAGTTTTAATAAACTCTACCTGTAGCTCAAAAGGACAGTGAGAAATTTGTGGGTAGTCAGATATGACGTTTGGTATCTAACTCTCCCTCCTCTTTTTTTCAATAATTTGGGTTTACAAGTCTGGTATCTCAGAAGCAGTTCACATCTTTTTTTGGCATTAGTACAGTAATAGATATTAAACCTTCAGCATGTGGGCAGTGATTATAATGGGCAATCAGATTTCTCATAAATGAGATTAACTAATGAAAGGCATATGATTAGAAAAGAAAAAGAGAACTAACATTTATTTGATACTTTCCGTATTCCAAACACTGTACTAAAACTATTCAAAAGTTGATTTACTTAATCCTGACTAATAAAATAGGTAATGAAACTAGGTTTTAAGGCAATTAAATAATTTATCCAAGGCCACAGTAGGCAGAATTGGTATTTAACTCCAGCTCATTTGCATACAAAACCTGTTCTTTATCCATCACAATATTTTAATTCACACATCCCATGAGAGATAGGAGCAACTTTAGGAAACCTGACATTAACCTTAAACAATCAACTAATAGTAGAGTTTGGCTTTTATGGGAAATCTGTTTACTTATCTGCAGAATTATAGGATGTTAATTTGGTAAACGACCTTAGATATATCATCTCTTCTCTACCCCATAGCATGTGAAACCCTCCCGACTTTCTGGGCCTTTCGTAAAACATGTATTCAAGAGAACTGAGGGGAAAAGAAAGTGGTCCAGAATTCCCCTTGAGCAGATAGGGTTTGGATCTCAAATCAAGCTCCAGTTTTCTGCTCATTTAATTAAGCTATCTACATACTTATTTTTCTAAGAGGGGCATTGATATTTACAATGAATCCTGATTGATGTCTGGCATCACTTTACCAAGGTACAATCCCTGACCAATTTTCAGCTAGTGGCCAGTATGCTTTTGTAGCACAAATCCCATAATACCAGTTGTTGAGGACCACTTGATGATCAGTTTTCCACTAAAATACTCTCAGGAGTTGTCAAATAGTGTGGTAACATTTTGACATCACTGGTACCAGGCAATGTTATCTATAGTATTGAGATGCTTAAGATAGATTTAAAGCAAAAGAGATGCAGTGTATCTCACTTATAAAATCTGTGGCAGTGAGACAACTTCCCAATATACATTATCTGCTCCTTAGAGCTCTTTAAAATTCTATTCCTCTAAATAATTGGTTACAAAAGCTAGCTCCTATGAAAGTACCCTAATTTTTATTTCAGCAAAGATAGAAAACTCCATTTCTATCATAAAGATGATATGATAGGGGATTTTAGATTTATGGCTGCCTGACCTATTATATTGTTTACCATCTAAATATTCACCCAATGACTGAGTCCAGTTACCCAGGAAACCTTGGGTTTCCTTGATTCATTACAAGAAACTGGTGCCAAGGAATGCTGAGTGTCTCCCAAAGGAAAATGTATACAAATCCATGAATCAGTAAGATTGTATGCTTTAGTCAATTCATGAGTAAATTGCAGCCAGGTGTTGGATTCATACCAGCAAGTGACTAAAAGCACAAAAACTAACATTAAGAACAAGAGCTTTAAAGAAAAATAAACAAAAGGCATTTAGATAGGGAAGAAAGAAGTAAAACTTTATTTGCAGATAACATGATTGTCTATATAAAATTCTGAAGGAATCTACAAACAAGTAACTAGAGCTAATACATGAATTTAACAGGTTTTTGGATATAAAATCTATATACAAAAATGAGTTGTATTTTTATATTCTAGCAATGAACACTTGGAAATTAAAATTTATGAAATTATCTGGATTAGGTAATGATTTCTGAGACTCAACACTAAAGCACAAGTGATAAAAGAAAAATTTGATAAACTGAACTTCATCATTTTTTAAAATGTGCACTTCAAAGAATACCACTAACAAAGGTAAAAGACAAACCCACAGGCTGGAAGAATATATTTGCAAATCATATAATATGATAAGGAACTTATATCCATAATATATTAAGAATTTATAACTCAACAATAAGACAACCCAATTAAAAGATGGACAAAAGATTTGAATTAAAAAAAAGTACACAAATGGTCAATAAACACATGAAAGAATGCTCAGTGTCATTAAGCAGTAGGGAAACGCCAATCAAAAACCACAAAAGAGGGACACCTGGGTGGCTCAGTCAGTTAAGCGTCTGCCTTCAGCTCAGGTTGTGATCTCTGGGTCCTGGGATCCAGCCCCACGTCAGGTTCTCTGCTCAGCAGGGAGTCTGCTTCTCCCTCTGCCTCTCCCCCCACCACTTGTGCTCTTTCCCTCTCTAATAAATAATAAAAAAAGTCTTAAAAAAACCCCACAAAAGATATCACAAGAAATATAGCCACTAGAATAGCGGTAAAACAAACAAAACAGAAAATAACTAGTACTGACAAAGATGTGGAGAAAACAGAATGTAACTGTGTCCCAAGCAGGCTAGAGACTACATATCTCTAACTCACAGACCTCTAGCCCCTAGCGTATAGCTTGTGGCCTCTAGCTTATAGCTTGACTAATTATAACTTCCTCGAGATTTCAGTAGAACACTGACTCTGAGGAAACAAGGAGCACTAGCCACTCACTGCTGCTAATGTGACCAATTGTTGGATCAGTCATCCAAAGCCTTGGTGAGTATGATTATTCTAATCCTACAGTTATTCCTGTATATAATTTCACTCATGTACACCCATGTGCCAAAAATAGTTTGGCAGTTTCTTACAGTGTTTAACAGAATTGTTACATGACCCAACAAAATTACTCCCAGGAATCTCCATAATAGAAATGAAGTATGAGTGCTCACATAGAGATGTGTGCACAAATGTTCATAGCAGTATTATTCATAATTGCCAAAAAGTAGAAACATCAACTGTTGAATGGATAAACAAAATTTAGTGTATCCACACAAAGAATACTATTTAGCAATTAAAAGGAATGAAGTGCTGATACATGCTATAACATGGATGAAAGCATTATATTCAGTGAAAGAAATAAGATACAAAAGATCAGATATTGTATGATTCCATTTATATGAAAGGTCCAGAAAAGGCCAATGTATAGAGACAGTGATTAGTGATTGCCTTGAGCTGTCAGGAGGAGATGGGGATTGGTTGCTAATGGGCACAAGTTTTCTTTGTTTGAGTGATCAAAGTATCCTAAAATTAGATTGTTGTGATTTTTGTACCAGTCTCTAAATACAATAACTGCCATTGCATTGTAGACCTATCATGAGTGAGTTTATGGTATATAAATTATATATCAATAAAGCTACTTAAAAAATTGTAAATTTTGTCTTTTTGGATAAGAGTTTCCTGGAAATATAAGTCATGTCAATAAAGACAAAGAAATGATAAAGTTTTGTTTGTGAAGACAGCAGAATAGTAAAGCCAATTTATGTAGACAGTTAATTTACGGGTTTATGGTTTCAGTTTTTAAAACCAATATATATCTTTTTAAATCATAAACACATCAGATAGTTAAAACTGCAATGCAAAAATTAAAATATAGTATGTGATAGAGTGAATGGGTGGTTATTCTAGATTAAGCATTCAGAGAAGAGTTTTACAAAAACACCTTTTATTTACTAAACCTCTGGTTTAGTAATATGAATGATAAAGAGGAGCCAACCTTGTGAATATGGAGGTGGGGTGGGGTGGAAGAATAGGAAGAGCATTTTAGCAAAGGAAATAGCTAGTGCAACTAGGGGTCTCTTTGTTCGTATTTCTCTAATGAACTCTTCAATTTCATCTCTCCAGACATCAGAACAATGCATTTCTCTACTTCCTGCCAGTGCTCAGCAAACTCTTGAATTTATTGATCTTTCTTTAATTTAAAAAAAATCTTTATTGGGCTATAATTCACATACCATAAAATTCACCCATGTTAGGTGTACAATGTAATAATAGCATATTTATAGGTTTGCTCAAAAATCACCACAATCCAATTTTGATGACCTCAAAAAGAAACCTTGTAAATAATGTGACTCTTCTTTATACTCCTCTCCTTTTGTTCCTTTCCCTCTCTCTCTCATCAACCCAAGGTTGGTGAAAACTTTTTCACTCTTCTGCATTGGCCCACTGACCACTAGTTAAGAGCCACAATTTTATAGCAGTTTCCAACATTAAAATTTTTGTGATTCTCTGACTTATCCATTCTTTCATTGTACTTTTCTTTCTTTCCTGAACTTCCTAAACTTATTTTCTAGTTGACAGGGTAGGGGCCAAGGGCAGGCTTGGCAGGCCAAGATGGGTAATTTGGCATGAAGATTATTTTGAGTGGAAGGCAATTGAGACCTAACTTCCTTAACTATATAGAAGGATCTAAATTGGGGGTCTTTTCCAGAATAAGGGTTATCAGCAGAGATAAATTTTATATGAGGGACCCCTGTGTGGTAGGGCAAACATCTAATCAGCAAACATGTGCTCTTCCTATTGCCCTGTGAAGTGCAGTCCTTTCCTCTGAAGTACCAGCCCTGGCCGCCTTCCCCTTGTTCAGAATGACATATAGACCTCATTTTGCCTGTCTTCAGAATTTCCATGTCTGTATGGATTCCCCATATGTACGCTATTAAATGTGATTTTCTCCTGCTAATCTGACTTATGTCGATTTGATTCTTAGTCCAGCTAGAAGGACACTTGAAGGGGACAGGAATTCTTGCTCCCCAACAACGGCATTATCTTTATTATCTCGGGGAAAATTAGAATTGTTACGGCAGAAATCAATGCAAGTTTTACTATTTTTAAGACTTCAGCTAAGTCTCTTAAGAATAAAATATTAAGGGGGCACCTGGGGGGCTCGGTCAGTTAAGCGTCTGCCTTCAGCTCAGGTCATGATCTCAGGGTCCTGGGATTGAGTCACGCATGCGGCTCCGGGCTCAGCGGTGCATCTGCTTCTCCCTCTGCCTCTGCCCCTCCCCACTGCTAGTGGTCTCTCTCTCTCTCTCTCTGTCAAATAATAAAAAAAAAAAAGAATAAAATATTAGGGTCCTGAAAGGATAGAAACACAAAATTAGTGCCAAAACAAAGATAAAATACTAAAATAGGTGCAGATATACCTAATTTCTTCCAAGGCCTCTTGCCACCTCTTCAAGACACCTCATTCTGCCCAGAGACTTCTTTGAGGATACAATTTAATGCCCTATATGAATACTTTCTTTTTCTTAACAGAACAGTAGTAAGCTTCCTCCCCTATTGGAGGATGGCGTCCTTAATCTCCTATAGTCCCTGTGGGTGATGGTGGTAAAGAAGGGAAAGCCCTGGTGGATCAGAGGGAGTCAGAATAGTGGGGAAACCTCCCCTGATTCTAATTCATTTAGTAAATATTTGTACCAAGCATTCTAGACTCTGAGTGTGCTATGACTTTATGACAGTGAAATTTTAGGTGAACAATGCACTGTAAAGAATTATAATTTGGTAGATTTTGCAATAAATATTCATGAAATTTATTGTTTATAACATTCTGGAATAAAAGTTTCACTATGTTTCCATCTATTCGAGTAAATTAATGTCAATAGCCCTTGTCAATGTTTTTATACTGAAAACTAAGCTTTTAAAAAACTATTAACCATCCACTAAATAAATTCCATACTTCCTCATTTGCCTTTTGAAAATAGTAAAGTCAGCAGGAGAGGAGTTCTTGCCAGCATTTACTCAGGTTCCCTCCTGCTATCCTTCTCTTGCCTCCAATCAACCCTTGCTAACTCTTGCTAACGTTTTGTTTGCAGAGAGAAGATGTAAATAAAAACTTTCATTGAAGAAGAAATAATAGGCTTATTCCAATGAAAATTCTGATTAGAAGCCAAATACTACACATGGTGTTTTTCTGGATTCCTAATTTTATTTTATTTTATTGTATTGTATTTTTTTAAAAGATTTTATTTATTCATTTGAGAGAGAGAGAGAGAGCAAGCATGAGCAGGGGGAGAGGGAGAAGCAGACTCCCCACTGAGCAGGGAGCCCGATGTGGGGCTGGATCCAAGGCCCCTGAGATCATGACCTGAGCCGAAGGCAGACGCCCAACCATCTGAGCCACCCAGGTGCCCCCAGGCTCCTAATTTTAAATGAATTTTTAAAGCAGATTTTTCTAGATAGCTAATACATTAGATTGTCCAGAAGAATTTATAGTCAAATATATGCCAGAAAAATACTGCCTTATTAGTACCTTACTGAACTTCATATATTATCTTTTCAACACAAATTTATTAAATGACTGTACTCAGCTGTTAGAGGACTATTACATGTATAATATGCTGGCATAGCCTGGAGGTTATAGAGGTTGCCAGACTCCTCTCTGGTCCCTCATTTTCATTCATTACCCCACCTCGGTTTTTCTTGAGCTTTAGTTTCTGGGATCTTTCTCTCTCCACCATGGAGCAGATGAAAAAAGAACTGTGTAGAATGTGCCTTTGAATTACCAGCTGGTGAGACAGAAGAGAGGGTATTTATTCTCAAGCTTCTGTTCTCCCATTTATTAAGGGTTCTGTAGGTAAGCTAGAATGGCTGAAAGGGTGCCCAAAGGCATCCCAAGTGGTGACGGAAGACAAGTCTGGCAGAAAGTAAGAGAGCCTTGCTGTACCTCAGACAAGGTGCTGCCAGGCCACACCTTCCTATAGTTTCTTGTGGCAACAGTTCTGGAACCAAAAAGTGAGCCAAGATCATGTAAGACAAGACATAGAGGATGTGCAACACAGCCCAGCAGTTCTGGACCCAATTCTAATGTGTGTGTGTTGGGGGGAGGGGTCAGTTTTTCACACCACCAGTCAACTCTCCGACACCAGCTGGGTGTCCGGCAATTCAACTCAATTCTGACACTATCTACTGGAAGATAGCTTCACATTCCCCTGGTTAAGGGCTCAGTCCCACAAGACTGCTTCTCTGTCCCAACTTCAGACCCCAGTCAAAGCCCATCTTATCACCTGTGCTTCTGACCTACATGCTACAGATTGGGGGTTCCAACAACCCCATCCTTGGACTTCAGAAGTCAGTCCAAAGTCCAGGTCATTACTTGTACTTCTGACCAACTGGCTATGTATCAGAGGTTCCCACATCCCCTCCTAGGGTTTGATTAATTTGCTAGAATAGCTCACAGAACTCAGGAAACTCATTTGCTCCCTAGATTTACCCATTTGCCATTTTACTATGAAAGGATATAACTCAGGAAGAGTCAGACAGAAGAAATGCATCAAGGCAAGTTATGGCGGAAGGGGGCAGAGCTACCATGCCTCCGCGGGCACAGCACTCTCTCTGAATCTCCATCTGTGCACCAAAGTGGAAGCTCTAAAATCCCATTCTTTTGGGTTTTTATGGAGACTTCAGTATATCAGCATTAATCAATTCAATCTCTAGCACCTCTCCCTTTCCTGGAGGTCAGTGGGTGAGACTGAAAGTTCTAACACTCTAATCACATGGTTGGTTCTCCTGGTGACCAGCCTTTCTCCTTAGGTGAGGTCCAAAAGTAACCTCGTGAGCATAACAAAACACACCTTTATTGCTCTTGTCACCTAGGAAATTCTAAGGGCTTAAGAAGCTCTGGTGGCTCCTGGATGGCTCAGTTGGTTAAGCGTCTGACTCTTGATTTCGGCTCAGGGTCCTGAGATCCAGCCCCACATTGACCCCCACATTGAGCCCCCACACTCTGGCTCCACGCTTAGCAGGGAATCCGTTCCTCTCCCTCTGCGTCTCCCCCAGCTCATGCATGAAATCTTTCTTTCTCAAATAAATAAATAAATCTTTAGAAAAAAGAAGCAGCAGCAGCAGTTCTGCCAAACAGGAACGAACACCAAATATATATTTCTTATTATTAGTCACAATATCACACGGTCTACTTCTAGCCTGGGCAAAAGAAGACCGTAATGGGTCATGCCCATCTCAACTGAGGACTTTTTTTTAAAGATTTTGTTTTTAAGTAATCTCTACACCCAGCATGGGGCTCAAACTCACAACCCCAAGATCAGGAGCTGCACACTCTACCAACTGAGCCAGCCAGGTGCCCCTCAAATGAGGACTTCCAAGTTTGGAACAAAAGCCTCATGGTAACAAAGATTATACATTTGTTCAGCATTATCTTCTCTGCATACACATTCTTGGGGAGTCTGGCAAGGACATTTAGCTATGGCTTAATGAGATTAGTGTGTTTGGGGACCTGGATTCTTGCCATCTCTCGGTATCATTCTACCTGGTAGGTATGACTGAAATAGGCCATGGCTCTTGACCTCACACAGCGCAAGTGTTTCTGGCATATTGTCAACTGAAATGTCTTACTGATTGTGGGATAAGTGCGAAATAAAACCTCTGGTCTTGAAGAATATACCTCCATTACAACAAATAATTTTAAATGTGTAAAGCTGATTCTGATATGACTAAAAGGAAAATATCAAGATGAAAATTTAATTATTAATGTTCACAACTGGGTTTTCCATTGATGGGCTGGCAATATAATAAGAAATGCAGGGCGCCTGTGTGGCTCAGTCAGTTAAATGTCTGCCTTTGGCTCAGGTCATGATCCTGGGGTCCTGGGATCGAGTCCCACATCGGGCTCCTTGCTCCACAGGGAGTCTTCTTCTCCCTCTGCCCCTCCCCCCTGCTCATGTGCTCTCTCTCTCTCTCAAAAATGAATAAAATCTTTTAAAAAATAAATATATAAAAATAAAAAATGCAAATAGCATAAATTCTGTAATAAATAAGGAATAAATAATAATACACATTTATATCTATCTATTTTATAAAGTGCATTTTCTTACCTTACTTTCAGAAATTCCCATCTTCAATCACTTTAAAATCCTTTGAAAAAATATTCCTTGGGGCATCTGGCTGGCTCAGTCAGTAGAGTATGTGACTCTTGATCTCGAGGTCATGAATTCAAGCCCCACATTGGATGTAGGGCTTACTTAAAAATTTTTTTTTTAAAAGAATATTTCTTTAATACCCAAGCATTATATCTCAGTTATATTTTAATAAACCCGAAAAAATTTTTAAATATATCACAAATGCAGGAGGCCTGGGTGGCTCAGTGGGTTAAGCATCTGTCTTCTGCTTAGGTCATGATCCCAGGGTCCTGGGATCGAGTGAACATCAGGCTCCTTGCTCAGCCAGTAGCCTGCTTCTCCCTCTGCCTGCCACTCCCCTCTGCTTGTGCGCTCTCTGTCTCTCTGACAAATAAATAAAATCTTAAAAAAAATAACAAACTTCTTCCTAGGTTCTGCTTTAATGGCTTCACACAAAATTTGATATGTTGTGTTTTCATTTTCATTAAATTGAAAATATTTTCCAACTTCTTATTTTGATTTATCCTTTTACCATGGATTATTTAGAATTATGCTATTTAATTTCAAGTATTTAAGGATTTATCAGAAATCTTTCTGTTATTAATTGCTAATTAAATTCCACTGTTGTCAAAGAATACACTTTATATGAGTTGAATCATTTAAAATTTATTGAGACTTTTATCATGGTCCAGAATGTGGTCTCTCTTGGTAAATGTTCCATGTGTACTTATAAATAATTCTGCAGTTCTTTGGTTGTGTTTTTATAAATTCAGTTAGGTCAAGTCAGTTGATTACCTTGGTCAAGTCTTTTATAACCTTAATAATTTTCTATCAGATATAGAGACTAGGGTTTTGAAATCTCTGACTGTTATTATAAATTTGTGTATTTCTCTTTGCTCTTCTATCAGTTTTTCTTTATTTATTTTGAAACTCTATTATCTGGTGCATACATGTTTAGGATTTTTACATAATCTTTATGATCTACACTTTTACCTTTATAAAATGGCCTTTTATATCTCTGGTAATCCTTGTTCTAGAGTCTACTCAATATGATAATAATATATTAATATTGCCATGATAGCCTTTTGGTTTGCTTGTTTATTGTAAGCATGATATATCTATTTCTATCCTTTTCCATTTCCATAGAAATTACACAAGCCAGAAATCAGTGGAGCAACATCTTTAAAGAATTGAAAAAAAAAAAAAACAAAACCCCAAAACAAAAACAACTGTCAACTGAGTTCTATGCCTAAAACTTTTTCAGAAACGAAAGAGAAATAAAAATATTTCTAAACTTTTTTAGACTTTTATTGCCAGCAGACCTGCATTATAAGAAATGTTAAAGAAATTTCTTCAGACAGAAAGAACATATACATGATACCAGATGGGAATTTAGATCTATGCAAAGAGATTAAGTGTTCTGGAAATGGGTAAGAATGAGCACAGCATTATAAGTTGTTTCCAGGAATTTTCCACTACTCATGCCTCTTCAGCCTTTAACTGTACTATAAAAATTTAAAGATATTTGAGCAAATTTATGATAGATAAAATAAAAGGAAAAACATTTCTTATTATCCTCTGAAATATTACTGATTCATTTTTCTACACCTCAGGTTTTTCAAGCTTTATCTTTTACGTATGTAATATTTTTCATTTCATATATAGAATTCATAGTCAATGTTTCTTATTAAAATATCTTTATAGCCCTTGTGTTTCTGTAAACAGAGACATAAGTCATAGGGCTAACATCATTTACTAACACTCTGGTGACTATCAGAATGAGTATAAATGGCATCTTGACTGAAAAAAATCCAGTAATATATGGCTTAAAACCATTTATGTCTTTGCCTGGGTGGCTCAGTCAGTTAGGCATCTGACTCTTGGTTTTGGTTTGGGTCATGATCTCAGGGTAGTGAGATCAAGCCCTACGTCAGGCTCTGTGTTGGGCATGGAGCCTGCTTGGGATTCTCTCTCTCCCTCTCCCTCTGTCCCCTCCTTCCCCTAAAACAAAAAGAGAAACTATTTATGTCTTGGATATTGTCTTTTAGAATACGCATTTATTTAAAAAATTTATTCATTCATACAATGAATCATTCAACAATGATTATTGAGTGCCAGGTACTGTTCTAAACCCTGAAGACAGAAGAGTAAATAAAATCTTTATTCTCATGGAGCTCATAGTCTAGTGGAAAAAGACATAAAATAAACAAGTAAACTATATATATATATATGTAATATGTCAGATGATGGTAAGTACTGTGAAGAAAAATATAATAGAGCATAGTAATAGAAAGGATGGAGGTTTTAAAGTGAGAGATCATTGAAGTTCTTTCTGATGAAATGACATTGAATAGCTATGAATAAGATCAGAGAATGAGGGGCACCTGTGTGGCTCAGTCATTAAGCGTCTGCCTTCGGCTCAGGTCATGATCCCAGGGTCCTGGGATTGAGCCCCTGCATCGGGCTCTCTTCTCTGCAGGAAGCTTGCTTCTTCCTCTCCCACTCCCCTTGCTTGTGTTCCCTCTCTTGCAGTGTGTCTCTCTCAGTCAAATAAATAAAATCTTAAAAAAAAAAAAGATCAGAGAATGAGACCCTGAGACAGAAATGTGCTTGACATGTACTAGGAATAGGAAGGGTGTCAACTGGTTGAAAAGAGTGAATGAGACAGAATTGGAGGAGATGAGGTAATTGGGGAGACCAGATTATGTACACTTTTGGGCTATAATAATGACTCACATTTTACTCTGTGTGAGATGGAAAGCTACTGAAGGGTTTGTGGCAGGAAAGGGACACTATATGACTAGTGTTTTAAATGTGTAACTTCGGCCATTCTGTTGAGAATAGAGTGAAGGCACGTTGAGAGAAGAAGCAGGAAGATGTGTTACAAAGATAAATAACATGACATAGAAAAGCTTTAGATCAACTCTATGCACCTTGTGCTCTGATGATAATACAGTCCAAGTGTCAATTTAAGGAGCAACTGAACCAGTGCTACTTTGGAGCTTTCTAGGTTTGCAGCTCTGTAAAATGGCCTTTGTGTCCATTTGGCAGCTACTCTGAGGAACTGTTCTAAGCATTTGGGTTGCAGTTCATTTTGGTGGTGTTCCAGTTATCTATTGCTACCTAATAAATATCCTTAAAACTTAGAGGCTTAAAATAATGACATTTGTTTTGTTCACAAATCTGTCATTTTGGCAGGACTTGTCAATTCAGATCTCTGTTCCACTTGGCAACAGCTGAAAGGGCTGGAATCATCTGAAGGCTGGGTCACTCACATCTGGCATTCGATGCTGTCAGCTGGGTCCTTGGCTGTGGTTGTGGTCAGAATACTTACATATAATCCTCCCATGTAGCTCCATGGCGTCCTCACAGCATGGTGGCTTTGTTTTAAGAGCCAGTATCCCAATGGTGGCTGGGTTCCAAAGTGAGCCACATGGAAGCAATATCACCTTTTCTAACCCTGCCTTGAAAGTCATGCAACAATCCTTCTGCTGCCTTCTAGTCATTAGAAGCAAGTTTGTAAGGCCAGCCCATATTCAGGAGGCAGGGAATTAGTTGCCACCTTTATGATAAGAACATCAAACCCCACTCTGAGGCAAGTTGAGTTGACAGAATGGATGGCCTTAGTAATATCTCTAGGCCTTGATAAAAAAAACTTTCTTTGCCTAGCTTTAAGAGGACACAGAGTTTTGGAAGAAAAACATGTGAAATACAAGGTTAAAAAGAGAGAACGCATCAGAACCAAACTTGATAATTTATTTTCCCAACAAACAGCTGAATCCTTGTCACATTTTAGGAACCCCAAAATGCAAATGCAAGTCTTTGAAGAGCTCATGATCTAATGAAGAGAAAACACACAAACAGATCATGAGGTCGTCAATAGAAGGGCCCATTTCTCACTTATGTATCCTCAGTGCCTAGCACTGTTGCTGCAACATATTAGACACTTAACAAATGTTGGGTAGTTGAATATTCTATTGTAACAAGTGTATATACAATTATTTAAGAGAGTACAGAGGAGGGGGGAATATACCATAAGGGGATCATAGATTTTGCAGAGGATGTGGCATCTAAATTAGGTCCTGGGGCTGCCTGGGTGGTTCAGTCAATTAAGCTCTGACTCTTGGTTTCTGCTCATGATCTCAGGGTTGTAGGATCAAGCCCAGAATTGGGCTCTGCACTCAGTGTTGAGTTTGATTGAGACTCTTCC
Organism: Halichoerus grypus; assembly: GCF_964656455.1. NCBI lineage: Eukaryota > Metazoa > Chordata > Mammalia > Carnivora > Phocidae > Halichoerus > Halichoerus grypus. The sequence continues at coordinate 87,668,567 of NC_135719.1, read as the reverse complement.
TTTCCCTCTCCTTCCCCCCCCCCCACCGCCCCTCTGCCCTTCTCCTGGCTCACACATATACTCTCTCTCTCTCAAAAAGATACATAAAAAATCTTTTTAAAAAATTAGATCCCAAATAATAAAGAGGCATCAGAAATATGTGCAAAGACTTAGAAGCATGAAAGACCATGACTGATTAAGAGAACAGCAAGTTCAGATGACTATGTGGCTAAAATATGTCCTTGATACAGAGTAGGCACTCAGAAAATAAATTGTTGAATAAATGAATGGATGAAGAGCGTTGGATGGTCAGCCTAGAAAAGTGAGGTTTATGTTGGGATGTGAATCTTTATGTCATGTAAAGAATGTTGGAATATATCCTACATGCAATATGGAGCTATATAATGTTTTTACACAGGAAAATGATGTAATTAGAGATGTGTTTAAGAGAAAGAACTCTTGTAACAACAAGAATGGTTTGAGAGGAGGGAAGATTGAACCTTGGTAGACCAGACTAGTTTGGAAGCTACTGCAAGAGTAAGACAGTAAAGTAAGAGGAAGAGAGAATAGACAAAAGAGATAGTTTTGATGGTGGAATTGATAGGATTCAATAAGTTGATTAAATCTTGGGGAGTAAAAGTGAAGGAGAGGATACTTCTTAGTTTTCTAGTTGGGTGACTAGATGATGATTATGCCATCAAATGAGATAGAAAATATGGGGATCAGGATATGCTTTGTATGTTTTGTTTTGTGTGGATGTGTGATATAATCTGTTCAGTTCTATGTATTGTATACTAGATCCTCAAGTGGGACATACAGAGGGAATGACTGGTTTACATTTAGAATGATGTACGTAGTCTTGGTTTTTCTAGGGCCCACAGGCTGGGAAATAAAATAATATTCGAACAAGAGACTTAAAATTGCATCTCATCTAACTAACTGGAAATCTAGCTTCATATTGTTTCTTCCTGATTCAACGATATTTCTGAGCTGTTTAATGTGTCCTAGCAGGTGGTGGTAATAACCTACTTCTTACTTCCCTGAAACATTTTCTCAGTTTTCCCCAGTTACTATCAGTATCAGGAAACTAGTACTGTGGTTGAGCACAGATTCTTTTAAAATTTTTTTAAGGATTTTACTTATTTACTTTTAGAGAAAGAGGGAGGGAGAGAGAGAGAGAGAAAAGGAGTAAGAGAGAAGAAGGGTAGAGGGAGAGAGAAAAATCTCAAACAAACTGCACACTGAGCAGGGAGCCCGACATGGGGCTTGATCTCATGACCTGAACTGAAATCAAGAGTCAGACGCTCATTCGACTGAGCCATTCCAGCGCCCCTTTAAGATTTTATTTTTAAGCAGTCTCTGCACCCAACATGGGGCTCGAACCCACGACCCCGAGATCAAGAGTCACATGCTCCACTGACTGAGCCAGCCAGGTGCCCGTCACTGATTCTTCAAGACAGTTCTTATTTCTGTTTCATTCCTTGCTTTTTCACATCCATTGTCGGGACCTCATGGAACTGAGATGACAATTCGGAAATTTCTGAAGGTGGCATGGCTGTTCTTCCATTCTAAATCAGGAGACACCATCATGATGAAATAAGAAAAAAGACTCTCCCCAGCAATTGTGTGCTGGCCATGGAGGTGTGCCTTCTACATGTCCCTTCAAGATAATCTCTTGTTACTTGCTTATTGACTGATAGCCTCCAGCTGCTGCACCTTGGGATCCGCTGTGGTACTTATGCCAAAGTTATGTTTCTTAAGGGCTGCTCCCAGTCAATGACTGAGCATGGCTGGGGTACTAGAACTGAGCTACCTCAGCCCAACATGGGACGCCTCTAAGGGCAACCTTTGCTCTGAGACACCCCACTGGTTTGGCCAAGGCTTTCTCAAAATGACACTGTCATTTGAAAATCTTCCTGCCTTGTGATCCGAAGGCTCTTCTCATCTATTCCTGTTCTTTCCCCCTTTATCTTTCACAGGTGTTTTCTTCCCAGGAAGTTTCTTATATGTCTAGTCCTGTTTGGGCATTTGATTTTTGGAAGACCTGAACTGACAAGAGTGGTCCCGAGAGTGGGGTTGTGAAGCAGGAATTCCTACTATCTATGTGTTCCCTTCCCCCAGATCAAAGGTGAGATTTTTTTTTTTTTAAGTGGTTCCAAGTTGGTAGTTCCAATGGGCACTTTTTAGATGCAAACCCAAATCTTTCTGAAGAAACTCACTTTAAATTCGGTCCTCAAATAAATTTCATATACGAAGTTCCAATAAGTGTGAGTTCACAATAAAAAAATCACAAAACACATGAAATATATGCCTTTCAAGAATTAAGCTCATACCTGTAAATGGGAACAAATGGAGCAATAATGTCCTATACAAAGATTCATCACAACTGAAAGATTGATAATGCATAGAAATGGAATAAAAGCAAGAATTACAGACAATTTTATCATAAAATAAGGTAAAATTTCTTGGATATTTTAGTTTATAACAACTGAACACAAAGATAGGATTCTTGAATTCTGGTTTTGTCAAGAGAAAGAACATGGGCTGATAATGAGAAGCAATAAATAATAAAATTAGTAAATTCTTCAATGCCTAGAATTGTTCAGAAAATATACCCCCTATGAGTACTTATGCTCTCCAAATGGTATTTTTTAAATCGCTCAATAAAACTTCTCTTCTTTTAAAAATGAGCTATCATTTTATATTTGCAGAAGTTTTGACACTGCTGTCTTTAAAAAAATCCAATACCCTTGAGACTGGTGTATCTAATTAATAAAATGCTCTTTGCAAACAAAATAAATTCGGCAAAATTCATGCCACAATTATAACATTGAGATAAACATTTGCATCAAAGCAATTTGATTTCAGATGTTGCATCAAATAACAAGCTGAACACTTCACACTGTATTTATAGACATTCCAAGAGACTGAATTATGCATAATTTATTGTAACTTTGAGCTTGCCACTCACTATGTAGTGTTAACAGCAAATACTGTGGGATACATATAAGTATCAAAATAAATTATGGAAGGTGGGAGAATATGTATTTAAAGCTAAAAGCCTCATCAGCTCTTTTTGCATTTTCTACAAAACAAGAATTAAAGCCCTGTCCGTTAAGTTACCGAGTAATGGTAAATATACTTGCGATCAATTCCTTCTAGAGTTTCTCACCACAAAGATGCTTATTTTTCCAGGTTAATTTGACAAATACTTTGGTAAGCTTGAAAGTATGCGTCTTTTCTTATGTTTCTCTCTTCCATGTTTTGGATCTATCTGCTTTCTCCAGATGATTTCTGCTATGGACTATCAGCTGAAAACAGGCCTAGATTGTATGATAAGCACATGGAGATTATACATCATTAGACCCTTACGCTGCATTACCACCAGCAAGTCCAGTTCAGGAAACTGTTGAGTCATTCTTTCCAGCTGCGGCAAATGTGGGACCAGGGGCTTCTTTTGCTATGAAGAGGGAAGGACTGGCCTGAGGAATTTCAGAGAAGGCGGGGGCAGCAGCCTCTTGCAGCCCGACGCCATCAACATGGTGGGATCTCTTTGGGGATGAAGAAACACAGGAGGAAGTGCAGGAGATTAGGAGTGTGTGAACTGCCTGATATAAATGTGGTGTTCTTTGCTCACAAGAAGGCACGGAACCTGTTTTCAAGAGAGACTGCTGTCAATTCAGACTCTGGTGCCAGGAATGCAGGGACCAGAGAGAGATGGAAAGAGAACACTTGGGGTTTTAAATATATGCAATATATGGTAGGTGGAGAATGTGGCTTCGGAAAAAACTGTATGAGTAGACAGACCTAGGGACAAATCCTGGCTTTAACAACTGCTAGCTGTATCACCTTGGGCAAAGTGTTATAAACTCTTTGAACCATAGTTTCTTTGTGGCAAGAGGATTAAATGAGCTAATGTGTATGAATATATATAAAGGACTCAATGGAGTGTCTAGCATGATAAATGCTCAATAAATACTAGTTTTCTCTCTCTAAAAAGATTATTATTTACAAAAGAACTGTAAATACAATTATATGTCATTTTATAATTAGTCCCACTTGAAAGCGTCTAAGCTTTAACTGTTTATATACATATATATATATACAGATATATATAATATTATAATAACAACAATAGCTAGCTTTCGTTAAATTATTTAATTTATGCCCAACATTGTGCTGAGCACTATATATGCATGATATCATTTAGTCCTCCCATCTGCCATATGAGATACATGTTTTCTTTTTTTAATTATTATGTTATGTTAATCACCATACATTACACCATTAGTTTTTGATGTAGTGTTCCATGATTCATTGTTTGCATATAACACCCAGTGCTCCATTCAGTACGTGCCCTCTTTAATACCCATCACCAGGCTAACCCATCCCCCCACCCCCCTCCCCTCTAAAACCCTCAGTTTGTTTCTCAGTGTCCATAGTCTCTCATGGTTCGTCTCCCTCTCTGATTTCCCTGCCTTCATTTTTCCCTTCCTGCTATCTTCTTCTTCTTCTTTTTTTTTTTAACATATAATGTATTATTTGTTTCAGAGGTACAGGTCTGTGATTCAACAGTCTTACACAATTCACAGCGCTCACCATAGCACATACCCTTCCCAATGTCTATCACCCAGCCACCCCATCCCTCCCACCCCCCACCACTCCAGCAACCCTCAGTTTGTTCCTGAGATTAAGAATTCCTCATATCAGTGAGATCATATGATACATGTCTTTCTCTGATTGACTTATTTCGCTCAGCATAATACCCTCCAGTTCCATCCACGTCATTGCAAATGGCAAGATTTCATTCCTTTTGATGGCTGCATAATATTCCATTGTATATATATCTCCCCACGATTTCCTTGCCCTAATCCATTCTTATCTCCAGCTGCAAGAAAAAACTTTCTGAAGTTCAGCTTCATGCATTCCTCCTCTTCCCACTACTGACTGAATTAAGTCCAAATATCTCTGACTTTCTTTCAATATTCTCAATAACCAAGTGTAAATCCTTCTTTTCACCCTAATTCTCAGTTTAGTGCTGCATTTTGGATGCCCCAGTTAACCTGGATTACCCATGGTATCTTGGATAATGCCCAGCTACCCTGGACAACCTTAACTACCTTGCTTTGCTGCCTTTAACAGCTCCCTGTTCACCTCAGTCCCTAAAGCCTCCCCTCCCCTAGCCCCATCAGAATTTTACTCATATTCTGGAGTTTAGAGCCAATATTCCTTCATTAATCAAGACTTTGCTAATCTTTTACCTCTCTTTGTGATCAATCCCTCATTTCAATATACACAGCTCTTTATTTTTGCCTCCATTATGGTAGCTTTCTTTTTCTGCCATATTACTATTTTAGGTTAACATATTCTTAAAAGTAGAAACTGAGTCTTATTTATTAAACATCCCAGTTATTTGAATATAGTAAGTCATAGTCAACACATATATCTCTTAATTCTGTTCCAGGCATTGTTCTAAGATCTTCTACATATATTAACTCAACCCATGCAATGAACCTGCTAGGTAGGTGTGGTAGGTAGCCTTTAACATGGCCTGTGATATCCTGGACTCCTAATGTTCATACCCATCTGTAATCAACTCTTTTTGAATATGAGCTGGACATAGCAACTTGTTTCTAATGAATACATATGGCCAAAGTGATGGGATGTCACTTCTGAGGTTAGGTTACAGAAAAATCTCTGGCTTCCATCTTGGGCTTCCTCTTTGTTCATTTGCTTGAGGGAAGCCAGTTGCCATACCAGGAGCTGTGTCACAAAAAGGCTCACATAGCAGGGAAATTCAAGAAGCTGCTGGCCAACAGCCAGAGTGAACCTGAGGACCTCAGTCTGATAGTCCATGAAGAACTGAATCCTGCTAAGAATCAAGTGAGCATGGAAGTAGATCATCACCCAGTCAAGCCTTCAAGTGAGACCACAGCCCTTGCTGACATTCTAAATACAGCCTTTAAGAGAGACCTTGAAGCAAAGGTACCCAGCTAAGCCATACCTGGATTCCTGACTCACTTTTGTGGTAATTTGTTATACAGCAAAGGATGATGAATACAGTATTATTATTATTATTATTCCTTCTTTCCAGATGAGAATGCTGAGGCTCATGTACTTAGTAAGTGACAGGGACAGGATTCAAACCAGGGCAGTATAGCTCCAGAGTTCACATTCTTAATCACAAAGTTAACTTGTCTCATAAATGATGAATAAAAGTTCTTTCCTTAAACTGGACCATTGACTATAACATAGCAAAGTGATTAGCTCAAACAAACAATTAAGAGTTGACTGCAAAAGAGTTTATAGTATCCTAATTCACAATTATACCAATGGATCTCTGATTATATCAAACAGGCTTATATTAAATATGCTTATTTAAAAAAAAAACAAAAAAACCCCAAAACTTTATGAGTAGAGGTGCCCAAAATGCAATTTCTAAAATGTGAAAGAAAACAGGAGTGTTTCAAGTATGTATTCTCTGAGAGAGGGAGTGCTGCAGTATGCATAAATGATGGATTTCCCATTGGCTCCCCCCATCCCTTCCAAATATGGAATTATAGGGTCACACCTCCTCATGGGCTCTTTCTCCTAAGTGAAATTTAAGTTCACAGATGGGAACTGGCATGGATTGACTAGCATCCCAGTGAAACTGAAGCCATTAAGTTTTTTTTTCTTCTTTTCTCTTCTCTTCTCTTCTCTTCTCTTCTCTTCTCTTCTCTTCTCTTCTCTTCTCTTCTTCTCTTCTCTTCTCTTCTCTTCTCTTCTCTTCTCTTCTCTTCTCTTCTCTTCCCTTGTGTGTGTGTGTGTGTTTTGTTTGCTATAGTTTTGGCTGGTAAAAATCATGTGGGTTCTGATTTTAGTATTTCCTGATTTGGCTGCATTGGTTTTGTTGGGGAAATGATATTTAACAAATAATTTATGCTTGTGTTGTAAATTGCTGAAGCAGTGGTCATATTTGTTCTGGAAGTTAATTGTGTTTTGTAATTTTTTTGTTGAGTGTGAGGTTAGCAAACATATTGTTCATTCCACCATGCTGTACCTCCAGCATTTAAAAAAAGGAGACATGATATGTTTGTGGTCAGAGAAACTCAATTTTGTAGACACTGATGGAGCTACATTAATTTCAGTGGAAGAGTGGAGGGGGTCTATTTTTAGTATTGTAGCTTGCTTAAGCCTATCATTGTGATAACCAATTTTTCCCAAACTTGGGAAACTATTCTGCAGTGTCTTTAGTAGGAGTGTTATGGTAAGAGAGTTCGTGGCCAAACAAGTTTGAGAAAAACTTTCTCGAGCAGACTTATCTCATTTTTTTTTCCTGCAGAACTTCTCAGTTTTTAATTCATTAGTATGCATTTTTATTTTTAAAGATTTATTTATTTATTTTAGAAGGAGTGGGGGAGGGGCAGAATCTTTAAGCAGACTTCCCGCTGAACAGGGCCCTGGACACAGGGCTTGACATGGGGTTCCATCTCAGGACGCATGAGATCATGACCTGAGCTGAAATCATGAATTGGGCGCTTAGCCAACTGAGCCACCCAGGCACCCCTAATATGCACTTTTAAGTGCCAAGAGGGAAATACACAATGCAGTATTTCCATGATATTTTTGGTCATAGAATACTTTAATATGCATACTAATTAACATCTTTTAAATAGTTTCTTAGGAAAAGAGTTGAAGAAACATCAAGCTATGGAAAAGGACTTAGCTACTTGTTCCTGCTTAGTTCATACTCTGGGGCTTTGGACAAAAGTTTCATAGTAATAAGGAAGGGATATTTACCTGGCTTTAGGCTCTGCCTAAATTCCTTAGGCATCTTGCAAAGGGCCTAGGGAGGTAAGAGTAGTTTGGACAGAGGCAAGGGAAGGGAAAGAAGAGGTATGGTTATGGCAGGACAAAATACAGGCATTCAGAAATCTTGCATCCTGGCCAAATAACTGTTTCACTTCCACCTTTGACCACTTCTTATTAAATCAGAGAGATCTGGGTTGAAATCAAAGCTATACTAGCTATCAACAAGGTGACCAAGGGAATGTTACTTAACCCCTTTAAACTTTAGTTTCCTCATCTATAAAATTGAGGGACTATAACTAGCTCATTGAATTAGCGTAAGAATTACTAACAACCTACCTGGCACACAATAAGCATTCAGTAAGTATTCATTGAACAAGTGTACCTAGTCTAGTGTCTGGCATATAATCCTCAATGAATAGAAGTTTTTGTGCTTACTGCTATCATTATGATGTCTGAATCCCAAATATAAATGCAGTCATAATGGACATCAGTGTTGAGAAAGATGTATTCACCAAACCTAATTTTAGACATGCTTATGGATACTTTTTGAAGGGATCATATATGGGTCTATAAATAATCATAGAGCTAATTCTAGACTTACAACATATCATAAGGAAGTATTAAGTGCCCAGATCAGGGAGGAACAATATACCATGTAACCAGGGCAGCAGACATCTCATCATTGCTTGTGCTAGGGAAAAAATGGGCCCAAATGTGAATAATAAGTTCTCTGCTCGTATCAAACTATCCTACACACCAGAGCCAGAAGAATCCTCCCAAATCTCAATATGTCAGTTTGCAGCTCAAAATCTTTAATATTTGTCTATTAACAGAGCAATGAGCCCCAGTTAGAATCTGATGACACTTATGGATATCCTTCCTAGAGAAATGCATGTATGCTTATGCACAGAATAACTTCCCTATTCCAAGAAATTCTTGGACACACCCAAAACCCATATGAACCATGTATGGTCCATGGATGCCACCATCATAATTCCTAGGATTGAATCTAACAAGATGTAGTCCAGCATTTTAATCTTGACAGTAAGACCCCATACAACAGATCTACAATAATTTTATTTTCTATCCTTCCCACCCCTGTTGACCACACACATAAACTCATTTTTGCAGGGAAAGGATTTATCTACTGTCTTTCAAAAATGCCAGAGCCAGAAAATTCTTGTCTCCCAATCCTGTTTGTAACTATTCCTCCAGCCTGAAATACTGTTCTCAGTCTTCTTTGGTTATGTAATTCCCACCCTCTCTTTAAAGACTATTTTATTTTATTTTAATGAATTAATTAATTTTTAGAGGGGGGGAGGGACAGAGGGAGAGGGAGAGAGAGAATCTTAAGCAGGAGCCTGACATGGGGCTTGATCTCACAATCCTGAGATGAAATCAAGAGTCGGATGCTTAATTGACTGAGCCACCCAGGCACCCCTAAGACCATTTTAATCCCATGTATTCCTTGAAGACTTTTTCAAGCAAAGGTGACCATCGAAAGCAAAGGTGACCACACCTTCCTCAGAGTTCTTATAGTATCTGCCTTTATCATTTGATAATACATGTTCTCTTTTATCACCTTTTCGTACACATATGTCAAGTCTCTCTGATTTGTAACCAGGGACTGTGTTTTATTTCTGGGCTCAAGGGTGAAATACTACAGATAGTAGTGCCATGTTTCTACAAACTGTAATAAATTCTTTCAGAAAACATACAAAATTTAGCCTAATTCTTCATAAATACAATTATCTGATACAAGCATGGATATAAAAATAAAATGACATTTAAAAAAAGGTGAAATGTATTTTAGAATTTGGGAGAATTACAATCATTTACCACTAGATGGAGGAAGTGATTTTCTTAGTCTCTGAAATTGAAGTTTTTCCTTTGAAGAATTACAAATGCTTGCTTAGGCCTCAGATTGTTATGGATAGGAATTTATCAGATTATCAATATCTTTAAGAAACTTAGTTTTCTTCATAGTTTTATAAAGAGTATTTTCTATCTTCCTTTCTCAAACCCCCACCGCTAACAAAGGCAAAACAAAAAAAGCAAACAGGTAAAATTTGTATGAAATGAAATCCACTAAATAAGTGGTTTAAAATATACCTTTAGACTCAGGAAGAAATTTTATTATGATTTCATCACATGTTAGCATAATTAATGTCTTTTTATAATAAGATAAAATAAATGTGCCGATGTTTATAGACATTCATAGACTTCAGTGTCTTTCAGGGTAACATGCTGTTTGACTGTATTTATTGCTAGTGTTGTATTTTAGACATCAAACATGCCAACTTTTGCTTCAATTTACTTTTATTTGAAAAGCCCTTTGTGTTCCTTCAAAAAGGTAAACTTGCAACTTGGAAAAAAATGAAATCTGTATAATGGTGAAAATCACTTTTCACTAAGAGCAAAATTGGTATCATTGCAATTGGTTAGAAAGTGAAACCCTTCACCTTTCTTTCTTTCTTTCTTTTTTTTTTGTAAATGTTGTTACTTTTCTATAACTCTAGCAGAAATGTTAGAATTATCATAAATGAGCTTTTGCGCATGCTGTTATTTCATCTTCTGTAAAAAATTTCAATCATATTCTTAATGTTTCTGTTTCCAAGCCAACTGTTTAATGCTCAAGGCTTTATTTCGGATTGCAGCTCAGACTATTCATTTATGCTAACAGTAGAGCTTGAACAATACTCTAAATTAAAGAAAATGTAATTTTGGGATTTGTCTTATAATTTACCATTTTCAAAAAGCACTCTCTGGAGAAATTAATAGCTTAAATATTACTGGAATAATGAGGATCAAGTTTGAGGAAAATATAGCTTGAAAGTCTATTACTGAAAATGATGGAAATAGGCATTTTTGTATTGCTATCTGAGCAAATATAATACCATACCATTTATCTCTAATTATCCCTAAGAAAAAGAACAAGAAGCACTGAAAAAACAAAGAATAAAGATTTAAATGGATCTGTTATTCTCCTGCTTTCCCTCACCTACTATTTCTGTTATTATAAATATTAACAAAAATCAGCAAATAGAGCTAGAGAGTAAAAACAGAAGGCCGATATAGTCTCTGGGCCAACAAAGAGCTTCTACCTAGCACATTGAAAAATCTTGAGCCTATTATTCTGGGAAAATATCCTCACATATAATCCAAATGTTCATTTTCAAATCCATTCATGTTCAATGAAGTGTGTGATTTTTCTATTCAAGTTAAAGAAAGCCAGATTGAGAATTTATCTAAATTCAGCTAATTACATTTGGTCAAGCATTGTCCTTGGCACGATTAATCTCCAGATCTAAATTTTTGTACTTTCAATCAGCTATGGCTGAAGGGGCCATTGGCTGCAAAAATAGGAATTTTAATTACCTCAGGATACAGTGCTACCACTAGACCTCTATATTTTTGTGTTGCTTCTTCCTGTCCAAATAAATGGTTAGGTTTATGCAACAAATGTGTCCTAAAGAGGTAAAAGAGGGACAGACAGCATGGAACAGTTCAGAGAGATTAATTTGTATCTTAGTTCAGCTTTGTCAAGTTTAGAACTTAATTTCTGAATGGTAGGTAGCTTCTGACAGCCATTTACGTTGTTGTATCTCTTATAGCAGAGTCATCATATGGGCCGGGCAGTTTCACCACCACCCAATTAATTTTTAAATTATACCACAAGGAGTTGACACATTGTCCTGATGCATTTGTACCTGTGATCTTGAAGCTTTGATGCTTCACTTACTGCTGCCCTCCCCAAGCTGTGAGAAAGACTTCTCTCCTTTGTAAAGGCGGGGATGTGAAACAGAAAAGAAGCAGGCAGCGTTTTTGCCCCTCCTGTCAGTCTGGATGATTCACTAAGCTTGGTAGGCTCATGCCCTGTATCAATACAATTACATAATCATTACCTGTAAGTTAAATCACTTCACACACCCACTGGCAAAAATATAACAATAAAGCTATTCTTACGATTTTTCCCTTTCAAAGTAATTATATATAGTTGAAAAACGAAACTGCCTTCAAACTAATGTAACTTCAAACATTACCTTTTCCCTTATAAAACTTTTTGCTCTTCTTATCTTGTACTATACTGAATTAAAAACCCAACTAGTTAGTGTGAAGAGATAAAATGAATTTCTCAGCTATTCAGCAGATATATTCAGAAAAAAAAAAAAAAAGAAACTGGTAGCATTTTCACATTGCCTAACAGGTAATAGGTGCTCAAAAAGCCTTCATCAAAGCAATGTTAAATACATAAATTTCTTTCAAAATGACTTGAGAAAATGCCAAGATTTCCAAGAATAAAAATGTGTTTCGGGGATTATTTTTCTGTAATAAATGTGAGCATTAATACCATTTCCATGAATTAAGGGAAATAAGGATGACTTTCTGATTTTATAATTAGTTAGCTTTGAAAATTAGTGTGCCTAAGTTCTGAGTATTTAAAGGATTTAGTGATAGGAGAGGAAGCCATGTAATTTCCAGGGGCATGCTTTTGAATCCAACGAAGGTTGTCACAGAAAGTTGATACCATTTGACAACTATTTTGTGAAATGAGCTGGTCTCAGTCCAGTGGACAGATGTCCATACCACAAAATGCTCTAATTGGCAGTCTTAGTGGCTGAGCCAAGAATGGAACGGGCCTGGAATCTGAACCCTCTTCTCAATCTCTAGAGGGGCAGCCAGAGGTTCATTCATAAAGGGAGCTTAGAATTGCTGATGGCAATCATATATATGTTTTATGGATAAACAGAAGACATTGTGTTAAAAACCTGTCAGTCTAATTTTTCAATATACTGAAGTACTTTTAATAAGGCTCCCCCAAGTTGAAGCAAGTGTTCATTACTTTCTGCTGCAAAGTAATATTGCAAGCTTGCATTTTGTTAAAGAAAAACCAGAGCCGGACAGTATTTAAAGCAGTAGAAACAGATTTTTTATTCAGGAACTGTTGCAGTTTGGGAAAAGGACCTCGACAGAGAACTGGGCTCAATTCTAAATACAGCATGGGTAAGTGAGGATCTATAGCCAAGGAACAGGGTAGGGGGCAGCAAATGGAAAATTACTAAGAGGAAACATCAGCCGTAAGGAAAGATTCTGGCTAAAACGACTTGATAGGATTCTTGCTGAAGGCAGGCCTGGGTCATCAAATATCACCTGGAGGATGAGGAATTTGATCAGATATCAAGGGTGATCAGACATTGAGGGTGGGAATTCTTGCTAAACTGACTTACCAGGGTGTTTGCGAAAATTGGGTGATATAAAGTTCGACAGGGAAGTCTGAAGGTTGAGGCTTAGTTGAGAAGGTAGTTCAGAGAAGCCTGACTAAAGTTTGGTCAAGGAGAGAGTCTTTGTCAAAACACTAGTGCGTTTCTCATATAACATGTGCACTATTGTTGGGTTTAATGACTATCAGTAGTCAGCTAAAAATATCACACATGCCATGAAAACTGGCAAGTAAAATTCAGTAAGTACTTGAACTTAGAATATTTGCCTGTGGCTCAAAATATACCCAATCTGCTGTAGCTTTTCTGTGTGCCACACTGAAGCAGATATCCCCAAGGCCTGGGAAATCAGATGGACTGAATTACTGACCATATCCTTTTAGAATTAATGACAGAGCAGTAGGCTTGATCAGGGTCTTTACACGGAAAAATAACAAATGACTGCCTGTTGATATGATTTTAGCAGCTATGAGAATGCCTATTGTCTCCATATGCCTAAAATTCCAACCTGAAGGGTCATTCTTGTAGCTTTGGTTTTGTGCCTTTGGGAGAGGTCATTTTCCACAGTCCACAGAACACTGCTAGCTCTATGGCTGTTCCCCTAACCTCCCCCTCCCCCCCCCAGAAATGGGGGATGTGTCTGTGTTTGTGATTCTGTGGTCATATAAATTTGGGGAAAACTTAGTTAAATAATGTTAAATAGGTTTATTTATGCAACATTTACAAAGCCTTTAACATACAAATATGTCTTTTGATTCTCAAAGAAGAGAGACATATCTAACTCAACTGAAGCCCAAGGTGGCCCCAGACTGGCCCATTAACAAAACAGGGACCAAACTCTGCCTACAACAGGCAGAGAGCACCACTGTGACTGAATGCAAATGCAGCTTAGTTGCAACGGTAGGGAGCATGCAGCCCACACAGGAGACCCCCCTGAAGTGCCAGGTTCTGGTGAACAGGGCACATCACACTGCCAGGCACAACAGGACCTCGCCTTCATAAGGCCACTACTTTTAAGAGCAGGAGGCGTAGCTGACTTCCCTAACACATAGAAACAGATGCAGAGAACTAGGCGACATGAGGAGACAGAGGAATGGGCTCAAATGAAAGAACAGGACAAAATCCTAACAAGAGAGCTAAATGAAACAGAGATAAGTAATATGCCTGATAGAGAATTTAAAGTAATGGTCGTAAAGACACTCACCGGACTTGAGAAAAGAGTGGAGGACCCCAGTGAGACCCTCAATGAAGAGATGGAAAACATAAACAAGAATCAATCGGAGACTGAGAACTCAGTAACTAAAACATAGAATAGCCATTAACATTGCTGGAGACTAGTGTCCCAAGGACCACAGATGGAGATATGCTCTTCTCAGTCATTTAGAGGATGGTGTGTGCTAATTCCTAATTATTACCTGACAGCAGAATTTCCAAAGGAAAGGCGGAAATAGGCAAAATTTATTACCTGGAATTACTAGGGACTGTTTTTCCGCAATTCTGCTGACATCAAAACATTGTTAAAAGAAATAAAACTTTCCCCAGAATGAAAACCGTTTCCCTCTCTGAGACGTTCAGTCGATTCTCAGTAGTGCGTTGCTGCAGTACTATTCTCAGTAAATCCTCGGGACAGGTCAATTCTCAGTAAATCCTCGGGACAGGTCAATTTCTTGTTATCAATTTTCTTTGAAATGTTAGATGAGTAAAGTACTATTTGGAGTCCTTCAGTGCCCTTTCTCTTTCAGCCTGCAGTCCTCCTCTGCATGGGATTGTCACGGCAGGCTACCACCAGTAACATCTGCGACGTAAAGGAAAAATACACTGGACACGTATTGAGGAGAACCATCTGTGGAAAATTCTTTCATCATCATATGTGGAAAATTATAGGATTTGATTCTCACCGACTCTAATCAATTTTTCTCCTGTCAGAAATGTATTTGATAATGGAGCAGAGACAATTACAATTACAAATGGGCCACTCATTTTTTCTTTATTAATAGAATTGCATAAGGTAGAACTTATTTCATGTTCCTATTTGTAGGGCACAAACTTGTAGCAATACTATTATTCCTTCTATAGAGAGTATTGTAAAATCATTGCCATATGAAGAAGGATTCAAAGAATATGAATCCAAAAGATGTGGGGGAAAAGTGTCATAGAGGTGTGTTAGGTAGTTAATTCGCAAAAATATTATATTATTTTTCTGGCATTTGAGATATACATAGCATTGGTAAACTTTTATTATTTTTTAATTGCTTTGGTTATTCTCATTAAGAACAAATATTTACTTTAATACTTAATTTTGTACTATTTAGCTGTAGGCACCACAAAACCTGGCTCTCTCCCTGATATACTGATCCTAAAATGAATTAAAGTAGTATTCTTTTATATGTTTCCATTATATTGATCAACCATGCTTTAGATTAAAAGAGAAAACAATTCTCTCTCTCTTTCTCTCTCTCTGTCTCTGTCTCTCTCCAACTTTGAAGGAAATCCTTAGTGGATGAAAGTTAATTGTTAAAAAATTGCGATAGCTCCTCAAAAAGATGTGTTTGATTGGGTGAAGAAGTGGAGCTCAAAAGAAGACTAGAAATAAGAAGATGAGGGAAAATGAAAAGAGGGGTAGTGCAATTTGAAAAGGAGAAGAAAGAAAGTTAAGGCGGAAGAGACATAAGAAAAGAAAGGAATTAGTGAGAACAGAAAAAAAAAGAAAAAGGCAAGAGAAGAAGAGAGGATGGATAAAATACTAACTGGCTTTATAAATAGTTACTGACAGCTGACTTCCATAAATTATAATCTCTGAGTGGGATACATAGTGTGATGATCAATTTTCTGTGGCTTTACTTCTTTCTTAGTTTCATCTTCTGTGTTTCATACCATACACACTCCCACCTCACATGATCTAATGCTCATTCATATGAAAGTGCTAGAGATCAATTGTATTACATAAGAACTTAGGAATTACCACATTTGGGTGAGATTTATGGTCTCTCAACTCAGCATTTTGTTTAAACAGGGTCTCCAAGATGTGGGAGAAAGTGTTCTCAAACTGTGTTTATATGGATTTGAAACTGCTGGAAGTACTGTTTATTTCAAGCAGTCCTAAGGAAAAGCTAGACCAAGAGAGTCTGAAGTATTCTGTTTATCAAGAGAACCTAAGTAATACAGGACCAGTGAGTTTGTTCATGTGTAGCTTAAATGAGCAGATTTAATTTCTCATAACAACTCTACAGATTAAATGGAAAAATACAATTTTATATTAAAAATGTTTATTACATACTTTGTGATTAAAAATAGTTAATGTATTTAAACAACTAGAAAAAAACTATAATTCATGACCTGGTGAAATCTTTGCATCGCTGACCTCCTGATCCTC
Source organism: Halichoerus grypus (assembly GCF_964656455.1). Classification (NCBI taxonomy): domain Eukaryota; kingdom Metazoa; phylum Chordata; class Mammalia; order Carnivora; family Phocidae; genus Halichoerus; species Halichoerus grypus. Next base: position 87,652,202 of record NC_135719.1, on the reverse strand, counting down.
TATTGATGGAAGCATGATCTCTCCGGTCATTTAAACTATAAATTTTGGAGTTCTCCCAAGTTTCTGCCCCCTCAGCCACAATATCCAATTGGTCACCAGGTCCTGCCATTTCTACCTTCTTAATGTTTCTGGAATTGTCTCCTCTGTAATTTCACGTCCACTGCTCTAATTCAAGCTCTCATTATCACTCATATGGATTATTGCAGTCACTTCCTGACTGATCTTGTTGATGTGGGATAAATCATCTAATCCAGGGGTTGGCAAACTATATAGCTCACGGGCCAAATCCAGCCTGTTGCCTGTTTTTTCTTTTCTTGAAAATAAAGTTTTTACTGGAACACAGTCATGTCTATTCATTTACCTATTGTCCATGGTTGTTTTCATGCCACAGCAGCAGAGTAGAGTAGTTGTGACAGAGACTGGCCCATAGGCTCCAAATATTTACTATCTGGCCCTTTATAGACATTTGGCAACCTCTGATACAATCCATTCTCCACTCTGCAGCCAAGGTGATATTTCAAAAACTCAAATCTGGTAATCACTCCCGCTTAATATCTTGTACAACTTCCCATAATCCATAGACGAAAATTCATATACTTGTATACCAAGTATAATTCAAGGCCATTATTTTTTTTGACCCATGCCTACTTCTCTAGTCTCATCTTCTATGATTTTTCCACTTGCTTACTGTATTCTATTATGAAAAAGTACTTGCAGTGCCCTGGAGTGCAATGTTTTTCCTCAAGTTCTTGCTTTTGGTAAACTCAGTCATTTTTCAAGCATATGCACACTGTTGATCCTTAACTAGACTTTCTAGATCTCTCCATGCAGAATTAGATTCTCCTTGTGAATTTATCATTTTAAAAATACTTGTCACTAATTTTAATTTGTTGTCATTTTTAATTACTTCTCTCACTTTCCTAATAGATTATGAGCCTTTGAAGGATCTGGAGGGTTTCTCATTTATTCTAGTATCCGCTGTGTCTAACACAGTGCATTATATATAATGAACACGTATGAAACATTTGCTGAATAAATGAATGAAGAAGCTTTAGCTGAATTTCTCTTGCATAAACTTGAATGTGATATGTGGAAAAGTGAACTTTTTGCCTCAAAGACAGTAAAACACTACTGAATGTTTTTATACCAAAATTTGCTGAGGACTGTAAACATAAAACAGAAAAATAGCACTTCTCTATAAATTTATGTAGAAGAACAAAAATCATTGTTTTAAAGTCAGAGGAATGAAAAAAATTTTTAATGAGAAAAACAAGAAAATGTTTTTATTATTGATTGTGACTATAAATATACTATTATTTAAATTAAATTATGTTGTAAGTTGAATTCATGAAGAGATTCAATTTGCATTCATAATATAAGATGATTTTTTACCTTCTAATAATGCTTTACCAGGTTTAATAGACTGAGCTGATTTACACAGACTAATGTTAGGACTTGAAAGGCTTCACATTTTTTTTTTTAAGATTATGTATTTATTTATTCATGAGAGAGAGATGCAGAGGAAGAGGGAGAAGCAGGTTCCCCGCAGAGCAGGGAGACTGATGTGGGACTCGATCCCAGGACCCTGGGGTCATGACCCAGGCTGAAGGCAGACGCTTAACTGACTGAGCCACCCAGGCACTCCTGAAAGGCTTCGCATTTCTTATGTGAAGGTCAAATTAAAGGCTCTGAATCCAGATAACCAACAGATGTAATGAATATACCTATCAGAGCACACAAAACACATCACATGGTAAATATCCATGTAAAAAGCCAGATAATATAACAATAATTGGAAAAAACCAGAATATGAAAATATATATTAGATTTAAGCTTTTAGAAATAGCAGAGCAACTTAGCCAGAATAATCTTGCAGATAACAATTATAATATATATATGAACAAGATATATTCAACACCCTCCCCCATGCCATATTTAAGAAAGACAGAACTGCAGCTAGTGAGATTTGGGAATCTGTACTTTTTGCCTGAGGGTACATCCCAATCCGTACCAGGCTGTTGGTAACAGAGAGTTGCAACTTTATGGCTTGAGATAAAGAAGACAGAGTTCTAGGCTGGCAGAGAAGCTAGAAAAACTAGGGGGGGGAAATCCTGGAAGAAAGGAGGCTGCAAAAGGAGTGAACCTCAGGATCTGTATATAAATTCCTCTCAAACCCTTGATTGACCACTAAGCTATACATGCCCCAGAGATACTCCAGTATGCCCGGTGAAAAAGCAGCAGCTGGAAGAGGAAGGACTTGGGCAGAGATTCTAGCTGCTGCCCACTATAGGGAGATACATTTTGGGATTCTAAGCAGAGCCAAGTTAATTACCTGCTGGAATAAAAATCAATACTCTTCAAAGAAATGTAACTGGAGCCAGAGTCTTTAAAATATAGTTTTCTTTTTTGTAATAAAGATTTTATTCATTTATTTGAACAGAGAGAGAGAGAGAGAGCACAAGCAGGGGGAGCCGCAGGCAGAGGGAGAAGCAGGCTCCCCGAGAAGCAGGGAGCGCAAGGTGGGGCTCGATCCCAGGACCCTGGGATCATGACCTGAGCAGAAGGCAGATGCTTAACTGACTGAGCCACCCAGGCACCCCAAAATATAGCTTTCAGTATATGATGGGGAAAAACCCACCAGATATACAAAGATATAGGAAAATGTGATCCAGAGTCAGGAGAAAAAGCAGTTAGTAAAATCCAGGTCCATAAAGCCAAAGCAAGCTTGAGGAAGAAGAACAAAACTGGAGGTATCACAATCTCAGGTTTCAAACTACACTACAAAGCTACAGTAATCCAAATAGTATGATTCTGGTACAAAAATAGAAACATAGATCAATGGAACAAAATAGAGAACCCATAAATAATTCCATGCTCATATGGTCAATTAATCCATAAAAAAAAAGGAAATAATATATAATGGGGAAAAGATAGCCTGTTCAATAAATTGCATTGGGAAAACTGGACAGTTACATGCAAAAGAATGAGACTGGACAGCTACATGCAAAGGAATAAGACTGGACCACTTTCTTACACCAAACACAAAAATAAACTAAAAATGGATTAAAGACCTAAATGTAGACCTGAAACCATAAAACTCCTAAAAGAAAACACAGGCAGTAAACTCTTGGACATCAGCCTTGGCAATATGTTTCTGGATATATCTCCCCAGGCAAGGGAAACAAAAGCAAAAAATGAACAATTGGGATTATACCTATTTTGGATATTAACCCTTTATTGGATATATCATTTGCAACTATCTTCTCCCATTCAGTAGGTTGCCTTTTCATTTTGTTGATGGTTTCCTTTGCTGGGCAAACTTTTAGTTTGATGTAGTCCCAATTATTTGTGTATTTTTAGAAGTTTTAGGTCTTACATGTAGGTTTTGGGTCTTACACTTAGTTTTTCAATCCATTTTTATTTTATTTTATATTTTATTTAAATTCAGATTAGTTGACATATTGTGTATTATTAATTTCAGGGGTAGAATTTAGTGATTCATTAGTTGCATATAACATCCAGTGCTCATTACATCAAGTGCCCTCCTTAAAGCCCATCACCCAATTACCCCATCCCCCCACCCATCTCCCCTCCAGCACCCCTCAGTTTGTTCCCTACAGTTAAGAGTCTCTTATGGTTTACATCCCTCTCTGTTTTTTTTTTTTTTTTTTTAAGATTTTATTTATTTGAGAGAGAGAAGGAGAACATGCACAAGCAGGGGGAACTGCAGAAGGAGAGGGAGAAGCAGGCACCCCACTGAGCAGGGAGCCTACTGCGGGGCTCTATCCCAGGACCGTGGGATCATGACCCGAGCTGAAGGCAGACACTTAACCAACTGAGTGGCTCAGGCGCCCCTCCCTCTCTGTTTTTATTTTATTTTTCCTTCCCTTCTTCTATGTTCATCTGTTTTGTTTCTTAAATTCCATATATGAGTGAAATCATATGATATTTGTCTTTCTCTGACTGACTTATTTTGCTTAGCATAATACACTCTAGTTCTATCCACGTCATTGCAAATGGCAAGATTTCATTCTTTTTGATGGCTGAGTAATATTTTATTGTGTATATAGACCACATATCCTTTATCCATTCATCAGTTGATGGACATCTGGGCTCTTTCCATAGTTTGGTATTGTGGACATTGCTGCTATAAACACTGGGGTGCATGTGGCCCTTCGAATCACTATTTTGTTTCTTTTGGATAAATACCTAGTAGTGCAATTGCTGGGTCAAAGGTAGTTCTATTTTTAACTTTTTGAGGAACCTCCATACTGTTTTCCACAGTGGCTGCACCAGTTTGCATTCCCACCAACAGTGTAAGAAGGTTCTCCTTTCTCTGCATCCTCACCAACATCTGTTGTTTCCTGAGTTGTTAATTTTAGCCATTCTGACTGGTGTGAGGTGGTATCTCATTGTGGTTTTGATTTGTATTTCCCTGATGTTAAGTGTTGTTGAGCACTTTTTCATGTGTCTGTTAGCCATTTGTATGTCTTCTTTGGAGCGATGTCTGTTCATGTCTTCTGCCCATTTCTTGACTGGATTTTTTTGTTCTTTCGGTGTTGAGTTTGATAAATTCTTTGTAGGTTTTGGATACTAGCCCTTTATTTGATATGTCATTTGCAAATATCTTCTCCCATTCTGCAGGTTGCCTTTTAGTTTTATAGATTCTTTCCTTTGCTATGCAGAAGTTTTTATTTCGATGAAGTCCCAATAGTTCATTTTTGCGTTTGTTTCCCTTGCCTCTGGAAATGTGTCTAGTAAGAAGTTGCTGCAGCTGAGGTCAAAGAGCTTGCTGCCTGTATTCTTTTCTAGGATTTTGATGGATTCCTGTCTCACATATAGGCCTTTCATCCATTTTGAATATATTTTTGTGTATGGTGTAAGAAAGTGGTCCAGTTTCATTCTTTTGCATGTGGCTGTCCAGTTTTCCCAGCACCATTTGTTGAAGAGACTGTCTTTTTTCCATTAGATATTCTTTCCTGCTTTCTCAAAGATTAGTTGACCATATAGTTGAGGGTCCATTTATGGGTTCTCTATTCTGTTCCATTGATCTATGATACAGGAATTTAGGAAAGTTGCAGGATATAAAATCAATGCACAGAAGTCTGTTGCATTTCTATACACCAATTACGAAGCAGCAGAAAGAGAAATCAAGGAATCGATCCCACTTACAAGCGCACCAAAAACCATAAGCTACCTAGGAATAAACCTACCCAATGAGATAAAAGATCTGTACTCCAAAAACTATAGAACACTTATGAAAGAAATTGAGGAAGACACAAGAAATGGAAAAAGATTCCATGCTCATGGATTGGAAGAACAAATATTGTGAAAATGTCTATGCTACCCAAAGCAATCTACACATTCAATGCAATCCAGCGAAATACCATCAGCATTTTTCACAGAGCTGGAATAAACAGTTCAAAAATTTGTATGGAACCGGAAAAGACCCTATTCAGCCAAAGTAATGTTTGGAAATGAAAACCAAAGCTGGAGGCATCACAATTCCAGACTTCAAGCTGTATTATAAAGCTGTAATCATCAAGACAGTATGGTACTGGCATTTTTAGTTTATTTTTCTGCATGGTGTAAGAAAGTTTAATTCTTTTGCATGTAGCTGTTCAGTTTTCCCAAGATCATTTATTGACTGAATGAAATTCTTATTTATTGATCTGGGTGCTGTATATATGGATATGTTTACTTTGTGATAATTCATGAACTGGACATTTATGATTTGTATACTCTTCTTTATGCATGTTATACTTAAATAAAAATGTTTACTTACAAAAATGGGCTAAGATCAGGCTGTGTAAATCTAGAAAGACACTATACAATTAATCATTTCCCTAATAAAAGCATATCAGTGCAAAGAAATAGTCTATTTTAAGTCAAATATGTAAAAGCAATGTTCAAGTATAAAAATTAAATTTTAAAAAATCTCCATAGTTCAGAGCTATGGGTAGTGAAACCCAATCATGGGTGACTCTATAGAATCCTCTGTAAATGTTTTTTTCAAAGTTCACTAAAAAAAAAAACAAAAACAAAAACAAAAACTAGAAAACCGGTACCATAAATAAGGAGAGTATCGATGTCATTTTGTAAATCTTGAATTTGTAATAATGTTTTTATTACCATCTTTGCTCTTCAAGATCGCCTTCCTTCTACATTCTTTTACAAAATACTTGCAAATTTGTTGTTATGTTGCAGATAATATTCATAATAAGAGCATTGTATTTTTCTTTGTGGTATTATGACTCAGAACTGTCAACTCCCATGACTAGGGTCATGTTTTTGGTGTCAGAAATCTGTAGTTATTTGGATGTTTGAGATGGAAAAATCTTTGAATTATCATTATTTAATTAACTCAGCCTAGCTGGGCTCATATTTTTCAAACCTGCTCCTCGATATACGAGGTTATCTGATGTTTCACTTAATAGTATCTTGCCAAAGCACATGTCTTCCACTCCTTCATCTTCAGTTCCCTTGAGTTAATAGATTCAGGAATACAATTCTAATTTCGGAGTTTATTTTCTTCCAGCTCTAGCTATCTAAGAATTCATTGCTAGATCCTTTACTAATTCTTAGCTAGTTTCTTTACCCTTCCTTTTGAGTTTCAAGTCCTTCTTTTTCTGATATTCCCATTAGGAGTGACTCCAGTTTGAACATATGTTGAAACTTCTGTGGTTTCCAGAAAGGTATACTGAAATAAATCCAGATATTTCGTAAGGGTTACTTGTAGTAGGCACTAGTACCATATATCATATTAACAATGACTATCTCTGGCTTTTAGAACTATAGGCTATTTTCTTTTCTTTTTAGTATTAATCATTTTCAATTTTGTATGCCAATTACCTTTATAACAGAAAAAAAATCCCTAAAACAGAGTAAGTAATCACTTGTGGACTGCTGGAACTGACTCTTATTGGATCAGGGGAGCAGGCTATGGACATTTCTTCCCAACTTCCTGCTCAGTGATCTCATGTTGGTAGCTTGAAATCAGCCATGGTGGGAACATTTATACCATGAAAATTGCCAACATGAAACATCGGGGCTCTAGTTTTAGAAAGTCTGCTCACCAGTGCACCATAGACAACCAGTATCTCTGTATGAACCACAAGAGGAATCAGTTGGCTCTACAAACAGCAGCTAGAAAGTCCACAGACACACGAGAGTTGGGGCAGGGCTGCCCTTATACATCACGCACTTTGATAAAACCCAACCACAAGCAATCTTGGTGAAGGGCTCACTAGAAATGAAAACATTAAACTGCTGGCTGGTTGGGTAGTGAATTCTGGGATGAGAAAAGTAATTGCAGCTCTCAATTCTTTGGTTCACTGTAAACAAAGCCACAGAAGGCCTGAGAATTATCTTATTCCTCATATTAAAAAAAAAAAAACTACTAGTTTAATTGAAGGTTAAATCAGAAAAGGTAAGTTCACATTTGGGTGTATGTGCAGTTTGGATTATATATAAATCTTGTGAACTGCTAGAACCCGTGACAAAATTAATCATCTAAATCTCGTCTTTGGTGACTTTTCAGACAATAGAATGCTGTTTTGGGGGGTTTGGGTTTTTTTTCCCCTGAAGACAAGGGAAATTACATGGTATTTTCATGTTTCTTTTGGACTTTGTGCTTATAAAAATTATTTTGGTGGACACATTTTTATAAGAATTATATTCACTTAAAAATAGTGGGAGAAATGCTATTTTCTTCTCAGTCAGAGTTACTGGGTCTTAGTATAGTGCTTTTCTCACCATGGAAGTGTCAGGGAAAAAGACTACTGCTGAGGATGCATTATTACTATTCATAGCAATATTTAAAGACACAAAAATAGAAATGTTGATACTCAGCTTTAATGCACTAATCAAAGCGATTGGAAATTGCTTAAGTGGACCAATTTTAAATCTTCTAAATGCAGAAGACTTCTAACCCAATACCAAGCAAGAAATGTGTTAGAACCTAATGATTAGAATGTTGTGCTTAAAAATGATTTTACTTGGAATTTAATTTGGTTAGATTAAACAGACATTTGTGAGTTATTTTTTATGTGGTGGTCACTGTTTTAGAAATAGGAGAACATTGGGGAGACACACAGTGTTGGTTCTTAAGGAGTTCAAAGACTAATTGCAGGGGCTGTCATGTAAAAAAAAAAAAAAAAAGCCACCATTGTTAGAGACCTACGCAAATCCCCAAAACCCTAGATTCATGATATTTGATAAAGTATTTCAGCTCTCAGAACCCTGAAAAAACAGGTTGCCTGGTCATATAATAATTACTACACTGGAAAGTCCTTTTATATGCCAAAATAACCAGTCAATTCAGGAAAAACAATTCAGTTATATTGTACAATAAAAAATGTTACTGAAATTGGTTGTTTTATGAAATTCAAAAAATAAATTGATTTATTTTAATAAAATGTTTGCTAGATTATCCACATAATTGCTTTTCTGATTCTGTCCTGGCTGTTTGACATAATGAGTAGAGTGAACCTCAGGATCCTGAAAATACTGCCATTGTGACAGAGAAGACAGCAAAATAGACATGCCTGCCACCCAGTGCTGGCAAAGGCAAAATGAGGGGCTTGTGGATGTTATGAGCACAACCTACTTGAAATTATCTAGACAGGTGAAGTCAATGGCTAAGTTTTCTGGTTTTTTTTTTTTTTTTGAAGATTTTATTTATTTATTTGTCAGAGAGAGAGAGAGCAAGCAGAGCCAGGGGGAGCAGCAGAAGGAGAGGGAGAAGCAGACTCCATGCTGAGCAAGGAGCCCGATGCGGGGCTCGATCCTAGGACCTTGGGATCACGACCTGAGCCAAAGGCAGACGCTTAACCAACTGAGCCACCCAGGCATCCAAGGTTAGGTTTTGCTTCCACATTATTTAATTTAAAGAAGCTGGGACTAGGGTGGCCTTTTTAGTTGTTTTCTTAGATAGGGGTTATTATATGCAAAATATTTTTGCCAAATATACTAAGAGTTTTATGTGGTCTATACAATAATTAATAATACCTTGGTTTGCTAAGTAAGTAGGTAAAAGAGTAAAGAAACCATTTGAAAAAGGAGCCAGAGACATGAAAGGAGAAGTAATTTTCATAAGAAAACAAAGCATCATCTAAAAAATAAATTGTGATTTATCTTGGACAATTTTCAATGGTCTGCGTATTGTATCAAGTTCTCTGATTTCCAAGATATTTCTCTTCTTTTTTTTTAAAGATTTTATTTATTTATTTTACTCGAGAGAGAGAGAGCGCAGGCAGAGGGGGAGAGGGAGAGAATCTAAAGCAGACTCCATCCCGAGCACAGAGCCCAATGTGGGGCTTGATCCCACAACCCTGAGATCATGACCTAAGCCCAAACCAAGAGTCGGGTGCTTAACCCACTGAGTCAACCCAGTCATCCCTAAGATCTTTCTCTTCTGTTGTTCCTTGGATTTATACAGAAGCCACCTTAGACCGACAAGTTAAAAAAAAAGTAAGGTTCTATGCAATAAACCCATTCTGTTCCTCTCCAAAAATGAAATATGGATAAACCAAATCAACAGAGACTTTCAAATTCATTTTAGATATTATTTTTATCTTCTACCTCGGCACCTGTATGTAAAGGGGGCAGGGAAAACCACCCCCTGAAAGTTTCAAGTTTTCTCTTCCAATTCTTCCTGATCTATTCTTGATTGCAAAAAACTAATAAGGACCAAAAGAAACAAAAACTATCTCTCAAAGGAGATATCAGGAACAAGAACAATTAACAAACCTGTCAGTCTTACCCTAAAAATGAGAGAATTGTTCTTAACAACTAAGAGAATAAACAGAAAATCCTAAACCTGTAGTGGCGTATTTTTCCCCATGGTAGAACATCAGCAACAACTAGGTCTAAAGTGAATTACCTACTCACCACAGGAAAGTATTACTGAGACAACACCCAAGAGGGTTTTGGGGGTAGTCTCCATAGCATTTCACATTGAAGAAGGGATCGGTTTCAACACCTATTTCAGAAAATCTTTTGGTTGGCTTATTATGTAGGTGTGCTTTAGATGTAAAGATATAAATTAGGTTCTTTCTCAGTTCAGTTAATTAGTTTTACAGGGAGAAAGAGTTATTTAAAAGGAAGGTGTTTTTTTTTTTTTTTTGGTGTTCAGTGCAGGTGATATTTATTAACAAGTAGACTGTGTGCATAAAGAATATGTTTGTATGCATGCAAAGTGGTATTTCATTGAATAACGCAAGGTAGGTTGTCATGGAGATTAAAAGCCTTGAAGTGCTATTCACTGGTGCTAGTTATGGTTGCTGGGCACTAGGATATTAGGTTCTGGCACCCTGAATCTCTCATTGTTGTAAAAATAATTACACTTTTATCTTCACTGTAAGCGCTCTTCAAGTAGGATAAATAAATACAGACGCAAGAACAGACCTAACTTAAAGGTAAATATAGCAACCCTATGACCCATCCTAGTGTAAAATTATGTAGCTGTAGTTACCATACCATCAAAATGCTTGATTTTCATTGCAGGGTCATTGAAGCTGTTTATAAGATGAAATTACAAAATGCACAAAATCTGCACTTACATTAAAAGGCAAAAGAAGAATGAAAGCTATTGACCGTTAGTATGGTCACTGGTAAATATAAAGGTTTCCTTCAGAAGCAGAGGAAACAAATGAAAAGCTTGTAATATGTTTTGCTAGCGTTTTCTTGAAATACTATATTTATATGAGATTTCCAACCTCACTTTGAGCTCTATGTAAAGCACAGTGATTTTTCTGGTGTTCTTTTCTCTTCGATGATTAGATGAAATGATCTTGACAAGTTTACCTCAGTGAGAAACTATGTATTTTCTCTATAAAGAGAACACTTATGTCTGGCAGAATCAGTATGGACATTTTCTTAACCAATAAATCAATAGAGAGAGTTGGAATATAGCAAACTACGCAACATACACAATATAACACTGAAATTTGCAGCAGTAAGTAATGTGGTTTTCAAAACTGCCTTAAGTGATGATTAACTAGAATTATATATATTTATATTTAAACTGACACCATGGAATTCTTTTAAGTCTTGACAGATATGTGGAATATTTAAATGTAGTAATTGCAGTTGCTAAACCTCCTGGGATTAACCTGCTGGAGAGATAGTGATATCTTAGGCAGAGAAAAATGATTTATACTGTGGGGGGAAAAACTAAAAATGAAGTAATTCCATGTGTGTTTTATATAACTCTTCAGAAAAAAAGTTTATTGTAGCTAATGAATTGGTAATATTCTGTAATAATCCACCATGTGAATAATTACATAATTTATATAAATGTAGGCATATAATTTAGTTTTTTCAACATTGATTTTTAGGTTTCACGATATAGCACAGTTCACAAAAAGTAAAACAGAATGAGAAGTAGCTTAGCACTGTATTCATGTTAATGGTAGGAATCTCAGATTTTTGTTTAAAGGTGGGCTCCATATTACTTTATCTTCCATCGGTGGGGAAGGATGTAACACAGTACTTCTCAGATCATTTTAAGAAACAATTGTTGTGTGCATATACAAGCTTATATATGCTTCAAGCATATGTTTCAGTGAATTAAATTGAAGTCAAGGAACAAAATCATTAGTAGAGGGAGATACTATTGATATGTTTTCATCAGATTAAATTATATAAAATAAGTTTATAGTATTGCCGTATTATCTGTAAATAGCAGATGTGTTAGTCATAAAGATTTTTGTCCCTGGTATTTAGAACTTCTGACAAAGTTCCTTGAGTTGTATCTACATAACATAATCAAATAGTCTGCAACTTGAACTTCTGAAGCATTTTAATGATCTTGACAAGATATAAATCCTTGTGCATCAGTATAGCGGGAGAAGATATTAGCAAATCTCTATTTGGGTAGATACTTTCTAAGTTTAAGTCTGTCTAGGATTCTAAATATCAAATTGTATCTCAAAGCTTTAACATACTTTCAAAATTGGCAAGTTTATATCCATAATATACCTGAGATAGTGGGATAATCTATTTTACATTATGGTAGATTGAGGTAGGTATTTTTTTTTTTTTCAGGGTAACGGGTTTGTGGCTGACACCATGCGTTTATTTATTTTTTTCTTTTTGAAGATTTTTTTTTGTTATGTTAATCCCCATACATTACATCATTAGTTTTAGATGTAGTGTTCCATGATTCATTGTTTGTGCATAACACCCAGTGCTCCATGCAGAACGTGCCCTTGAGGTAGGTATTTAGTAGAAGTATATGTTGCAGTTGTACACAGAGAGAGGGGCTATTGGATTGAGAACCATAAATCTTAATTACAACTGTGCTACTAACCAATTGTGTGATTTAAAATAATTTGTTTATTGCATTGGTGGAAAATGCTGGGCCACTGTGTTATGGAAATTTCTCTAGCATAGCTGCCATTACTGCCATTGGAAAAAGGGATGTTTTTCCATTCAACAGCCTGAAGGCTGGCTTTCCTGACTACCTGTTCCCAGAATCCCTACACTGTAGGGAGTCTAATGGTTCCCTTTCTAAGGATAGAACAATACTGTCCTCATGAAACTTACAACTGAGTAGGGAAAGACCAGCACTGAACAAGGTATTACAAGTGTGAGATGATTTACAAAAGCTAAGTCCAGGATGCACCGAGAGTATATATCTGTTTGAAAGAGCTGTAGATGGAATATCTGACCCTACTAAAATGACTCCAAAATGGCTTTAACTCTAATCTCAGCCTCTTTTCTGGTTATAGACCTATGTTTCCAATTACATTCTTGCAGTTTCAACCTAAATGGAATTAGCTCTTCTAACTCAACGTGTCTAAACCCAAATTCACCATCTCCTTTCCACACACTTTCTAACTTTCCTACTTATTTTAGTGGCCCTGTCCTTTTCCCAGTCACTTAGGTCTGAATCATCAGCAGACCTAAGATCCATCTTTCATTCTTTTTTTATTTTGTCTTTCACATCCATTCTGTTGCCATGTGTTAGATTCAATTTTGATAACGGTCCTCCTATCTCATTATTTTTTCCATTCCTATACCCACCAGCATTGGGCTTTTAAGTAAATTAAAATCATTATTTATTCAACCAATAAATATTCACTTGTTTATTCAACAAATATTTGAGTGCCCATCATAGACTGTGCTTTGTGCTAGGGATATAATAGCAAAGCAAAACATCTATTGTCTTGCTTTCATGGAGTTCACAGGGTCATAGATGAGGTAGATATTAAATGAATTATCTCTCCTATAGTATATATATTATCTACAAAATATAAATGCTATGAAGGGAAAGTATGGGCTACCATGCAAAATGATAAGAGGGGCATTTTGTTGGGGGAAATCCTCTCTGAGACCTAAGGGATGAGTAGGAGTTTGCCAGAGGAGGAGTGGAAGGAAAAGCACTCTAGGTGGAGGGAAAAAGTCTTGCAAAGTTTCTGTTTCTAGAGAGTGTAGGGTATTTGAAGCTGGAAAGAAAGGCAGAAGTCACACTGTGCAGGATATCAGCAGTCTTTTTAAGGAGTTTGGATTTTATTCTAAGGGAGATGGGAAGCCACTGACGTGTTTTCAGTAAGGGAGTAAAAATAGAGATTTGAGATATACATAAAAAGTAGAATGAGCAGAATTTTTTGAAAGATTGTATATGACAAAGTAGAGGAGAGGCTAGATTTCTGACCGAGGTAACTGGGTAGCTGAAATGCTGTTTGGTGAGACAGGGAATCCAGGTTTGGAAGGCAGGATGATGAGCTCAGTTTTGGACATGCTAAGTCTGAGGAAAATAGGGGTATCTAAATGTTTGTTTAGGAAGTAACTGGATATTTGGATAGGTACCGCTGTCAGGGAGAGCATTTATCTAACGGGTATTAAAACATGTAGAATAACTGCATGAGAAGGTAGGTTATATTTAATGCCACACTAAATTGATGGCTCAGGGAAAAACTTATGGAGAAAGTGATGTTTGAGAGGACCTTGAAAGGGAGAGAGAATTTTGACAAACACTACTTGGTTGTCCACATTTGAGAATGATGTACTCTAATGCTGACAGGATGTTCTAAATTTTTTAAAATTAATTAATTTATTCGTCAGAGAGAGAGAGAGCACAAGCAGGGGGCGCGGCAGGCAGAGAGAGAAGCAGTCTCCCCACTGAGCAGAGAGCCTGATGCGGGGCTCAATTCCAGGACCCTGGGATTATGACCTGAGCCGAAAGGCAGCCGCTTAACCGACTGAGCCACCCAGGTGTCCCAGGATGTTCTAAATTTTGAAGTTGTTTACTGAATGGTGTAGAATGGTAGGGGGTGCATTGATCTTTTCTTTGAAGGGTCCTCAAGTGACAGTTTCTATAGATTATTTCTTTTGGCTGATCACTTTCTTCCAGTTTCTGGCCCTGGACGTTATAAAGTTGGCTGCCAGTATTCTAGAAGTCAAATGGGGAAGAGACTTCTGGGTATTACCATTTCATAGATGAACTTTTAGTCAATTTCTCTGTTTTAATTATGACGCCTCTGCCCTTGGCAGTATCTGATGACCCAAGACCAGAGTTCTTTAGGTTTAACTTCCCCAGAGAGTAATCTCTGCCAGGGTGGGAAAGAGGAACCCACCTTTTTCCTTGGGGAGGAGATCTGGAAATCTCACTGCTATTTACCTTTCAACAAATTCTTCAGTCCGTAGCCTTCCAAAGTTCCAGGTGCTTCTAATTCGCAAGGCTTTCTGCCTGAGGGGAGAGTAAGAAACCTCTTGCTGCTTATCTTCCTCCTCCAAGCTTAAGTTTATACTTCCTTTAGCCTGCTAACTCAGTACCATCATTTATTTCCTTTCCAGCTTCCCAACTTTTGTCCAGTTCTTCTGTTCTCTTTGCCTTTGTGTGCTATCTTCCTTTACTGTCTGCTGTGGTCTGAACGTTTGTGTTCCCCCAAAATTTATATGTTGAAATCATAGTGCCCAATATGATGGTATTTGGAGGTGGGGACTTTGGGAGATGGTTAGGTCATAAGGGTAGAGCCTTCATAAAATGAAATCAGTGCTTTTATTTTTTTAAGAAGAAAACATTTATTTATTTATTTGTTTGTTTGTTTGTTTATTTATGGGGGCGGGGGGAGAGGGGCAGAGAGCAAGGGAGAGAGAATCTTAAGCAGGCTCCACACCGAGTGGAGCTGACGCAGGGCTCAATCTCACCACCCTGAGATCATGACCTGAGCTGAAATCAAGAGTCAGATGCTTAACCGACTGAGCCACCCAGGCCTTGGGATTAGTGCTTTTTTTTTTTTTTAAAGATTTTATTTATTTATTTGACAGAGAGAGACACAGCAAGAGAGGGAACACAAGCAGGGGGAGTGGGAGAGGGGGAAGCAGGCTCCCCACCGAGCAGGGAGCCCGATGTGGGGCTCAATCCCAGGACCCTGGGATCATGACCTGAGCCGAAGGCAGACGCTTGATGACTGAGCCACCCAGGTGCCTCAGGGATTAGTGCTTTTATAAAAGAGACCCCACAGAGGTTCCCTAGCCCCTTCAGCCATGCAAGGAAACAAAGAGTTCTCTGCAAGAGGAAGAGGACCCTCACCTGACCAGGCTGGCACCCTGATCTCAGACTTCCATCCTCTAGAATTGTGAGAAATAAAATTCTGTTGTTTAGAAGCTACCCAGTGTGGTATTTTATTATAGCAGCCCAAATGGACTAAGACACTGCCATTCAGAGAGAGTTGGAATAAACTTGGGTTTAATCTGCCATGTGTACCAGTAATGCAATTTCTAAAATGTGTCTAACTATAATGATAGTAAATATTGGAAGATGATAGATTAATAAAGTATATATTCTAATTTTCTCCTATAATAACATACTTTTTTAAAAAAAGATTTTATTTATTTTGAGAGAGAGAAAGAGCATGTGCGTGAGCAGTGGCGGGGGGGGGGGTTGGGGAGGGTGGGACAGAGGCAGAAGAAGAGCGAGAATCTCAAGCAGATTCCACGCTGAGTCTGGAGACCAACTGGGGGCTAGATCTCAGGACTCTGAGATCATGACCTGAGCTGAAATCATGACTTAGATGCTTAAATGACTGAGCCACCCAGTGCCCCAATAATATACTTCTTTAAGGGAAATATTTCATAAATTCAGACAACATTTCGAGCTTCAATTATTTTACAGTTCATTTAGTGCCATTAGTGCCTTATATAACTTCAGGCATCCTTTTTCTCTCTTAAGTCCAACTGCATCAGATAATCACTAAATTAATGAAAGCATATTTATACCAAACTGTTTTTAGACAATGAGCTTTGGTTAAAAAAAAAAAGCTAAAGCTATTAGAAACAAAAGGCACAAGGACAAAAACAGCTACATTTAATTAACACTACAGTTGTGAAATAGACTGACAACAAATAATGAAATTGGGAATTTAGGCTGGTACTATAGACTGAAGTATAATCACTCTGTGCCTGAGGATGGGACTTAGAATGATGGCATCAGGTAATATAGGTGGTGGGATGGTCCAAGAATGATTTCTCAAGATCCTAAGATAATGTCAGCTTTAAGGAAATAATTGAAGGTTCTGTGCCTTGTCTTTTTTTTTTCTCTCTCCATGTCTTTTCCCATCTTACCAAATGCTTTATTTAAACTACAGATTAAGGGGCATCAGTTGGGAGTCTGCCTTCAGTTCAGGTCATAGTCCCAGGGTCCTGGGATCAAGCCCTGCATCGGGCTCCCTACTCTGCGGGAAGCCTGCTTCTCCCTCTCCCACTCCTCCTGCTTGTGTTCCCTCTCTCGCTGTCTCTTTTTCTGTCAAAAAAATAAAAATTAAAAATCTTTAAAAAAAAATAAACTACAGATTAAATTTCTTCAAATCTTCATAATTAAACCTTATGAACATCAGAACAAGCTAAGATGTTCATAAAATTTTCCTTACTTCTGTTAGCTTAATAGTCCCAAACTCCAACTAGTAAAGATAGATTCATTTGTCACTCCATCAGCTCCTTCACTCATTTACTCATTCAAGAAATAATGAGCACCAATTTTTTTAAGCACCAATTCTGTTGGGCATATTCGAAGATACTGGTGGACACAGTGGTGAACAAAAGGAAGTGTAATCCCTGTTGTCAGGTAGCTTTTAGTCTAGGAGAGGAGACAGATATTAATGAACTAAACCCAAGAATCAAATAAACTGAGATAAGTGCCCTGAGGAACAAAAAACAAGTTTTGTTGGTAGGTGTATAACCAAAGGGTCTTACCTACACCGGAGGGCCAGGGAAAACTGGAAGAAAATGATAGTTGAGCTGAGATCTTAAGAATGCCAACTTAAATAAACTAAATGGGTAGTGGCATGATGGGATCAGTATTTACCAGCACAGTAAAGGAGTACAAGGTATTTGAAGGAGGAGACAAGCCTAGTGTAGGGAAGGCTTAAAGAGGACCACGATTGGGCTGGGGAAGTAAAATGATCAGATCATAGAATAATGAGAAGTCTGCAATATTGGGAGCGGGAATGAAGGAGTAATATTAAAGGAAAATTTCCTTCAAATAGCAGTACCTGCGTAGGTGATGGGTTAAAGAATGAATCAATGGATTCCTGGAGCCAAGTTAGATGATTGCAGTAGTCCAGGCCAGAGATGGTAACAGCCTGCTCTAGAATGGTGCAGTGGAGACAGACAGTAATGGATAGATTTGAGAGATATCCTGGAGGCAAACCCGCAAGACTTGGGGATGGATTGGATATGGGAGTGGAGAGAAGAGTCATAGATGACTTCTAGCCTTGAAGGGATGGTGATGTCAGTCATTAAGGTAGGGAACCCTGAAAGACACCCAAATTGGAGGGTGGAAAGAGATGATTAGGAGTTCAGTGTTGCTGTTTGTCATCATCCAAATTATTTACATGGGTTTCAGAAGCTTTTTAAAGGAAGAATCTTGAACAGAATTAGGTTTTTATGTGTATTGTATTTCAGAGTCATTAGACCTACAGTTTTTCCTATGTAATACTCTTGATTTATTTGTTACATATCTCTAGATTTTCCTTGGGCAATCCTACTGGTATTTTCCACTAATAATGACCATAGTCCTTTCAAATCACATTTTAAAGGAAGTTACATATAAAGGTATTGTGTGGTTTTGCTATGGATCATTTATGCAGAGTGGAGCACATACTGAGAGTTCAATTCAAAAAATAAAACAAAAAAAGCAAAGGCTTTCTTACATTAGTGCATTGTAATGTGTGAATATTGGTTTGGATGGAAGTAATTGTAGAAATCAAATATGGGCCTGGGGAAACATTACCTATTGCTCACTTAGCATTGATCGTAGTGGCAGCAGGTTTAGATTAAATCTGGGATCAATGGACTGTCACAACTAAATGATCTCTCTCATTTCCAAAGGAGGAGAAGAAACCCCGACTCTTTTCTTAAAATAAAATTTTCTTTTCTTACAAAAGCAATATGTTTTCAATATAGAAAATATGGAAAACAAAAGTTTTTATTCTAGAGCCTTTTTTCTTTTTCCAGATAGATGTCATTTAAGAGGTTCAGAACAGGGCACCTGGGTGGCTCAGTTGGTTGTCTGCCTTCATCTCAGGTCACGAACCTGGGGTCCTGGGATGGAGAGTCCCTTGTTTAGCTCCCTGCTAGGCGGCGAGTCTGCTTCTCCCTCTGCACCCCCACCTTGTGCTCTTGCTCTCTCTCTCATATTCTCTCTCCCTCAAATAAATAAATACAATCTTAAAAAAAGAAGAGGTTCAGAACAAGTCTCCCCAAAATGTTCCACTTTGGCATGTAGGCTATTTTGAGCTGAAGGTAGTTGAGACCCTGCAGCCTCAAGAGAAACTTTTGCCCCTCTCTTAGCTACCTAGAAGAATTTAAATTGGGGGTCTTTCTCAGAATAAGAGTTATTACCAGAGATAATCTGAATGACCCATCTGTATGGCAGGGCAAACATCTAATTGCCAAACATCTGTATTTCATATCACCCTGTGTATCGCTCTCCTGCCCTCTGAAGCCCCAGGCCCCTACCCCATTCCTTAGCTCAGGATGGCAGATGTATCTCATTTAACCTGTTTGTCTTTAAATCCCTCATGTATGTGGGCTTCCCATACATATGAGGTTCAATTTGATTCTTTTCCTGTTAATCTGTCTCATATCAATTTAATTCTTAGAGTAGCTGGAAAAACCTTTGAATTGTAGAGGAAAATCCCTGTCCCCCCCCCCCCCCATTAGTGAGGCTTTTGGGTTTTCTTTTCTTCTTTTTCTTTTTTTTTTAAAAGATATACAGGGAGTGGGAAACAAACAAACAAAAAAACTAAACAGAATCTCTCAATTCTATTTGTGACCCACAATTCTAGTTGTTCCAAAATTTTAATTCACAACTAGATTATCCTTAACACCATAATGTGACTAGATACGAAGTAAAATAACATGCTTATGTCTGTTATCCCCCCTAATATAGAATTGATCTTTAAGGAGCTAATGTTGGTCATATTTTTGGTAAACCTCTAATGTTCACTTTTAAGGTATTGGTGCAACTTTTCTTCCTTCCTTCCTTCCTCCCTCCCTCCCTCCCTCCCTCCTTCTCTTTCTCTCTTTCTCTCTTTCTTGTAGGTCCCCAGACCAGTACGGAGCCCACCGTGGGGCTTGAACTCACAACCCTGAGATCAAGACCTGAGCTGAGATCAAGAGTCAGACGCTCAACCCACTGAGGCACCCAGGCATCCCTGGTGCTTCTCTTTTTAAAAAATAATGTATTGTTCCTGTTTTATATTATTTATCACCTTATCTCTTTAAGTTTATTTATTATATTTATATTCTTTTTATGTGTGTTCCAATATTTCTACTTTAACTATATTGTAGAGACTGCTTTTAGGCAACAGGCTTGAACAATGGTAACCTGAGTAAGGTAAAAGGGCCCACAGTGACCACTGGGCTGAATGCAAACAGGCTCAGCAGGCGACCCACCTCAAAGTATCCATAGGCCCTAGCTGACCAGTGGGCCTATGTACTGAAAGGGGAAAATTCCATAGTTCCCATACCTCACTCCCCCGCTTAATTATTGTCCCCCACCATTGCCTCCTGGCAGACAGTTTGCCCTTTGCTGTACTCCCTGCTGCTCCCTTACAGTGTATTCGATAAACTTCTATTTTGTTTGTTTTGCATTGGGTACATTTTTTCACTGCCAGAGCCACAGGCCTCCACCTGAGCTGGTCGCCCAACATGTATTATGTTGGTTGACCTCCTTAGCTATTTCAATATTCTGGCCTTTGAGCTGAAAGGGAGCAGAAAATGATACCCCAAAATATGCTTTTGTGGCATAAGGATTATTTTGAGAAACTGGGGCCGGATGCTTGGTTCCTGGGACCTATTTTGAAAGCATAAGCAGCACTATAGTTGTATTAGTTATATTCTTAACTTAGCTGCATGTTCTGTTTTGTTCCTTACTTGTGTTTTTTATGTTAATTAAGCCCTATGCACTACTAATCATTACCTTTGCCCTTTTGACTCTACCCCTTGGTTGCACATTGATTATAAGAATCTAATGGGAAACAGATGATAACATTTGTCTTAAAATTATTTAATGTGCCATGTCCCAATGGCACCTCACTGTCTGGAAGAATGCATACCTCCAGATTTTGTCAAGGACCCACCCCCCACAGGCTTACAAGGTTTCACTCCTCACTCTCCTCATATATTTACCTACTTCCCCAAACAATAGGCTATGCCTAGGCTCAACAGGGCAAGGCAGATTTAGGAATGATCCCCCATGGGGGCGCCTGGGTGGTTCAGTCGTTAAGCGTCTGCCTTTGGCTCGGGTGGTGATCCCAGGGTCCTGGGATCAAGCCCCGCATGGAGCCCCGCACCCGCATGGAGCCCCGCATGGAGCCCCGCATGGAGCCCCGCATGGAGCCCCGCATCGGGCTGCCTGCTCAGCGGGAAGCCTGCTTCTCCCTCTCCCACTCCCTCTGCTTGTGTTCCCTCTCTCACTGTGTCTCTCTCTGTCAAATAAATAAATAAAATCTTTAAAAAAAAAAAAAAAGGAATGATCCCCCATCTCCTCATTGGACTGCCCTTCTGATACAAAAGTTTTCCTTGCTTCAAGACCTGTGTCTCAGACACTAGCTTACTGCGCATCGGGGGCACAGAGTTTGAGTTTGGTAATAAAACTGCAGACAATGGAGTCTCTGAAAATAGAGAACTTACTCTTTTGCAAGGGAAATTTAATTAGAAAGAGGGCCTATACAGGGAAGAGAGCCAATACCGGACGGAGATAACACTGGTAACTACTGAGAGACTCACCTGCATGGCAGGGCAAATTTTCTTTACCACATAATTCCTCTTCTCATCTTCCTGTGATTTGCTTTCCTCCCTTTTGAAGCCCCAGACCCCTACCCCTTTCCTTAGCTCAGGATGGTATATAAGGCTCAATTGCTTGGCTGTCTTTTTGGAGTCTCATACCTTTGTGGGGTTCCCGTACGTAATTAAAATGGCTTTTCTCCTGTTAACTTGACTGACTATTGTGTTTCATTGTGACTGGTTCTAACTACCTGAAGCTGATAAAAGACCATGCAGATTGGAGATGACCCCCGCTGTCTCTGCCTCCTGCCTGTAATAACTAGACCTGGCTGAGGACTCCCTCCTGACTAATAAACAAAGGAGCTTGTTTTAACCAATTATATTGAAGAGGAGCAGAATATGCCATTCCAAAATACTCTTCTTTGACATAAGGATTATTTTGAGCTGATTGTTTTTAAGAAACAGCAGACACAGGAATATTTCTGAAAACAGAGTAGAAGTTGCCTTTTTGTGAGGGAAATTTACATTTATAAGGGAAATCTCCATTTGTACAGGGTGTCTCCCTCTCTGTACCAGCAAGAGGAGGATACTAAATTTCTAGAAACTCTTACCAATGAGAAGGCAGAGATTTAGTCTATATACCAAACATTTACTTGTTTACTGTGCTTTTCATGGTAATCTCCCATAACTGGCCTCCCCTTTTCCCCCCAACATCTTTTGTCTTTAGATGAAGAAGGTGTTCAAGGTGATGGCTCAGGCCATTTCAGAGAGTTACTCAGTTTTCCTGGGTGTCTCCCATGAATATAGGAGGTATCCATGTTATTAAACTTCTCTTTGTTTCTCTTCTGTTAATCTGTCTTTTATTACAGGGAGGTCTCAGCCAAGAACTCGGAAGGATAGAGTTCCCTCTACCTTTTATTATTTTTTTTCCCCCTACAGTTTATAAATTCAAAGACTCTTTTCAATTCTTAATTAACTCAACCACCATAAACTGTCTTCCCTCTCTGCTTCCTAGCATTTAAAACCCCTGACTTTTCTCCCTCAATAGAGTACTCAATGAGTTTCTTGTAAGATGCGCGTTCCTTTGCCTGGCTGAGTTTGTTTGACACTTATTTCTGAACTTGCCTTTCTAAGACTCCTCTCTGCTCTCTGCCCCAGGCTGCAATCACCCTTCCCCACCTAGTTCACACCGGCCTTCCATCTGCCCTAGCATTTCTCAGGGCTTCCTCATCTTCCTCTTATTTTTACTAGTTTTCCTATCCTTGCTTCTTTAATTTTCTCCAGGGTTGATTGGTGGCTAGTTCACTTTTTTAAAGGAAATGAAAACTCGTGTTCCAGTTATCAAAGAAAATATTTCTTTTTTTATCCTCCAAGAAAACTTTTATAAATAAGCATCTTCTAAAGAAAATGGGCACCGGAAAAGGAAATGCCTATTTTCATAAACTCTCTCCTTTAGGACCTTGAAGCACTATCTTTTTGCCACCTGTAGTGTTTGGCTCGTTGTGACTGTTTACGTATTCATCCATTTACTTTCCTGTAATAATTATGTGGGCTGGCTTATGAGGAGCCTTTACATCCCATGTAAAGATAATTTTGCTCAGCATCTAAAATTACTACTTCTAGAATATGATATTTATATCATTTGGGGGCTACCTGGCAAACATGTTGATTCAACTCTACTGATTTCTTTTTTTAGTTAACAAATTTTCAATTCTAGCTATATATTTAAGTTAGGTCTATCTTATTGATGCATGAACATTAGAAATCTAATGGCTAGGCTTGGCTCAGGGTCTTTTGCTGTGTCATTATACGATCCTATTTTGCTAAAACAAGTTGTAACTGAACTAACATGAGTCCACTCCTTGGTGAGTTACAGGTGGAGACTGCACCAGGTGTTGTCATACAAAGGAAACTTTATTTGCAGCAAATAAGGAGATCACCAGAAAAACTTCCAAAGCTGTGACTCCTCTAGTGGGAGTGAGTGGATTTCTTTTATTTAGGTTTAGTATGAATATTCAGAAAGGGTAGTTTTATCATTGCAGGCAAAGGGGGGCATAAGGTCAGACAGGCATACTTAGAAAACATGCCTGAATGTGCATCCTGTGTTACGTTAATGAAGCTTGTGTTCCTCCTCCAGTGGAGATTTTAACATTATAATGAGGTAGAGGTAACTGTTGGATACTCCATTGTCCATCTGTGTAGGGGTGTGAGTTGGTGGTGGTGGAGCTCAAACTGGAGTAGGCCACTGGAGCTCTTCCTGTTGTTTGCCTCTAAAAGGTAAGGTTAACATTCCTGTGAAAAAAAGGGGGGTCACCGGGGGTCTTGCTGGTGACAGTTTTAACCTCATTAACCCTATGGGGTACAGTTTCAAAGTTACCAAGCTTTAAGGTATTTGAATGTTGTCCCTCCTGCCCCAATACCACCAAAACAGCCTGTTAATAAAACACAGCTGACTTTATTGTAGGAAGGGAAACCACTACATTGACAGAGTCTAAGGGTCTTGAAAGGTAGAAAGAAAAGTTGAGCAGTTGTCCTATTGGGGAGAAAGAATTCCTGTCCCTTTCAAGGTCCTTCTAGCTAGACTAAGAATCAAATTGGCATGAGACAGATTAACAGGAGAAAATAAAATTTAATAGCCTATGTACTGGGAATCCACACAGATGTGGATGTTCAAAGATAGGCAAAATGAGATACAAATATTATCCTGAAGGCAAGAGAGGAGGTAGGGGTCTGGGACTTCAGAGGAAAGTAATACAATTTACAGGAAGATAAAAAAGATTAAATGTTTGGTAAACAAATTTTGCTGGGCCACTCAGAAAAAATGGGACAGAGAGAGGACTTGATCAAAGTGGCCTTGCTAGGTTCCTCATTGACTACTATACCTAGTTTATGTCATAATGTACTTATCCGTGGTGATAACTCTCTTCCTGGAGCAGGTTTTCTATCTAAAGTCTTTTAAGCAGTTGAGGGGGAGGTAAAGAACTTTTCCTTAATTTTTCAGGGTTTTGATTGCTTTTTAAGTCAAAATAATCTTCATGCTAAAGTGGCCATTCTTGAAGTGGTCTGCTCTTGGTCCCTATTGTCCCTAGGTACCCTTCTAGTGAGTGGCCAACATGGAAGTCAAACCTCCATCTGGCTGACTCTACAGCTCCCATCATTAACCACAAGATTACATGGTGAATTTTGTCTTAACCGTAGGGGGTAATTTCACGTAAAAACTTGTAAAGTTCAAATTGAGAACCTCTGGTGCCACCACGGGACCTTCCCCTTCAAAAGATTATTTTCTCTTTGCTTATAGGACTGAATTAGAGTCCCATCTATTTCTACATGAAACGCTTTTGTGAGAGTCTCCAAAAAAATCTTCTCCAACATCTATAGATTTTCCAAACTTCTTGGATTACCCATGAAATTTAGGGTCCTGAAGTTATCCTCAGGGTCTTTCTATTTTACCTTTTTTTTCTCTTGTTTTTTTGCATCTGTTCTCACAAATAAATAAATCAATTGTTACAGATCTGGGAGCTCTGAAGTTTATGTTCCTAAAACTATACTACTAGAGTGTTCTGTAAATTTCTCTTCATCTTGTCTAGGCTTTGGGAAGTCTTTGACAATGATTCATCACTTAAAATGGTACCAGGCCATATAGTCAACCATGAGGGATTTTTCTGTGGAAAGATTAATTTTAAGAGGTAATTGAGTCTTGGGTGTTACTGGCTGGCCAGAAAGGAAGGGAAGTAGGTCAGAAGGAGAGAGAGAATGATATGTAGGAGCATAGAATGGGGGGAAGAACAGTAGGATAAGAATCTTTCACTTCAAGTTGAGATTTGAAGTATCTTAAAGAAAGCTAGTTTTAAGTTTTTCAAATTTTGCTTTGGCCAAGGAATCTCTTAATAAAGCAATTCTGGACTCTGAATTTCTTTGGCATGCTTCCTCAGACCAATAAAAACATGCTGACCATTGGCACTTAGTATTTTGTTCCCTTTTCATTCTATAATGCCTATCAAATGAGCAATTTTGTTGATATCTAAAGCTCACCAAAGTGGCCACTATAAATTCTATATTGGTGAAATTATATTACTTGAAAACCTATGTAGAAGAATTTGAGATGTAGCATAAATACACATGAGAAGGAAGAGTCCAGCCCAGAGTAGCTGACCTGGATTTAGAATGAGACTAATCCATGAGCATCTGGGAACAGTCAAAATTGCTGCTCATGTACTTTGTGAATTTATTCACCAGCCTAATGGCCATACCATCTCCTACTGTGATACTATAGAAAATATATATTGGTTTCTGCCCCCAGTTGCTGGCACAAAGCTCCTGAAACCTTTGTGATTTCCGAAGTGATAAGAACACTAGGAGTATCTCTTGTTCTAATATTAGTCTCTGACCTCTGTTCCTGACACACAGCTTCTGCAACACCTGTAATTTCCTGGGGATAGGAATGTCTTTTGTTCTAATGAGGTGACTCTGGGTGGGCTCCAGAATGGGGGTGGTCATCAGAAAGACCAACCCATAATTAGAAGCTTGGAATTTTCAGCCCCGTTCCCCCCATTCTTTAGAGAAGAGAATAGGGCTGAAAATGGAATTCACGATTGATAATGCCTATGTGATGAAGCCTTCATAAATCCTACAAGTATGGGGCTTGGGGAGTTTCCAGGTTGGTAAACACATCCATACCTGGAGAATGATACACCCCAAGTCCACAGGGACAGAAGCTCTTGGACTCAGGACCCTCCTAGAGCTTGCCCTGTGTATCTCTTCATCTGTATCTTTTATCATATCCTTTAATAAACTGGTAAACGTACAGTTGGGGAGCAAGAATTTCTGTCCCCCTCAAGCTTCCTTCTAGCTGTACTAAGAATCAAATCAACATGAGGCAGATTAAAAGGAGAAAGTCAAATTTAATAGTGTACATATGGGAAATCTATACAGACATGGAAAGATAGGCAAAATGAGGTATATATGTCATTTTGAATTAAGTGGTCTGGGACTTCGGAGGGTGATAAGAAAAGTAGATGTTTGGTTAATTAGATGTTTCCCCTGCCATATAAATGCGTCAGTCAGATAAAATATATCTCTGCTAGTAACTCTTATTCTGAAATTTAGATCCTTCCATATAGTTAAAGGAGAAGCAAACATTTTTCTTGAGCCCATAGGGTCTCAACTGTTTTTGGCTCAGAATAATTTTCATGCCAAAGTGGCCCATCTTGGGGCTGCCTGCCTTCCACTCCTATAGTAGGTAGGTGTTTCTCTGAGTTCTGCGAGCCACTGTAGCAAATTAATTGAACCCAAGGAGGGGGTTTTTGGAAGCTCTGATCTATAGCTGATTGGTCAAAAGCACAGGGAGAACTTGGGCTTGCAACTGGCATCTGAAGTGTGTGTGTGTTGGGTGGGGGGGATGGTCTTATGGGACTGAGCCCTTAACCTGTGAAATCTTTGTGTTGATAATGTCAGAATTCAGTTACATTGTAAAACACCTAGCTGGTACTGCAGTGAATTGCTTGGTGTGGGGAAAAACCTCCACACATTTGGTGACCATAAGTGTCAGAAGTGTTCTATGTGAGTAGTAAAGGAGACACACAGGAAAGAAACATAGTAGGGAAGAACTGTTTTTTTCCTCAACACAGAAAAGTGGAAAAAGCTGTTTTTTCTTTACACCAACGGAAAACTCAACTTACTTATAGTTCTTGGTGGAAGGAAAGGTTAAGAGGAAATCTGACCCAGAACCAGAATCTCAGGGACATCTCAGGACTGAAGGAAGTTCCCATGATGTTTTGATAATTGACCAAGGGTAGAGTCTGTCCAAAGGATACCAGTCTGAGAAGAAATCTTCAGAAATTCTCCATTCCCAGGGCAGCTCAATGAATGGTCTTAAAATGGACCTATGCCCTTTCTCTTCCCTATTACTTTTCTTTCACAGATACACAACAAAAAAGGAAGAACAGACAAAGATAAATAGTAATTATTGTTAGTAATTAGTCAGGTTTCCACTAGGGGCAAAGGTTTTGTAAATCTGATTCAATAATCAAAGAATTCCTAAAAAGGGTTTCATATTCCAAGTGAGTCAAAATAAACTCACCATGTGGGGAAATTAAAAAGAAAGAAAGCAATTGAAGCTTAAACCCACTGTGGACTTACCTCAACACTATCATCTAGGAGACTTTTGAAGAGAAGAGACTCACCCAGCCTTTGAGGAATACTCCTTGTGGATGGTTGAGCCACTGTGGTGAACAGATTTCTACTGTATCTTGATGGGACTGTGAAGATTGTTGAAATACCATCAAAATAGCCTGTTGATAAAGCAAAGCCACATTTATGTTTACTGCAGTATGGGAGATCACTACCTTAACAGAGTCTTAGCACTATGTCTCAGAGGGGATAGTAAGAGTGGCAGATTTATGAAGTTTTATGGGTTTGATTTAAGATAGATTTTTTTTTTAAAGATTTTATTTATTTATTTGACAGAGAGCGAGACAGTGAGAAAGGGAACACAAGAAGAGGGAGTGGGAGAGGGAGAAGCAGGCTTCCCGCTGAGCAGGGAGCCCGATGTGGGGCTCGATCCCAGGACCCTGGGATCATGACCTGAGCTGAAGGCAGACGCTTAACGACTGAGCCACCCAGGCGCCCCTAAGATAGATGTTTAATGCTTCATCAGGACTGGGCAAAACTCATGATATAATAGTTTCAAATTAGTAAATACAGCCAGGTACTGTTTTCAAGGCAAATCTTTAAGAGTAAACAGTCATTTGAGGAGCTTAATTAAACTATCCATTGTCTTGAGAAGGGGATATTTATTCTAATGACAGTAAGTGGAGCAATCTAGTGGTCAGATAAATGGAATTTTGGCAAGTTTCCTGAAACAAGCTATAGTTATTGCAATTTTCATCTTCTTGGGCAAGAACTTCCTACAATAGTAAATTTATGTTAATGCACACAGTTGAATAGTAATGTCATGTTGTAGACAGTAAGTTGCGGAGATGGTCTCATTTGTCAATACTTACCCCCCAACACACACACACACACTTTTTTTTCTTGTTGAAACTTTGGAAATTTAGGTTCAGGAGCCATATGAAATGTTGCTTCAGTTTGCAAAGTTCTTTCTGTTTGCAGTGACACTTTTTCGCTTAGTTGACTTAGAATTTGCTTTATTCTGTTGTCAGTTGGGATTTATTTTGTAAAATGAAATTAAAATGCCAACAGTGAATTTAAAGCACATAATGGCCTATAAAAATGAGAACATTTAGCCACAATCAACATAACTTTTTCCATTTTAAATCATGGTCAAATTTGGAAAGGAAAATTTAAAAGTATGATTTCTTTTTTTTTTTCTCCCAGCAGGCATTATTAAATATAGAAAGCTTAAAATTTCAGAAACAGTCTATGTTAACATGATTTAAATAAAATATTCTGTTAAGATCATTTAAAAAATAGAAATCTGGGGTAATCTTGGTGCTATATTTTCATTGTACACTTTAAAAAATGTTCTTTTGCCAAATTCAAAATCAGTTAAAAATTTGCAGAGCATACTTACTTTTTGTTTCCAGATGATTTGTTGAAAATAACATCTTTTGATTTTAAAAGCAATGAAATTTTTATTATAACATTTTAGAAAATGTAGCAAAGTACAAATGAGAAAGGAAAATTTGTAAAAAAAAAAAAAAGGCTACTTTCTAGAGACAGCCACTGTATTAGTTTTTTATGCTGAATTGTAAATTGCCACAAAAGCAGCTTAGAACAACACATTTATTACCTCACCGTTTCTGTAGGTTCGAAGACCTGGCACAGCATAGCTGGGTTCTCTGCTCAGGGGCTCAGCAGGCTGTAATCCAAGTGCTGGCTGGGTTGTGTTCTCATCTGGAAGTCCATCTAGAGAAAATCTGCTTCCAGGCTCATTCAGATTGTCGGCAGAATTCACTTCTTTGCAGCTGTATGACTGAAGGCCCTGGCTTCTTACTGATTGTAGGCTGGAGGCTCCCTTCAGGCCCTAGAAACTGCTTGTAGTTCTTAAAGGCTGTTCACAGTTCCTTGCCACATGGCAGCTTGAATTTTCAAAGCCAGCAGGATAATCTTTCTCTCTCCAGTCTGCTAAAATGGAGTCTTATACAATGTAACATAATCACGAGAGTGATATTGCATCCATTGCCTTTGCCATATTCTATTGGTTAGAAGCAAGTCATCAGTTCTGTAAGCACTCAAGGATAAGGGGATTATATAAGGGCAGGACTCACTGGGGATCAATTTAGGATGTCCACCACAGCCACTTTATTTTGGGGGGGATATACTTTCTGTGCCTTTTTCTATGATTGCCTGCATATAGTATATTACAAATATACTGTAAATTGACATTCACTTTTTGTCCATATTCTTCAAGAAACTGTTTTTTATTTAATATACATACATAAAGTACATAAATGTTCCTATGTACTATAGTATATAATAGTGCCATAATTTGTAATAAAAATACATCAGTAGTATATATCAGTTGTAAAGTGTGTAATATAAAAACAATGCATCATATCTAAATGCCTGATAAGAGAATGCTTACATAATTTTTACTTTTAAATCTCCTCTTATTGTATATTAAGATGACTTCTAATTTTTATATATTACAAAAAATTCTTCTACAGAGATCTTTGTGTATTAAAAAAAAAAAAAGCCATTAGGATAGACCAGCAGCAGGGAAATTCCCAGGTCAAATGTCAAGAACATCTTAAAGGCTTTGGATTTATAATCCCAAATTACCTACCGGAATGGCAGTACCATTTTAAACTTGTCCTATTCCTCCAATTTGATAAGTGGAAAAATAGTATCTAGTTTTAAATTTCCTTCCTTTCCCTGTAAGTGAGCAAGACATTTTCCATATGATTTATTCTCTATTTACATTTTTTCTTTTATGATTACCTGTTCTTTCGCTTATATTTCAACTAGTTTGTAGTTCCTTTTTATTCTTTATGTAGAAAGGGTATTAAGGGATATGGGAAGCATTAAAAGTTTGTTTTTTGCAAGTGAAAAATGCTTTAAGATAGGCTTCAAAATATATAGATAATAATGAATACTAGCACCTTATAGCATTGCCCACTGAAACACTAAAAAGTACAAGAAGTTCACAACATATTGTAAGGAAAATTCATCAAGAATCTGCTCTGTTATCTTGGAGGTACCAGACATACCATATGCTGTGTCTAGGAGTTGCTATGGCAACTACTTTTAAAATTTAAGAACAGGGTAAATTGTTGCCTAAAATCTCCATAACTTAGTGAGTCAATTAAGATCTTGTCAGAGCACTGCATTCCTTTTACCTGGTAATGCTTTATTTCTTGTAGTTTTCTCGCATGTAAAGTCTCCGGGTCAGAGAAGAATGTGTTTATTTCTGGCTATTTAAGATCCTGGAAAAGGAGCTGTTCACTTGGGATTTTTTTTTTTTCTGATTAGCCAATGAATCATTGTAAAGGAGACACAAGAAATAGCCTCACTGAAGATGGGCAGATTTGAGCATGTAAGTGTAAAATTGAGAGAAATATTTAAAGCCCTGGCTTTAAATAAGGAAACTAAAGTGAAGAGACTTGGCCACAGTTTTTTGGATTTGGCAGAGCTGGGACTAGACCTCAGTTTCTTGCCTCCCATTGTATCACCACATGAGACGATTGCCACAGTTTAGTCACTTTTTAGAAAATTAAATTATGTTTTTATTAAGCTAATGCATTAACCCACCTGCCAAAGCCCTCAATGTGAACTCAAAGTTTTATAAGAAAATGATCAGTTTCTGACCCTCCCCTACCTCCTGCTAATTTCAGGTTTTCAAATTTTGATATTATCTACAGATTTTTATGATGGTAATGGAGGTTTTAACTCTTTTATACTTTCCTCTGTCCCTTTCCTTCTCCTTCATACTCCCCAAATAATTATAAAATACTGTTAATTCAGTAATCAAATTTACGAAAATCATGATCTTATAAAATCATTGTTGACTACAGAAACAAGTAGATTTTTTTTCTCATACAACTTTTTATTTTCCCTGGAGTTAATAATTGTCCCCTTTAAAATTTTCTATGTATCCATCACTATTTTTTTGGTCATACACCTTTCAATTATAAAACAATATATTGAAACACAATTCTAAACACTAGGACAGTTCAAGCTCCCACCCTGAGATATACTTCCGAAGCCATCTTTCCTCTTGTTTCCATTTTGACTAGTTGCTTTCTAGGCTGCTGCATAGCTGTCAACCTGGATTTCCCTTCATTGTCCTCATGTGTTGGAGCTATTGCTTTCTGAAATCCATGTCTTCCTCTTTCTCCCATGTTGCTGAATATTCTCCACAAGGTTCCTAGAAGACAGTGTATAGGAGGAAAAATTTTAAATTCCTGAATGTTTGAATTGACTTTAATTTAATCTTGCAGTTAACTGATAGATTAGGTACACAAGTTTTAGTTGAAAATAATTGTCTCTGAGAATTTTGAAGGCATTGCTACACAACTGTGTAGCATTCATATTGCCACTGAACAGCCATTTTTTAATCCCGGTGTTTTGAAATTTCACAATGATGAACCTTGGTTCATCATAATGCACATTCATTATGTAGACCTTTTTTTCCCTAGAGATTCATGAGCTTCAGTTCTGAGAAAGTTTCTGGTACTATATCTTTGAGAATTTCCTCCCCTTGGTTTTCTCTGTTCCCTCTGGAATATCCTCTGGGAGATTTAGCCAATTTTACTTGCCTATCCTACTACTGAAATTTTAAAATGTGGCGGGGTGCCTGACTGGCTCAGTTGGTAGGACATGCAACTCTTGATCTTGGTGTCATGAGTTTGAGCCCCATGTTGGGCATTAGAGAGTACTTAAAAAAAATTAAAGGGTTTTCTTTCTTTTCTTTTGTTGTATATTGTATGCATTATCTCTATTTGCTTAAAATTCCTAAGTTTTCATTAGAGACTCCAAATATGCCTTTTGAAAATTAAAAAATATATAGAATTATGAGATTTTAGTTCATATAAATGATCTTATTTAACATTTTTGGTAAAATATTTTATTTTTTTAAGTAATCTATACATCCAATGTGTGTCTCAAACTTATAACCCTGGAAAAAACCAAACAAACACAACACTGAGATCAAGAGTTGCATGCTCTACTGACTGAGCCAGCCAGGTGTCCCTGACCTTATTCAACACCATGACAGAAAAATACTTAACTACTGAAATATGTTCAAGGAACTTCTTTATAAAGAAAGTTACTAAATAGCAGTGATTATGCATTTTACTTTTTTAATTTCCTACAATACATACAGTAGGAAAACTTTTATACCTATGGTGTATACATACAGTATATATAAAATACATACTGTAAATAAAATTTTTAAAGTGCTGATTCTGCACATTTTGGCAGGAGTCTTACAGGAGTGGAAAAAATAGTACTCTCTACTCACCATGTAGTTTCTCTTTATGTATTTATATATTTGTAATTTTTAAAAAAGGTTTTACTTATTTATTTGACACAGAGAGACACAGGGAGAGAGGGAACACAAGCAGGGGGAGTGGGAGAGGGAGACGCAGGCTCCCCGCCGAGCAGGGAGCCCGATGCGGGGCTCGATCCCAGGACCCTGGGATCATGACCTGAGCCGAAGGCAGATACTTAACAACTGAGCCACCCAGGTGCCCTATTTGTAATTTTTTAAGTAAGCTTTATGCCCAATGTAGGCAATGTGGGTCAAATTCATGACTCCGAGATCAAGAGCTGTATGCTCTACTGCCTGAGCCAGCCAGGCACCCCTCACTATGTAGTTTTTTTTTTTTTTTAAAGATTTTATTTATTTATTAGAGAGATACAGAGAGAGAGCTAGAGAGCACAAGTGAGGGAGAAGGAGAAGCAGGGTCCCCACAGAGCAGGGAGCCTGATGTGGGACTCGATCCCAGGACCCTGGGATCATGACCTGAGCCGAGGCAGACGCTCAACGACTGAGCCACCCAGGCGCCCCCCTCACTATGTAGTTTTTAAAAATTTTTATTTCTTTTTTTTTCTTTCAAGGTTTTAATTAAATTTTAGTTAGTTAATATATAGGGTAGTATTAGTTTCAGGGGTAGAATTCAGTGATTCATCACTTGCATATAACACCTAATGCACATTACAACAAGTGCCCTCCTTAATGCTCATCACCCATTTACCTCATCTCTCCATCCAGCAACCCTCCAGCAACCCTCAGTTTGTTCCCTAATGGTTGTCCCCCTCCCCCAACCCAGTCTTTTTCTAAAGCTTCCTGCTCTAAGTCTGTGCTGAGAATTTATTACTGTTTCTCATTTCTAAAGGTAATTTCCTGGCCAACCTCTCTTTCTAACATATTATATAATACCTAATGAAAAGGTCAGGGCAACCCAGTTATAAATCTTTGTATAATTGAATATGAAAAAATTGTTCTTATAGGAATCATCATAATAAAACATTATTAAGGTACTCTTAAATATAAAAATACCTGCTTCCAGTAAGCTGAGGAATAAAAAGATTAATTGTGACTTACATCACAGAAAAAGGGAGAAAATATACTCTATACTACAAATTTTATTTTTGGAGCAGTAAAATTTTGGCAAAAAAGTATTTTAAAATGATATGTGCTAGGGGCGCCTGGGTGGCTCAGTCGTTAAGCGTCTGCCTTCGGCTCAGGTCATGATCCCAGGGATTGAGCCCCGCATTGGGCTTCCTGCTTGGCGGGAAGCCTGCTTCTCCTTCTCCCACTCCCCCTGCTTGTGTTCCCTCTCTCACTCTGTCTCTCTCTGTCAAAAAAAAAAAAAAAAAATGATATGTGCTATAATGGTAATCAAAGAAAGAATAGATTTATAGTAGTGGCAATCACTTTCAATTTTTTTTTTTTCTAGTACCTGGACTTTGTTTGAATCCCATCTTTAAAAGGATTAAATTTAACAACAAATATTTTGAAACTATTTACACTTTTGATCTTCATTTTAAAACTTTCTAGATAGTAGAGATCAATTTCCCTCTTCCTTAATTTGTTGTTTTGGTAGGACTACAATTGGCTCCTTTGTAAATATGTGATGTTAAGGTGTGATATTGTAGTATAATAAGAAACATATATTTTGGTCTTCATCTCTGGCTTCTGGCCAGGGCTCCTAAAACCTTTGTAATTTCCTAAGCAGTAAAGGTGCAGAAGCATCTTTTGTTCTAATATTTGTTCTTTGACCTTGGTTCCAATAGAGAAATCTTTAATCTCCTGGAATTTCCTAGATGATAGGGACATCTTCTCTAATGAGGTGATGTGTGGTGGGCTCCTGGATAGCTCCTAGATGAGGGATGGTCACCAGAAAAACCAAGCCATGATTAGAATCTTGGAACTTTCTGCCCCACCTCCCATGCTCCAGGGAGAGGAAAGGGGCTAGACATTGGGTTACCAATTGATGACACCTAGATGATGAAGTCTCCATAAAAGTTCCTGAGTATGGGATTTGGAGACTTCTGGGTTGGTGAGCACATGGAGGTGCTGAGAGGGTGGCATGCCTGGAGAGGGCATGAAAGCTCTGTCTGTGCCCCTTTCCACATACCTTGCCCCATGCATCTCTTCCATCTGGCTGTTCTTGAGTTGTATTATATTAATAAACTAATAACCTAGTAAGTAACCTGTTTTTTTAAGTTCTGTGAGCCATTCTAGCAAATTATCAAACCCAAGGAGAGTGTTGTAGAACCCCAATTTATAGCCAGCCAGTCAGAAGTACAGGTGACAAACTGGGGTTTATGATCGGTGTCTGAAGCATGGGTAATCCTGTGGGACAGAGCCTTTAACTTGTGGGATCCGATGCTAATTCCAGAGTGATAGTGTCAGAACAAAATCGAACTGCAAGTCATCTAGTTGGTGTTGGCAGAGAATTGGAGAATTGCTTGGTGTGAAAAACCAGACTTAGTGTCACATAAGTGAGTAGAGTAGTAGAGGAAAACAGTGCATTTTCCTTTTGTAAGGGTTTTGTTAAAAAACAAAATTCAACTGAGTAAATTTTTGAAGGTCTTATTGGCTTTTTGCAATGATTCATGAATGGGGCAGCAACTAGTCTGGCCGGTAGAAAGGAGTTCTGAGGAGCTGTACAAAATGAAAGACTTTCATAGGCAGAAGGGAGCAGGAACAAGAAAGTTATACTAGGCAAAAAAGCAGGTTGCTTGTTGCAATGTTACTTTCTTTTAGGGGAAGGCAGGGGAATAACAGGCAGATGACCTAACTAGTGTTGATCAAGTGATTCTTTTTTTTTTTTTAAGTGATTTTTTTTTTTTAATCAGGTGATTCGTGATTGACTGGCTTAAGATTCCATCCTGGGACAGCCAAACTGTAATTAAGTCTCAGTTTGGTGATGTAGGGCTTAGCATGAGAGACTCCATTTTGGGCCTGTTGTCTTATTTTTAACAGTTCGCTCATATTTTGAACTCTATTTAAAAACTGAGTCAACTAGGGGCACTTGGCTGGCTCAGTCGGAAGAGCATGTGACTCTTGGTCTTGGGGTCATGAGTTCAAGCTCCATGTGGGGCTGGAGTTTACTTAAAAAAAAAAAAATAAAAGCACTGTTTAAAAAAAAATTGAATCAAGTTAGTCATTTTATCAACACAAAAGATGCGTCTTCTCCAATTGCAGCTGATCTCTTTGGTTCATGGGAGGACTCTTCCCAGGAAGTACCTTTCTGGCTTTTCTGTTAAACATTCCCCACAGAGAGTTTCAGCATCTTTTGGTCATGATGAGTAAATGAAAAGCAACAGAGGATAGACAAATAGGAAGTGGTAAGGCTGAAATAGAAAGTAGCTGCAGCAGAGGCTAAAGGTGGGTAAGTATGTATTCAGTGTATACTCAGAGACACTGTGGCCCTTTGGTCCTTGGAAAATCCCGAACAGATCCTATTTACAACAGGGTCAGAGAATATTTGCTTTTCTGAGCAAGCAATCTAAGGCTATGGACTATTCATAGTGTAGTTAGTTATTTTAAGCAAATGTTTTCCCTTTCTCCATGCACTCTGCACTTGTCATTTGTCAAATGGGGGTAATGTCTACCTTAGTGCACTGTTTTGAAGATTGCAATTAGCTAATGGATTTGAAAGTACTGTAGCAAGTTAAAAATGTTCCACAAAGGCAAGGCATTTAACATATTCTTCAAGGGTCTGTGCTCTTCTAATTTGATGTTGGAAGGAGAGTCTCCTTGTCCCCCTGCTGGGCCCAGATCAGTGGCAATTTCCCAGACTCCCACATCACTCCATGTGGCTAGCCAGGTAATATGAAATTACATATGCCTCAACCCAGGGCCTGGGACCTCTATGGCTATAGGCAAGTTTACTATTTCTGTTTTGTTTTCTCTTAATTTCAGAGCATCTGTTGATATAGTTCTTATTCTTGAAAAAAGTAGGGGAAAAAAGGGTATCAGATGATTAAATAGAAAGTCAATGCTTATGAGAACGAACACTATTAAAATATGATATCTGTTTAGAGGCAAATAAAAAAGAAATAAAATTAAAAAAAAAAAGAAAGTCATCTTTTATCCTGAACCAACTTTTTCTATTTCTCTTCCCTTTTACTATTACCACCTTCTTTTGAAATGATATTTCTTCCATATAATCAAACCTATAAAAACAATCTAGTCTAGGATGGAATGCCCAGGTTCAATCATCACAAAGCATTTGTTAAGATACTTTTAGCAGGATGTTACAAAAACTAAATAAAAAATGAAACCAAAACCAAACAACAACAACAACAAACCTCAAACAAACAAAAACAAAAACCCCTGACTCAAATGTGTTATTGTATGATGAGCAGCTCACAAATATCATAGAGGACCCAAGTCCCTTTTACCTCACTGCTCTGCTATCCTCACTGCTGGCTTCCTGAGGAGACTGGTATCAAAGAAAAGCAGTGCTGGACAGCAGTAAAAGCAGATTTGAATTAGGAACTATTGCAATAGGGGAAAAGAGACCTCAGTCTAGAACCGGGCTCAATTTTGTATATAACAAGGAAAAATGAGGATTTATAGCGAAGGAGCAGGGTTGGTGGGGAGGAGTTCGTAAAAAATTACTAAGAAGTGAGAATAATTCTTTGCTAATTGACCTAATAGGATTCTTGCTGAAGGCAGGTTAAGGTGATCAGATCTTACCTGGGAGATAAGAAATTTGGTCAGATATCGAGGGTGATGAGATATGGAGTATGGGGAATTCCAGATAAACCAACTTAGTAGAATTCTTGCTGAAACTGGTCTCTATAAATATGGTGATGGAAGTCCAAGTTTGGGCCTGGTCCAAGTTGGTGACAGAATATAGGTAGAACCACTGGGGATTTAGAAGACATAGCCAGATTTCTAAGAACTTCTGATTGCCTAGGCAGGCAGTAGCCACCCCAGTCATTGCAATGATCTCACAATAATGCAAAATGCATTTTACATGATTAATTTTTTTAGGTTTCACTTATTGTAAGTTTTACTGCATTTGGTTTCTAGTTATCATATTGGTAGTGTGGTGTAGTGGAAAGAAAACTGCTAAAGCATAATTGTTTCCATTAACCTGGGGACATTATTGATTCTTCCTATATGTCTCAGAAATTCTGAATCAGGTGAAAAGGGAAATAGTAGGGCAGAAGAAAGAGTACAAAGAGCAAGGCACAAAAGTACAGAGGCTATGGGACATTGCACCAGGGAGATTATCACAGAGGAAGAAAACTTAGACATTCTTTCCAAATAATTATAATTAGTAAGGAAGAAAGCTTAATTAACCATGGCTAAAATTTTAAAGCAAGAAAAATTTCAACCAAATGATAAAAAGCTGTTTAGGTATGGGCATGAATAATTTAGCTTGTATAAGGTGTTAAATAGAAAAGAAACTTGGTAATAATATGCCATCATTGGTTGATTTATAACCAAATGTTCTTAATTTTCTCCATATTTATTTTCAATCTTGATGAAATATGTGATTTTTACACTGTT
Source organism: Halichoerus grypus (assembly GCF_964656455.1). Taxonomy (NCBI): domain Eukaryota; kingdom Metazoa; phylum Chordata; class Mammalia; order Carnivora; family Phocidae; genus Halichoerus; species Halichoerus grypus. The sequence goes on along the minus strand of NC_135719.1, from coordinate 87,614,026 downwards.
GCAGAATAAATAGAACAGAACTTATGGCACATAATTTATGTAGCTGATTTCGTGTGTGTGTGTGTGTGAGTTTTAAAAATAATTCTTTTAAAAATAACTTCATTGAGATATAACTTATGCCATAAAATTCACCCATTTAAGTGGACCATTCAATAATTTTTAGCAAATTTATAAAATTCAGGGTAAATTTTACTGTGACTCAGTTCTAGAACATTTTTCTTACCCACTAAAAGTTTCCTCAATGTCATTTGCAGTCAGTCCTTCCCCTCCTTCCCAGCCTTAGGCAGCCATTTTTTTGCTTTCTGTAAATTTGCCTTTTCTGGAAATCTCATATGAATGAAACCATATAATATGTAATCTTTTATGTTTGGCTTCTTTCATTTATCATACTGTTTTGGGGGTTCATTCAAGTTGTAGTATGTATCAGAAGTTTATCCTTCTTTATTGCTCAGTAGTATTTCATGGTATGAATATACCTACCACATTTGGTTTTTTTTTTTTTTTTTTTAAAGATTTTATTTATTTATTTGACAGAGAGAGACACAGCGAGAGAGGGAACACAAGCAGGGGGGGTGGGGGAGGGAGAAGCAGGCTTCCCACCGAGCAGGGAGCCCGATGCGGGGCTCGATCCCAGGACCCTGGGATCATGACCTGAGCCGGAGGCAGACGCTTAACGACTGAGCCACCCAGGCGCCCCCCTACCACATTTGGTTTTACCATTTACCAATTAAAGAACATTTGTATCATTTCTACTGTTTGGTTTTTATGAATAATGCTGCTATGAACATTTGTGTACAAGTTTTTGTGTGGACTTATGCTTTCATTTCGTTTAGGTATATTCTAGGAGTGGCATTGCTAGGTCATAGGGTAACTCTAAGCTTAACCTTTTAAGCAACTGCTAAACTGTTTTCCAAGTTGCTATATACCATTTCATATTCTTTAAACATTTTATTTTATTTATTCATTTGAGAGAGAGTGAGAGAGAGAAGGAGCATAGAGGAAGATGGAGAAGCAGACTCCCTGCTGAGCAGAGACCCTCCTCCTCCCCCACCCCCAGTGCAGGGCTCAATCCCAGGACCCTGAGATCATGACCTCGGCAGAAGGCAGATGCTTAACTGACTGAGCCACCCAGGCACCCCACGATTTCACATTCTTACCAGCAGTGTATGAGAGTTCCAATTTCTCAATATCCTTGCCAACATCATCTATTGTCACTTTTTTTGCTTAAGGTCATTTTAATGTGTAGATATGGTATTTTACTATCGTTTTACTTTGTATTTCCCTAATGACTAATGACATTGAAAATGTTTTTATTTGCTTATTAGCCATTTGGGTATTTTCTTTGGTAAAATGTTTATTCAAATCTTTCGACTACTTTTAATTGGGTTATTTTACTTCTTATTAAGTTGTAAAAGTTCTTTATATATCTTAAATATCTTTCAGACATATGATCTACATATACTTTCTCCCAGTCTTTTCATTTTTCTTATTGGTAACTTTTGAAAGCCAGTTTTAATTTTGATGAAGTCCAATCTGTCATTTTTTCCTTTTATATCATGCTTTTTGATATCAGATCAAGAAATCTTTTCCTAATCCAAGTTTTCTCCTTTGTTTTCTTCTAGAAGTTTTATAACTTTAGCTCTTACAATTATGTCTAGGTTTTTTTGTTTGTTTGTTTGTTTGTTTTAGTAACATCTATGCCCAACGTAGGGCTCAAACTCATGACCCCAAGACCAAGAGTCACATGCTCCACTGACTAAGCCAGCCAGGTGCCCCTCTATGATTTGTTTTGAGTTAATTTTTGTGTAAAGTCTAAAGTAAGGATCTAAATTAATTTTGTTGCAGATGTGTACCCGCTTGTCCCAGCAATATGTATGTGTTAAAAACCCATCATGTTCCCACTGAGTCAATCAACTAGAATAGTAAGGGTTTATTTCTGGACTCTGAATTCTTTTTCATTGATTTATAGATCTATCTTTACACTTATCACACTGTCTTCATTATTGTTGTTTTATGGTAAGTTTTAAAATTGGATAGTATGAATTCTCCAAATTTGTGTTTTTTAAAAAATGTTTTGGCTATTCTATGTCCTTTGCATTTCCATATAAATTTTAGGATCAGCCTATTTCTACAAAATAACTTGTGGGACTTTGATTGGGATTGCATTGAATCTATGGACCAATTTGGGAAAAATTGCCATCTTAACAGTCCATGAACATGGAATATAACTTCATTTATTTAGATCTTTAATTTCTCTCAGTTTTTTTTAAATTTAAATTTTAGGTAGTGAATATACAGTGCAATATTGGTTTCTGGAGTAGAATTCAGTGATTCATCACTTACATACTACACACAGTGCTCATCACAACAAATACCCTCTTTAATACCCATCACCCATTTAGCCCATCCCCCCTCCCTCCATCAACCCTCAGTTTTGTTTATCATCTCTTATGGTTTGTTTCCCTCTCTCCTTTTTTTTATTTTCCCCCTTCCCATAAGCTCATCTGTTTTCTTTCTTAAATTCCACATATAAGTGAGATCATATTGTATTTGTCTTTCTCTGACTCACTTATTTCATTTAGCATAATAAACTCTAGTTCCATCCACATTGTTGCAAATAGAAAGATTTCATTTTTTGGAATAGCTGAATAATATTCCATTGTATATATATATATACCACATCTTCTTTTTTTCTTTTTCTTTTTTTAAAGATTTTATTTATTTATTTGACAGAGAGAGACACAGCGAGAGAGGGAACACAAGCAGGGGGAGTGGGAGAAGGAGAAGCAGGCTTCCTGCCGAGCAGGGAGCCCGATGTGGGGTTCGATCCCAGGGCCCTGGGATCAAGACCTGAGCCGAAGGCAGACGCTTAACGACTGCAGCCACCCAGGTGCCCCTATACCACATCTTCTTTACCAATTCATCAGTTAATGGACATTTGGGCTCTCTCCATAGTTTGGTTATTGTTGATACTGCCTCTCAGTAATGTTTTATAGTTTTCAGAGTACAAGCCTTCCAGTTCTTTTGTTAAATTTATTCCCAAGTATTTATTTATATTGATTTTATTGAGAATGAAATTGTTTCTTAATTTCCTTTTTGGATTTTCTTTTTCTAAGAAAACAATCAGAATGGGTGCCTGGGTGACTCAGTCAGTTAAGCATCTTCCTTCAGCTCAGGTCATGATTCCAGGGTCCTGGGATCAAGCCCTGCATTGGGTTCCCTGCTCTGTGGGGGGCCATCTTCTCCCTCTCCCTCTGCCTGCCACTCCCCTTGCTTGTGCTCGCTCTCTCTGTCAAATAAATAAACAAAATCTTAAAAAAAAACCCACGAAGTAGTTAAATTTTATATATTGATCTTAAATCATGTGACCTTCTTAAACTTATATATTAGTTCTAATGGAAATTTCTTTCTTTCTTTCTTTCTTTCTTCCTATCTTTTCTTTTCTTTTCTTTTCTTTCAGATACCTTAGGATCATGTTCTCTGTGAATAAAGAGTTTTACTTTATTTTCTATCTGTATTCCTTTAATTGCTTTTTCTTGCCTGGCTGTACGGGATACAGCCTATTGCATAATGTTGAATTGGAGTGGTAAGAGTGAGTATCTTGCCTAGTTCTTGATCTTGGGGGGAAAGCATTCACTCTTTTACCATTAAGTATGATGTTAGCTGTAAGTTCTTCATAGATGCACTTCATCAAGATGAGTAAGTTCCTTTCTATTCCTAACTTGAGAGTTTTTATTGTAAATGGGTATTGGGTTGTCAAATACTCTTCTGAACCTATTGAGATAATCATGTGTTTTATTTTATTAATATTTTATTAATTGATTTCTGGATATTCAACTGACCTTGCATTTCTGGGATAAATCCCACTTGGTCATGGTCATTGGTAGTCCAAGACGACAGAATTCAAATCCAGCATGTTGTTGGATTTGGTTTGCTAATATTTTGGTGATGACTTTTGCATCAGTGTTCATGAGGGAAATTAGTCTGTAGTTTTCCTTCTTTAGATGTCAATGAAAATCTTTTTCTTACCACTAGCCCTGCCCTGGTAGAACTACCTCACTGGCAGAGTTGGGAATGGTGGAGAAGATACAAGAAGCTTTAGGCAAGAACACCACTGTCTCCCATGGTTCTTACAAAGTTCAGTATTTTCTTTTTTCTGAATATATACTTCTCTTTTATTTGGTCAATTTCCAGAGTCTTGAAATGATTGTTTTTGACAATGTTGTCCAGTTTAATAGTTGCTCTGGGGGAGAGGATTTGTTGCTCTCTTCACTCCTTTGTAGCTGGAGTTCCATTATGTGTTTTAGATGGATTTGGCATGTTTTGAACAACGATGGATAGTGTATATGAGACTGTAATAAGGAGTTAATGAGGCAAGTACTTCTGATCTTCTGACTTATGTTCTTGAGGAATATGTAATCAAAACAACTTCTGAAGTCGCTATTGCATTGGATAAGAGGGCTTTTATGTCTCATTTATTTTATTTTATTTTTTTTAATAGCTGCTTCAGTTTTAAAACTTATTCCTTGAACATATTCCTGGAAACCTAAGATGAATGTAAAACCCTCATGAACACTAAATTTTTTTCACAAGGATTTAAAAAAAAAATCACTTTCAAGATCTTGCCTCTAAGATTAGCTAGCCTTAGGGTTTATAAGTATCCTTCCCTGTGATGAAGATCAATGGATGAGATGAATACTTTGTTGGGAAGAAAACTTTTCCTCTACCAACTTAAGTCCTAGGGTTTGGGGCCTGAGACTTAATTGACAAAATCAGGTTAACTCAGATTAACTGGAGAAAAGTTTATTACACATGCAGAAGAGAGTAGCTCCTTGAATAGTTAGGATTAAATGTTTATATCCCAGCTTAATGAGGGGAGGGGAGCTAGGGCTTCAAATACTGGAAGGTTCTGAAGATGCTTGTTTACACAATTTTTCTGGGGGGAATGTCCTGGTGACCAAGGTCAGCTTTCTCTCTGACTGGAGACGTCCTAGGAGTAGGGAGGTAGTTTGTGGTAGCTGACTCTTGTAAAGCTCTATGAAGCTTTTTTTTTTTTTTTTTAAGTCAGATAAGATTTTTCCCTTTGCATATGCTATAGCTCAGAAGTTTTCACTTTGATACCATTTTGGTAGGTTTTTGGTTCCTTCAATCCACTTATTGATTTTACTCAGTTGTTATTTTTAACAAATAAGAAATAGCAGGTGGTAGAATCCTAACAGTGGCTAATGTAGAAAAAAAGATTAGAGAAACATATGTGTGACTTCAGAACCTACTTAATATGGGTTCTTGATATAATTTGCCATAGTTTAATTCATTTCTGTTTGATTATACCTCATTTAAATACCCTGGAAGTCTTCAGAGGTTATGATGAGGAGTTTGGCTTTTATTTGATGACACTACAGAGTCAAATATTTTTATTGAAGAAGGGGCATGTTAAGAATTATTCTTTAGGGGCGCCTGGGTGGCTCAGTCGTTAAGCGTCTGCCTTCGGCTCAGGTAATGATCCCAGCGTCCTGGAATCGGGTCCCACATCGGGCTCCCTGCTCGGCAGGAAGCCTGCTTCTCCCTCTCCCACTCCCCCTGCTTGTGTTCCTGCCCTCGCTATCTCTCTCTCTGTCAAATAAATAAATAAAATCTTTAAAAAAAAAAAGAATTATTCTTTAGAAAGGTAATTCTTAGAGTAAAAATGTGTGAGAGGGTACAGAAAAGGAAGATTGGAGATAAGAAGGCCAATTAAAAGTCATTAACAATTCAGGTCAGATGGTTCTTGAATTTTAGCACACATCGGAATGAACTAGAGGTCTTGTTAAAAAACAGATTGCTGGCCTCACTACCAGAGTTTCAGATTAAATAGATCTGGGGTGGGGTCTGAGAATTTTTATTTGTAATAAGTTTCCAGGTGATTTTGATGCTGTTGGTTCATTTTGAGGACTACTGGTCCAGGCAAAGGAAATAAACACTTGAACTTGAATGGTGGTAATAGGATGAAAAGACATCAAAATGGAAGAATCTGCATGCCCTGGTAATTAATAGGATATGGAGAATGAAATTGGTAGTCCAAGACGACAGAATTCAGATTTTGATGTTTGGTAGTCTTATTAATGGAAGTTGTTATAGAAGGTTATTTGGAGAGGTAGGTTGATGATGAGTTTATTTTGGACATAACTAAATTTGAGATGCTAGAAAGACACTTAGATGAAGATTCTCAGTAAACATTTGGAAATATGGCTTCTTATCTGTGAGAGGTTGGGGTCAGAAATGGGAGTTTTGAAGCTATCGCACTATAAGTGAACTTGAGGCTGTGGCAGTGGTTGAGGCTATGGGGGGACTCAAAGTCTCAAGCCAAGAACAAAATTGTAGAGATTCTTACCTTCTGGAAGTGGGAGAAAGAAGAAAGAGGGTTGGCCAGGAGAATGCAGTGCTACAGTGTGGAAAAGAACAAGAAAGTGTAACAACAAGCCAACAGGATCCAATTCTGCAGAAAAAGATGAGTGTCTTCCAGTGTCATTAGATTCTGTGATGAGGAGGTAGTTGGTGACCTTTAAGGGAGAAATTTCAGTGAAGTGGGAGAGCAGAGGCAAAATTATAAAAGTTTAGGGAGTGAGTAAATGGTTACAAAGTGAAGATCATTAGATCTTTGTAACCAAACATGAAGTTGAAACTAATGGGACTTCAGGAAAAAAAAAAAAAAAAAAGCAATCCTGAAAACTCAATAGGACTTTAAACATGCCACTCCTGGACAAAGAGAACTAACTCCATACTTTTTGGGAGTTTGAAAAGCTAATATTTGGGAGTTTGGTGAAGCCAGAGAAGAGTTGTGATTAGTAGCAAGTTTAGGTCTAATGAATGGTAAGGAAGAAATGGAGCAGTGGTTTACTAAATACAAATTCCATTGAGTGCACAGAAAGAAGAATGATGGGTGAAAAAATGGAAGGGGGGGGGAAGAAAAGGGACCAAAATGTGTCACTGAAGGATGTATTTTTAAGGATGTTCTAGCAGGGACACTATTGTTCTATCTGGGTTACCTAATTGCCTGGTAATAACAAAGATAGAATTTTCATACTGCCAGAATTTACTCTTATATATATATCTGTTTCTTTCTTAATAACACCTGTCAACCTTAAAGAAAACAGCCAGCTAGTTTCACCAACAAAATGGGTTAATTTGCGAATAGCAGAGGAATTGCAACTCAGGACATGCAAGCTATGGCAAACCAAGGCAAGTCTGGAGATTAAAGGAGAGGAAGTCTACTTTATAGAGAAAAGGAGGAAGTTGGGACGGGCTGCTTTGAATGAAAGTCCATTGGAGGAAAGCAAGAGTTCAAGATGGTAATGGTTTCCCATTGACAGAATTGTGGTACTTTCTTATTGGCTGAGTTTATTGCTGGGCAAGGAGAAAGTCTTCCTTTCTCCTGCTGGAGTAGTAAAGTAAGCTTCTTCCTCTTGAAAATGCAAGGTAGTTTCTTCTTGTTGGGTTCTGTAATTGACTTCAAGTGGTAAGGTTGAAAGCTTCCCCTTGCTGTCCTCCCGAGTCCATTTTATTTTTATTTATTAAAAAAATTTTAAAAGATGTATTTATTTTGAGAGAGCGAGAGCACACGAGCATGGGGGGAGAGGGGCAGAGGGAGAGGGAGAGGGAGAATCTGGAGCAGACTCCTCATTGAGTGTGGAGCCCAAAGCAGGGCGTGATCTCATGATCCTGAGATCATGACCTTGAGATCATGACCTGAGCTGAAATCAAGAGTCAGATGTTTAACTGACTGAGCCACCTAGGCGTCCCCCCATTCCATTTTAAATGAGTTTGCCTTTATTCAGTTTCACAGACCAAAAATTAATAGCACTCCTCTCATCTTCAAGTGCAGTTCATAGGCGTCTAAAGCGTGCAACTGAGATATTTTAGTTTCCTAGTCCTGTAAGAGTAGTAATATGATGCCCCTTTGCAAGTGCCACTGCTATTTTTATTGAAAGGGCTGTGGGTTTGGGACCAATGAGAATGGTGGGGATCACCCATATAACCCAATGAAAGAGGAGTGCCGACAGAGTTCTTATAAAAATAAACAATACAGAAAAGTACTTTGTCATCATTTGCACTCCCTTCTTTTTTTTTTAGGTCATTTGAATAAGTAGTTAAAAACATATGTGGTTTAGCACCAGACCTTGTGATTCTTTTCTTTTCTTTTTTTTTCAGGCACAGAGAAATTTTTTTAGCTGAACTGTTTGCTTAGTGTACATTAAAGAACTGATGTTCACAGTATAGCTGATAGCTGGTGGAAATGAAATAATCTGTATTGACACATTTGGAAGTTTCACATCTTTTTCCACTTAACATGTTAACGTGATAATTGCCAGACTGATGATTTTTCCAGTGACACATCTCCCTTTGTCAATATTTAGACCTGTGTATAGAAAGCTTATCTAACACACCTGGCTAATTTTCACTTCATTTAAAAATAAATGGAACATGTTTAGCTTACAGGGTTAGAACAAAAAGAAAGAGGTTTCATAAATAATATTCTCAAAACATGTTTTTGATCAGAAAATACATATAAAAAGTAACTTTATTAATTGTATTTGATCAGATTTAAAAATCATAACTGAAGTATCTATTAAGATCATCTTATGGATTTTGAGGCTTTTTTTTTTTCCTTCAGAAAAAATCTTTGGGAATTCAAAAAAATCACTTAGAATATTCAGAGTAACCTCTGATTTGGATTTTGCAACTTTGAAAGGCCATTCCAGAGTCTGGTCAATTTGTTCCTGTTTTGTAATGCTCCACTTGTGATCATTCACCAGTGCCCACCATGTAGAGGAATCTTGGTCTTAATTTAGTGGCTTGGAAAATTAAAACTGATTGTAGGGAACCTCTTCTAGGATTAGCTCAAGGTGACCCATCTTCTCTAAGAATTCTGGTGAGTCACTTAAGAAGAAAAAGGCATAAAAGGAATTTAACCCAGAGTACATTGTTTTCTGACTGGGTGGGTGGTCCATGTTTTACTTCATTTTTCCTTTGGTTTGGAAAGCAGGAGTTTCAGTTTAGCATATGAATCCCTTTGGTGGCAACTTCTGATATTCCCCAGGTCCCTGTCAGGCTGATAAAGTAGAGGGTGCTAAGGACAGGAAACTCTTATTTCAAAAAGCTGAGGTGAATGGAGATCTTAAACTGCTTTCTGATTGGTTTCTCATCGTCATGCTTTTAGGGGTTTTGATGTTCTTCTCACTCCCTCTTCTTCCCTTTTCATAAAACATAATTGCTGTTTAAAAATGTTAGTCTGGCTTTCTTTTGAAAGTAGAATTGCACTGACAGTAACTGGGTTAACTGTATTGCTAGATTTTTCTGGTTTCCAAAGAATGCTTCAAAAGTGTGGAAATAAAGCTCTTTTTCTTTTTCTTTTTTATGGCTAACAACTTCCCAGCCTTCTAATTTGCTGTCCTGTTACATTGGAGTTCATTATCTTTGTATTACAATTTAGTCATTCTGTTTGAGTTTCCATCCTTTCATTCGCTCCTGAATTCTTGCTGAAAACGGCAATAAAAGTAACACAGCTGAGGCTTGCATACAAACTGAAGACATAATGAGAACAGTACTTTCATAGGAATTCTATCCTACATCACGGGTTTCATTTCAAATATTTAGAATGAAAAGCACGCTTAAAGTATATTGAGATCTTTTTCCCTCTCTTCTCTTACCTTCTATCCTTCCAAATTCAATTATACAATAAAGCACATAATTTTTATCTTCACTTGCCTATAGAGGAAACAAGGTCACATAAAACCTCTGAAGATTTGGAGTAATAGTTCAAGAAATCATTAAATATGATGTTTTTTGTTGAGTCAAAGAGCAATACAATGTAACGCCAATGTTTTAAGTTATGGAATAAAGTTGGAATTTTGAGTTAAAGCTGAGTGGCTAGACTTTGCTAGTTGTTCTGGAAAGTTAAGTAGAAAAATGATTATTAATTGATATTCTCAAGCAGATGCAATAGTAAATAAAGGTAGCCCATAGAATGAAGACCATATAGTAAAATGTCACTAGTTGTTTGATTAAAAATATCCCATGAGAAGGGATCCTCTAAAATAGTGCCTGCCATTCTTTCTGTGACCTCAAGGCAATGAAACCAGATAATTAAAAATAATGTACACTTTAAAATAATAGTTCTAATACCCCCATTAACTATGTGGGATAACATTTTTTAAGAGAAATAGAAGTCTCTGGCATTTCTAATTAATAAGACCTGGTTTTCTATTGACTATTTTAGCAAAATAAGGTTGGCAATAACAAGCAGGGACTTTCTAGAGAGTTGATTTTTTTAAAAAAGATTTTATTATTTTTTTAAAGTACTCTCTGCACCCAACATGGGGCTTGAACTCACAATCCTGAGATCAAGAGTCACACGCTCCACTGACTGAGCCAGACAGGCACCCTTAGAGTTGATTTTTGATTAGAACATCATAGGTCAGGTAATTAGAGAATCAAAAGTAAAAACAAGCATTTCTGGAAATGGGTAGTGAGTAAAAAGAATGGCATACTATGAATGAAATAAATTACATGTCAAATACAGTGTTTTTCATATTCTCATAGAATATAATAAAGTCCTGTTTTTGTTTAGAAATTATCAATCTCCTTCTATAGGCACAACCATGTGGCAACCCAAATTATCATAACAAAGTTGTTTTGTGGGCAGAGTATCAAATAAATGGAATGAGGTTATTTAATGTTTAATGGCAGAAGGAAGACATCAGGAACAATCCTTCTTGGGGGAGGGTTAATTTTGTCGTAGAACCAGAATACCTGAAGTCTCTTGATTATTGTTCCCTCTGTACTGGAAAAAAGCTCAGAAGAGCTGCTTGGTCTTTCATTCTAGCCACCCTCCCCACCAATCCAAATGTTCATTGTTTAGACGAGTTGCATCATTTAATTGCTGTGTAGTATGGCCATTCTGTTTCCTTCAGTTCACTTTACCTGTTTATACTTTGGTCCTTTTCATGCTTATTTTATAGTTCCTCTAATACTTTAAGTATTACAGTATCACCAGAGGACCTTTAAATGCACATTTCTGGATCCTCAACCTAGGGCTGGGGCTCAGGACAAGTGACTGTTGCAGAAGATACTAGAATAACACTTCAAAAAATATCGCTAGAGAGTATTTTCATATTTAATTTTTGAATACATAATAAATTTATATGGTTCAAAAATAATGATTCCAGCTCCACATCTGCCTCATTTTAAACCCCTCAAAAGGTAACTTTGGTCCACTGAGAAGCAGACACCAAAATAGGATGAGATGTGCAGGTCTGTTATCTGGAAGGAGAGAGAAGGAAAGAGAATTGGGTAGGAGGAATTTCAGACTATAGCACAGTTCCATGAAAGACAAGCAAGGCCAGTGGGGGAGTTTCTTGTAAAGGAATCCCCTGGCTTGCTGGAATGGGCTTGTCTTAGTACCCCAGGCTTGCCTGGCCATTGTTTGGGAGGTAGGCTTTGGCACAGACATGGTGGTAGAGCCAGAGGGACCACAGCTAGGGCCATATGTGAATCATTCTCCCTGCAGCAACAGGTCTGAGTGACAGTCAATGGCTGCTACACATTGATTATTAGTTTCTTGTGAATGCTTTCAAAGTATTTTTTTCGCATATAATATAAGGGAAGTTCTATTTTTCCGTCTTTTTACTCAGAAGTTAGGATTTTAAGCTTTTTTGTTCACTTGTTTCACTTGCTTTTTTTTTTCAGTTAAATCTTGGAGATCTTTTATAGCAGTACATTCAGAGTATCCTAATTCTTCTTTTACAGTGGCCAAGTGTTCTGCTGTATGGCTGTACCATGGGTTTTAACTTATTTTTTTTAACCAGTCATCACTGACGGACATTTAAGTTGTTTCCATTCTAAATAATGTTGTTGTGATTAAACTTGTACAGACATAATTTTGCACATATGCAAATGTGCAAAATGCAAAAATGCAAATTTACCTGTAGGATAAATTCCAGAAAGGAACTGTTGGGTCAAAGGATATATATAAGTAATTGTGACAGGTGTTGTCAAATTTTCTCCATAGAGCATAAAGACCATAAATAGGGTTATACCTATTTACATTCCTGATGTATAGAGTGCCTTTCTCCACAGCATTGCCAATTGAATGTGTTATCAAATGTCTGCATTTTTGCTAATATGATAAATGGAAATGGTGTTTCAGGGTAGTTTTATTTTGCCTTTATCATTTTATAAAGAGTAGGTTTGAAGGGAAGCCTGGGTGGCTCAGTCAAGTTGAGCGTCCAACTGGTGATTTCAGCTCAGGTCATGTTCTCATGGGTCGTGAGATCCAGCCCCGAGTTGGGCTCTGCGCTCAGTGGGAAGTCTGCTTGAGATTCTCTGTCTGCTTCTCCATCTGCCCCTCCCCACCCTTGCGTGCGCACATGTGAGTGCACGCATATTCTCTCTCTCAAATAAATAAATCTTAAAAAAAAAAGAATAGATTTGAAGATAGATATTTAAGAGTCATTTGCATTTCCTTTTCTGTGAGCTGGTTGTTCTTATACTTTGTTTTTCTATTGAGTTGTTTGTCTTTTCTTATTTTTCTTATTCTTTTTTTTTTAAGATTTTATTTATTTTATTTGACAGGGAGAGACACAGAGAGGGAACACAAGCAGGGTGAGTGGGAGAGGGAGAAGCAGGCTCCCGGCTGAGCGGGGAGCCCGATGCGGGGCTCCATCCCAGGACCCTGGGATTATGACCTGAGCCAAAGGCAGATGCTTAATGACTGAGCCACCCAGGGGCCCCTCTTATTCTTTTTCTTTATGTGACTTAAAAATATGTATATATGATTAGCCTTATATCTATGATATAAGATGTGAATACTTTTCCAAGTTTCTTGGTTGTAGTTCTACTTTGTGTATATAGTGTTTTACATGTGGGAGGAAAATACATATACACATGGTATACACATATTTAAGAGTTTTAAGTTTAGCATTTATTTGGTGGAGGGGTTTCTGGATTTTTTAGTCATAGTTAGAAAGATCTTCCTTACTTCAAAGATGTAAAGGAATTCTCCCAAATTTTAATCTAGTACATATGTGATTTCATTTCTTATTTTTATTATTTTTTAAAAGATTTTACTTATTTATTTGACACACACACACAGAGAGAGAGCACAAGCAGGGGGAGTGGCAGGCAGAGGGAGAGGGAGAGGGAGAAGCAGGCTCCCAACTGAGCAGAGAGCCTGATGCAGCGCTCAATCCCAGGACCCTGGGATCATGACCTGAGCCAAAGGCAGATGCTTAACCGACTGAGCTACCCAGGTGCCTGGTGATTTAATTTTTTACAGTGAAATCTTGAAGTCATTTGGTTTCAAGTGTGAGGTATGAATACAGCATAATATCCCCCCCAGATTTATCCCAACTCATTTAATGAGCTATCTTCTACCCACAGATTTAAGGTGTCACTCTTGCTATATTTCAAATTATGCTAAATTCCCTATGTACCTGGGTCTATTTCTCCCTCTGCTGCTCTTCCTGCTTGTGCTCTCCCTCGCTATGTCAAATAAATAAATAAAATCTTAAAAAAAATTAAAAACAAAACAAAAAAAGAAATTATTGAGACTTTATAATATATTTTAATATTTAATAAGACTAATCCATATAGCTCTTACCTTTTATTGGTTTCCTGACTATTCTTATTTACTTTTTCCAAATGAACTTAGAATTATTTCAGAAATCAAACAACAAATAAACAAAAAGAAGAAAAAACTTGATGGTGCTCTGTTAGGATTCTGAAAAATTTATAAATTAACTTATGAAGAAGAATAAGTTATGAAGAATGACAACTTTAACACATTGAATCATTGTGTTAATGAACATGATGTAGTTTTCTTTTATGTTCTAGCTGATAATCTTATTTCTCTCTTTTCTGAGCTCTTGAGACATTTCATTGTAGTTCCCAAATACTAAAAAATGATAATTGATTATTGACATGTTAAGATATAATTTTCAAAAAGGCTAAATCATGATTCTCAAGGATATGTAGAATGAAAACATGTCAAAGATTTTATTATCTTGGGGTGCCTAGCTGGCTCAGTTGGTAGAGCATTCGACTTTTGATGTTGGGGGGGTGAGTTCAAGTCTCACTTTGAATGCAGGGATTACTTAAAAAATTTTTTTTTAAAAAGATGTTATTCAGGGGCGCCTGGGTGGCTCATTCGTTAAGCGTCTGCCTTCGGCTTGGGTCATGGTCCCAGGGTCCTGGGATCGAGCCCCTCATCGGGCTCCCCGCTCAGCGGGGAAGCCGACTTCTCCCTCTCCCACTCCCCCTGCTTGTGTTCCCTCTCTGGCTGTCTTTCTCTCTGTCAAATAAATAAAATCTTTAAAAAAAAAAAAAAAAGATGTTACTCATCTCATAAGCTAATAAGGGAACCAGTAAGATGTTACATTAGTCCAAAGGGCTTTGAGAAACTAGGTTCCTATAAGAAATTTAATTGATTGCCAGGTTAGATACAAAATTAGTTAATGTCCAATAGGATCACGAACCTTTGTGGTCATCTGTTCCACTGGACAAAGTTATTTGCATATCTGCTGAACAGAACACCTACACATTAACCTCTGCCCCTACAGAGGCAGAAAATAACCCAGGCAGTAGATAAGGTAAGAAAAAGTTGGATTCTGGATATTTTTTGAAGATATTACCAATATGGTTTTCTGGCAGATTGGATGTGTTGGGTGAAAAAAAGGAGTAAAGTATGATTGACAGATTTTTGGTTTGGGCTACTGGAAGGATGGAGTTGTCATCAGGTGGGATGGGGAAGGCTGTGGGTAGAACAGGTTTGGTGGAAAAAAATCAGGAATTCAGTTTTGGGAGCTGTTGTCTTTGAGATGGCTATTAGACTTCTAAGTAGAGTTCTTAATGAGGCATTTGGATCTATGAGTCCTAAGTTTGGGAATGAGAGCTGTGTTGAAGATATAAATTTGAGAGTCATTGGACTACAGATGGGATTTAAAGCCAAGAGACTGGATGAAAAATTATAGGTAGAGAACTAAGGATTGAGTCCTGGGGTCCTCCAACATTAAGGAGGTCATTTCTTGAAATGACCAAGCAACTTGTGTTTGGTAGTATCAACTGAGGTTTGATCTCAGTATCAATAGCAAAAATATAGCTGAGATTTTTAAACCACCTATTACTGACTAAAAGTTAAACTAAGCATATGTTGAATTAAATCCTTCTGTAATCTCAATAAGTAAAATTGTAAATAAGCAATTAGTATAAGATTCTTTAAAAATAAACACCATTTTGGCATTTGGTAATGGCTAAAGGAGTTAATATCTCTTACAGAGAAACATATATTCTATTCTTAGTTTCATTTTACATCATATTAAACTTCTGAGGCTCATCAGAGAAATATATTGGATATGTATTATGTACCTTGACCTTTGGAACTCATTGTCTAAATGGTGCACAGGTTCACAGATGCAATTACAGCATTATACTGTCTATGATATTTGATAGGCTTTGCAAAAAGAGCTGGTAGTTAACAAAAACTCTCTTATTTGTACCATATAATTATACAGAGGGTGTGAACTGTCTTTTTTTTTTTGGTATGTGTGGTCTATATACAGCTCTCTGATTTGGTCAGGTTGAACAGTGTTTGAAGGAGAGCCAAGCATGTTCTGGAGATAGCAGGCAGCCCCTGAAAACAGCTTAGCAATTAACATGGGAACTTTTCTTCTTCTAGAAGATCATTGTTTTCTGAAGCCCATCAAGACATTAGGTATGGCAGCTTGGAAAGCCCTCTGATCTCCTATGGGTTGGCATAGGGGTTCCACACTACAGTTTTACTTACTCCTTCTGTTCAGGAACATGACTTTAAAGTCTTAAAATTGTCTTCTTTTGCTATCAGTTGAAAACTTTGCATACTTTATTTTTTTAATTTTTTAAAATTTTAAAAAACTGTATTTTTTAGAGGGCACAGCTACGTGATTAAGACAAATCAAAGAGATTAAAATGGGGAGAAAGCATTTTTATTCCATATGAGTAAAATATATTCAATTTTATTTTGGAGTTTTTATCATAAATTTTATCATATTAAAATCCACAATGATGATAGTAGTCAACTATTACACAGCCATACCTGTTCTGGGCATATACCAAATAAATTTTAGGGCTAAATTCCTCACTGGTTTGAACAATATAAGCTCAATTTCTATGGTTACTATGTATCTCTTTACCCTGTGCTATGGACTGAATTGTCTATCTCTCCGAATTCATATATTGATGCTTTCACCCCCAATATGACTATTTGAAGATAGGGCCTAGATGGAGGTAAATAAAGGTTAATTGAGGTCACAAGAATGAGGCCCTCATGCTATAGGACTGGTGCCCTCATAAGAAGAGGAAAACTCCACAGAGCTCTTTCTTTCCACGTTTGCAGAGAAGAGGCCATGGGAGGACAGAGAAAAGGTGGCCATTTACAGGACAGGAAGAGAAGCCTCACTAGACACCAACCCTGAGAGCACCTTGATCTTGGACTTCTAGTCTCCAGAACTGCAAGAATATAGATTTATGTTGTTTAAGCCACCCAGTCTGTGATATATTATGGCAGCCTGAGTAGACTAATGCATTCTACTTCGTTTTTCCTTGCAATACTTATTACCACATGATTTGTGAATGATGATATATATGCTAGAATGTAAGCTAGGACTTTCTGTGCCATTACCTGGCCTGTAGTAAGCATGCAATAAATATTTGTTGGATGAATGAATTAAATGTCTACTGACAGGAGATCATATACAAAGAAACAAAACACTGCATTTTTTAGCATATGGTATCTGACCATCATAATTATGTTTACCATACAATCGATTTATCTTCTCTCCCCTCCCCACCTTTCCCCTTTTCTTCCCCCTTTCCTCTCTTCTTTTTTTTGCTCCTCTCCTGTTCTCTTCTTTTTTTTTTTTTTTAAAGATTTTATTTATTTATTTGAGAGAGAGAGAATGAGAGAGAGCACGAGCGGGGAGAGGGTCAGAGGGAGAAGCAGACCCCCCGCTGAGCAGGGAGCCCGATGTGGGACTCGATCCTGGGACTCCAGGATCATGACCTGAGCTGAAGGCAGTCGCTTAACCAACTGAGCCACCCAGGCGCCCTCTCCTGTTCTCTTCTAATCTTATTTCTCCCATCATATTGTGTGCCCTTTGAAGGCAGCTACCTTGTCTTCATTTGGATTCCCCAAGAGTAGATCCTGAGACAAGGAGTCCAGATGCAGAAAATATACCTGTAGAAAAATAGGGAAGTGATTCAAGGAAGCAAAGGCAGCCGATAAAGGATATGGTATTAAGCCAGCTACCACTGTGGGCAACTGGAGCTCAATCCTGTGGTGAAACTCTGGAAAGGGTAGAAGAAAACACATGTTGCAAATGATCCCATCTGAGGGGTAAGGGAGCTGGGGTAATTATTCATCAACTCCCGAGAGTCATTGGCCGCCACCATGGGCAGCATGGCTTTCTACAGTTCCAGGAAAAAGTCTGAGGTACAGAGGTGCTGAAAGTCTGCCAATGAATTGAGAGGATCCTAGGAATATGGGTGGGACCCTTATAAGTGTCTGCTACAATCCTCATTCATCTGTCTGCATACCAACTGCTTAGCAGCACCCAAAAGCATATTGACACAATATGAAACATCACGTCTTTCCTGCCTTTCAAACTGTTAGGGGGAATACAGTTCTCTTATTCATCTCTGGTTGCAGAAAAATAGGACTTTGTCATGAAAATAGACCTAAAACATTCCTATCATCAGTTCCATTCAAAACCAGTTCATTTTATATTTTCATTCACACCTGTGAAATGTATCCCAATTATCTACAAATATTTATGGAATAGATGGGGTGTGCTGATCCCCAAATTAATGGTGATGGGATCATACTTTTGGGTTGCGTGCCCCTGGTTTGACCTTCCATTTTAGGCATTGATGTTTTCTCTTAAGCTCAGTATTGGCATTGTTCCAACCCTGGGTGTTATTCAATATAAGGTTTTACAAAAAAACTCCACCTCCTTTTATTTATTTTTTCTTGGATAAAGCTTTTAAAAAATGTTAATCTATAGATCCTCCTCCTCCATAATTACACTTGCCAGAGGAGTAGGAGCCAGACAATTAAATTCCCCATAGGTGTTGGGTGTAATAATTTCTCGTGAATCAGAAGATTAAGCATGGAAACAACAAATGGAACAAGATGGTCTAAGCTCTGTTTTTCCTGCAGAACAGCAAATAGTTGCAAATCAAAAAACAGTTCTCCTTAATTACCACTGTATGAGGCAGTGGGCTAAAAGCAGGCTCATTTGGTAATGTTTTCTGTGTGGCTACAGTATGTACACACGTGTAGGCCTTTATGTACTGTCTAATAGACAATATTATATACTAGGGTATTGCTGACATTCATTTTATGTGGAGATACAACTGGTATGCCCAGGACACTGGCCTCCAAGCTGTGTGTGCCCCGAACTGAAGGAACAGTTCACTTGCTCAAGCCAGGCAAGACTATTTATGCTTAAAACACTTTCTTCACCACTTACGACAGGCCCTGCTAGGTGAAGAAGGTCCGGGAGCAGGACAGGCTGCAGTCATAGGCTGTGATCTCAGGGAGGTCTGCAAGCTGTAGCTTGTAGCAAGCTTCCCCACGTTGATACATTTTCCTCTGTCTTTCCCCTTGAAGTCAATTACCCTGTGGGTCTGGAACCCTTTGAGTCATGAACTCTTACAGCACGAATTAAAGAACTGATGTAGCAGAGCTGTAGTGTTTTATCCCCTCTTTTTGCTCCCCAAATTAGACCTGCTTGTTTGCTGAAATTGGTCAAACAGTTTAATTAGCATTCCATGTTTGTTATTTCTTTAATCAAGGTTTCAAACAGAACAAGGCAACAAGCCAGGCCAGTAATGAGTCTCCTCCACCTACTCTTAAGTTAAATACTTGCTGAGATTCCCATTCATTTCCCAGGGACGTCTCATCGCTGATGTACTTTCACTTATCATCAGGGTTATTGGGCACTGCTTGTAAGTGCATACTAATTGGCAGTAGGCGATGTATATATTTATGTTAATTTATAGTTATATATAGGTACCCATAAAACATGCATTTTTTTAAGTGAGAAGAGTTGAATGTTTTTCTGGTGGAATTTGTGAGATCGTGAGGGCCATCAATGAGGAGAAATGATTCACAGTATCTACTGACTCATGTTTGAAAGCCCATAAATTAACCTTCCTACTTTTATAAAGTTCACTTAAGACATAATAAGCAAGGAGATAAAAAATAATTCCCTGAAAAAGTGCTCAAGTATCTAATTACTTGAGTTCCCATAACAAGTTGAGATGCTTAAAAGAAATGCCGAAGGTCAGGTCAGCTTGGCAAATGGATTTCATTTTATTTCATCCAAGATACTGCCCTACTTTTAGCTGCGAATGTGGATAACTTAGGCAGTGTTAAAGAAATTATGCAAATCCTAATTGCAAACAGTTTTCCTTTTAGTTTTTTTACATTTAGACTAACTGTAGTAATTATTTGAAAACCTTTTTGAATCCCACACTTAATAAAAGGAAATTTTATGCAAACATTGAAAGAGAATTTCAAAGCGGTAAGTGAGGTCACCCTGGTTTGCCTTCAGGGGCTAGTTAACTGGGGAGGAGTTTATTTCTGATCTTCCTACTTTCAGTATCACCACCCATTGAGGTCTTGGCAGCTCCACAAAGAACAGCAAAGGGAGCAAAGATTAGTTCCTGCCGAGCCACTTGAGAGAAAGGCTGTGGAGGAGGAAGGGTCAGGGCCCAGTGAGTGGCTTATGCGGCCGCTTCAGCTTTGGAGGTATCCTAGGCAGAACAGAATAGAGGATTAGAGAAACTGGAATTGGACATCTTGCAACCATATCCCACCTCTGCATCTTGTTGGCTATGTGACCTCGCCTCTCTGAACCTCACTGTCCTCAACTGTATGAGGACAATACTAGAACCTGTGTCTTGTGATTGTTGGGAGGACTCGGTGTGTTAATGCATACAAAGCAAAGCCCTTGTAATGGTGCCTGGCACAAACCAAGGGCTAAATGCCCATTATTATTATTACATGGGCTGTGACTTCTAAAATGTGAACTAATCAAAGTACCCAAACATGCCCCTCGTTGGAGCTACTTTCTGGGAGTGAGTAGTGTCTACGGCTAGGGAAATGATCTGTTAGAAGGCGTGGTGGGACTTGGGAGGGGTGGTAGTGTGTGGTTTCTGAATCAAGTGGATCTGGGCTTGGAGATGTGCTCTGCTACTCACAGGCTGTGTGACATTGGGACAGGTTACTTAAACTCTGTAAGCCTCTATTGTCTTCATGTATAAAATGAAGAATATAATAAAGTCCATTTCAGAGATTCTTGTGAAGATTAAGTGAAATTAGGCCTAAAAAGAGCATTTAGCATTAGTACCTGGCACAGTCTAAGTGCCAGATAATGGAGACATTGTTTCTCAAACTCAATACTATTGACATTTTGAGTCAGAAAATTTTTTGTTGTGGGGCCTATAGAATGTTTAGTAATATCCCTAGCCTCTATTCACTAGATGCTGGTAGCCTTCTCTGCTAATTGTCACAACCCAAAATACCTCTAGACATTGCCAAATATCTCCTGGAGGGCAGGGGATAATTTGCCTGTGGTTGAAGGAGAGGAAGTGTCTTAAGAAACAGGAATATCCACATATGATTTTCCTCTTTGACAAAGCCAGCCTGCTGTCAGTAAGAGAGGAAAGGGGAGGGGTGAAGTGAAAGGAAGCAATTATTGTATCCAGTTTGTCCTAAGTTCCTGGGGGCTCTCAAGAGTTCTGTAGGTAAGGATGCTTTATAGCTCAGATCCTCCCCCTGACTTTCTTACCAATTGACGGGGGCCTCCTGAGTCCCTTTCGCTTGGTCCTAGAGAACATCCCCCACTAGGGGAAGGCCTGCTGAATAAACCTGTGTTTTTCATCTCAACTAACAAAGCAAATTGCAGGAGTGAAGTCATGAGCTTCAGTGTTAAATCCTTCTTGGAAGCAGGTAAGGAAATCGAGGCCATATCTTACATTTTCAGCCTAATTTTATTTGGATTTATTTGCCCTCATTAATGCTGCTTTAGTCCAGGTACTAATTTATAGCCTGATAGGCTCTGCTGGTTTTTCTAATTTAAACAAAGATGTAAAGATTTAAGGATTAAAATGGCAGAAAATAGAGTTAAATGGCTTTATTCATATATTCAACAAATATTCATCAAGAGTTTACCATGGGCCAGGCACTGTTCAGGTTTGGGATACATCAGGGATCAAAACAGGCAAAACTCCCCACCCTTCTGGGTTTTAGCTAATCAACCTTTTAGGGCAGTAAACAGCCCCAATGAACAAGGAAGTGTCTACAGGCTAAAATACCTCAAACCTAATTGATTCCCTTTCCTTCTTCCACTTCCATTCTGTGCTCAATTTTCTTTCTCCTCCAGGCTTCCTGCCCTTAATTTTCCATACCAGGGAACAGAAATGCAATAGGTGAATTGGATATGACTTTTTGTATGTAACTCCCAATCTTCTTTCTATCAGTTGTAGGCTCTCAAGGTGAAAAAGAATCATCTTATCTTGATCGAAAGAGATGTTTGCTCCCGGGTGAAGAGCCTAGTCATTATGCTATAGGCTCCAGGGTGCTTGAATCTCTGTGATTCTGAGTTACAGTTTCAAGGATTATAAATACTGGTGAACTCTCCCGCTTTCCCGCCTGTCTTACCCAGCCTGTTATAGGTAAGCCAGCCCTTGGGCTGTTTCCCACCCAAACTCCTTCTGCTCTAGCTACTCTATGGCTACATAAAAAAATTTTGACCGAGCAAAACATCTCAGTAAACAGGCCAAACTCTGGGGATAAGATTCTAGACATCTTGGCACATTAGTCTCTAATATATAAGAATATTCTTGTGGAGAATGGTCCATTATCTTGGATCAAAGCTTGTCCACCTGACTGCAGGCTGGGTGTTAAATGTAATGAGAATTGGATTAACAAAGAAATAATAAGATATAACAAAAAAATAATAAGATAATTATGAAACAGGTCTTAGACTAGACTTCCTGTTTGTGAGAACAAGGCCTATGAATTCATCATTGGTTGGTCAAGCAATAATGCGCAGCATTTCAAAAGAAACTTAACAGGAGGAGAAATATTTGAACCCTAGATTTAAGTGTGGGAAGAAATGAGAGACGAAATAGGTGTTTGATCTTATGTTAAGTCCCAGTTTCTTTGGCATCTATTTTTATGGTAATATTTACCTAGCACAGTCTGTAATGTACTAGGAGTAGAAATTGTCCTTTTAAAACTCATCTAGAACACTGAATTAAAAGGTACTAATGAAGTTTTTCATTCCACATTGCCCCCGACATACTAGGCACAATTCCCCCATCGAAAGGGTTATTAGCTGACTTGGAAAGATTTGTGAATAATACTGAGAACACAGATTTCTCAGAATCATGTCCTCTGGGACATCTTCATCTTTTTCATAGTTCTCTAAGTCCGTTTAAAAGTATTATTTGATCCTATAGTCAGCTTCTAGTAATTAGCCACATGTGGCTATTCAAACAGTCATTGAACTTGGACCATGATTGTGCCATACTTGGGATTATTTCCTTCACACTCTAATTAAGGGAAAACAAGTTTAGACAGTCTGTATAGGAGGGAAATGTGTATCTTGAATTTCTTTTTTAGCTTTTTTCTTTCTGTGACTCATCTCCTCTTCCTTCTCTTAAATCCTTAAGAAGTCAGGCTTTACTTAGCTCTTTGCAGCATAGTGAAGTTGTCTAGGCAGAGTTTATACAAGATGATAGGCCGTTGTGAGCAGAGAGAGGGTATAAAGGGTTGTGCCCCCTATAGGGAGGGGGCAAGTCAGATTTTCAAGTTAAACAGAAATTTGCTGCAGTAATTACCCTTTATCATTAATGACAGGCAATTGCCATAGCAACCAGCTGCCACCTGTCTCTCACATACCAGTTCTGTATGCTCTGAAACAAAATAAGAGCACACCACAAAGTCATTTGTGGAGCCACTAGTCTGAAGAAGGAATGAAACTCTATGTTGATATTCAGAATTTAGCTAGTGGCATGCAGGGTTCATTGTATTCATGAAAGCATTAGATAACAATAAGATTTAAGAGAATTTGAGTTTTTTTTAAGATTTTACTTATTTATTTGACAGAGAGAGACACAGTGAGAGAGGGAACACAAGCAGGGGGAGTGGGAGAGGGAGAAGCAGGCTTCCCACGGAGCAGGGAGCCTAATGCGGGGCTCGATCCCAGGACCCTGGGATTATGACCCGAGCCGAAGGCAGACGCCCAATGACTGAGCCACCAAGGTGCCCCGAGAATTTGATTTTTTTAAAAAAAATGAATGAACAGTGCTGACCTAGGACAGCGTAATGGTTAAGGGCACAGCTCTGGAGATGGAGAGGGGTTTGAATCTGATCTTCTCCATTTACTGGCGGAGTGACCTTGGGCAAATGGCTTAACCTCCCCAAGCATCACGGGGTTAAACTCCTAGGTTGTTGAAAGGATTAAACTAGATAATGTTCGTAAAGCACTTAGCCCAAGATGAGCACTCCATCAGTGGTAGCTGAAAAAGTCTACTGCCTGGCAGCAGGTGACTCCAGCACATAATAAGTGCATTCTAGTGGCTCCTGTTTACTTAGTGAATTCAATTGCTAGTGGACCACTGCTCAGGGAATCCGGGTCCTCAAGTTACATCCTCTACAAGCTCTCCCACCACTTTGTATGTATGGAGGCATATGCACAGAAACCCGGAGGAACAGCCTTTGAATAATATAATTTTGATCTTCTCTACATTTTAGAAATGTCTTCTCAATACCAAAGAGTTCAGCAGGTCATTTACTCTTTCTAATGACACTGCACGTAGACAAATCTCTGTAACAGCTGAAATCGGTTTTTCTTTTGAATCTCTTGATTATTTCTCTAAACCTCTTTAGCACTCCTCCGGCCCTGAGTCTTGGCTCTGTGCTGAGGCCAATCAGAGACATTAACCACTCCTCGCCCACAGTGGAGGCATTTATTTATTTATTTATTTAGTCACTGGGGTGGTGAGGACATGCCAAATTTTCTTTTTCTTTGACCTCTAGGTCAAAGAAAACCTATTCAAAACCAGGACCAGCCTGATAAAGTGTGCATACAAACCTCTTTCCCTGCTATCTATCATATGATCGTAAGATAAATGGATTTGTTCAATCTTACACTATGTTGCAGTGTGCAATCTAAAAATCATACACATTCCCTCCATAACTAGTAATTGTCTGAATGCTGTTCTAGATATTAGTTACCTAAAGCAGGACTCAGGGTCATTCTTATCACCTATGTGCCCATCACCCAACGTATTTAAATTCCATAATTTGTCCCCTCTTAAAGAGCCTTACACTCTGTTTTCTATCTAAACTCCCAGCTTTTTCTCCGTGCAGGCCTCACCATCTCCTTCCTGAGTTGCTGCGGCAGTCTACTGGCTGGTCCCCTCCTCTCCTATTCATCTTCCACACTGCAGTCAGCATGATTTTATAAAATGCTAATGTAATCATGTTGCTGTCCTTAAAAAAGAACTTTTAGTGGGTTTCCATAACCTCCACGATAAAGATTCTTAGCCGTCTGCCATCACCTCTCTAGTCACATCTTCCATTGTTACGACTTTCCTCCAGGGAGACCAACTTACACCAAGCCATTCCATGCTTCTTGCTTTTGCTAACACCCTTTATCCTTCTTCATTCATCAAAGGCCTGCACAGCTGTCATCTCTTCTTGGAGGATTTCTCCATTTCCTTTCCCCCTAAAGATCATAACTTCCTCCTTTGTTATAGTTCTATATCTTGGTTACAGTACTATTATTTAAAACATACTTAATTCTTCCTTATTAGACTACTTGTGTTTCACAGGTAAGGTATGCATTTTATTCATTTTCAATGCCCCTATGGTCTGGTGATGTCCTTAATAAAGTTTTGTTGATGTAAAACACACATTTAACATTTCTATGGATCGCATGCTCTTTTATTTATTTATTTTAAAAAATCATTCTTCTTTTTCTTTTTAAGATTTTATTTATTTATTTGAGAGAGACAGAGTGGGAGCGCGAGTGGGGGTGGGGTGGGGTGGGGTGGGAGGAGGGTCAGAGGGAGAGGGAGAAGCAGACTCCCTGCTGAGTAGGGTGCTGGATGCGGGGCTCAATCCCAGGACCTTGGGATCATGAGCTGAGCCAAAGGCAGATGCTTAACTGACTGAGCTTTTAAAAAACAGTGTTAATGAGGGGCGCCTGAGTGGCTCAGTCAGTTGGGCGAGGGACTCTTGATTTTGGCTCAGGTCATGATCTCGGGGTCCTGGGATTGAGCCCCCTGTTGGGCTCCCCAGTCAGTGGGAAGTCTGCTTGTCTCCCTCTCCCTCCGCCCCTCCCCCTCCCCCTCCACCCCTCCCCCTGATCATGCGCTCTATCTCTCTCAAATGAAAGAACTTTATTGGAATCATGTTTTTACATTATTCCTGGATCCTCATATAGAATTCACAAAATTATAGGCTTGTAATGTCCTACTCTGAAAATAAGTAATATTAATGTTCTCTGCTTCTCATAATTAAAATTATTTTTATATCTGACAACATGCAAAAAATGCTCACAGAATGTTAAAAAATTAGGATATAAAATTGTATATTCAGAATATCCAAATTTAGTAAAAAAAAAATCACAAAAATATATAAGCCTGGAAAAAAAGGCACACAATTTCAATGAGTGTTTATTGGGGTGTGTGTGTGTGTGTGTGGAAGGATTAGAGATAATTTTTGTTCTCCTGTATGTTTGTTTATTTATTTTTTTAAAGAATTTATTTATTTATTTGTCAGAGAGAGAGAGTACAAGCAGGGGGAGTGGCAGGCAGAGGGAGAAGCAAGCTTCTGAGCAAGGAGCCCGATTCGGGACTTGATCCCAGGACTCTGGGATCATGACCTGAGCCGAAGGCAGCCGCTTAACCGACTGAGCCACCGAGGTGTCCCTTCTTGTATGTTTATATTCCAAATTTTTTACCAAGACCATGTATTTTCTGATCAGAACATTTTTTTAATGTAGTTGGCTCGGATGTCAAGTTACTTTTCCTCAGAAGGATTTCCTAAACGTGCTCACTCTAGCTACCTGGGACAGAAGGTAGGAAAATGTCTCTGATTGTATATCCATGTTCTTGGTCTCAAACAACTCCCTTTTGCTATGGGATTTGAACTTTACTGTAGGCTACAAACCACTATTTCCACTAGATGTCACCAAACTACTGACAAAAGTAGCTCATATGCTCTGCATATTCAAACAGCTTTTAAAAACATTAAAAATCCCATTATTCAGTATTCCTTGGTATCACACAAAGCATTCAAAATTTGAAGAATTAGTAAGAAAATGCATATTACATAAGGTTCTGGCCCTTTACATAACAAGTGAGGGCTTAAATGGATCCTTTGGCTTTATTTAATCTATATGTTATTAGTTTCTTAATATAAATGTGAAGAGAAAATTGGTATCAGGGGCCCTGCTTAAATTTTTTTTTTTTAATTATTTCCAGATGATTTCAAGCTCTCTTTTTATATAATACATGGAGCAAAAGAAGGTCAGAATCCTGAAACTCCTTTCTGAACTAGGTTTTTTAACCTAACTCAGCTTTTATCATTCAGAATGACTAGCTCCTTGGTTAATGAATAGAAATATCTCTCAGCATTAGGATTCTTTTCAGAACATTTTAATTTATTGTAAAGCTGTTTACAGCTCACTTTATGTTTCAGAAAGCAAAACAAATAACTTTTCCTTGAGGAATGAAATAAAGCATATCTTCTTTAATCTAACAAAGGACAGTTAGAGAGCCATGTTTCTTTAAATGTATGAACCTATTTACTCTGTAGGTTCAAAACTGGTCTTTTTTAGGATTGGCTCCGTTAACAACTAAAGTGGGGGTTGGAGGAAGCTTGTTTCCAATCATTTCTGCTTGGGAATGAAAATGATTGGCCAATCAAAAGACATTTAAATTAGGCAGTGAGCTCTTGGAAAGAAATCCATGCACTGTCTCCTACATTATTGCTATCTTTTAAAGATGTGGTACATTATTTTTCTTATGCTTCACCATGGAATGACAAGGAATAACAACAGTTTGTAAACAAAAAATCTGACTAAATTTCTCAGGTTCTTTCTTTCTCTAAAATATTTTTTTTTCAATTGTTACTCTTTTAAAATAGCACATGCTAATGTTTTAGTCTTAAGGATTTTTAGCTATTCTCTATTTTAAATCTCCTCTGTCCCTTTTAATGGCTATTGTACCATATTCTCAATGTTAATTCAAAAATAACAAAGAGAGCATTACTGATGATAGCCATGAGTTTATCTATAGGAAAATAGTCACTCTTAATTTCAAAAGGATAGAAACCAAACCAAACCAAATCATCATCCACATATCTCAGATAATTTTGGAAACATTTTTAAAGAAATAAAAGATAAATGACATCAATCATCCTATTTCAAATATTATCAATCCAAAGTAAATAAATGTGCACTTCCTGATCAGGGATCTTGACTTTCACTAACTGAGGAATATTAGGATTAGTATAACAAATTATTATCTTATTTTGTTTTGTGTAAAAATTATGATTTAGAAATGCTATGAATATAAATATGGCGGGGAGAATAACCTCAGTATTATGGGATTCTAGTTTCTGCAATCATTCATCAGTTACAACCTGAAACTGGTACGGTTTGCACCCTGAACACTGTTTTGCTGATGACACGTGTACAGATTCATCATAGAATAAAGTCAGATCTGTGTTAGATCCTCTTGTAATACTGTAGTATGTACTCGCAATTTAGTTCTGCTGCCCTAGGCATCTCCTTCAAAATTTTCTACTTGAACCTTTCACATGAAATATTCATCTGAGTCCCTCTGATACGGTGGCAAGCCTCAACTGTAAAGTGGAGAAGCTTTTTTTGAATGTCCTTTTCCAGATATCTGGATTTGCTTTTCTATAGTACTTGAAAAATGAATAGCTTCCATCAGCTATATATGAGACCTGATAAGCTCATGCCCTTGACATGTTTTAAAATGTTATTATTCCTTTCCTGTGGCCACCAAAACTTCTCTATTTTAGCTCCAAGGAATACTGCATTTACTCTAATTACATTATTTTCATATTCACTGCCTCCTCGCTACAACTGATTACTGAAATGTAGGTAGAGACAGGATTTTATTGGTGGGCCCTCATCCATGTAATTACTGAGATTACTCTGATTCCTCAGAGTCTAAGACTGCAACTCCACATCTTTGGAAATAAAAGTTCATTTTAGGGTGGGTTAATTTCTTTAAAAGTATTTGTGGTAATTTGCTGCAGTTCTTTAACTTCCCATATTTTAATGAATGTTCCAGGGCAGACTTGCTGTGAGGGAGTCTGTTTTTAAAAATTAAAGGTATTGGTATCCACACAATTTGATGAAAAATAAGTCCGGCACTAAATTTTATATCATTGTTTGCTTTGGGAGTCAGCCATAAAAATTTGCTCAGCTCATTGCTAAAGGATATTGAAACACATTTCTTGCCGACATGGCGTCATCTGTGGTGTGGATAGAACCTTCATGCTGACAAATACTGCATAAATGGTTGTTAGAGCCAGTAGGCACTCCTGATGATTAACTATAAAAATGTTTTTGACTCTGGTTGCTGACAAGAATGACAATGCTTTGGCCAGACTGGCCTCCTTCTGGACACCAAAGGATGTTCCAGTCTTGGTTTTACCATCTGGTTTCAATACAAGCCAGGAACGATGGAGAGAAGAGAGTCTTTTAAAGAGGCAGCAATAGACCAATTCTTCTGGCTGTATAATCTTTCTTTGGTAAATGAAAAAATTCACTAGGCTTGGAGAAAAAAAGCAACAATTTCTGAAATTTTATTTTCTAGGATAGATAGAGGTGTTCTGAATATCCTCATAAGGCAAAGGAATCAGACTGTGTGAGTCACAAATAAGCTTTATGTGGAAAAGACAGTTAAGCGCTTATACTAGAGAGCTGAAGTTTAGTATGCCTGAAGGGAGACCGAGCATATATTTTATAGGAATCATTTCCTTTGAAGCAATCTTAAATTTTTTCATCTGATGTAACAATACTTAGTTCTGCAAATGGTAATAAAAGCAGCAACAACAACAATATTTCTATAATGCTTTTGAATTTCCAAAGGCATTCAACTAGATTATTTCCTTTAATCCTCACAAAAATCCTCTACTACAGGTATTATTTTTATACCTTCAATTTACACACAAGGAAACAAACTCAGACTAAATTATTTATCCATGGTCACACAGCAAGTGAGCAAATGGGTGGGGGGAATGGAGGAATTCTAATTCTGGTGACTTGTCACCAAGCCAGTATACTTTCTACTACTTCACACTGCATCATTTCTTCCTGGCAACATTCCCATGGCTCGAGGAAAGTCAGGTTAATTCCATGACTATCACTTGAAGAATAAAATATTCTTATTCCTCATGTAACTTGCCATAATTTTGCATAAAGTGCTTTTTAGACTTGAGACTCTAATGCCATGGACTATTTTATCAATAAATGATGAGAACTTGAATTTGTGTAGGAAGTATGGTTTAGACTATAATTAACTTGGGTGGGAAAGTATAGATAAAGCCTGGTATGTTGGGGCTCAGAAGGGCTTATTTGTAGAGTGGTGTTGCTTGAATAATGCATGAAACAAATCCCTACATTTCTCTTGTCTCAGAGTTGCTTCTTTTCCCATTCTTGTCTTGTATACCTTACATATGCAATGTCTTTGCCTCTCTGCAAACTGAATGGTGCTTTCATAAAGAGGAAGAGAGTAATGATAAAGATAAAAGAGAAACCTATCTCTATTTGGTATAATAACTGACACAAAGTAAATAACATGTAAGCGTTTTTATTTCAGAGCCAAGATTAAACTCTGACTTATTCCTTGACTCCTTCTCTGTAAATTCAGACCCATAGATTTCTCCTTTCTTTGAATTGCTATCGTACTTATGTAGACCCAGCAGATAATTTTTAATAAATTAAATTTTAATAAATTAAATAATAAATTGAATTACTTAATAAATAAAATTTAATAAAATTTTCTTTGTTCCCCAGTTGTTACATGCATGTTAGTTTTCTCTTTCCTATCAGATTATACATTTGTTGAGGTTATAAATCATAATTCATATTTTTATTGTAAACTCCATAATAAATATGTTGGTATGTAATGATGTTTTGAACAAATTCTTATTGGTTATTTAAAAAGTAAGACATAGAAACGTGTGCTAACAGTCCTATTCAGACACGGAAAGATAGAAATTGGGAGTAAGGATGGGTGAGGGTAGAGAGGAAAAGAGAAAGAAAATGACTGACCACCTGTATTATGTAACAGGCATTCTGCTAAGTCATCAAATGTAATCCTCCTAACAACCCTATCCTTATTTTATATAAGAAGAGAAAAGTGATGTATGATAGCATTTGTTTTCTCATCTGAGGCTCGGGGTAGCTGGGTAATTGGGAACCATTCTGAGAAGAGCTGGATATAGATGTACCAGGAACTACAAAAGCCCAAACTACATGAAATCAAGCTTAAGAGTGGCTCTTTACGAGTATCATTTGTCTTTTCACTTTGAATGCTCCTTTTCCAGGAGCATTGGCTTCTAGGTCTCAGTTGTTAAATTTGCCAGTGACTCTTGACATTTCCCTGCTGATCCTGAAGAACCTTCTGAGGGCCACCTTCTTCAAACCTTCACCTGGGTCTCTTGGTTTTGGGCTGCCCACTAAGGACAGCCAGAGACAGGGAGTCTGTTTAGCTCTGCCTTCATGGGCTTTGACATTGGCACACTTTTTGGAGGCTACTCCCAGCCCGCCTGTGGGCATTCAGATCAAAGAGAATGAGACAGAGTGATAACATAATGTTTACTTTTGGTCAAAATCAAGCAGACCAGCTCGGTTCCTACCACGCTGGGAATAGGTACCAGAATGGAATTTGGTGTGTATGGGTAGGTACCAGGATAAACGTTTCATTCTTGTTTCACCTGTTCTTCCCCCAAATCAGCAGAAAGCCTGGCTAGCTTAGCAACAATTCTACTAATTAGCAAATATTATGGATAAATTATAGGGCTCTGAGTTTGTTTTGATTGGTTATATCTTTTAAAAAAACATTATTGAGTCACAGGACTGGAAAGAACCTAAAGAGTTCTGGTATTAATGAAGTAAAGACTCCAGAGACCAGTGGCTATCAGGATGGCACACACACATTACCTGTGTCAGGAATGATGGTGGTTGGAAGGTGGTAAATAAAATCAGATTCCTGGGCCCTGATCAGAACTTCCTGAATCAGAATCTCTGCAAGTGGAACACAGAAATCTGCATTTTAAAATAAGCTCCCCAGGTGAGAACCACTGCCATTGACTGTGAAGCCCACTTAATTCTATCTGCCTGCAGTGGTGACGTCCAGAATTGATGAGAAGCAGGGCCATAGCTGAAACTCAGAAAAGGTGGTGCTGTTTAAAAAAATAGATGTGCTTATTTATGTCAGAAGGAAAGACATAGATATTCACTAAACATTGATTGAGTGTGTATTCTGTATCTGTCCCGAGGTAGTCACCCAGAAAACAAAGATGAAATGAGTCCTCGAACTCCTCTTGAGGACTTCACAGGTTAATTCTAGATACAAACCAATGCATACCTTATTACAGTATAATGTAATATTGCTACTGGGAATTGTATACTTTGAAGGCAATTAGGCAACATGTATCAAGAACCTTAAAAATGTACATGAGGGGAGCCTGTGTGGCTCAGTCGATTAAGCATCCAACTCTTGATTTTGGCTCAGGTGATGATCTCACAGTTGAGATTTTCTCTCTCCCTCTGCGCCCCCCCCAAATAAATAAATGAAATCTTTTTAAAAAGTACATGAATAAAATAATTCCATGTCTATAAATTCATCTTAAGGAAATAAGTATAACTAGCACATTAAGAGAAAATTAACATTTATGTATTATGAATTGACATGAACTTCCTCATTGGATCCTCTTAAAAGCCCTAGGAATTGGGTGAAATTATCTTCCTTTTATAGATGAAAGAGCTAAAACTTTGAGATGTTAAGATATTTATCCAAGAGGGGCGCCTGGGTGGCTCAGTCATTAAGCGTCTGCCTTCGGCTCAGGTCATGATCCCAGGGTCCTGGAATCGAGCCCCGCATAGGGCTCCTTGCTCAGCGGGAAGCCTGCTTCTCTTTCTCCCACTCCCCCTGCTTGTGTTCCCTCTCTCGCTGTGTCTCTCTCTGTCAAATAAATAAATAAAAAATCTTTAAAAAAAAAAAAAGATATTTATCCAAGATTACACCATTAGAAAATGACAGGATCCAAACCTCAGTCTGCTGGGCACCAAAGATTATGCTCTTAACCCCTGAGATTTATCCTTCTGAGAGTACAACTGCATGGATAGTCATGGCAGAGCTACTTAGTAATGTCAAAATGGAAATATTCTAATGCCTAGCATCGGGGGATTGGTTAAATAAATTATGTTATAGCAACATAATGGGATATTATATTCAGATATTAAAAATTGCCCTAGAGATAGTGTGTCTTAGGCAGAATTTAAGCCAAAACATGAGATATTTTCAAACAGTCCATTATATTTTATGTCTGTTTCAATGCAGTCATATTAAGATAGAATTACAAAATTGTAATTAATTACAATGCTGATAATTTAGCCAGAATTAACCAAATCATCCTGGTCTCCCACAATGGACAACCTCTTGAACACTTGAATTCCAACTGTCATCATTGGAGGGCCTAAATACCATGGTGGTACAGAAAGGTAATCATAAATAAAGAATTGGGTTCTTGTCAACCTAGCCTAATTGGATTCCTAATATTCTCCAAGGGCCTCACCTAGTAGAATGACTCTGACTCTGAACTCTATTTGGCTGAATGAAAGATGATGGAGGAGGGTATGCCCAAAGCCTAGAGCATCATCAGTGGTCACCTTGACTACCAGAGTGCGAGCTGTTTCTGATTACCAGAGCCAAGAGCTGATTGCATAATGGGTTGTCAGGTCAGTATACACCTGGCCTGGCTGTTTTACTCTGTACATGATTTTGACATAAATGCTGGGAGTATGCTTTATTAAGTTCTCCAGTAGACCAGGAAGACATTAACATTTAAAAACACAAAATACTGGGGCGCCTGGGTGGCTCAGATGGTTAAGCGTCTGCCTTCGGCTCAGGTCATGATCCTAGGGTCATGGAATCGAGTCCCGCATCGGGCTCCCTGCTCAGCAGAGAGCCTGCTTCTCCCTCTCCCTCTGCTGCTCTCCCTGCTTGTGCTCTCTCACTCTCTCTGTCAAATAAATAAATAAAATCTTAAAAAAAAATAAAAACACAAAATACTGTACTTGTAAAACATAAAATTAGGTGCAAAGCTGGGATACTTATGGTATATTCTCAATTTGATGGTGTTTAACTACTTAGAGCCCTCTATTAACTGGTGTGTGTGTGTGTGTGTGTGTGTGTGTGTGTGTGTACCCACAGGCATCTCACCAATATTATGAGAAAGAAGTGATTGATAATCAGTAAACTTGTGTCAGGACTATAATTTTTTTTAATATTAAGACAAAGATATATTCCAAGTTCAGTTCATCTTTACCAGGGATGGAAATTGTTCTATAAATTTAACTGAATTATTCATATTTTTAATTTCATGGGTTGAAGGAGAAAGTATGTACTGGTTAATGCTGAATTAATCAGACTATTAAATTAACTAGGACATTTCAATTCCATAATCATTCTAGATAATGGAAGGTTTTTTTTTTAACAACTAAAAAAATACTTTATTGCAGAAAAATGCTACCCATCATCTGAGCTTTTATTTATTTATTTTTATTTTTATTTATTTTTTGTTTCAAGTTTTTATTTAAATTCTAGTTAGTTAACATAGAGTGTAATATTGGTTTCAGGAGTAGAATTTAGTGATTCATCACTTAAATATAACACCCAGTGTTCAAAACTGGGCAGCAACATGCAGAAGAATGAAACTGGGCCACTTTTTACACCATACAAAAACATAAATTCAGAATGGATGGAAGTTTTATTATCTAAGCCAAATTCATTGTTTCTTACCCACATCTTTTTTTTTTTTTAAAGATTTTATTTATTTACTTGACAGAGAGAGACACAGCGAGAGAGGGAACACGAGCAGGGGGAACAGGAGAGGGAGAAGCAGTCTTCCTGCTCAGCAAGGAGCCCGATGTGGGGCTCGATCCCAGGACCCCAGGATCATGACCTGAGCCAAAGGCAGACGCTTAATGACTGAGCCACCCAGGCGCCCCCCCCCACACCTGTTTTTAAGAAATAACAGGGCATATGAGGAATTTATGTCTCAGGTATTATCAACAACCTCTAATTCTACCAGATAATGCCTCAGTATTTTATTTTCTTCTGTCTGTGAAGACTCTATGTATGTGTATACATAAATACATGTATCTCCTTGTTTTCAAGAAATAAACATATTTAAATAAGGACATACAGAGTTTTCCCTGTAATTGTAAACTGCAACAGCACTGAACTTTCCGTGACTTAAGATGAAGCACTTCATTATCCAAGTCACATTATCATCTGGAAAGAGTTGGCTGTGTTTAAACTGTGCTTAACTGTATTTAAAATGAAATACAACATATTTACATGTTCTCCCCTAGTTTATTATAAAGTTTACACTTTAAAATTTTTAAATAGAAAATGTTTCCCAGAGCTAAGATTTGTATGTGTTCCTTTGACTTAGCTGCAAGAATCAATCAGATCATGTTAAGGTGCACAATAAGGCTCTTTTTGAAGCCTGTTATTAAATATACATAAGAATAGACACTTTTTTTTGTGTTCAGAAATAAAGAGAAAGAAAGTGCTCTATGTTTTTGAAGATTGAAATCCTTCAAAGCTCTTTCGTTTGCAAGAAAACAAAAGGCTATTGTAAACTGAAGCTCTGAAACAGCGACAGCAGCTAAGTAATTAATTGCTCATTCATGAAAGAAAAAGTATAAGTGAGAGGCAAAAGTTAACCCCTCGAAATGAAGTGTGCAGCTAACAAAACAGCTATCAACTTCTGTTTTTAAACATGATGGTCCTCTTTGTGCTGCTGGTTGCTCTGTTTTGAGGACTAGTGGCAACGGTTGATGTCACCACACCTATCTTGGAAAAGAAGACACAAACAGGCATCTAAAGATTTAATTTTTTTCTCAGAGGGAGAGTTTGCTGCTTATGGTAACATATTGTGAATTCCAAGCTAAGGAATATTCTGTAACTAGTGTCTAACATTTTTAATACAGTATATTGATGAGCATCTCCATGATTAGATTATCTAATTAAAATATGCATGAATATATACACACACATGTATGGTAGAAATGATTATTAAGTTTCCAGGAAGCTGTGAACAAATGCTAGACATTGAAGACTATGTAGGATTTTCTCTAAAACAGTCAAATTAAGTGATCAATCCTATTTAGAAAGGTTTTTCAATATATTTCATGCCCCAGGGAATCTTGCTCCAACCAAGAGCTGTGGCTGGTAGCTACTCTGTCTACATTTGCAACAGCTTGAGCTATGCCATGTCACAGGGTTTAGGGAAATTGCTGCCAGCATAAAGCAAATAATTCCCTCCGTTTGGTCCTCAAGAATGGCAAGAAACTATAATTCCTCATTATCAAACCTTCTGCTCTATACCATCCTGCTGTAACTTCGAACTGTGAGCCTTATTCACAATCACCTTTTTGTCTTAAGCACAGGTGTATATGTATTTTGATGTGACAAAATCACACCTAGTTGTCAGCAGTATAACATCTTCCTAAGGTGATGGAGAGAAATCTAAAGCAGATTGAAGGGCAGCTAAAAAGTTCTCATCATTTTAATATTAAAACCTCGAATGATTTCACTTACAAAGGTTCACACATTTAAGTTAGTTGGAAAATCAAGTATCCATTTGGGTTTCACCCAAAATATTTGTTCACTTTATCCAAAAGAGCCTAAGGCACAGTTTCCCGAATTTCATCTCTAAAAGTTAATTTAACGGGAGGGATCTTTTTCAGATTGCATTGATTTAGTCTCTTGAGTTGATAGCAAGAAAACATAGACTAGAGTTCAGGATTTATAATAATAAAAATAAAAATAACACCATTCTATTCAAGGGTAAATGAAATTCCCAGTAGATGCATATCTTGTTCTACAATTAATTTCATTGTAAATTCATGTTTAAAACTCTGAAGCCATTTTCCCATGAAAATATTGTAATAAATGGTTATTGAGTCTCTTGGTTGACACGTGAAATATATTTGAAATGTGGAAAGTAATTATTATTTTAAATAATATTTCTATAGGAAAATGCCCTAGAATGTGAGGGCAAGTCATTCTTCCCATCCCAGGTAGGAGCAGGAACACTCCCTCCCCAATCTGTGACCAGTGGTGGCTCCTATGGCCAGAGAAGAATTTTTAGCAGGACAGGGGGTTGAATGAGCATGGCTGAAGGACTGGAATGGGAGGCAGGGAACTGAGATGCCCAGGGTGAGAGGGATGAAAGGAGAGGGCTGGGGGGAAATGATAATCCCCAAGGGCCTGAAGTTTTGACCTCACCTTGACCAATTCCCTGACCATGGCAGGAAGAGGGGGTGAAGTAGCAGTGGTTTTCTCCCTCTGGAGGAATAAGAACTTTGTGGTGGCAGTAACAGCAGAGGGAAGGGGAATTCCTATTTTAGTCCAGATGGGGTCCTATTTGTATGTGTAGGATATAAGTAAGTCTGTGATAAGTATTTTTTTCTTTTAATCTTCTGAATTCTGGCTGCAAGTTATCAGTGATACTGAAGAGAAGTTCATGTTAAAAAAAAGATCATGTGAACATCTGTTTATTGAACAAATAGTTATTGAAGGCTTACTTTGTATAAAGCACTAGCTATCTTAAATTCCTTTAGGAACTACCACAAAGCAATGTAGTAGAAATATTAAATTGCAAAGTATATCTACTGGTTATGTTTCTTAACTTCAGGAGCTTTCCATAGTGGGAAAGTTAGTATTCTCTACCTTATCTTATGGGGATTCTTGTAACCGTGAAGATGTAGATGTAACATGGTAAGCCTTTAGAGGATGGAGAGATCACTTCTAGGTAGAGAAGTTGGAGAAGGCACTATGGAGATAGTGGTGTTTGAACCAGCTATTGAAGGATGGGGATGACACATGGATATAGGGTAGGATATTCCAGTCAAGGTGCAGTGAATACTTGGATTAGGTTGTTTTTAGTGGGAATGAAGAATAGGCATAGAAGTGAGCGATATGAATGTAGAATCAATAGGTCTTAGCAACTGGTTGGATAAAAAGAGTGAGGAAATGTTATAAGTTTCGAGCTGGAGTAATTGTGAAGATATTAAGATCATTACAGATAGAAAAAAATAGGAGAAAGTTTGTGTGTTTAGTTTAGGTCATATCGAGACTGAACAACCTTTTCAGTCTATTTAGGTGGACAGGTGCAGCCAGCAGTAAAAAATGAGGGACTAGAGCTCAACTGGAGAGATGTTGAGGCAGGGTTTCAAGTCCTACAGAAATCATGGGTTTGGTAAGATCACCAAGGGCTCCAGAAGATAAAAGGGTCAAAAATATATCTTTGAGGGGGATATCTTGCACTTAGGGAGCAGCAGGAGGAAAAAGGGTGTTCAGAGAGGTAAGGAGCAGGGAATTATAAGAAAAGGTGGTTATCATTATCACAAAATAAAAAGATTTATTTTCTTGAGCACAAATAAACATCTACCTACTAAATTGGTAGCAAGGAACTTTTTGGTAACTTTAAGAAAGGAATTTTAATAATGTGATCAAACTGGGTGCCAGATGGCAAGGGTCAGGGAACAAGACTAGGTCAGGAAGTGGAGGCTGCATAGAAAAGGAAAGAAAGTTTCACCGTGAGAAATGCTGTTGCAGGTCAAGGGACAAGATAAGGTAGAGAGACAGATCAAAATGCAAAGGTGAACAGGTTACTCTTCCATGGAAAAATATTCTGTAGCTGCTTAAGGTTTAAAAGATAAAATCCCTTATTTTTTCTTATTGTAGATTTTCTTTCTTATTGAGATAATTCATGTACCATAAAGTCTCCATTTTAAAATGTACATTTCAGTAGTTTTTAATATATTCTCAGAGTTGTGCAACCATTACCACTAACTGATTTCAGAATATTTTCATCACCTTCCCTCAAAACCCTCTTCCCATCTCCTAGCAACCACTAATCTACCTTCCATCTCTATGGATTTACCTATCCTGAACATTTTATATGTAAATGGAATATTATAATGTATGCCTTTTGTAAAGTATGTTTCTTTCACTTAGCATAATATTTACATGTTGTAGCATTTATCAATACTTCATTCCTTTTTATGGATAAATAATATTCCATTGCAGGAATATACCACATTTTATATATTCTTTCTTTATTTGGTGGATATTCAGGTTGTTCCTACCTTTTGGCAATTATTAATGCTGTTATGAACTTTTGTGTACAAGCTTTTGTGTGAACATGTTTTTATTTCTCTTGGGTGTATACTAAGGTGTGGTACTGCTGGGTCATATGGCACCATAAACATATGTTTAGCTTTTAGAGTAGCTGTCAAACTGTTTTCCACAGTGGGCATTCCATTTTACATTTCCACCAGCAGTGTATGATGGTTCTGATTTCTTCACATCCTTGCTAACACTTGTTATTATTTATCTTTTTGGTTCTAGCCATCCTAGTGGGTGTGAAGTAGAATCTCATTGTGGTTTTGACTTGCATTTCTCTAATGATTAATGATACTGATCATCTTTTCATGTGCTTATTGGCCACTTGTATATCTTACTTGGAGAAATATCTATTCCAATACTTTCCCCACTTTTTAAATGGTCTGTTTGTCTTTTTATTGTTGAGTTGTAAGAGTTCTTTATATATTCGTGATTTTAGACCCTTAACAGATGAATGATTTACAAATATTTTCTCCCATTATGTGGGTTATCTTTTCACTTTCTGGATAGTATCCTTTGAAGTTCCCATTGATGGGCCATCTAAAGACTTCCAGATCTGTTCCCAATCTATCTTCCAGTCTTTTTTGAACTCTCATTCTACCCATTCTAATGAGATACATTCACTTTCTACTTTTTAAAAACAACTAAGTATGCTTACCATGCTAATGCTACTCTCCTTACCCCCATTTCCTCTACAACGATCTCAATTCTTCCTATCCTACAGAGTCCACCTCAAATTCTGCCTTCTTTTTGGAACCTTCATTGACAGTCTTAGCTTGGAGTGCTCCCTTCTTTAAATTCCTGCAGTCAATACTTTCTGTTGTTGCTACCAAATGTTTGGCACTTAGCATGGGATATACTTTGTCTTATTCTTAACAATTTTTTCAGCATACATTTTCACCCAAGTGAAAGTGGATCTTTTGCTTTGCATATTTATGTTTAAGTGTTTGTCTAAAGAGAGAGAAAAAGAGGTAGGTTTTAATTTAAATTTGTTTTGGGAAAAGCTCTCTAATTTACCTTTAAAACAATGACACATGATTGGTACTAAATCAATTCTCTCTCTCACAAATTCATATTTATTCCTGATATTAAATATATTTAACAAACTACCTTTTCTCAATAAAAATAAACATTTGCAGTTTAAGTTCTGAATGTGATTCTTCAAGAAGAATAATGGTAGGAAAACTGATTCCACTAATTTTAATACTCAAAATGGGTATACTGCAATTTATTATTATTATTCTTTTAACTATATTTTTATTGCATGAAAGACAATTAGAGAAACATCTGAAAACACAGTTATTTCCAATATTATGATGAGGCTGTCTTTGTAAAAGGAATATTATAGAAACCAACCATTAATGTGGATATTGGAAAAACTATCTGAATATGTGATGGCTCCCAGCAGGAATACTGAGAAAGGAGTGAAGATTAAAACTAGGCCATAGTTCTGGAGGAGCAGGTTACAGACGGTTACAGTCTTGCCTGACATTGTCTAAAATGGAGGGAGATGTCACTAATAAATGATACTTAATTCATGGACAAATATTGAGAAAGGAATAGAGAATAAAACCTGAAGTGATCAAGAATCATGCCATCTCCTCAGGCAGACTCCCACGGCAGAGGAACTAAGCCTTCTGACATTCATGGCAATCTGAGCAATGAAGATGCATGTCTTATCTTCTGGGAAGTGTCTCAGAAAATGACAAGGCCTAGAGTTCCTTATACCCCTGACATGATATAGCAGCAACAGAGTGCCTACGATGACAGGATTCTGTCTGGCCTGAAAAGAGTGTGAGATAATCCACCAAAATTTGCACTTCCCAGATAAGAGTAACATGCTGGAATTGCCACGTTTTCCTGTTCTCTGAGAGAGGTGTGCAGAATTTAGTCAAGGAAGGGTAGATGAACTTAAAGGGAACTCACAATAGTGACAGAGGGACGCTATAGTGGAAGGCAGATTGGACCACACAGTTCAGGAGTGGTGGTATATCATGGTTGTCACCATGGAATGAGATGTTAGCTGAGGACTAGACGGTACTGTATGAACATCTCAGGGATGCCATGGTGGGCAGATGCCAGCTGATGATTAGAGCTCTTCTCCAGATACATAGATGATACAGAAGCACCTTAGATTGTAAACGTTCCTCTAGGGAAAAGAGGAGGAAGGGAAAGTTTATCCATAATTGCCTAGGATTACGTTTCTGTCATAGGGTAGAGTAATAGTATGCTGGTAAATGTTTAACAGCTGATTCTCCTGCAACAAAATGAAACAAAACAAAACCCAAATTTGTAATATTTGATGATTTCCATGGTGTAAATACTCTTACCAGAGCCAATTTTAAACTACCAACCTGATGTCACTTAGTACAAGCCTGGGTAGAGATGAAAATAATCCAGCTTTTGAGCTGGTACAAGCCCATTTTATCATACCACCGGAGGAGTGTATCTGAACATAAAGTGGGGGTATTATAGAAAAAATTAATAAAGTTATAATTTTTACACATCCAAATACAGGGTTTGAAAATTTGTATCTGCTTTAAGTGACTGGATTTAACTCAATTTTGATCATTGCTTTCTTGGTCACTAGTTTTACATGATGCTTTTAAAATTCACTAGCATTTGGGTTAATTTTTCCAGATTATTTGTAAAGGGAGAGCAAAGGGAGGTATTCATCCTTGTTTTCCCTTCCTAAGGCTTGATTGTACAATGTGATTATTGCTTCTTTAACCATTCTTACCATCTTCAAAGGAAACTAGAGTTTCTAAATATTTCTGAGGCTAAGAATGGATCACAGCAAATCTTGGTGGAAAGGAATAGAGAGGAGATAAGACGGGAGTGTTCAGTTAGAAAAAGACAGAACAACATTACTTTTTTGAGGGACTAAGGGTCTGCCATGTATTGCCAGTTTATGATATTCTAGCCTCTCAGTTCCTTAGGAAAAAGACACCACCTATGTTCCAGGAGTTCCTTTTTGTTGAATAGCCATATGACTCCTCATACATTTAACAGCGTGTTTCAAAAGTTTTTAAGAGCTAAAATGGATTACAATAACCCTTCAGTTCTTTATGATACCCAAGGTATTTAGCTAACGGTAGTGTTCCTTAAAGAGCGAGTCTTCTATTCCATGGTAATGTTTTTCCATTGACATGTTGGAAATGGGAAAGCTAGGAAAAGAAGAAGCTAAGTTAAATAATGAAAGCGGGTAGTGAATTTTTACTCACACTCTAAGAAAGTAGCATTATTTCCCTATTATATTTCACAGTATTCACAGGAATAAAAGCCTAATATGTGATAATAAAAGGGTAATAAAAAACAATTGCATATTTATCAGGAAATTAGTTGTGATGATTTACCTATCTTCTCAGTTATAATATTAAAAATATACCCAGGATTCCTTATAAGATTACTATGAAAGCTGAATGAGTTAAATTTCTCCAGGCAATTTTCAACACTAAGTAAAGAGATGCCTTTTCAAACTAATGACTATTTCATAGATGCAGTAGAGAGATATTCAGCATCTGTAATTCTCTTTGGCCCAAGAGTGAAGAGATAAGTAGTAATCATGCCTTCAAGGTAGAATTCATAATCAAATCCTTAATTAAACTCAATATGGAAAGTCCTTAATAAATATCAAAATCTGACTATCAGATTTTCTGGCAAATATTTTATGCTGTGTTCAGTATCTGGTATCTGAACATCACTGGGGAAAGAATTAAGCCTTTCTTTTTATTTACTGGGTACTTGGGACTATCAATGTCATATTTAAATGGAGAAGCATCCTATATTTTAATAACAGACCTTCATAATATCCTATTTTTGCTTTATACATACTTAACACTTTCCAGAGGAATTTCAATTTATTTCACTACTTTAAAATTTATATTCATTATGTATTAAGTGAATATGTGTGGCTGATTCTTTCTTCAAGGAGTTTTTTTTTATTATATTATGTTAATCACCATACATTACATCATTAGTTTTTGATGTAGTGTTCCAAGATTCATTGTCTGTGTATAACTCCCAGTGCTCCATGCAGAGCGTGCCCTCTTTAATACCCATCCCCAGGCTAACCCATCCTCCCACCCCCATCCCCTCTAGAACCCTCAGTTTTTTTTTCCAGAGTCCATCATCTCTCATGGCTCTTCTGTTTAGACCAAAACATCTCATTGTCTTTCTTGACTTCTTTCTTTCATACCCCACATCTGTCAGTAAATTCTATCAGCTCTACCTCCAAAATATATCCAGAATTCTATCAATTCTTATCTCTCCTATTGTTACCTTGGCACCAAGCCAACCACACCTATCACACGAATTAGTGTTATAATCTCCTACCTCGCCTCTTTGCTTCTACCCCTGCCCCACTGTGGTCTATTCTCAGTATGCCGCCAGAGGATCTTGTTCAAACATAAGTCAGATCTTGTCATTCCTCTGCTCAAAACCCTCCAATTGCTTCCCAGCTCATTCAGATGAAAGCCAGATTCTTTATAATGGTCTGTAAGGTTCTTTACATTCTGAATACCTCCATTTCCCCACTCTCAACATCCTCTACCTGTATGACCTTATCTTCTGTTTCTGTCCCACCCCACCCTCCACTCCCACCACCTCCTCATAGTCTCTCTTCCAGCCACACTGACTTCCTGGTGTTCTGGAACATTTCAGGCATACTCCCAGCTTAGACTGC
Organism: Halichoerus grypus; assembly: GCF_964656455.1. Lineage (NCBI taxonomy): Eukaryota > Metazoa > Chordata > Mammalia > Carnivora > Phocidae > Halichoerus > Halichoerus grypus. The sequence goes on along the minus strand of NC_135719.1, from coordinate 87,570,783 downwards.
CCCCTGCCTCCTCTCCTATTTATCTTCACAGCTAGATCCCTCACTCATACAGGTCTTTATGTTAAAGTTATGTTCTTCATGATGCTTTCGCTAGACACCAGTATCTAAATTTCAAACCCCTCCCCGACATTGCATATCTTCCTTCTTTGCTTTATATTCTCATTAGCACTTGCCAGCATTTTACATATCATATAATTTATATATTTACCTTGCTTACCATGTCTCCCCTAAAAGTTCCATGAGGGTGGAGATTTTTGTCTGCGTCATTATTGTATCATCAGTGCCTAGAACAGTTGAGTAAATATTTGTTAAATAAATGAATGAAATATTTCATTTATGTGGATTAACCTTTATAAAACAAGAAAAAATATTTAAATGGTGCAAGATTATCTGCTGTTCTTATATTGTTCTGAGAACAGTGAGAACAAGCAAAGGACAGTGCTTTTTTTATACTAGGAAGGCAGTTGTTTGAATTTCTTAATTAGAGCAAAATGTCATCTTCCTGATACCAAGTACACATGTTTCTAGAAAGAAGTAGGGGTTCAGATCCTGCTTGAAACATGGAAGGAATCTATGATAACCATCTTTTTTGAGTTTGAGAACACTTGAAATTTGGTGAAATGTTTGGAAATTAGAGTAGACTGACTAGACAGGCAGTAGGGCATAACGGTTAGGGCTCCAAAGTAAGAAAATCTGATTATGCATTGGGGTTTGGGGTGCGATGTCTATGAGAATTTTGGCAAATTGTTAAATTTACTTGTCTCGGTCTCCTCATTTGCAAAATGAGGATAATTATAGCACCTGCTTCAATAAGGTTGTTGTGAATATTAAATGAATTAATTCATATAAACCACTTAAAGCAATGCTTGAACATAGTAGGTGCTCATTAAGTTGGAATTAGTATTTTCATCATTATTATTTTCACTTTAAGCTCTGTGAAGTCCAGGCCCAGTAGGCATATCAAGGGACCAGGTGCCCTGAAAACAGGTCAGAGAAAGATACTGAATTGGAAATGGATCACTGGCATCTAACATAGAAGCATGATAGGGTGTTGGGGTGGCAGGGGATAGCTTGAGGAACATTTCACAGTGAGAGTTCTGAGGCCAGATTCATGGGATTTTCCTTTTTCTTTCTCTTTACAATTAATTTATTTATTTGGGGAAAGAGGAACAGAGGGAGAGAATCTTCAAGCAGATTCCCTGCTGAGCACAGAGCCCAACATGGGGCTTGATTCTACAACCCATGAGATCATGACCTGAGCCAAAACCAAGAGTCGGAAGCTTAACTGACTGAGTCACCTAGGTGCCCCTCATGGAATTTTCTGATAGTCATCACAGGCTGTTAAGGAGAGGATGGAGGGGTAGGTGCATTCCAAAGACCCCTAACTTGATTTTTCCTGAATTTCTGATATTCCAGTAAAATGGTGAAGTGAAGGGGGAGAGGTGAAGGTCAGCTGACAGGGAAGGAGAAACAGTGTTTTATCTGTGACTGGATAATGTTATTTAGTAGGAGGAGTACATAAAATATTCCCATTAAAATGTAGAAAAACTGAGAAACTACAAAGTAATGTGAAATAAAGTAGGAGATACAGTCAAATACCCAGATGACATGCCAAAATTCTATCAGCCATTTGATGCTTCTGAATATCTTGGTGTTTAGCAATTGTGTAGGTAAAATATCCAGCTGCTTGTCTAAATTTCTCATTTTTCATCCAGATGTTTCCATTTCTTATTGTACGTGGATATATTTAATAATATTTATAGTTTAATTAGGCACTTATGAAAGCAATTATGAAGTTTGATTGGATATTCATAGTTTTGAAACTATAAAGAATGGCATAAAATGTTTGTACTGCTATAATAAAATTCTATTTTTATTTTGCAAAGATGTACTTGATTTTTCAATAGAAGAAAGAACTTAAAAAATTCAGTGTAATAACAAATTTGACACATCTGTTCTTCCTGTAAGGAATCCTAGAACTGTGGGGCTGGAATGCGCTTTAGGTCACAGACTGGCTATGACCAAGGACCACCTCCATGAGACGAGAGTTTGGTAAAGGGAATCTAAGATTCCTTTGGAGGTGACAGCTAGCTTCCTGAGGTTTTTGTCAATTAATTTTCCTTCAGGTTTTTGTAGTTGCTGCTCAGAATCCATCATCATCCCTTTCTCTCAGGCCAATCCTATTGTATTTAAAGTCAACTCTCCTGTCTCTCCTACCTTCTCCTCTCCTCAATGTATCTTTTTCCCTCCCATTATTCTTCACATGATCTGGTGTTGAAACACTGCTCTACCATAATCACAATCTTCTGTATATACATTTCTGTATTTCAACTTCCTCTGGAAACTATAGCACTAGTAATAAATACAAAACTCTCCTTGGGGTCTGACCAAAACAGAGTAAGGGGACTATTACTTTTCTTATTTTGAACTCTTTGGATATGCATGCAGCCCACATATTTACCAATGTTTCCGGACTTACATTTCAATGTTGATTTCTATTATTTGATGTTAATCAAAACAGCTAGATTCTTTTCATGTGAGGTGGGTCTTACTTTCTATCCCACATCCTATTAGGTGGCTTTGGTTATACACCGCCATTGAGAACGTGGTATGACTTTTCTCCCTACTAAGTTTTATCTTGTAAGCTTCTGTGTATCATTCAGCCTATTCAGAAGTTTGGGTGTATGTCTAATAGGTTACCGTAGCTGGGTCAACTGAAATTTCAAAAAGTATGGTTTCTATATCTTTTTTAAAGCATTTCATTAAAATTTGAATAAAACAAGCTAGATCTGTAGCAAATCCTTGGGGATGTCTCTCCTAGCTTGTATCAGTGAGGAGGGTCTTGGAACCATTCTTTGGATGTAATCTCTGGAGGAGATTGTATTTATACAGAGTCTGAGGAAAAACTTTGGGAATAAACAGGTTTTGCTGTGGAGTTCACAATTTAAGCACCTTAAGGATTTCATTTATTGCTAAGAATTAACATCTAATCAATTTGTTAAAATGTGTCAACAGCAAACAAAGTAGGTAAAGAAAAAAGCAAAAAAAAAAAAAAGAAAGAAAGAAAGATTGGTTGTTGCCACATGCAAGAAGTGAAGTTGAATTGTGCCCTGATTAATTGATTAAGGATGGTTCCTGTGGTGAATAATTATGTTCAATAACTGTCAATATAATTTGCAATCAATTATCACTTATAAAACCAGCCTATAGCAAACTCAGTTTTACATGCACCCTAATGCAACTGCCACATTAAAAAGCACTACTTTCCACTTGTTTCATAATGTCCTTTATTCAATGAATCATATACGAAATCTCTCACTTTATATCCCAAAAGGTACCTTTCTTCCACTTATAGAAATTGCCTTAAGGTTTGTTTTTTTCTTTTTTCTAGAAAGCCCATTGTGATTAGTGGCTGTGGTCAGAGGTCATCCAGCCTTTGGCAGGTTGAATTTCTCACAATTCTTCACTTTCCTGTAGAGATATTTGCCATCACCTTATGGTAGGTGAGGATTATTTTCCTGCCCTTTGATGCTGGGACTGTCATGTGACTTGTTTTGACCAATGGGGTGTTAGCAGACATGCCAGAAGCAAAGGCTTGAAATGTGCTTATGTAGATGGGCTTGTCCTCTTGGGCATCACCACAAGAACTTGCCCAAGTAGCTGCTGCCCATTCAGCCTGGATCCTAGAATGAATGTAATGGAACAGAATTGAGCCTAACCTGCAGCAAGGACTCAATCCAGTCGGACCCACAATTGGAAGCAAAGTCACCTGCCAAGCCCAGCTTAGATGACCTGAATCCTAGGTGACCTGAGAACCCATGAGCATGAAAATAAATGTTTATTGTTCCAAGCATAAGTTTTGGGTCTGATTTTTAAAAAAATGCAGCAACAGATAACAACATAGCTTTTCCTATCAAGTACTATTTCTTTTTTAAACATTTTATTTATTTATTTTAGAGAGTAAGAGAGAGAGAGAGCAAGCAGTTGGGGAGGAGCAGAGGGGGAAGGAGAGGGAGAGGGAGAAAGAATCTGAAGCAGGATCCACACCCTGAGATAATGAACTAAGTGAAAACCAAGAGTCGGGAAGCTTAACAGACTGAGCAACCCAGGCACCCCTGAAGTACTATTTCTTAATTAAAGTGGGATATTCATTGTCTACCCTATCATTTAAGTTTTGTAACAGTTCATCTAGTCAGAATTTAGCTGCCAGAACTCTCACTTCTCTGTAATGCAGCCAAGGGCCAGAAGAGAGAAAAAGAATCTCTGAGTGGCCAAAGTAGATATAGTGTCCACACACTAACATTCATACATTTATGTAGAGAATTCTTTAGACACTCACTCAGGTACATTTATTCTAATTTTTACATTCGATATAAAATCTTTGCTAATATGGTGTCCTAATCATGACAGTGTGTAAGAAGCAATGTAAAAGTGAGACAAAGCCTGTTACATCAGGTACAGGAAAGGAAATACAGAGACAGCTTATGGCTTGATAGCAAGTGGGGAAACATGACAAGTATAGCAGTCTGAGATTTTCAGTGAGGGGCCAGAAACTCCACCTACTTCCACAGGCCCTGAGAGCATCACTGCTTTCCAGCCTGGCTCCCAAACTGAGGTTCATAAAGATGAATACTTTTGGGGGATAAAGTAGCATGCTAGGGGGTAGAGGAAACATGGGACTCATGTGCAACATCTTTCTGGAAATTTTTTTTTTAAGATTTATTTATTTATTTTAGAGAGAGACAGAGTGCAGCAGGTAAGGGCAGAGGGAGAGGGAGAGGGAGAGGGAAACTCTCTCTTAGAGCCCAACATGGGGCTCGATCTCAAGACTCTGAGATCATGACCTGAGCCGAAACCAAGAGTCGGTCACCCAACTGACTGTGCTACCCAAGCGCCCCTGAAACATTTTTAAAAAAACTTTATGATAAATTAAAATAGTAGGTCCAAACTTTTGAATTTTATGAACTAGTAAAATAAAATAAAAGGGGAGGGGCTCAAGATTTTTGTTGTTGTTGCTTTTGTTTTTTGTCTGTTAAGGCTATTTATCAACATCATTTCATAAAGGAAGGGTATTTTAACATTAACCGAATAGGAGGGACACAAACTTTCCAAAAGGAGGTCATTTACAAAACGAACGCTTTGTCAAATATATGAATCAGTGTTAGGAACCACTAATTTAAATAATTAACTTCATTCCTAAACAAAGATATATTATGAAATGCAAAATTTAGATAATAACTTAAGATAAAAATGGGACATTATATGCCTATTCTCTTGGTGACAGATGTTTACTCTCTTCTACTGGTAAAAATTTTATAGAAAAATTTGAGAGATGCTGCTCTGTTAGTGCTAAGTCAAGTCCATGTTAGCCTTTTTAAGAAAACAGAGAAAACATTTTAGGATGTAGCACAAATTTCCATCAATGGTTAAAACATAAAAGATGTGCTGCTTTAAATTTAGGAGTAAATTTTTGTTTACCTGGAAATGAAACTATGGAGTCTCACTTGTTACTCATGTAGAGATAGCTGAGTCATTATTGTGTATCAGTCAAGCAAATCTCACTTCTTCCAGGAAACGTCCTGTGAGATGTAGCCCTAGTTAATTAATAGTGATTCTTAGAGCCATAGCAATGTCAGTTTGTGTCCAGGGCTGACCTCTATTTGGAAAGAAGAGGATATAGCCTGCATGGAGGTTGCTGAGGGCCAAGTTGTCCTCTTCTCAAGCATTCCCTACTGGCCTGAAATTTCCTCCATTATATAGTTATGATGACTTTTACCATAAAGTACCGAGGCACAGCAAGTCACACAGGCTGCCAAAATTTCCTACCACATGTGGGGTAGGTAAGAGACACGGACATGTATTCTCTTACCTCAGAGTTTATAGTGTAGCTAGAGAGATAAGGCAGAAATGAGACAGTAAAACAAAACAATAAAGACAAGGCAGTGGCTAATTAAGAACTAAACTGTATTATTGTTTACAGAAGCTGTGGGAAGTTTGAGGAGGAAAGGTCTAGCAGGATTAGAGTAGCAGGAAGATTTCAGGGCCTGAGGAGTAGGCCTTGAGAGAAGGTATGATTTTAGGAAGTGGACAGAAAGAGAGGTCATCCAAGGAGCCTTCCATACTGGGGGGTGGTGACCTGAATGGCAGGAACCCACCAAGAACAGTTGAAAATATTTTTGGGTAGTTGGGAGTAATGTCAAGAGATCAAGGGCATTAGAATTGGAATTAAAGTGGGGCGCCTGGGTGGCTCAGTCGTTAAGTGTCTGCCTTCGGCTCAGGTCATGATCCCAGGGTCCTGGGATCGAGCCCCATGTGGGGCTCCCTGCTCCGCAGGCAGCCTGCTTCTCCTTCTCCTACTCCCCCTGCTTGTGTTCCCTCTCTCGCTGTCTCTCTCTGTCAAATAAATAAATCTTTAATAAAAAAAAAGAATTAGAATTAAAGTAAGAGGAAATTAAAGGTTTTGAGGAGATGAGTGATGTGATGATGAGAAAGGTTGATCTAAAGATGAAAATAGCAAGAGCACAACAGTTAAACATGAAGAGAACCACTTTTTAAAAGATAGATGGATTCTGTATTAATTTAGGCAACATAAAGGTGCTCTGAAGAGATGAAGTAATGATGATGGGATTTTTGGGTGAATAGTCAATTCATAATTTGACTTCTAGAACCTTGGGAGGTACATTTGGTTCATAGGGTTAGGGGTCCTGAAGTAGCCTTGGGTTCTCAGGAAAGAAATCCTCCCCAGGAAATGAGATCTTGCCATTTGCAACGACGTGGATGGAACTGGAGGGTATTATGCTGAGCGAAATAAGTCAAACAGAGAAAGACATGTATCATATGACCTCACTGATATGAGGAATTCTTAATCTCAGGAAACAAACTGAGGGTTGCTGGAGTGGGGGGTGGGGTGGGAGGGATGGGGTGACTGGGTGATGGACACTGGGGAGGGTATGTGTTCTGGTAAGCGCTGTGAATTGTGCAAGACTGTTGAATCTCAGATCTGTACCTCTGAAACAAATAATGCAATATATGTTAAGAAAGAAAAAAAGAAGAAGAAGAATGTAGCAGGAGGGGAAGAATGAAGGGGGGGAAATCGGAGGGGGAGAAGAACCATGAGAGACGATGGACTCTGAAAAACAAACTGAGGGTTCTAGAGGGGAGGGGGTTGGGAGGATGGGTTAGCCTGGTGATGGGTATTGAGGAGGGCACGTTCTGCATGGAGCACTGGGTGTTATGCACAAACAATGAATCATGGAACACTATATCTAAAACTAATGATGTAATGTATGGGGATTAACATAACAATAAAAAAATTTAAAAAAAAAAAAAAAAAAAAAAGAAATCCTCCCCAGGAAATAAGAAAAGGGATAATGCTAGGCCTATTGTCTCTTAAAAGACACAGAATCAGTCTGTGGTGGTAAAAAGAATGGTTGTTAAAGATGGTCTTGCATCTTTTATACCTGCTGCAAAATTCTCCAACTCTGTGATCACTGTGGACAGCAGGAATGCACTTCTATTTACTTTCTGTGGGATTTAATTCAATCAAATGCAAATATGAACGCTATAACATGGATAGTGTTAGTTTCATTAACACAAGAGGAGGTGGATGCTCAGTAATGGTCACATGGTGATAAAGGTGAAGCCATGCTAGTCTTCTGACCATCTATGTCTTTGTTCTGCTATTCTATTTCTCTCATGACCTGGCAAGGGGAATGGACATCCCAGAAGATCCAGACTGCTAGAGAGAGTGAAACTACACATAAAGAAAAACAGCATTTTGTTTAAGAACTCAAATAATGGAAAATACAAGCAGCACATACTTGTATACTACATGTCCACTTATGTACTTATGCATTCTTCTTTGTCTCTATATACGAAGTGCTTTGAAATGGAAGTTCTTTGTACTTAAACATACAGAACTCCAAAGAAGGCATTTCAATTCTCCATTAAGAACTTACAGATATAATGATGTACTGTATGTTGGCTAATTGAATTTAAATTTAAAAAAAAGGAACTTACAGACAGTGTTTTTCCATAATGTGTTCAGAGAAGGTCCAGGAGCAGAAGAAGGGATAAGGTGGGACCTACAAGATATTCAGGACCTCTTCACTCCTCCCATCCCAGATCTGTTGTGCTTTTGCTTCTTTCCTTTTTCTCCCAATCCTATCAGCTGAACAAACTCATTTTGATTTACTCTGAAATCAAATCTGGTTTTAAGTTTAGAGCTACAAATGATACAAAGCAAAATACATTATTCTAAAAGTGAAAGAAAAAATACGATCAAGATATTCAAATAATGACTAAATATCCTCATATAACTATTCAAGTGAGAGAAAAACTGACTCCAGAGGAAAAGCCACAGTGCCAGCATAAATAACAGGCCTTGCTTCAAGATCCTTTGGGTAAATGACAGATGAACTTACTCTTTGGAAAGCGAATAGCACAAAGAAGGCTAAGCACTGCACATAGCAAAGACTCAGAAATCAGCTAGAAACATCATCATTCAAATCTTTACGGGAGAGTTTTAGGGGCAAAATAAAAAGAGACTGAAGATTTAAAAAGTTCTTGATATATATTCTTGGATTGGCTCTCCAGAGTAGTTTTATTACTTTATACTACCCAAACTCATCAAAATATTATGGGAATGCTAGTTTCCTCAAAACTTAACTAACTGGGTATTATCAGTTTAAAGATCTTTGCCAGCTTCAGGCCTTTAAACAAAAACACAGTTGAAGGAGGTATAGTTTTCCTCAACAATCAATGCCCTGAGTTGCTGCCCACCACCATGGGAGCATGGGGTTGTACAGAGCATGATCTAGAGAAATTGTCCTAATTTGTGCCATCTTGGGGAAGTCTATGACCAATCCATTGGAACAAGAGCTTTCCATAGAGGGTAGTTTCATTTGAACGAACATTATAGTTAGTGATGTATGGTGGTGGAATAATCTGACATAATTTGAACTTTTGAATAACCAACGACAGTACAATATTTGAAAAGCTGTAAAAAAGATTTCCTCACAATTCACAATTGAAGATGGAGACTTTTATAATTCTGCCCCAAAGTGTTCCATTTTAAACATCTTATAGGTAAATAGAAGTAAATGGCATGTATTTAAATTGGATTTGTTCTCAAACCTGTTTAAACTTGAGCAATTGCTGCAATAAAATTTCCTTTAATATCTTTGTTTAACTGCCATTGGTAAAAAACCCTATATCTGAAGCTATTTCTAAAATTGAAGATTGAACATAATTGATATTAAGTACCATTAAGCTCATTATTGGTCTTGTAAAGATATTTCTATGTTCTCTGGAACAGATATCATCTCAGGGAAAATAAAGTTCATCTCTTATGTGTTTCCTCTATTCATTTCTATTCATCAGGCTACGCCATGTAATATGCTAGCCTCTGAGTCCTGGAAAAACGATGAACAAATCCAGTGCCTGTCCAGAGGTGAGTGGCATATGTACACATATACAAATAATAATGCATTGTGTAGAGTTATCATAGACACATATGTAATATAAGTGCTTTGGGAACACAAATGTTAAGTTAATAATTCTGCAGTCACAACAAGGGGAATGGAATAAGAAAGGCTAGCGAAACTAATAAGAGATGGCATTTCAGCTAGGCCTTACTGATGAATAGGAGTTTGTCACATAGATAAGGAGGCAAAGAGTTTCCAGATAATGGGAGGAGTCTGTCCAAAGGGATGGAAGTCAGAAAATTCAGAAAACAGTGGGAAATTTAGTGTGCTTAGAGATATAATGACATGAATGGGGAGAGGCTGGACAGGAGTCTGGAAATCCCAAGGTTGTGGCCAGGCTGTGAACTGCATGTTTATTTGTCCACTGAATACTGAGTAGAATGTATTCTTATTCAAAATCCTAGAGTTGCAGGATAAGCTCTCACTTCATTGCGTCTGTAAAGGATTGCATTTCCTTTCTTCTAAGATGTATAGGAAAAAAAAGAAAGATTTTGAAAATGAATTTTAATACATTCCTTTCCACCAATATTTATTTGTATTTGATTTCTAAAAGAAACATTCAGTGTATGGATCTATAGAAATGTGTGTGAATTTATTAAAATATATATTTCTACAGAACCATAATCATTTCTATCAGATCTTTCCTATTTTACAATAAAAAATCGTTAAAATGAATGACAAGCCAATGCTGTAGTATTATCTCTACTAGGGATCCTTAGATATTGTTTGTCAGTGTTTGAATAGTGATTTTTGCATGGGAACAAGCAAATTGTGGGCTCTTAAGAAAGAGCATCTCAGAGAATTCTTTTGATGATGATGAATTTTATCTTTGCATATGAGGTTATGCTGGGTGATTTCTAATGCATCTTTCTTTCTCTCCGCCTCTTTTTCGTCTGTCCCCCCCCTTCTCTACTTCTCCATTTGTCTATAGGATGGCCATAATGCCTGAAAACATAATAACATTATTTTATTATGTATTACACTATCAATAAGACCTTTTATTAACCTGTGTCTCCAGACTTGATGCTAGTGTGTAGTTCCAAACTGGCTAATGTTGAGATTAGTAAAAATATTTTGATATTAAATAAAATGAGAAAAATAATTGATTCTATTTAAGTAGGGTTTACTTTGGTAGAGCTCCTTGTCACTCTGTGGAGATATTTTAGTTATAAGCTGATATTTTTATATCTCTGTCCGAAAGCAGCTGTATATGAGGCTCTGTGTATATTAATTCGTAAAGGGACCACTGAGTTAAAATGAATAATTCATGGTAGAGCTGGTTGAAAATGGATATAGAATGGGTGGATAAAAGCTAGGGTGGAGGCCATGATAGACTGATGTCTAAGTATGGAGAGTCTGTCAGAGCTTGACTTTGCTCTGGTCACATTCTCTCTGTACAGAGTATTTCAGCTGTATGTCTAAGGGTAGGTGCTATTGGCTGCTTTATGCTCTTCCAGCAGTGAACTAGAATACTTTGTGTGTGTGTGTGTTTTTTTTTAAGATTTATTTATTTATTTGAGAGAGAGAGAAAGAGTGTATGAGCAAAGGGAAGAGGCAGGGGGAGATGGAAAAGCAGGCTCCCCACTGAGTGGGGAGCCAGATGTGGGGCTTGATCCCAGGACCCCAGGATCATGACCTGAGCCAAAGGCAGATGCTTAACCGACTGAGCTACCCAGGCACCCTATGAACTAGAATACTTTGGATAGTGTATGTGTAACTTCTTTCAGTGTCCTAGGTATAACTGTGACACAGTAAGGAGCTGCCAATTGTGCACTCCCCTCCTTCTGAATACCCTCCAGGTGAGGCTACCGCTAGCTTATATGGCACCTTTGTAATATTTGAAAGAAGTGCCCCTTCTTCTAGATGACCATAGTTTGGGGGGCATGGATTGGGGATGGAATACAAGATGGATTTGGGGTTCCTTGTGCTGAAAACTAACTACATGATTAAATATGATGACCCGCCTCCCTTATCTAGTGACAGTTATCTCCAGGACACTAACACTTAGGAGAGAATCCCATTGCCCACTTTTGGCTGAATACTTATTACTTATAGAAGTATATAAGTAATTAGCACACTTACTGATATGTATACTTAATATACATATATGTACATATGAATACTTAATATGGAGGTAGCATTTCAATTTGCTAGATTTTTCTCACTTTGCAAAAGTTATGACAAAACTTTGAAAAATTTCACCCCATCTGTTTCTAATATTGATTATTCTAAATCAGAAAAGAGAGTGTGAATTCATGAAATATCTTGGTCAGTAAAGCAGATGGTCATAAGAATCCATAGAAATTCAGTTAGCATCCAAAAGTCCAGAGGATGAAGACTTATTATGCTGCTTGGCTAAGACGAGAGGGAGAAAATGTGCTCAGAAGTCATATAACAATACCAATTTCAACTTTACTTATGTTTCACATTTTTTTATTCTTTGTAATAGGCAGAATGATGGGACCCAAAGATCTCTAATCTTTGGAACCTGTGAATGTGTTAACTTTCATGGCAAAAGGAATTTTGCAGATGTGATTGGGATTAAGGACCTTGATTTGGGGGAGATTATCCTGGATTATCTAAGTGGGCCCAACCGAATTAAATGAATCCTTAAAAGAACTTCTCCTGACTAAAACGAGAGTCAGAGGAAGACATGGCTATGAAAGAATGGTCAGAGGGAAATACAATGCTGCTACTTTGAAAATGGAAGAAGGGAAAATGAGCCAAGGAATGTGGCTGGACTCTAGGAGCTAGAAAAAGCAAGGAAACATATTCTCCTCTAGACCCTTCAGAAGGGATGCAGCCTTATTGACATCTTGATTTTAGCCCTGTAAGATCCATTTCAGAACTCTGATCTGTAGAACTATAAGATAATAAATTTATATTATTTTAAGTTACTAAGTTTATGGGAATTTGTTACAGCAGCAATAGAAAACTAATACACATTTTATGTACATAGTACTAAATTACATATTGCAGATTTATGTTTATTTTGAGACATCTCTTTCAAAGATTTTTAAAAATCAAGGTTCTTTGAATTTCAGTACATCAAAGGACATTATCAACAGAGTGAAAATGCAAGAGTGTATGAGCAAAGGATTGTCCCACAGAATGGGACAAAAATATTTGTAAATCATGTATATGATAAGGGATTAATATCCAGAATATATAAAGAATTCCTACAATTCAACAAAATAACAAAAACAAAAACACCATTAAAAATGGGAAAGGGACTTGAACAGACATTTCTCCAAAGAAGATATACACATGACCAGTGAGCACAGAGAAAGATGCCCAACATCATTTATCATTAAGGAAATGCAAGACAAAAATCACAATGAGATACCATCAGGATGTCTATTATCAAAAAAACCCCAGAAAGCAGCAAGTGTTGGTAAGGAATGGATGTGGAGAAATTGGAACCCTCGTATATTGCTGGTGGAAATGTAAAATGGTGCAGCTGCTGTGGAAAACAGTATGATGCTTCAAAAAATTAAACACAGGGGTGCCTGGGTGGCTCAGTTGTTAAGCGTCTGCCTTCGGCTCAGGTCATGATCCCAGAGTCCCCCACATTGGGCTCCCTGCTTCGCGGGAAGCCTGCTTCTCCCTCTCCCACTCCCCCTGCTTGTGTTTCCTCTCTGGCTGTCTTTCTCTCTGTCAAATAAATAAAACCTTTAAAAAAAAAACTTAAAAAAAGAAATTAAACACAGACTTACCATATGATCCAGAAACTCCATTTCTGAGTATATATCCCAAATAGATCAAAGCAATAAATTGAACAGACATATGTACACCCATGTTCATAGCAGAATTATTCACAACAGCCAAAAGGTAGAAACAACCCAAATGTCCATTGATGGATGAATGGATAAACAACATGTGGTATATATACATACAGTGGAATGTTATTAAGCCTCAAAAAGGAAGGAAATTCTGACACATGCTGCAACATGGTTGAACCTGAGGACATTATGTTAAATGAAATAAGCCAGGCATAAAAAGACAAAGATTCTATGATTCTACATCTATGAGGTAGAGTAGTCAAATTCAGAGTCAGAAAGTAGAATTGTTCTTGTCAGGGGTTGGGGGAGGAGAAAATGGGGAGTTACTGTTTAATGATTACAGAGTTTCAGTTTGGGAAGATGAAAAAAGTTATGGAGATGGCTGATGCTGATGGTTTCACAGCAATGTGAATATACTTAATGCCACTGAACTGTACACTTATATCTTACCATATATCTTACCATATATCTTACCATAATATATTTTACCATATATCTTTACATATATCTTACCATATATCTTACCATAATAAAAAATTAATGTACTTTGAGTAAAAGAAACAAAGTGAGATTAGTTCAGGCATGTTTGAGAAATGATAAGGAAAGCATAGCAAGAGAAGGGGTCTTTGTAGAGCAGTGGTTTTCAACTACGAGAGATTTTTATCCCCAGGGGACATTTGGCAATATCTGGAGACATTTTTGGTTGTCAGAACGGAAATGTTGCTACTAGCATCTAGTGGGTAGAGAACAGGGAGGGATGCTGCTAAACATTCTGCCATGTACAGGACAGCCCTCCACAATAGCCCCCCATTATTCAGCTCAAAATGTCTGTAGTGCCAAGGGGAAGAAACCCTGTTCTAAAGATATTAGGTAATGTGGTTGGATAGAGTTGGAGGGAACTGATGAGAAGGGTCTTAAATGCTAAGCTAAGAAGCTTAGAGTTCGTGCAACAGGCAATATATTCTTTAAGGTGGGAGAAAGGGGACTTAATGGTGATTGAGAAAGATTAATCATGGGAGGATGAGTTAGATGCAAGGAAGGATTAAAGGCAGGGGACTAGATAGGCAGTTATTGTGGTAATCTAGTATGATGTGGTGAAATCTATAATGCTCCATGTAGTTGCATGTGCCAGACACTGTTCTTAAGGGCTTTACATGTAGTTAACCTACCTATTAAATCTACCTATTAAAATCATTATTCTCATTTCACAGAAGAGGAAATGGAGAACAGAGTAAGTATACAAGGCCAGTAAGGAATGGAGCTGGGCTTTGAACCCACGGAGTCTGTGTTACCTTCTTTTATATGTTGCACTTTTTTTTTTTTTTTTAATGCCTAGACACATCTTTTTTTTTCTGTCAACTTGGTTGCAAAATTGGGTTTTAAGTTAAGTAGGGTAAGGGGATTATGCAGACTTCATTACTCCCTTGAGCTTGAGGAAGACTGAGAAATCTGGTAAAATAGCAATTGGTTTCTTGAGTTTTAGAAAATTGCTTGGAGGGAAGATCAGAATTAAGAGTGGGTGAATTAAAAATATAGGTTGGAGGAGGTGAATAATCAGTAAGAGATCGCAATTTCTCACCCACTAGATCTCAAATTTTGACTCTCCAAAAGCTTCAGCAGGCTGTAGATGCCATTCCACTGACATGCATCAAACTTGAAAAACAGAATCTAGGCCAGGATTGTCACTCCACCTCCCACTCCCCAGTAACACTCACTCATCCCGAACACTTCCCACTCAATAATCCTTACCCATGAAAAGGAAAAAAAGATGGCCATGCCCTGCTGTGATGGCCTTGTGTGAGCTTGTTTAGGGAATGAAGGGGTCTGTGCTACTGAGGAAGGAGACAGGAGAGAAAAGGGGCTCTTTGTTTCATTGAGAGTGTATCACATTCACTGTTTGCCTGCTCTTTGTAATCAGTATTGCAGTTTGCCATAGCTCTGAAGATCTGGAAAAGACTGGCCCAATTAGTATTTATCCCTGAAGAGGTTTAAGACCAGCAACCCAGCTGTTATAGTCTTGATTCTATCACTAATAAATTCTGTGATCTTGGACAATATTACCATATTCATCATTATTTTACTGGCTGTTTTTCCATGCAACATCTTCTTTCTTTTGATATTCATAATAGGCTGCTGGAGTAGGCAAAGCAGATATTACTACCATTTTTTTTTGTTTTCTGATAAGAAAAACTGAAGTTCTAAAAGGTTAAGTGATCTACTTAGGGTCGCCTAGCTAGCAGGTGACAAAACTGGGACATGAGTGTGGTTAGGTTCCACTCACTTCAAATCCATTTTTTCTGATGTCATTACTTCTCCAACTCTAGGGTGCATAAGTATTACTTGGACACTTTACTAGAACAGATTCCTGGGACCTACTCCCAAGTATGACATGTGTATTACTGTAGAATAATACTAATGATACCTATTATTATACTATCTCTATGCTAATTTAGTAGGCCTGGGGTGAGATCTGAGAAACTGCAATTCCAACAACCACCCAGGTGATATTAATGGAGCTGGATTATGGGCCTTTTTATTTTTTAATTAATTAATTAATTATTTTAAAGATTTTTATTTATTTATTTGACAGAGAGAGAGAGAGCGAGAGAGGGAACACAAGCAGGGGGAGTGAGAGAGGGAGAAGCAGGCTTCCCGCGGAGCAGGGAGCCCGATGCGGGTCTCGATCCCAGGACCCTAGGATCATGACCTGAGCCGAAGGCAGATGCTTAACGACTGAGCCACCCAGGCACCCCTGGGCCTTTTTTAAAAGTAGCATTACTTTATACTATATCAGTGCAGCTCTTTGTACCTCAGTTTCCTGACCTACAAAAAAGAGATGACAATAACTGGCTTTCTTTATCTCTCAGGATTACTACTAGGATTGTGGTGAATTAAAAATGGCTACAAACACTTTGCAGGTTGTCCCATAAAGAGAAACAGTCTATTTCCTTGCCTCCTGGATCTGGGCTGGCTTGATGACTTGTTCAGACAAATAAGATATGGTAAAAAGTGACATGTGACTTTCAAGCAAGATGACCATAGGCGGCCTTACAGCTTCTGCTCTTGCCTTCATGGATTCCTGAAGCCACCATGTGAAGAAGCCCAGTCTAAAACTGATGGTGACAGGACCCTGCTGATCATCCTGTCAGCTAAACGAAGCCGCATAAGTGAGCTCATGAGAGATTAGCAGAAGAACTGCCCCATCCACCTACAGGATTATAAGAAATGTTTGAGGTGCTTTGTTATGCAGCAATAGAAAATTCAGATGGGGATAAAATAGATAATGATTATGAAAATATTTTGAAATTACAGTAATGCCTCTGCAAATTCTCTAAGAATAAAGCTTTTCCATAATAAATAATAAAATGAGCTGTACTAAAAATTAACAAAGCAGATAAAAGATTTAAAATCAAGCAATGAGAATAAACACTGAATAAAAATGAAGACATACTAATAAAAATAGATAAATGAGCAAATGAATAGGAGAGAAGAGGATTTTTTTTTCTGTCCACCAATAAGTGTAGAGGGAGTAGTGAAGTTGGAAAAAAATCAGCATTTTGCAACTACATGGTGAAGATTGATTAGAGCAAGAGTCATCAGTGGATGCTAATCTAGGGGGGAAAGTTTGATGAAGATGATGCTTGGTCTCAATATATCTTCACAGATTGTTATTCATTGCAAAAGGAAAATTCTTAATCACAGAGTAGGGAAATCTACAATACCATGACTAAGTAATCAAAATTAAAATTGCCAAAGAAAGTTGATGGATATTGTGTACTTCTAGATGTGATACCATGGGGAGGATACATCCCTGGGGATGTATAACCCCCTACTCATGGGGAAACATTAGAGAAACTCAAATTGAGGGATAATCTATAAAATAATAAGCTTATGTTTTTGAAAAATTAAAATGTCATGAAAGACATAGAAAGACTGAGAAATTGCTCCAGATTAAAGGAGACTACAGATACATGACAGCTCAATGCAATACATGATTCTTGCATGGATTCTGTGCTTGAGGGGGAAGATGCTATAAGTGACATTATTGGGACATTTAAAAAGATGGGAAATATGTACTGCAGATTAGATAAAAGTCTTGTGTTGATGTTAAATTCCCTGAACTCCATTATTGTACTGTTGTAGCTATAGGAATATTCCTGGCTGTAGGAAATGAACATTAAAATATTAAAGGAGTTAAGGGTCATGATGTATGCAATCTACTTTCAAATAGTTTGGAAAAAATAAATTATACACATGCACATACATGAGACAGACAATGAGCAAGTGAGTGAGCATGCAAGAGAGAGATGATAAAGCAAAAAAGCAAATGTGGCAAAATGTTAAAAATGTGTGAATCTTGATAAAATGTGTATGAGAGTTCTTTAAGCTATTCTTGCAACTTCCCTGTGCATTTGAAATTATTTCAAAACAAAAAGTTATAAAAAAGTATATAAGCGAATATACATAGATATATTTTAAGTGAATATATTTTTCATTTTAGAATGAAGATGAACTTTGTGAGCCTTATAAAAGGCAGAAATCATAAAGTATAAGTCAGTCAGAGAAAGACAATTATCATATGATCTCACTGATATGTGGAATTTGAGAAACAAGGCAGAGGATCATGGTGGAAGAGAGGAAAAAATGAAATGGGACGAAACCAGAGAGGGAGACAAACCATAAGAGACTCTCAATCTCAGGAAACAAACCGAAGGTTGCTGGAGTGGAGGGCGGTGGGAGGGATGGGGTGGCTGGGTGATGGACATTGGGGAGGGTATGTGCTATGGTGAGCACTGTGAAATGTGTAAGACTGATGAATCACTGACCTATACCCCTGAAACAAATAATACATTATATGTTAATACAAAAAAGGAATCATAAAGTAAATTATTGATAGATTTGACCACATTCTTTTAAAAAGCTGTAAAATCAGCAACATTAAATGACAAAATATAGGATAGGGAAATATTTGTAAGAGAAATAACATAAAAATAATTCTCTCTCTATATATATTTATTTTGGGGGCGAGAGAGAGAGAGAGGGAGAGAGAGAGAGACAACGTGGTGGGCGGGGGAGGGACAGAGGGAGAAAGAGTATCTTAAGCAGGCTCCATGCCCAGTGCAGAGCCCAATGCCAGGCTGGATCTCACAACCATGAAATCATGACCCCAGCCAAAGTCAAGTCTGATGCTTAACTGACTGAGCCACCCAGGCACCCCAACACAAATATAATTAAAGTTGTAAATATAAAGAGCTCATATAAATTGCAGTAGGTAAATAAAGAATACAGTTGCATGAAGGGAGAGGGATGCAATATGTCCTGCCACCTGGTAGCCTTGGATTGTGGCGCTCTATATGTGATGATGGAGGAGCTGTGGTGGGAAGGCTGCATTGCCTCAAATGTCCACTGCAACCACAGCTGAAACTACCCACTCTCCAAGCCCATTCCCCACTCCTGAAGAGCTACAGGTTCTCTGTAGATATCCTGACTGTGCTGACACTTGGCAGTCTACCTGGTCATCTACCTGCTGGACCATTCCTAGATCACTATAGCGTCACCACCTCCAAGCAGCATACATCGTGGTCTCCTGCCTCCTGCTCACAAAGGTTGCAACAAAGGATCCAGGACCCCTGACGTCCACACTTTTAGCACTGGAGCCCCTAAGGACTCACTCTGCTCTTTCTGCAGCTGGCTGCCCCATCAGGCCTGGTCCGGGGCAACACCTGATGAGAAAGCACAGGCCTGAGAAGTAGAGATATGCCCCAGAGCACACAGCTGGTAAGTGGCTGAGCCCCTGTAGAACCCAAGATGGTCATCCTCAGGATGTGCGCTCAGCCCCACTGTGCTGCATCATGAAGTAAAACAGCCTTTCAGAGGGTGCTACTCTCCTCCTAGTAGTTTTCTGGCTTCTCCATCAAATTGTCAAGCTCCATCTACTCTGGTTCCCATCTGGGAAAGACCCCACAGTCCCCTTTGCCTCTGTGAACCTTGAGATCACCAGCAAGAGGGTCAGAATTCAAGGGCACAGTCTGGGGCAAGAAGATGGAGCCACTCTAGTGTCTACTCTGGTCATCCAGTACAGCGTGGCCAGTGCAGTCAGGTAAGGCGGTGGGTTAGGAGGTAGGGAGGGAGCCTTTTATTGGACTTCTTTCCACTCCTTTTCGAACATGAAAATCTCTTGCATCAGCTGCTACCATTTATGGAATGCTTCTGATGTGCTAGATTCTGTGCCATTCACTTCACCTGTGCTATCTTATCTTCTTGAGCCTTTTCCATCATCCTTTGAGGTGTAATTGCTGAAGGTCATACAAGTTATAACAGAAGAGTGAGGATGAGAAACTGGTACCTGAGCCAGAACTTGAGGGCATTCTTGTCTGTTTCCAGTTGGGATCTGCCCAGAATCCTGGCTCTTCCAGGTCATGGGATCTGAGGCCCTCATTAATTATCCTTAGGACAAGCTGTAAATAAAGCTGGCAAATAAAGCTGGAGGGTTATCTCTCTTGGTGGCCACTTTTCTCCCCTCTGAGGATGGAAGAACCTGAGCAAAAAATAATTAGCATCAGAAAGGTCTCCATTCAGCCTGGCCCTTGCCTGGAAACTAATGGGCCTGGTGCTTTCACTCCTAGGACACTGGCCTTCCTCTCCTCTCCTGGGTACTGGGAAAAAGTCTTTTCAACCAGAGTTTTCTCTTTCCTCTTGGGTCCTACCATCTCTACCACCTAGCATTTTCCACAGTTAATTGGAAAGATGTCCGGCCCCACCTGGAAGGCAAGGCAAGGCCAGGAAGCCACTGGGGTGGCTTTTTATTCCCTTGACCTACCTCTCCCCTCCTTCCTTTATCATCAGCACCATAAAGGGTAGTGCAGGGGGTGGCTAGAACAGGGTCTCAATTTCTGCTCAAATTTTTTCATTCTCAGATGAAAAGAAGGGGAAGAAGACCAAAATAGGAGAGTGGCCATTCTTGGGGATGAGTGGCTTTGCCTGTTTTTAAAGCCATTGCATTTCTTTAGGGAAGAATAGCCATCTGTTGCTTTAAAACTGGTTCTCGTTCACCAGGAAACTTTGGCCTCATCCCTGAGCCTAGGTTTAGCTCCTGAATGGGTAGCAGGTAACCCTAAATGAGTCTGAAAATGAACATCTTGCTGGGCATGAAGAACTATGGGAGGATTAAGTGACAGCAGTATGTGAAGCAGCCAGTCTAGTAGAGAGTGAGCAGCCTTGGGGCCTGGGCATCAGAAATGGGGCCACACTGGCTTTTTACAGAATCCTGTTTTGTGCTCTTTATCTTTTTGTTTAAAAAAAAAAAAGAATTTTTCCAAAGACAATGTAAGTATTGATGATTGTTAGTGCTAGATAATGTTCATTAGAACATCTTCTCTGTTTTTAAAAAATATGTTTAAAGTTTTCCAGAATAAAGCATTTTTAAGCAATTAAAAAATAGAAACACAAACAAAACTATTCAAAAAAATAAGGGAAAAATATTAACCAGTGTTAAAAAAATTTACCCTTATAAGTAATATAAAAATGCAAATGGAAAGAAGATGACTTTTCACTTATGAACTTAGTGAAGATGTAAAATAATATTCAACGCTGTCAGGGATATAGCATGTTGAGTGTTATACTGATAACTGTGACTATTTGTACAATGTGGAAAGCACATATCAAAAATTTTAAATGTGTTCTTACTCTTGATCCAGTAATTAACTCCTATGAATTCATCCCATGGAAAGAATCAAAACAATTATTTATATCCAAAGATGTTCTTTGCAGCATTGTTTACATTATTGAAAATCTGGATAGTCCAACAAAAAGTTAAGTAAATTAGGTTGCACATGATGTTTGTAAAAAGTTTCCAATAATATGGGGAAATTCTTATAATACATAAAGCAAAATGAAAACATACACCTAAAAGACTAAATGGCAATGAAATAAAATATTAACAGTGATCCACTAGTCAGGGTCCTAGTAGGACACAGAAGGCACATCCAGTAGGGTTTAGCTGAACAAAGTCTAAAGAAGGGATGATTTATAGAGGTGTGGGCAGGATTAAGGAGCCATCCAGGGACTTAGCAACAGAGGGTAGTGTGGCCAGCCTTAGTCCCCAGGTGGGCAAAAGTGGGGAAGAGTACCAGAGCTGAAGGTGGGGAAGATACTAAACTAGCTCTATTCCTATCCTGTGATCTGATATCCCACTGTGCACAGCATATGTGGAACCTGGTAATGCTGTCCTTAGAGATCAGCCTTCTGGCCCATAGAGAAGGGCAGAAAACTATGGAGAGTGGATCTAGAGGTGCAAGCAGAAATTAACCAGCACAAGTATTGTCTCCGGTTGGAGGACTGTATGTGTTTATTATTTTCTTTTTATCTGTGAGTTTATAAAGCTCCTCACCCTGGTGTGAACACCCCCTGCCCACAGAAGGAGTTTGGAAACAAAAGGCATACAGTATACATATTATGTTTTCTCACTCAAGCTATCATAGTTAAAGCAATTTAAAATGTAAAATTTGTATTAAGAAGCATATGCTTATATTTTTCTAAGTTATTTGTTATAATGTTCTTCAGCCATTAATCGCTCCCTCCCCATTACTCCTCTTTTCTGATTTTCTGTATTGTTCTGCTTTTTCCTACATTAATTGTGTATTTATTAAGTAAACTTTCCACCAAAAACCCTTATCGGACTATCTGCTTTATGAATAGCTGTGACTACATAAAGTACTGTACTGTTACAGCAGCAACAGAACTAAAAGCTTTGATTTGGTCAAGGACAATCAAGGGAAAGGCAGGTCACTTCCTGTCACCCCCACACCTGGGGAAATACAGTTCTCAGAATGTCTGTGGCTACTGTAGAAGTAGAGAAAGATTCAATGTTGGTGGGAATACTGCTTTCCTATTTTTAGAACCACTATGACTATAATGATTGTTTTGTTTAGAACCGCCGTTCAAACTGGCCAAATGTTCATGCACCTATAATTTGGGAGCACAACTATAAGATAAAACATCCAAATTCATTTCAGTTGAGTTTAAGAACATAATACTTGAATACTTTTATTTGAAATGTGTTGATTTTATAGAAAGTAACTGGTGTGAAGCAGTGACTATATTTTAAAATATGTCTTTTATTGAAAAAAATTTTCTTCACAAGCCCTAGTATTAATTTAATCAGGTAAATCTGATTTTTATTGTAGACATTTTGTGTTTGAAAAGCAGTCATATTTGAGGTGTATAACGATATATCATTTTGGCCTTGACAAGCTAATATGAAAAAAAAAGATTTTAAAAGAAAAAAGGTATTTTACTCACTCAGAATTTTGAATAACTTTTTAAAGTATAATTTGAAATGATTAAAACAACTCATTACCTGCTAAAAGGCTTGGGTCATGTGTATTTTGACTTAAATTATTTTGCACATTGACGTTGATTTTGATCATCTGCTCACTATCAAGGCTTCTCTGTGGATATTATGCAGCAAAGCCATTAACAACCCAGATTTCAATTCAGAATGTTAAAATTCATTGAAACATTGTATGTGCATTTGGTGCATTGAGAAGTTCAGTCACGATCAACCTGTCACGGCTTGTCTCTGGAGAAGCACTAATTTTCTCAAATGCTTTGGCCTGTTTGAGTGTCAGGAACCTAGATTCCAAACTCCCTTTGAACTCCTCTTTCTAGGTTTTAGTTCTATGTAATCAGGTATGGTTTTGAAAATATTGTCTTGGAGTAAATTAGATAAAAGAGATGCTGATTTCCTCCCTTTTCATTTTTTCATGCATCACATGTATTAGTTCTGACTTTTTCATTCATTTAGCTAACTCTAATCAATAACTTCAGTAAATGTGCTGGCATAGTGTGTTTATCGATCAACTCAATCAATTGATAAAATGCAGCCATCAAAAAAAAAAAATGAAATCTTGCCATTTGCAACGACGTGGATGGAATTAGAGGGTATTATGCTAAGCGAAATAAGTCAATCAGAGAAAGACAAGTATCATATGATCTCATTGATATGAGGAATTTGAGAAACAAGTCAGAGGATCATAGGGGAAGGGAGGGAAAAATGAAACAAGATGAAACCAGAGAGGGAGACAAATCATAAGAGACCCTTAATCTCAGGAAACAAACTGAGGGTTGCTGGAGTGGAGGGAGGTGGGAGGGATGGGGTGGCTGGGTGATGGACGGTACTATCTGTCTGGGGGAGGATAAGTACTATGGTGAGCGCTGTGAATTGTGTAAGACTGATAAATCACACAGACGTGTACCCCTGAAACAAATAATATATTTTATGTTAGTAAAAAAATTTAAAAAATACTTTTTTTAGACAAAACATGTAATTAATAGCCATAACTTATGTGTTAACTGATAAACATGCAAACAAAATCAGAATAAATCAAAATGACTCATCTAGCTCCCACAAAAACCATGTGAAATTGCTCAGTTATCAACATATTTAAAAAGTAAAAATTTAGCATTGAATTTTTATAAATAAGTAAGAATAGAGACCATAACAAGAACAAAGCTGCTGATTTAGGACAATGGCTTGAGTTAAGGATAAACCAGATGAAGAATGAGCCCAGTTATATATATAATATAATATATTATGATATGATATAAATTACTGCCCTTTTCCCTTTACTAAATACTTGAGAACACCAGACTTTGACATTTGCAAAAGAGACCAATGCTGGAGCCAGTACCTGAGAATGCCCATATATCACAAACATGTACAAAATACATTTATTAAGGAACACATCATGGGAAACTCTGCCACTAGGGTCCAGTGCTTAACAATAGCATAGCAAATTACATTAGGTTTCAAGGCCTGAAAATAATAATCTGTGGCTTGATGCTCCACCTTGGGCTTAAGGATGCCCTCTGAATCCATGGCTTTACCCTTGGATTTATTCTTCCTTCATTTCCTTCTAGCTATGTATGTTTAATCCAGGTTGGCAGTGTTTCTGCTGGTATAACATTCTCAAAAACCTTGTTGGTCTTTTGTTCACTTCATGGGGATCCAAGACATCACACAAGAGGGTCTTCCAGAGATCTTTCCTGGATAATCCATCTTCATTGTGGACTTCTGCTGAGATGGTTGCCTGGATCCATGAGTTACATGTCTAATATCTTTAGCAAAAGTTTGTCTAGGTACACCATTGGTGTTCTCTCCAGGGGACCCTCTTCATCTTTTGCTCTCTGGATAGGTTGAGAATTTTCCAAATCATCAAGTGCTGGTACCTTTTGTTTAACAGTTCCTTTTTCAATATATCTTTTTCCTCTTGCATTTTACAATAAGCAGTAAGGAGAAACCAGGCTGCACGTTTCACACTTTCCTTGGAAACCTCCTTAGCTAAATATCCAAATTCATTGCTTACAAGTACTACTTTCCACCCAACACTAGAACAAAAATCAGCTAAGTTCTCTGCCACTTTATGTTAATAAAAATCATCTGCAACTATATGTTATATGGATCATCTTTCCTCCAGTATCCAACAACATGTCTTCATTTCCTTCTATGACTTAATCAAATCACCTTGAATGTCCATCTTTCTACTAACCATATCTTCATGACAATCTAAGCTTTTCTCTATTATGCATTTCAAAATTCTTCCAGTCTCTATCCATTACCCAATTCCAAAGCCACTTCCACATTTTTAGGTTTCTGTTACAGCAGTACCCACTTCTCAGTACCAAGTGTGTATTAGCTTCCTAGAGCTCTGTAACAAAGTACTATAAACCGGGTAGCTTCAAAAAAGAGAAATTTATTCTCTCACAGTAGTGGAGGCTAGAAAAGTCTAAAATCAAGGTATCAGCAGGGCTGTGCTCCCTCTGAAGGGAGCCCCTTCCTTGCCTTTTCCCTAGCTTTTGGTGTTTGCTGGCAACCTCTGGCATTCTTTGCTTACAGCTACATCACTCAATGTCTGCTTTTGGCATCATATGGTTTTCTTTCTTATGTCTCTTCAC
Source organism: Halichoerus grypus (assembly GCF_964656455.1). Taxonomy (NCBI): domain Eukaryota; kingdom Metazoa; phylum Chordata; class Mammalia; order Carnivora; family Phocidae; genus Halichoerus; species Halichoerus grypus. Next base: position 87,545,561 of record NC_135719.1, on the reverse strand, counting down.
ATGGCCTTCTTATAAGGACACCAGTCACTGGATTTAGGACCCCCCCAATCCAGCATGATTATTTTAACTAATTACATCTGTAAAGACTATTTCCAAATAAGATCATGTTCTGAGATTCTGAGTGGATATGAATTTTGATGGGGTGTTCTTCAACCCAGAGAACCTCAAACATGTTAAATTGCCCAACAATGCACAAAATCAAAACTGTTCATTGTAGTCTAATTAGCAATAAAGTAAATTAATAGTCATTGAGTGTCATAGATACTTATGAGGGAAATTAATTCAATGTTCCTAAGGAAAAGTAAATTTCACATGTGTTGTTCAGTTTATTTCATCTTTAAGATTATATTTTTAACCTCCTAGTTGGGCCCATTTTCTTAATCTACTGTAGGAAGACTCAATCTGGAAAAAAAGTTAGAAGGCAAAGGTATTTTTTATTTTTGGTTTTGTTTTATTTTGATTTGTTTATTTCTTTGACTCTCCTCTCACTGTTTCCTGCCCATCTTTCCTCTCTCCCAGTGGCTGTCATATTTATGATTCTCCAATCCCCTTTTAAGGAGTTTTTCCATATTTGGGAAAATTCTTAACCTGTAAATTCTGCCTACCTAAATTAGAATTCCTAGATCCCTTGCCAATTCTCTTCAACAGTGAACCAGATATTCTAACCAGACAAGGAAAAAATAGGTATGTAAGCTGGAAAGGGAAAAGTAAAGCTCTTTTTATTCACAGATGACATAATCATCTATATTGAAAATTCTATGGAATTGACTACAAAGCTACTAGAACTAACAAGGAAATTTAGAAACATTGCAGAATACAAGGCCAATATACAAAAGCCAATTGTATTTCTATATACTAGCAGTAAACAATCAGAAATTGAAATTAAAATAAAACAATACCATTTATCATAGCATCAAATATATGGAATGCTTAAGGATAAATTTGCCAAAATTTGTATAAGATACACACTGAAAACTACAAAACATTGTTGAGAGAAATTAAAGAAAGCCTAAATCAAAAGAGAGGTGTACTGCATTCATGACATCTTAAGATGTCGTTTGACATTTGACCCAAGTTGATCCATATATTCAATGGGATCAGAATTAAAATTCCAGCATACTTTCATATAAATTGACAAGCTGATTCTGAAATTTTATGGAAATGCAAAGAACCTAGAATAGCCACACACACACATACAAACACATGCATACACACCATGAAAAAGAAGAAAGTTGGAGTATAACACCGTCTGATTTCAGGAGTTATTATCATAAAGCTACAATAATCAAGACAGTGTGGGTACTGGTAGGAAGACAGACATATAATTCAATGGAATAGAATAGAGATTCTGCAGATAGACCTAAATTGGCTTGGTCAAATAATTTTTGACAAATATGCTAAGGAACTTCAATGGGGAAAGGATTCTTTTCTCAACAAACAGTGCTAGAATAATTGGATAGTCTATGTGAATGAATGAACCTCTACCCTGATCTCACACCATAAACAAAAATTAATTCAAAATGGATTGTAAATCTAAATATAAGAGGTAAAACTATAAAATTCCTAGATGAAAACAATGGAAAATATGTTAGTTTGGCAAAGATTTCATAAATACTACACAAAAAACACAAACTACAAACGAAAAACAGTTTTACTCTTTGAAAGACAATGCTAGGAAAATGAACACCCAAGCCACAGAATAGGAGAAAATATTTGCAAAACATTTATCTGACAAAGGACTTGTATTAAGAACATATAAAGAAAAGTTATAACTAAATTATATTAAGAGAAACAGCTCAATTAAAAATGGCAAAGGATCTGAACAGACACTTCATCAAAGAATATACAGGAATGGCAAATAACACACAAAAATCTTGTCAACATTACTAATCAATTTGGAAATGCAAATTAAAACTATAATAAGCACCCAGTAAAATGGTTAAAATTAATAAGACTGACCATGTCAGCTGTTAAGGAGAAGCTGGATTTACTGGAACTCTCATAGACTGCTTGTACTAATGTAAAATGATATAGCAATTATGGAAAACAATTAGGCAACTTATTAAAAAGTAGAATATACATCTACTATTTACCTAGCCATTCCACTTCTATGTATTTACTCACAAGAAATGAAAGCATACATCTGTACAATGACTTGCACATGAATATGCATAGGAGCTTTATTTGTAATAGCCCCAAACTGGAAACAAACCCAAATATCCTTCAATAATAAATGGATAAATGTAATATGCTATATCCATACAATGGAATACTACTATTGAAATTAAAAGGAATGAACTATTGATACTTAAAATCACATGGCTTAATCTCAAAATTATTATGTTGAGTGAAAGAATCCAGACAAAAAGAATACATATGATTCCATTTATATAAAATTATGGAAAATGAAAACTAAAGCAAGAGAAAACAGTTCCATAATTGCCTGGGACAGGGAAATATGAGGGAGGTGGAATGGCTTATATGTGGTATAGAGAAACTTTTAGGGGCTAGGGATAGATTCATGATGTTTTTATGGTAATTGTTTCATAGGTATATAAATATGTCAAAACATATCAAATTATACACCTCAACTATGTGCAGTTTACTGCATTATCAATTATAACTAAAGCTGAAAAAATTACAAAACCAAAGGAAAAAATAAAAAAAGAAATTTTAAAAGGGACAGGAAGAGTATTTCAACTCTTGTTAAAGATGAGAGCTGAGATGATGTTTGCATTCATGATTTCATACTTGTCAAAATTAGACATCTTTTTAGAAAAATTGGACTTTGTTTTTTTCTCTTTTGTTTTGGGGAGAGAGGAATTATTTTATTTTTAATATTTTATTTATTTATTTGACAGAGAGACATAGCGAGAGCAGGAACACAAGCAGGGGGAGTGGGAGAGGGAGAAGCAGGCTTCCTGCCAAGCAGGGAGCCCGATGCAGGGCTCGATTCCAGGACCCTGGGATCATGACCTGAGCCGAAGGCAGACACTTAACGACTGAGCCACCCAGGTGCCCCGGGAGAGAGGAATTCTTAACCTACTTAGCTAAACATTTAATCAACAGGCTAAAAGACATTTATATAGTCTGTACCTCCCCCCACTTAAATTTTTTTTTTTTCATTGCTTTACGTGGGGAATCTTTATTTGGACTAAAATAGAGGCATGAGGGTGGGGTACTCACTGGATTTTTCATGAAAAGATTTTGGGTTCTCAGAGTGTAGTGATTTGGGGAGCAGTGGAAAGGTGGTAGGGTTGGATGAACATAAGTATAAATGATATCAAGGAGAACATAAATAAAATAAATTATGAAAAATTTGTATTTTTTATTGCTTGTTTAAGATAATGTTGGATGTGATTGGTCTGTTGAATATCACACATCAATATTTAGGCAAATGAGTTTTACTTGATTGGGAATTTTTTCTTAAAGAGGTAACATGATTTTCAGATAAAATTTTCATTTTAAGGATGATGCCTTTGGGTAACAGGTAGAGTTACATGTGCTGACATAGAAAAGTATCTGTGACAAGTTTTTAAAGGAAAGGAGCAAGATAAAAAGTAATGTGGATAGTATAATACTACCTGTGTGTTATTTGTGTATATATAATGAGATATTATATTGTTACTTCATTAGAGAAATTGAACCAGATAAGGTTTGGACTTTGGCACACTAGGTACAGTGGAATGCTGGGGTGAGATACTCACTAAAAACAGAAAGACTGAATAAAAGTTTTTACAGTAGAAAGGGAGAAGACCTTCTGAGCCTCTTCTGCTATTAAGTTCCAGTAATGCTGGCTGCCAAGTGCATATATGCCAGGCAGAAGATTAGAGACCAGCTCCTGAGAAAAGATCTATGAATATTGATATTTGGGTGGTCTCCTAAAGAAAAGTCTGGATTTCTGATTAATTACTCTGGAGAGGGGTGCCTGAGTGGCTCAGTCATTAAGCATCTGCCTTCGGCTCAGGTCATGATCCCAGGGTCCTGGGATCGAGTCCCGCATCGGGCTCCCTGCTCTGCAGGAAGCCTGCTTCTCCCTCTCCCACTCTCCCTGCTTGTGTTCCCTCTCTCACTGTCTTTCTCTCTGTGTCGAATAAATAAATAAAATCTTTAAAAAAATAATTACTCTGGAGAAAAGCATATTGGTCAACAAAGACTTACAGTCAGCTTTATTATTATTTCACTCTAAAATATCTGTAGACATGTTGCTGTCCAGTTTTCCCAACACCATTTGTTGAAAAGACTGTCCTTTTCCCATTGGATAATCTTTCCTGCTTTGTTAAAGATTAATTGACCATATAGTTGTAGGTTTATTTCTGGCTTTTCTGTTCTATCGATCTAGGAGTCTATTTTTGCACCAGTACCATACTGTTTTGATCACTACACCTTTGTAATATAAGTTGAAGTCTGGAATTGTGATGTCTCCAGCTTTGTTTTTCTCTTTCAAGGCTGCTTTGTCTATTCAGGGGTCTTTTGTGGTTCCATACAAATTTTAGGATTGTTTGTTCTGGCTCTGTTAAAAATACTTTTGGTATTTTGATAGGGATTTCTTTAAATGTGTAGATTGCAGGGCACCTGGGTGGATCAGTTGGATAAGTGTCTGCCTTTGGCTCAGGTCATGATCCCAGGGTTCTGGGGTCGAGCCCTGCATCAGGCTCCCTGCTCAGTGGGGAGCCTGCTTCTTCCTCTCCCTCTGCCTGCTGCTTCCCTTGCTTGTGCTCTCTCTCTGTCAAATGAATAAATAAAATCTTAAAAAAAATAAATGTGTAGATTGCTTTGGGTAATACAGACTTTTTTCTTAAGAGAGGGAGAGGGAGAGAGAGAGAGAGAGAGGCAGAAGCAGAGGGAGAGGGAGAGAATCTTAAGCAGGCTCCATGCCCATGGAGCCTGATGTGGGGCTTAATCTCACAACATTGAGATCATGACCTGAGCTGAAACCACAAGTTGGATGCTCAACTGACTAAGCCACCCAGGTGCCCTGGGTAATATAGACATTTTAACAATATTTGTCCTTCTAATCCATGAGCATGGAATGTTTTTCCATTTCTTTGTGTCATCTTCAATTTCTTTCATCAGTGTTTTATAGTTTTCAAACATCTTTTACCTCTTTGGCCAGGTTTATTCCTAGGTATCTTATGGTTTTTGTTACAACTGTAAATGAGATTGATTCCTGATTTCTCTTTCTGCTGCTTCATTATTGGTGTATAGAAATGCAACAGATAACTGTACATGAAGACATTTCTCCAAAGAAGACATACAGATGGCCAATAGACACATGAAAAGATGTTCAGCATCACTTACCATCAAGGAAATGCAAATCCAAACTACAATGAGCTATCATATCACACCTGTCAGAATGGCTAAAATCAACAACACAAGAAACAACAGGTATTGGTGAGGATGTGGAGAAAAAGTAACACTCCTGCACTGTTGGTGGGAATGCAAATTTGGTGCAGCCACTCTGGAAACAGTTTGGAAGTTCCTCAAAAAGTTAAAAATAGAATTACCCAATGATCCAGTAATTGTAGTACTAGGTATTTATCTAAAGAACACAAAAACACTAATTTGAAGGGATACATGTACTCCTATGTTTATTATTACATTAATAATTATTTATTAAGTAGCATTATTTACAATAGCCAAGATATGGAAGCAGCCCAAGTGTCCGACTGATGAATGGATAAAAAAGATATAATACAAATATATACAATGGAATATTATTTGGCCATAGAAGAGAATGAAATCTTGCCATTTGCAATGACATGGATGGGTCTAGAGAGTGATATGTGAAATAAGCCAGTCAGGGAAAGACAAATTTCATATGATTCCACTCATATATGGAATTTAAGAAACAAAACAAATAAACGACAAAAAAAGAGAGAAACCAAAAAACAGACTCTTAACTATAGAGAACAAACTGATGGCAGCCAGAGGGGAGGTCGGGGGGGGAATGAATTGGATAGGTGATGGGGATCGAGGAGTACACTTGTGATGAACAGAGGAGAGGTGGGTGGGAGGGTGGATGAAATCAGTGGATGGGATTAAGAGTACACTTATCTTGATGAACTCTGAGTAATATATGGAACTACTGAATCACTATATTGTACACCCAAAACTAATATAACACTGTATATTAACTACACTGGAATTAAAATTAAAAAAATTTTTAATTTAAATAAATAAGTAAATAAAATAAAAATATATGATAAGTATTGCTCCCTAATAATAAGAGAGAAGGGTAACCATCTTGAGATCATGAGGAAGCAAGTTTGAGAAAAAGCCAATATACAGAGGATACAGTAACAGAGAGAAGGCAAGAACCTGAAAAATCATTGACACTGCTGCTCTGTGAACCAACCCAAGAACTGTCCCTTACTTCTGAATCTCCTCTTACATGAGATTATTAAAGCTTTTCATTATTGAGACTTCATTTCAGTTAGGTATTCTATTTTCTTTTTTCAGTAGAAAGGATCAGAACTGATACACTAGGATTTAGAATTTCAAAACCCTAATCCCTGAAATCCTCAGGGCAATGAGTTTATGCCAACAGATTTGGAAGCAAAGGTCAAAGCCAGTTTGATTTAAAAGCTGATTCTGGAGGGCAGAGAAAGAGAGAGAGAGACAGAAAGTAAGAAAGCTAAGACATTGCTATTTCCTGAGATGAGGTCCTACTCAGTGCTCAACCCCTGTCCTAATCTCAGGGTGGAAGAGGAATAAGAGAAATTCCAGTTGCGTATCTCCTGAGAGAAGATAAAATTGAAAGAAAGCCAGGTCAGCTTGTTGTCTGGATCAGGAGGGTGTAGCCATTTGAATGTACATTAAATGAAGACCAGGCAGGAATGGGGAGTCTTGGGGATGCAGCCTGGCCATCTTGGGCCCAGACATATCCCATGCCCCACTTCCACCAGCACCAGTACTTCATAACCTGCCTAGAATCTACACAGAGTCCTCTATGGAGTGGGGGAGTGGGTAAAAATCCTGACTGATTAAATTTAGTTTCTGACAAAATGAGAGCTAAAAATAGAAATTTTAGAAAAATAACAGTGTTCAGACCTGAGACTATGTTTTGACATATACACTCAGTACTACTTAATTAATTAATTGCTGGTAATAATTACAAAATATCAGTTTCCACACTCAAGAAGATCACAGTCTAATAAAGAAGACAAGCAAACAAATAGTTAACTATAATATGTGAAGTGTTTTATAAGTAAATATTAAAGATATTATAATAATATAGAGTGGGAGTGGGGAGTACAACTTGAGCTCTGTTTTGAAGGACAAAAACCAGTTAACCACAGATGGTATGGGGAAATAGTGAGTTCTATTTTGGCCTTGTTGCATCTGAGGAATGATTTTGTTTGTTTAAGATCAAAGGGAACTTGGACATGTCTGTATGTTAAGAGGAATGAGGTGACAAAGAAGTAGAGGATGAGGAGAATGGCTACAAATGATGGTCTGAAAGCCCTGAGGAAGCAGAGAGCAAAGGGACACAGATCAAGGGCCCAGAACTTTGCCTTGGCCAGAAATAATGAAAGTGAGAAGGAGGCAAAGATAGGAATAGTGAAAATGCATATGCACATGAGAAGAGTTGAGTAAAGTTATGAGCACTCATGCCTGATGCCTTCTATTTTATGTGAGAAGTAGAAGTTCAGGGTCATTTTTTTTTTTTTTTTTGAAGATTTCATTTATTTATTTGACAGAGAGAGAGAGCAGGAACACAAGCAGGAGGAGTGGGAAAGGGAGAAGCACGCTTCCTGAGGAGCAGGGAGCCCGATGCGGGGCCTGATCCCAGGACGCTGGGATCATGACCTGAGCCGAAGGCAGGCGCTTAATGACTGAGCCACCCAGGCGCCCCTCAGGGTCATTTTTTGAGGGCAAGAGAGACAGACCATGATTTTAAGGAGGGGAGTCACATGGCCAGACTTGTATTTTAAAACACTCTCTCTAATAGAAATTCAAAGAATGAATTAAAGAGAGATCAGAAAAGACTGAAGCTGAGAGACCCATTAAGAGATAATTGGAGTCATTCAGGGGAAAAAATCATGAAGACCTGAATTAAGACAGTGACAGAAGGGAATAAAAGGAGTGGTTTCCATAGATATTTATAAGCTAAATTATTCTAAGAAGTGACTGTTTATACACCAGTAGTGAAAGAGAAAGAGGAAAGGAGGATGATACCCAGGTCTGAACATATGGCTTATTTGAAACTTCAGCAAGGAGGGGTTTATGGGAGAAGATAATGAGGTTAACTTTGAATATACTGAAATATAAAGACACGGATAAGGTTGTGGATTTGGACAGAAATTGATGTAGATATAGAAGGCAGCTGGATCTGTGGATCTAGAGTTTAAGAGAGATGGTCTGACCTAGACAGAGAAAGTAAGGAGAAATGTGTTCCAGGAGAGTGGTGGCTGAAACAGTGGGTATAGATGAGATCAACTTATATGAGTATGTGAAGAAGAGATTTTATGGCTTTCGTTTTTAATCTATTCCTGTAATTCACCAATTTGATAAACCTACACTGTCTTTCCTAAATATGTATTCTACATTCACACTTTGAGTTAACACTATTTTCTCTCATTTAGTGTTCATAGAAGTCAGGGAAGCCCTGAAAAGCCCACATAGGCCATGGAACTAAGATCTACTGTAAACATGGCATGTTCTATTATTATGAATTCATTAGGGATAGTTGTATAGTGAAGGCTTTAAGACTACCAAATGAATATCTCTTTAGTAGCAGAAAACCTACTAAGTTAAGAGTGAGCATCCCCCTTTGTCAGTTCTGATTCTAGTTATAGCATAGTGGACAAAGTTACACAATTTCTTGTTACCAATTTTAATGCTCTCATTATGAATATGGTACAACGTTTCAGTTTGCACTTTAAAACCATCTTACATACGGAGATACATATACATGTGAAATTACCAAAAATGCCTTTAGCCCATTTTAATGCATCTATTACAATGCATAAAATGAATATATTTCCATTTTTCCCTACAGAAAGGCAAAGTCTTTTTCTTGTAGTATCTCATAAATGACCTTAGTACTGACCCAAATATAACCTACTAATTACCCTCTGTGTACCTTCCAGGCCCTGATTAGTTGTATTTAGCATTTGTGTGAGACTGTGATTCTACTCTGGAAATCTTCCGTATAGCTTGTAATTCCCGGTGGAAAAAAAAATTGCTGTGACCTATACAGTTGGAGAAAAGAAAACACAGCTACACTCTTCCAAAAGCAGAACAAAGCAATGAAATAACATACCTTTCACAAGGGACTTGGTGTTATCTGAAACCCTATAATCCACATCCCATTCTGCTTCTTCAATAGGTTGGATGATTTCAGTGGGCGAGTCAGAGAACTAATCAATTTTGAAACAGCATCTGCAAAAATAGATAATGTTCATCTAAAGGGCAACCTAGTCATAAGGCCCCACAGGGATGAGTAAATAAACACACGTCTTTGTATAAAGGGGATCCCCTAGATGGAACTGCAATGCAGTATTGGCAATGTGGTATTCCATCAATACCATCAAAGGAATTTATCAAGCACCAACATTAGGATGAACTATGTGATTAAACTGACATGGTTCCTGAACTCCTAGAATTTATAATGTATTCTAACTCCTGCACCCATAATGGAACACTTAAAAACCTAAGGCTCATTTGGTCCTAATCTTTTCTCCCAAATTTCTTTTTCTCTTGTGCTTCCTATGCTAGTGAAGGAATCCAAGGCATCCAAAATTCCTCTCTGTCACTCCCTGTAGCCAATCCATTTTTAAGGCTTATTGGTTCAACCTCCTAATTATGCCTTGAACCATTCATTACCTTTTCCTTTATCTATAGCCATGGGCCTTTTTGCAAAAAGTTATTGCAATATTAGTTGCCCTGAATCCCCTTCTCGTGTCTATCCCCCACACTGCCACTGGAATGATCAAACTTTCAAATTTTGGTATATCACTCATCTGCTCAAAATCCACAAATGCCTCCAATCATCTATCATCTATTTCCTTCATCTTGATACTCCTACTCTTCTTTTAAACCTCACCTCAAGTACAACTTTATTGTAAAGGATTCTTAGACTCAGTCAACTATTCATTTACTCAATATTTATTTATTTTTTAAGATTTATTTTTTTATTTTTGAGAGAGAGAGAGAGAGAGTGAGGGGGGAGGGGCAGAGGGACAGAATCTCAAGCAGACTCTGTCCTGAGCACAGAGCCTGACGTGGGGTTTGATCCCACAACCCTGAGATCATGACCTAGCCGAAATCAAGAGTCAGATGTTTAACTGACTGAGCCACCCAGGAGCCCCACTCAATTAATATTTATTAAGCACAAACTTCATGTCATGTGTGGGGCTAGCACTGGAAATAGAGCAGTGATATAATCCTGGACTTGCAAATTTACAGTGAGTGGTAGGAAAGACAATGAAATAACAATGAAGTATGATAAATATGGTGAAGAACTAATTTGCATACACATAATAAGAAGAGAGAGCTCCAGGGATCCCCAATATTTATGGTGTGGGTAGAGGAAGAAAGGTCTTCAAAGAACTGGTCAATAAAGTGTCTCTTGGAAAGCAAAGGAAGAAAGTATTTTGAAAAGAAAGAATGATTAAAGGTATCAAATCCTGCCAAGAGGTCAAGCATATAAGGACGAAGATTATCTTGGAATTTAGCAGAGAAACTTGAGAGCAACTTTGGTGGAGTGGTGGCTGCATAAAGTTACCATAGAGTGAGTTGAGGAGTAAGAGGTAAAGAAATGGAAACAACAAATGTCAAAATTTGGCTGGAGAGAGAGAGGGGATTTGGTTAATTGGGAGGGAATTGAGGGTTGAAGGAGACTCCCCCAAAAAGTCCCATGCAATTTCTCCATGAGTATCTCCATAATAAAAGCAATTATGATCATATATAATATTGTTTGGTTTTCTATCCCAGCCCTAAAGGTAAGACACACATCCTTCCACCTTTATATCTCCAGCTCCTGACACAGGTTCAGGTAAAAATAAGCTCTCTAAATATTGGTTTAATGGCTGAATGACTAAATGAGTGATCTGCTCTAATCCAAATATGAGATTCATTCTTCAATTCTCATCTTCTTTGACTTGTCTCCACATTTCTGTCAACTTCCCTTCCTGACTTACAGCCACAAGAATCCCACTAGTTTCAGGTCATTTGACCCTTGCTCTGTCCTGTGTATGCTCCTTCCCTAAGAGCTCAACTCACACAGTTTCAGCAGCTGAATCCCAAATCTACCCCTCAACCCTGTAATTTTACCTTTCTAGCTGACTTCAGGGTCTTTGATGCTTGACTGCTTCACCAACACCTGGAACTTAACACACGTGCAATTGCACTCATTACTATTCTCCCCTTTAAGTCAGCCAATATATTTTTACAACTTTACTAAGACTTTTTACCTATTTGCAGGTTGTTCTGAATTTTGTGCTCTATCCTTGCTTGTTAAGATGGGTTTTACATGGCTAGATCCAAGCCCAGACATTCCATCCTCAAAAAGGGCATCCATCTACTATCCCAAAATAATAGGCTAATACTTTATTATATGTTCCATCAACACCATATACTACATGTTTGCTTGACAAATCACAACTCTGAATTCCTGGCCCAGGGTTTCACCTATGGAGCAGAAAAGCTGTTGACACGGTTATTTACCATAAAATAACCCACCAAGAGCAACATTAAATTATTTGTAGTTTTTTTGTTTGTTTTTTATTTTTTTATTTTTTATTTTTTTTTTTTACTTTTCCTAGTCTTCAAACTGGACTGGTTAAGGTCTTAGAGTCATGGGCTAAAACTAAACAGTCTTAACATATATATAATCATAATATTGTAGCACAGGTCAGTAATTCATTTAAAACCATACTTTTTCATCATAATATTTTTGCAAAAATTTAGATAGTGGAAAATTTCTCTGGACAAAGTAGTTAAAAATATTCAGCAGGAATATTTGTTTCTTATTCATGTGACACCACTTCTTAATGAGCAAGGCATATTCCCTCCATATTAGATAACATAAAGGCAGGCAATATTTCACATACAGATAATATGATTTTTATCAGGATAATCTAAGATGATCTAGAATCCATCATTTTATTTTATTTTAGCCAAATGTTACCCGAAAGAAGAATTTTAACTATAATAATATAATTATCCTAAAACTCAAGATATTCTTTTAAAAGTTTCCTCATTTAGTTACTGTGGTATATGTTTATTTTGCAGAAAATTCATATTTAGAAGATAGTATAGAAAATAATCATTGTTCAATGGGGTCTTTGTTGATACTTAGTTTAAGTTTACATGTATTTACATTTTTCAGCCTACTCTGACCAACTCCATTTAGAAATAAACTCTTCTTGGGGCACCTGGGTGGCTCAGGTGATTAAGTGTCTGCCTTCACCTCAGGTCATGATCACAGGGTCTTGGGATTGATACCTGCATTGGGCCCCCTGCTCAGTGGGGAGTCTGCTTCTCTCTTTCCCGCAGCCCCTCCCCCTGCTTGTGCTCTCTCTCTCTCTCTCTCAAATAAATAAGTAAAAATCTTTAAAAAAAGAAAGAAAGAAAGAAACTCTTCTGGGCTGGTTGTCTTCTGGGACCAAGATAGAGTTTGAAATGCAAAAGATACGCCTGTGAAAGATAAAAGGGACCTGGGTATAGGCCAAGTTTGAATGTACTATATAAAAGAAAGAGGACATGCCAGTTATTCAGATCAAAGAATTTGGAGAGAAGGAGCCAGTAAAGATTATGCAGGGGCTAAAGCTACCCCTTGGCAGCCATTGACTTAGGCACAGAGTGGTTGTTCAATTAATACTAGCTCATTTGAAACTTAGTTGACCAACAGCAGAGTTAAACATATGCAAGGTTATATGCAGTCTCTGCTGTATCATAAAGCACTTTTGAACACTCTCAATTTAAAGAAGGCAATCTGAGGCACAGTTCTTGGATAGAGCCAGGAACAGAGCCCGGAGCTCTCGCCCTCCAATTGGTGATCCTAACCCAGTGCATTCATTCTCCTCCCCTTCCCCCTGCTCCAAGCTTGATATGTGTTGAATACACTCAGTAGTTCTCAACATGTTTTTTCCTTACAGTTCTTTATTAGCAACATTCATTTAGGTTTTGGACTCCTGTCAAATGTAATGTGAATGGAGTCCAGATGCCTTTTCTGAACTCAACAGAACAAGAGGAGAGTCACAGAGCCCATCTTGCCACAATCAAAACTAGTGCTTACAACAACACCCACTGTTGGTGACAGGCTGTGTGGAGCAGGGCCAGTGCTGATCTAGCAGTATATGCCAGCTCAATGAGTCAGAAAAATGTTTCAGATGTGCCAGGTTGTTCAGAAATTCCCATCAGTTCCTGGGCAGAATAATTGCTGTGTTCCCCAAGAGCAAGGAATCAAGATGAGAAGAAGCAACATCCCTAGGATGGCGTATGTCATTTACATCCCTTGCTGGCAGTAGAGGACCACTGCTTTTAAAATGGTACCACAGACTTGCATGAAGGGCTGTAAAGGCTGGGGTTGCTAGCAGCAATTCAAAAACACAACGATAGAAGAAGAAGCAATTGTGGGAAAGATTTCAACATGGACAAAAGGATTAACAGCAAAAAGATGCAGGGTGTAGGGGGACAGATGATTATCATTTGCTGTGGGTTTAGCAACACTGACATGTTTTTATGAATATTTACAGGAACATTTGGAAGCTGTATCTTTTGCCCACACAGCCTCCACCCCCAGCCCTCTTGGTAGGAACTGCACCATATTTAATGAGGCCGGGGTGGGAGGGAGAACCAGGTCCTCTTTGCCTTCAGGTTGCTGTCACTGTGCCTAGTTGCCAAGACTCCTGGGGGCAAATATAAGTGAAGGAAAGTTAAAACAGAAGAAGCCAGGCCTGGGTTTCTCTGCTTGTAATGTGAAGCCTGGTGATTAAAGGGAATGAGAAGTCAAAGAAATGGTAGTAAAAAGACATGAAAGGGACAGAGGGAGAGTCTCAGAAGAAAGATCCATTTTGATACCAATGTTCTTGCCCTCTTCAGTAAAGGAGCTTATCAGCATATCTCCATAAGTTAAATGAATCATTAACAAAATCACATCAGTTCTCAATTCTTATGAGTCCTCGATTCTGACACATCTGACTCCTGCTGTCTGGCATTAGTCCATTTCATTCTACCACAACCTCCACCAGAGGAGACTTTTTCCTCCTTGATTTCCCCTATTTCTATCCCCTCAGCATTTCTCTAAGTATGTATTAAGGCAGAAGAGATCAGTGGTCAAGAGCACAGGCTCTAAAACTACACTGCCTGCATTCTAATCTGAGCCCTAGCACTCTGGGAAAGTTGCCTGGCCTCTTTAAAGCTCAATTTCTTCATCTGTACATTGGAGCTGATGATAGATAAGGTTCATCTTCGGGGATAAATCAAGGAAAGCACTTGAAATGCAGTAAGAATTCAGTAACTGTTAGTGTTATTATTATAGAACATCCTCAACTTCATACAATAATCATCTCGAATATGACCCATGCTTTCACACATCATACATTGATACTTCTAAAATGCTGAATTTCAAATGTCAGCTGACTCACAATGTTGTCCAGTTAATCAGGACACTTGGCTACCAGCTAGTAAGAGAGGACAGGAGGTTGCTTAATTCCTTTAATACATTCCTTAAATGTATGGGGACGTGCGGCAGTATTAACCCTTGAGCTGATGCAAAGCAAACTTTCTGGCAGATTTGTGTGTCTCTTCCAGTCAGATGCCGTAATTATTCACCTAGAAAATCATTATTATATTTTTTTTCAAGATTTTATTTGAAAGAGAGAGAGGGCACGAGCAGGGAGTTGGGGCAAAGGGAGAGGGAGAAGCAGACTTCCCACTGAGCAGGGAGCCTGACACGGGCTCGATCCCGGGACCCTGAAATCATGACCTGAGCCAAAGGCAGATGCTTAACCGACTAAGCCACCCAGGTACTCCTACATTTATTTTCTAATAAAGTTTTTTGTTTTCATAGTGTTAATATTCACATTATTCTGAAATTTCAGGATGATGTGCTTTCATGTGAGTCTTTTTGTTGTTATTCATTTTGCTGGACACTCAGAGGCAATTTCCCATCTTTAGACTTACTTCAGTTTGGAAAAACTTTTTTTGTTTTTCTGCAATTTCTATCCCATCATTTTCTCTGTTCTTTTTTTTTTGAATTTAGATACAGACTTCTTGGATCGAGCCTTTTATTTTCTTTCATTTATTTCCTACTATATATTTCTTTGTCATTTTATTTTCTGGGAGATTTATTTTCTGGGGTAATTTATTATTTTTGGTGCAGTTGTAAATGGGATTGTTTTGTTTCTCTTTCTGCTGCTTCATTATTAATGCATAGAAATTCAATGGATTTCTGTACATTGATTTTGTATCCTGTGACTACTGAATTCATTTATCAGTTCTAGCAGTTTTTTGGGGGAGTCTTCTGTATTTTCTGTATAGAGTATCATGCCATCTGAAATAGTGAAGGTTTTACTTCTTCCTTACCAATATGGATGACTTTTAATTCTTTTTGTTGTCTGATTATTGTAGCTAGGACTTCCAGTACTATGTTGAATGAAAGTGGTGAGAGTATTCCTGACCTTCAGGGAAAAGCTCTCAGTTTTTCCCCATTGAGTATGATGTTAGCTGTGGCTTTTTCATATAAGGCTTTATTATGTTGAGGTATATTCCTTCTAAACCTACTTTGTTAAGGTTTTTTTTTTTTTTTATCATGAATGGATGTTGTGCTTTGTCAAATGCTTTTTCTGTGTTTATTGAAATGATCATATGGTTTTTATCCTTTCTCTTATTGATGTGATGTATCATGTTGATTGATTTGCAAATACAGAACCACCCTTGCAATCCAGGAATAAATCTGATGTGATAGTTCTGAATGAATTTTTAAAAAAGATTTTATTTATTTATTTGACAGAGAGAGAGAGAGAGAGCACGAGTGCACAAGCAGGGGGAGCAGGAAAGGGAGAAGCAGGCTTTCTGCTGAGCAGGGAGCTGGACTCAGGGCTCAATCCCAGGACCCTGGGATCATGACCTGAGCTGAAGGTGGATGCTTAACCGACTGAGCCACCCAGGCGCCCCAATAGTGAATGATTTTTTAAATGCATTGTTGGATTTGTTTTGCCAATATTCTGTTGAGGATTTTTGCATCTACGTTCATCAGATATTGACCTGCAGTTCTTTTTGTGTGTGTGTGTGTCTTCAACTGGTTTTGGTTATCAAGGTAATGCTGGCTTCATAGAATGAATTTGGAAGCTTTCCTTCCTCTTCTATTTTTTGGAAAAGTTTGAGAAGAATAGGTATTAACTCTTCCTTAAATGTTTGGTAGAATTCCCCTGTGAAGCTGTCTGGTCTGGACCTTTGTTTATTGGGAGTTTTTTGATTACTGATTCAATTTCATTGCTGGTAATTGGTCTGTTCAAATTTTCTATTTCTCCTGCTTCAGTGTTTGTGTATGTTTCTAGGAATTTATCCATTTCTTCTAGGTTGTCCAATTTATTGGCATATAATTTTTCATAATATTCTCTTATAATCATTGTATTTCTGTGGTGTCATTTGTTATTTATCCACTTTCATTTATGATTTTGAGTCCTCTCTCTCTCTTTTGGATGAGTCTAGTTAAAGGTTTATCAATTTTGTTGATCTTTTCAAAGAACCGGCTCCTGGTTTCATTGATCTGTTCTATTGTTTTTTTAGTTTCTATATTCTATATTATTTATTATTGCTCTAATATTTATTATTATTTCCTTCCTTCTGCGGGATATAGGTTTTGTTCATTCTTCTTTTTCTAGCCTTTTTAGGTGTAAGGTTAGGTTTTTTATTTGGGATTTTTCTTGCTTCTTCAGGTAGGCCTGTATTGCTATAAACTTCCCTCTTAGAACCACTTTTCCTGCATCCCAAAGATTTTGGACCATTATGTTTTCCTTTATTTCCATGTAATTTTTAATTTCTTCTTTCATTTCTTGTTGACCCATCCATTGTTTAGTGGCATATTGTTTAACCTTCATGTATTTGTGCTCTTTCCAGATTTTTTCTTGTGGTTGATTTCTAGGTTCATAGCAGTGTGGTCAGAAAAGATGCATGGTATAATTTTGATCTTTTTGCATTTGTTGAGCCTTCTTTTGTGGCCTAAATGTGACCTATTCTGGAAAATATTCCATGTGTACTTGAAAAAAATATGATTTCTACTGTTTTAGGATGGAATGTTCTGAATATATATGCTAAATCCATCTGGTCCAGTGTGTCGTTCAAAGCCATTATTTTCTTATTTTCTGTTTGGATGATCTGTCCATTGATGTAACTGGGGTATTAAAGTCCTCTATTATATTACTACCAATTGGTTTCTTTATGTTTATTAACTGTTTTATGTATTTGAGTGCTCCCATGTTTGGTGCATAAATATTTACAATTGTTATATCTTTTTGTTGGATTGTCCCTTTATTATTATATAGTGTCCTTCTTTGTTTCTTGTTACAGTTTTGTTTTTAAGTCTATTTTGTCCAATATAAGTATTGCTACCCAGCTTTCTTTTGATATCCATTTGCATGATAAATGTTTCTCTATCCCCTTACTTTCAATCTACATGTGTCTCTAGGTCTGAAATGAGTCTCTTGTAGGCAGTATATAGATGGGTCTTGTTTTTAATCCATTCTGTCACCCTATGTTTTTTGATTGGAGTGTTTAATCCATTTAAATTCAAAGTAATTATTGATAGATATGTATTTATTGATATTTTGTTGCTTGTTTTGTGGTTGTTTTTGTAGTTCTCTGCTCCTTTATTCTTTTATGCTCTTTTGTGGTTTGCTGATTTTCTTTAGCGATATATTTTGATTCCTTTTTATTTTTTGCATATCTATTACTGGTTTTTGATTTGTGGTTACCATTAGGTTTGTATATAATATCTTCTGCATATAGCAGTCTATGTTAAGTTGATGGTCACTTAAATTTGAACCTGTTCTTTACTCCTCTCCCCACTCCACCCCACATTTTAGATACATGGTGTCATATTTTACATCCTTTTATTTTGTGAATTCCTTAACTGATTTTTACAGATATGCTTATTTTTACTGCTTTTATATTTCCTACTTTTCTTACTCTTACTTATGGTCTTTTCTTCTACTCAAAGAGTCCCCTTTGACATTTCTTGTAGGGCTGGTTTAGTGGTCATGAATTCCTTTAGCTTTTATTTGTCTGAGAAACTCTTTATGTCTCCTTCTATTCTGGATAGAGTATTCTTGCTGAATAGAGTATTCTTGGCTGCAGATTTTTTCCTTTCAGCACTTTGAATATAACACTCCAGTCCCTCTGGACCGTAAAATTTCTGCTGAAAAATCCACAGATAGAATTATGGGGTTTCCCTTCTATGTAACTGTCTTATTTTCTATGCTGCTTCTAAAGTTCTTTTTTTTTTTACCACTACTTTTTGCCATTTTAATTACTATATGTATTGGTGTGGGTCTCATTGGGTTGATTTTGTTGGAGGATCTCTGTGCCTCCTGGATCTGGATATCTGTTTCCTTTCCCAGATTAGGGAAGTTTTCAGCTATTATTTCTTCAAATAAAATTTCTGCCTCCTTTTCTCCCTCTTCTTCTTCTGGGATCCCTATAAAGCAAATAATATGCTTGATGGAGTCACTGAGTTCCCTAAGTCTATTCTCATTTTGCATAATTTTTTTTTTTTCTCACCAGCTTAGCTTGATTACTTTCCATTACCCTGTCTTTCAGGTCACTCATTTGCTCCTCTGCTTCTTCTAGCCTGCTATTTATTCCATCTAGTGTATTTTTAATTTCATTTATTGTGTTCTTCATCTCTGATTGGTTCTTTTTTATTTCTTTGTTAAGAGTCTCTCTGATATCCTCCACTCTTTTCTCAAGTCCAATGGGTATCTTTATGATCATTACTTTAAATTCTCTATCAGGTATATTACTTATACTCTTTTTGCTTAGGTATCTTGCTGTAGTTTTGTCCTGTTCTTTCATTTGGGACATATTCCTCTGTCTCTTAATTTTTTCTAACTCTCTGTGTCTGCTGCTGTGTGTTAAGAAAGTCAGCTCTGTCTCCTGCTCTTGAAAGTAATGGCCTTATGAAGGTGAGGTCCTGTAGTGCCCTGTAGTTGGTGTCCTCTGTTCACCAGAACCTGGCACTTCAGGGGGTGTCTCCTGTGTGTGTTGTGTGCACCCTGCTGTTGTGCCCTGGCCACATTTTCTCTCAGTCCAGTTGTTTGCAGAGGCTCCCTTTGCCTCTTGTGGGCAGTGTTTGGTCCCTGGATGGGGTGGGGCATGCAATTTTAACAAGGTGTGCCTCAAGCTTCTATAGGGCCAGCTGCCCCCACCTCCACTGGGACTGAGGCTGCACAAAGCATTCAGGTCAGGAGCTAAGGGTTGGCAAGGTTTGCACAGGTCTTCTGGAGGAGGGGACCTGCAGCACTGGGATTTGGCAAAAGTGACCAGGAAGGGTGGATCTACCAAAGTGTGAGGGGGTAGGGCTTGGTGTAAGAAAGTTAGTGAATGCCGGCTCAGTGCTGGTTCCTGCAGGTGGCCATATGTTTATCCTGGGCGGTAGAGAAGGGAGATTGTGCCTTCCAGCTCCTTTGTTCCTGGAGAAGTCCCTTAGCAATCTCTGCCCCTCTATGATGTACTCTGAAATGAGTAAACTATTCTCCCTCCTATATGTACCAGGTGTTTTTCAAACTGCTGCTTCTAGGCTATATCTCCTTGGACTGTTTGTTGTGTTATCTCTCTAAGAGTGGGGACTTGGCTTCCTATCACCCTCTGGGCTCTTCCAGATCTGAGCTGCTGATTTTTAAAATTCCAGGCTTTAAGTCCTGCTGGTTGTAAGAACTCACAAAGTTCAGTCCCTCTCATTTTCAAAGCCAAATGTTATGGGGACTCACCTTCCCCATGTGGACCCCCTGGTGTGATAATCTGTTTCTCTCCCCTCTCCATGCCCCTTGCTCCCCACAACCCCTCACATCTCTGCCCTTCCTACCTTCTTCAATGTGACCTCTTCTCTATCTTTAGTTGTGGAGTTTGTTCTGCCAGTCTTCAGGTCATTTTCTGGGTTATTTACACTGATGTGTTATCTAGTTGTATCCATGGGACAAGGTGAGTTAGGGTCTGCTTACTCGGCCATCTTCCCAGTCTTGCCCTCAATCCCTTATTATACTTTTGGAATAAGAAAATAAGATATTGGAAGATCAAGGCATTTATGATGTGGTATGTATAATGTTTCTAACTCTAGCAAACAGGGAAATTAAATGATCAGGGCAACTTCAATATAATAAATGACATTAACATAAACAGCATTTCTATATTTGTCCGAAATTTGGAAGTTATGTATGAAGGACTTTATTTAGTTGGCTTAAATAAAACATCTCTACAAAATACACATATCAAATGCTATATATGCTGTGTATATGTTGGTAATACATAATAGTCAACAAAATCATTGAAGAAAAAATAAAAACAATGGCCAGAACTTGTCCAATATATAATCCCAAAGATTATTTATTTTTTTTAAGATTTTATTTATTTGACAGAGAGAGAGAGATAGCAAGAGCAGGAACACAAGCAGGGGGTGTGGGAGAGGGAGAAGCAGGCTTCCCGCTGAGCAGGGAGCCCGACATGGGGCTCGATCTCAGGACCCTGGGATCATGACCTGAGCCGAAGGCAGACGCCCAATGACTGAGCCACCCAGGCGCCCCTAAACCCAAAGTTTAATGCAGTAGAAACTCATGCTTCCATGTGAAGGTTCAAATGTCATGCTTTAAGCAAGATGATAACACATTGGTTTTCTGGTGAAATCTTTTTCTGCACCTTCATCAGCTTACTTTGCTTATGAAATGCTTGTCCCCAATTTTGCTTACTTACAAAGCATTTTATTCCCATCTTTTTATCTCTTAGACTCATCTTTACCTCTCTAATGATAAAGCTATAGGTTGCCAGGCCAGGTCCTACAGCAGCCAAGAATCAAAGCATCTAGTCTCTTCATAATCACATTGATTCCCTAGATAGCTATATATTTTACTCCAGAAGGAGGAGATTGTTTATATCTGGCTCTCATCCTTCCTTAGTTTGCATTATAACCAGAAAATTATGTATTCTTGAGTTGAACCAGCTCACAAAATAACAAATGAGTAATGATACTTGGCTCTTGTTTTCCTTTTTTAATTTTAAAGGACATAATGTGTGTTATCTCAGAGAATGTCAGTTTGCTGATTCAAATTTGGCCATGTGGTTGAATCCAGCTGCCCTTTATAACTCTACTTTTTATATATTTCAAATTTCTTTCACATTCCAAATAGCATAAGTGAATGCATTTTAAAGGCCAAAATTGGCATTCCTGCTCGGATTTTTGTCGAGAACTGTTCCACTCTCAGAATGAGCTTCTTTAGGCCATAACCTTTTCCTTCCCCTACTCCAGAACCTTAAAATCTGGGGCATATTGGATCGCTACATATTATCTGCCAAGAAGATTATCTAGCTAGAAGTTAATTCAAATGCATGTATTTTTATAAAGTTTCAAAAATGAGCTTTCATTTATTAGATTTCTATAGCACCTTTTCTCCAAAGACTCAATGTATCTTAAACACATGTTACAATATACTTTAAATAGGTGTTTTCAAATTTGGCATTGTATGTGAGAAATCCTGCTAAAATTATGAATTCCAACTGCAAATTATTGAAAGAATGAAAGGAAATTTCTGTAGCACTTAAAAATTTTATATATATATGTGTGTATATATATATATATATATATATATATATATATATATATTTAAATTTTATTTTTTTTTTCCTTACAGGCTTGTTAGCTCTATCAGAACCTCTTTCCACAAGAATTGCAGGGTTAGGTTTGAAACAGTGAATGTTACCTATAAATACAGGCATTTAACCGTTAGGCAGTTTTCTTGTTTGTGAAGGATCTGATGTTTCCATTGATTTCTAGAAAAACAACAACAGCCATTTTTGTCTAAATGTCAAGTGACAGGCCCAACAGGCCTTGGATGTTTGTAAGGTTGGACTTAGAGGGGTTCCCAACTCTTTTGCAGTTAATATGCTATTTCTTTTCTTTTTGCTGTCAGTATTGAAGCAAGATTGAGCACAAGGGAGTTGTCATCAATGAACTCTTGTTCCCTTGATAGCAGAAGGAAGAGTGAGGGTGATGGAGGCAATTACTATCCCTCTCTTCTTGGAAGAGGAAAATTAACACATTATAATCTTTAAGTTAGAGGTAATTCAAAAAGTCAGTCAGGCAATGCCTTTCAATTTAGAGACACTTTCTTTTTCTTTGCCACTCCTTCAAACTACAACAATAAGAAAAGAAACCCCATAATCAAAGAACCAACTCCGACCTCCCTATCCTAGAAATCCCAAATTGTGGGCTTCGATTGCATTCTGCCCTGTTCTTTTCTTTCCTCTCTTTTTTACTCAGGTGGATTGCTTTCAGTTGGGGCAGTCTTCATTCCACATGAGCTTTGAAATCATATCCCTGGATCTGTATAGAACGGCAGTAGTTCAAAGTATTAGTAGCAGCCTTCCATAGTAATGCTGCCATTAGATCATTATGACTATTCTAAGGTTCTGCCTGTGAGCATGGCACGAATTTTATATTTGGAAATAAAATCCTCCCGGGATACCACAAAGCTGCACGCCAGTCTTGCCCCTTCTTGAAGGCCATTAGGATTGGCTGCCCTGCCTCGGTCTTATGTTACGCAGGAATAAGTCCTGCCGTGTTTGTTTCACATAAGAACCCCTTCAATTTGTTTATAGTGATCTGAATGATATTATTAGGTGAACAAAGCCATTCAATGGTGACATTTATTAACCAGTCGTATCATCTGTGTTTAAATCTCATATTACATTTCAGGGAAATAGTGTGAACCTAACTCCAGCATAACTTTTCTTTGGGGACCATTGCTTTGTATTGAGTTTGAAATAAAATAGAAGAACATAGAGAGCAGTTTTATTTCCAGGAGAGCATTTCAATTAAGAGGTTTATACTGAGCCAGATTATGTATAGAGGCCCACAGAAATGTAGATGTTGGAACTTTTCAACCTAGCACTGGCTATAGGTCTGTTTGCATGAGTTAGGGAGTATGGTTCATTTCTAAAGAGGGATGTGGGGGGGCGCCTGGGTGGCTCAGTCGTTAAGCGTCTGCCTTCGGCCCAGGTCATGATCCCAGGGTCCTGGGATCTAGCCCCGCGTCGGGCTCTCCGCTCGGCGGAAAGCCTGCTTCTCCCTCTCCCACTCCCCCTGCTTGTCTTCCCTCTCTCGCTGTGTCTCTCTCTGTCAAATAAATAAATAAAATCTTTGAAAAAAAAAAAAAAGAGGGATGTGGGGATTGGAATAAATAGTACCATTAAAGTAGAATAGAGGTGAAAGGAAATGAATGGAAGAAAACCATGTCTATAAAAATGAAGTCTTCCTCTGCTTGACTTGTTTGACTTAGCATAATCTCCTCCAGTTAGGAATAGTGTGGACCATAGTGGATGGGAAGGAAAACTGAATGGGAAAAAATCAGAGAGGGAGACAAACCATGAGAGACTCTGGACTCTGGAAAACAAACTGAGGGTTATAGAAGGGAGGGGGCTGGGGGGCTGGGGTAACCGGTTGAAGGGTATTAAGGAGGGCACATGTTGTGATGAGCACTGGGTGTTATATGCAAAGAATGAATCATTGAACACTACATCAAAAACTAATGATGTACTATATGTTGGCTAACTGAACATAATAATGAAACAAAAAAAATGAAGTCTTTGTGTGTAAGCTGGGAGAGTGATGGATTTCCTATAACACCTCTATAGGGATGAGTGCATGTGTGGGATAATGCCTACTGTCTGGGGGGAAGGCATGCAGATATCGGTGACTGGGTGAATTACAATGCAAAGAAATTAAAACATGATTGAAGGATGACAGCCTGTTTATGTGAAAGCAAGAAAGGCTGGCACGGGTATATGATTTTGAATGATAATGGAATGATATACTTAAAATTTTTTTTATTTTGGAAAATCTTAAATATTACCCAAGAATAGAAAGGAATAGTATAATGAGCCCTCATCTACCTATTACTCAACTTCAATAATGAACTCATGGTCAATCTTGTTTCACCTTTATTTCCCCTTCCCCCATTACTGTTGTATTAAAGACACCATGTCTTTGCATCCATAACTCCTTCTGTATGAATCTATAAAAGATGAGAAATTAAAAAAAATCACAATGATAACATTATCACACCTATAAAAATAATAATTCCCTCTATCATCAAATATTCAGTCAGCATCCCAATTTCTCTGATTGTCTCATATATTTTATAGTTGGTTTGTTCAAACCAGAATGTCAACAAGGTCTGCACATTACCAAATGATTGTTATGTCTCTTAAGAATCTTTTAATCTATAAGTTATACCTCTATTTTTCCTTGTAATTTATTTATAAAAATTGGGTCATTTTCTCTGTAGAGCTTCCCACATTTTGGATTTTGTTGATTACATCTCTTTTTTATTTCCTATGGAATAGTAGTTAGACTAAGAGGCTTGATCTGATTCAGGTTTGATTATTTGACAAGAATACTTCATAGGTGGTATGGTGCACTTCCATCAAGAGGCACATATTGTGTGGTTTTATTTTTTGGGATATAAGCAGCCACTGATGTTTATTGCCCAGATCTATTATTATTGCATTAAGGGTTTGAAACAAGGAATTTTCTTCCCTTTGCTAGAAAATGTCTATAGTGAGAAACTTTTCCGTAACAACTATTAACAACAATTCCCTGAAGCAGAGTTCACACAAGAAAGGCAAATTAAATGTTTATTTCTCTTTATTTAGGTGGTCTCCTAATACTCTCTATGATCAATGAAGTTTATTTCCTCTAGTACCACTATGAATGCATTGATTTTAACATATTTGATCAGTTTCAGTCCATAGCAATTAATATTATTATCATTATTATTTGATGCCCAAGCTGTCCCACTTTTAGCTGGTGGGAGCCTTTTCAAACTGGTTTAGTTCTTTAGCATAGTCACTTCTGAGAACTTTCTTGCCTTTTGACATAACTAGATGTCCCTGTTTCAACTTGTACATTTCCTACACAAGACCTGGAAAATCAAACCATTTCTTTAGGAAGCCTTGGTTCCTTTTAGTGGGAAATGGAAATTAGGAGTGTTCATCACTTTTGGTTTGTTGTTTGTTTGTGGAATGGTTTGCATTAGGGCTTGCCAATATTTCTGAAGTACATCGTGCTTGTTCAGCTCACATCTGTTCAATGGCATTATTTACAATTGAATCAGGATGCTTTGTGTTGTAAGAAACAGAAAATCTGACCCAAGCTAATATGAAAAATAAAGGAATTTTATTTTATTTATTTTTTTTGTAGCTGAAAAGTCCAGAGATAAGATCAGGTTCAAATGAGGCTTCCAGTTTCTTTCTGTCTCTGCTATATACCTTTCTTAATGTTGGTTCTATTCTAAGACTTGCTCTCCTCATGGTCCTGAGATGGCTGCCATCCGCTCCAGGACTGCATGCTTCCACATTTACACCCAGCAAAAGGCATCTTTGTTTCTTCCTTCCCAGAAATAATTCTGAAAGTCACTCTGAATGAAAATTTTTAGTTAGGTCATGTGCTCAAGGCAGAGCCAAAAACTTGTTAGATAGATGGAATGTGCTAATTGGTTTAACCTAGATTACATATTCCACTCCTGGAGTTGGAGATAATAAGAGCTTCTCTGAAACCACTTGAATCTTCAAACAGAAATTGGGACTGTTGGAAAGGAAGGGAGGGAGTAGATACTGGAGAGGGTCCAACAAATATCCATTATTGCAATATAGTATTTTTTTCTTTTTTTCTATCCATCTATCACTTGAGCTATTCATGCTACCCTAGGTCCTATTTTAAGCATTCGGGAGACAAAGAGGAGTAAATTATAATTTCTAGTCTTAAGGAATTTGTAGACCAATATAAGTAGGCATCTTATCCTTCCAATAAGCATGAGAGAAAGCTATACAGGGTACATTAGGGTCCAAGGAATGAAGTAATCATTTCTACTTAGGTAGAGATCTTTCCAATGCCAAGATTTCAAGATTCTGTGGTTATTTTATGATAGATTTGTTATTGTCCATGGAGCCTACAATGGAAGACTCAAACAGTGAAACATCATAAAAACACTATTTCTTCTCAATGGTGGATTCATCCAGAAAACTCACATTTCTAGCATAAAGGTATCAGCTGTATAAGAACTAATCTCTGGAATTCTTTTCTCATATGGCCAGAAGTGATAGAATATTAGTGCTCTTTTAGAGATGAAAGTAATTTGTGTTGTTAGTGAAAAGTTGTTTGATCTTTCTGAGCTGGTTCAGATATCATCAGAACATTATATATTTGTAACTTAAAAGAAAACAAGATGCCATATCCAGATTGTTACTTTGGACTGACCATGTATTAAGGTGTAATGTTTGGATTGTAATATAAAACTTCTCTACCACATGAATTATAACAGAGTAGAATTTGGTAAGTCAATACCTCTTAAATCCCTTCTAGGTGAGTCTCATCTTAAAGAGCAAAAGGTATACCCTGTAGAGAAGTCCCATAGCAAAATATCTGGGTAGAAAGGTCACAGTCACAGTGATCAGATCAT
The DNA here is from genome assembly GCF_964656455.1 of Halichoerus grypus. Classification (NCBI taxonomy): domain Eukaryota; kingdom Metazoa; phylum Chordata; class Mammalia; order Carnivora; family Phocidae; genus Halichoerus; species Halichoerus grypus. The sequence continues at coordinate 87,518,883 of NC_135719.1, read as the reverse complement.
CAGTTGAAAAATAAATTAAAAACAGCCTGATCCAACTTAGTATAGATGGTACAGCAAGGAAACAATTGATTAATTTAAAGCCAAATATACCTCTAATTTCTTTAATACGATTATGAAAGGCTATAACGATGGTTACCTTTTCTATTTTGTCAGCTGGCGTGAGGGTCCAGTAACAAATTACAGTAACAGCTTATTTTATAAAATACCAACTTAATCTTTTAAACCCATGAAGTGTCACCTAATTATTTTTTTTAATCATTAAAGTGACCCATGTATTCCTTTCTCAACCTACTTTTCATCATTAAAATGGCTGGCTTCCAAAGAAGACATCCAAATGGCCAAAAGACACATGAAAAAGTGCTCAACATCGCTCAGCATCAGGGAAATCCAAATCAAAACCTCAATGAGATACCACCTCACACCAGTCAGAATGGCTAAAATTAACAAGTCAGGCAACGACAGATGTTGGCGAGGATGCGGAGAAAGGGGAACCCTCCTACGCTGTTGGTGGGAATGCAAGCTGGTGCAGCCACTCTGGAAAACAGTATGGAGATTCCTCAAAAAGTTGAAAATAGAGCTACCGTATGACCCAGCAATTGCACTCCTGGGTATTTACCCCAAAGATACAAATGTAGTGATCTGAAGGGGTACATGCACCCTAATGTTTATAGCAGCAGTGTCCAAAATAGCCAAACTGTGGAAAGAGCCAAGATGTCCATCAACAGACGAATGGATAAAGAAGATGTGTTGTGTATATATACAATGGAATATTATGCTGCCATCAAAAAACCGAAATCTTGCCATTTGCAACGACGTGGATGGAACTAGAGGGTACTTTGCTAAGCGAAATAAGTCAATCAGAGAAAGACATGTATCATATGATCTCACTAATATGAGGAATTCTTAATCTCAGGAAACAAACTGAGGGTTGCTGGAGTGGTAGGGGTGGGAGAGATGGGGTGGCTGGGTGATAGACATTGGGGAGGGTATGTGCTATGGTGAGTGCTGTGAATTGTGTAAGACTGTTGAATCACAGACCTGTACCTCTGAAACAAATAATACATTATATGTTAAAAAAAAAAAAAAGAAAATAGTAGTAAGGGAAAAATGAAGGGGGGGAAATTGGAGGGGGAGACGAACTATGAGAGACTATGGACTCTGAGAAACAAACTGAGGGTTCTAGAGGGGAGGGGGTGGGGGGATGGGTTAGCCTGGTGATGGGTATTAAAGAGGGCATGTATTGAATAGAGCACTCGGTGTTATATGCAAACAATGAATCATGGAACACTACATCAAAAACTAATGATGTAATGTATGGTGGTTAACATAACATAATAAAATAAAATTTAAAAAATATATAAAAAAATAAAATAAAATAGTTGGCACTTGTTAACTGGCCATACCCTGCCTTAGTCTCCCATTCCCACTCATTTTTATTAACAATATCTTGGAGACCTATCACACTGTACTGCAGAAAACTTACTGTGGTCAAGTTTGCCCTTGGAAAAGTGCTGGGGGGAAAAAACAAAGTCAACAATCTCCAACCCAAACCCAACCATCTGTGCTGTTTGATGGGGCGTTCCTGATGCGAGCATCAGTCCCGGCTGAGAGTTACCACAGAGTACAATTGCTTATGCTGTACCACAGTGTAGAGCAGACAATACCACACAATCAAAGCCTTCACACTCAAACAGACATCACACTCTGTAATTATATTTGTCTGACAGATTATTATAATTGTACATGGCAGGTAGTGTAAAGCAGCTCCTTTTTACAGCTTAAATAATGTGGCATATTCTGCATACTCTAAATCAACCTTGCAGAAGGTAAATTATGAAAGCTAAATACATGTTGAATGTTTTTATTTACTCTTTTAGTTAGCATCTTGTGTGGTGCTAGACAGCAAAAGAGTATTGCCTTATTTTGCCTGGTAGTATTTCATTTAACACTTTGTTGTGCAAAGTTCCTTTCTGGATGGCAACTTCTTTTATTTTGGCATACTCAGGGCAACTCAAGCAATGATTAATTGTAATGTTTTTCTCCACACCCAAATTGACCAAATATTATGCCAAGTCACCATGAAGAAAAAATGCATTTATTAAAATCAAAAAACAAAAACCCCCACCTTATTATAAACTCAATTATATGGTTCCTTTCTGAAAGCCTTCTGAGCTAAGGACATGTGTTTTGGTATGGTCTTCTAGTGTTCACCATATCTGATTCTCCTTTCCTTCCAAGCATATGAGAGGATTACATTTCTCTACCACTGTGCAATTAGATGGGGCCATGTTGACTAGCTTTTGCAATTGGTTGTGGGTGGAAGTGATCCATGTTATTTCTAATATTGATATGTGCTTAGCAATGTGAGACCCTCCAGTGTCCTCTCACCCTGCTAGTGACTGAAGAGTCTGCATGTTCCAGAAGAAGTAGTTGTTAGAAGGTAGTGTCTTTGTCAGCCCTAGTCCCTGAGCAACCGAAGCTGAGCCTCTGCTAAATTAATTCGTTGACTTAGCCTACTCTGATACCTGATTTTTCAATATTTGATTTGTCTATGTTGGCCACATTTTACATTAGATATATTATATCAATCTGTCGTAGTTTTTATACTATGATTCTACTGTTCCAAAAATATGTATGATAAAGTAATAAAAGCTACCTTACCGTGAGGACTTGACAAGTGCTGGCACGGCATGTTCTTTACATACTCTATGTAATCCTCATAAAAATTTACAAATCCTCATAAAAATTTACAAAATGAGATCACTCAGGTTAAAGCAGATAATTGATTTCCCAGGTCCTCACAGAAGCACTGTTCAAAATCAGTCCTGTCTAGTTCCAAAATCTATAGCTGTTCCATTTCACTATACAGGCTCATGTTATTTTTTCCCTGAAGTGGTAAAATGATTAAAAAATAAATATGAAAAATAAAGATATTTATATTTCTCAACATTTTATAGTTTTCTATTTATTTATTGCCTGGATTGATGTATGGGGTTAGATGTTGCATAAGGCAAATCTTAAATAGCAACGCACTGTCTCCATAAATTATTATTCTAAAAGGACATGAAACATATAAACGCATTCAAATAAAATGCCTGATGTTGGGGCACCTGGGTGGCTCAGTTGGTTAAGCGTCTGACTCTTGATTTCAGCTCAGGTCATCAGGTCAGGGTCCTGGGATGGAGCCCTGCATCGGGCTCTGTGCTTAGCATGGAGTCTCCTTGTCCTCCCTTTGCTCATGCTCTCTCTGTCTCTCTCTAAAATAAATAAATAGAATCTAATAATAATAATAATAATAATAATAATAATAATAAAATGGCTGATGTTTTAAGCACTCAATCCAAATGTGAAATTTTGTCAGGTGTGTCTATGAACTTCTTGGGTGTACTCTTAGGACTGAAGTCAGTTTCATGTGTTCTTATCTAGGTATTACAGTATATAGCATGTCACATGTTCTAACCCATTCATGACAGTTGCTGCTACTGAAGTCCTCTTCAACATTTTCCTGAAGACAACATTTTTCTGATTTTTCTAAGTTTTCCCATTGTTCTAGTTTTTTAGAGGATAACACTCACTGAGGAGTTTTTAAAAGCCAATTTATTTCTAATTACTTCACATAGACTTCCCTATTCCAATTTGTTTCTGAAATACACATCAAAGAATACAAAAAATTCCTTGCTCTGCTTATTTATTTCACTGCTAATTTATTTCACTGCTAATTTATTTCCAATGTATACCATTTTATATGAAGCTTCCCTAAACTGCCAAGATCTCTTCTATGGGTCCCTGCCCCTGACCTCATCTGATTAGATTACTGGCAGATCTTTAATTTAAGGGGAGTTAGTCCATAGGCAGCTAGTCATAGGTGATTTTGCCTGCCTAGAAAGATGATCTGGGCCAATCAGATTCATTTCTAGGAGTTGAAGATTAGGAAATTAAAAAACTAACCTAGTATCAATGGTAACTAAGGTGGCAGTATTTATTTGACTCCCTGATTTTTGTTGACAACCAAGTATTATAAACTTTATCACCTGGGAACTTCCTGCAACGTGAGAATTACCAAAGTAACATAAAATCAGGGAAGGGATGCTCTTATTAAGAGAAGAAAGCTTTAAGGCAGAGCAAAAATATTCCATGGAAGATACAGCAACAACTTAATATTCTATGAAGTATTAGATCCCATTATGAAAATAATCTCTATTGCTCTGAATCATGGAATCCATGAAAATACTACCAGAACCAGAAAAATTACTTAGAAAGTGGGCCAGGAAAGGATCTGAGCAAATACTTGGATCTACAGCTTTTAGTAGAAAATGAGCAGTCTGGTAGCATGTAGTTATACTTATAGTTCATAATTTTTTTCAATAGTTTGGAAATTTGACCTTGACCCAACTATGAGATTAAATAATTTGGAGAAAAAATGTCTATTAATGTAGAAATTATAGACAGCTACCTTTTACATGTGCTTGATTCAAGCATCTTCATTACCTGCTTTAAAAAAAATTGTTCAGTTAGAGAAAAGTCAACAATTGCTTACATTTTCTTTGATAAGCCACCAAAGAAACTTTGATATTCAGAGATATGGGGGAATTATACAAGATTGAGAGCCAAAAAATCAGGATTTGGGGCTCAGCTCTGCCTAATTCTTTCAGTGTGGCCTTAATAGTCGTTCACTCCTTATTTCATGTATTCATTTAATTACCTATCTTCAACCAGCATGTTTGGATTTGAATACCATCCCTGTCACTTACTAACTGTGAGACCTTAGGCATATTATTACTTAATCTCCATTTCCTTATTTGTAAATGAGGATAATACTACCTATCTCATAGAATTGTTGTATTAACTATATAAATATACTTAGAGCAGTACCTGACATACAATAAGGTTTAGCTAGGGCTGAGACTAGGGTGAGGCAAGAGAGGCATCTAGAGGGCAAAGTTTAAGGAAGTGCTTGCACAACCCTGAAAGAGCAAGCCTCCTTAAATTTTGTCCTGCACCCCCCCATCTTATTCTAGTCCTGATCCTAGGTTAAGCTATTATTATTCATTCATTTATGTATACTTTATTGTGAAAAGGTGTAAGGAGGGTTTTAGTATGCACACAAAAATGGGGATATTTAGAATTCCTACTCTATCAATTTTTGAGAGGACTACATGAGATAATTTGCATAAAGAGCTTAGCACAGTATCTGGCATGTAATAAATACTAAATAAATGTGAGCTTTAAAAAGAAAAAGGTGGTGGACTTGGTAACCTCTAACATTGCCTCCTACCTCTAAAAATCTGTATTCTAAGACCTAGCTAGTTAAAATGTTGCAGTTATTGATAGCTGCTTTGAAGAAAGGTGGCACCAACATTTAGCAGTGTAACTCTGGGGGTGGGATCATTACAGAATAAAGAGAAAACATGTTCTTAGTCTTCAGGGGCTCACAATCAGGCTGAAAAAAGGCAGGTGAATAAGTAAAACATATTCTCATACATATGTAACAACACTATCTATATCCAAATACACATTCCATGGGGAATGGCATGCTGTTGAGATGGAACTCTTTGGAAAGCTGCTTTATCTTCCAATCAGTCAGGAAAGATTTTGAGAAAGAGGCCAGCTTTGAGTGTTCTTTGAAGTATTCACTAGAAGAGGACCATTGTTTAGTCTGATGGAAGTCTGGGAGGGTGTTTGAAGGATGACAGATAGAATGCGTGAAGTTTTAGGTTCAGAGCTGAATCACTGAAGAAATGAGAAGGTAGACATACTAAAAAGCGAAATGATGGGATAAAGGAACACAGTTTAGCCTGAGGATATGCAAGAGAGATATTGATCTTGATGGACAGGTCCTAAAACTTACTGTGGAGGTGACGGGACCCTTAAAGTTTGTTAATATAACTGCTCATTTGCCCATCTCAAGATGAGCCTCTTACATAACTGATATCTACTGGCTGTTATCTAAGGGCCACAGAAAGTACAGAACTGCTGAACATCCTGTTGATTTGGCCCAAATTGGCATAGATTATATTTCTGTCAAGAGAGATTTGTTACAGGATGCCTAGGTGGCTCCCTTCGTGAAGCGTCTGCCTTGGGCTCAGGTCATGATCCCAGGGTCCTGGGATTGAGTCCCACATCAAGCTCCCTGCTCAGTGGGAAGCCTGCTTTTCCCTCTGCCTGTCACTCACCCTGCTTGTGCTCTCTCTCTCTCTCTCTCTGACCAATAAATAAATAAAATCTTTAAAAAAAAGATTTGTTAGACTTTGTTATTAATTGGTCAACAGGTGAAAAAGGTCCACATTGCCACTCAAAAGTAGAATGACATCTTTATATAACATAAATTAAGTATTGCTTCTGTTATTTGAAGAAAATATAGGAAAAACATAAACATTTCCTAGTGGCTTTGACTTTGAAGTAAAGATATACCCAATGTAGATACTTAAATATTTCTTCAATGGCATGTGGCATAGTACATGTTATACAGGAGGTGATTAATAAGTACTTACTGAATGAATCAGTAAATAAATGAGAATTGTCTTTGGATTAGGTGGAAGTAATTGTGCACTGCTTCTTAAGTGTGCATATTATTTCATGTATTTATTCTAAGGATGATGTTGCAGAAACAAATATATATGAAGTACACATTACAGAGTAGGTAGAAGTAAAATGTTAATTGATGCAGATGCAATTATTTTGACAAGTTTTCAAACAACAGGGGTGTTTTTGTGTAATATATCCTTAAAATTAAATGGAAGTGAATAGAAAAGTCTAAGTCACTAAATTCACAAGAGTTAAAGGCATTAAGAGCTGTAAAATGTCTTATGAGGAGTGCAGATGGAGGTTTTGGTATTCAAAAAGAACTTGCTATAAGTTCATTGCCATCTTGGGTCCCTGGGTGGATCAGTTGGTTAAGCAACTGCCTTCGGCTCAGGTCATGATCCCGGGATCCTGGGATCGAGTCCCACATTGGGCTCCCCCTGCTCTGCGGGTGCCTGCTTCTCCCTCTGCCTCTGCCTGCCACTCCCCCTGCTTGTGCTCTCTCTCTCTCTCTCTGTCAAATAAATAAATACAATCTTAAAAAAGAAAAGTTCACTGCCATCTTAATTGGGTTGTGAAGGCAACCTAAATATCCCACCATAGGCAACACAGTGTTCCCTAATGGAATACTACACAGCTATTTTTTTTTTTTAAAGATTTATTTATTTATTTATTTGACAGAGAGAGAGACAGTGAGAGACGGAACACAAGCAGGGGGAGTGGGAGAGGGAAAAGCAGGCCTCCTGCAGAGCAGGGAGCCTGATGCGGGGCTCAATCCCAGAACCCTGGGATCATGACCTGAGCCGAAGGCAGAACCTTAACAACTGAACCACCCAGGCATCCACTACACAGCTATTAATGTGTTACTGTAGTTGGAGAGTATTTAATCACATGGAAAGATATTAACAAAACATTAAGTGGAAAGAAAAACACCAACTTAAAAATCAGTTTGTGCCAGATTAAGTCATTCAAACATGCATAGAAGAAGCCCGGAATAATAAGATCTAAAATCAACAACAAGGATCATTTCTGAGAGATGGAATCATTGATTTCTTTCCTCCATGCTTGTGTGTTTTCTGAATTAAAAAAAAAAAAAAGGACCTGTATTTTAAAAACATGTTATTAAATTATTTCTTCAAATAAAGAAAAGACCAATAGAACCTGCTAAAATTGGGAACACTACTCTCTCTTTGTTTCATTATTGAACTCAATGTCAACATCCAGCTGCCTCTGACTTTGGATTTACTTATGCCAATGATTCTCCCTTTTGCTTGTCGCATGGATTTAATGTCTCCTATTTTAATACAGCCACATCCTACCAAGTCCTAAATTTTACTTCATAAACTAGATTTATGAACTAGATGACTCATGTGCTTTTTGGTACCTGTGCTAACTTTTGGTTACCATGAATATTCAGGAGTATAGCACATAGAGGCCCCACTCTGCCCCATAAACTTCAATAGAGTAAAGGCAGTTTCTGGAATGATAAGGTCATATGGTCTGCGAGGACAGTACATTTGCTGATGGATGGGATAAAAGACAGAAAGGTCAGAGAGAAGACTATTATCTGGGACCATTCCGAACTGACCAGGGCCTATAGAAAGGTCAAATTAGGCTGCTTAGCATTTTAAAGAAAATGATTTGATTTGTTTGCTTAATACAGTGTAAGTACCACTGTCAACACATATAGTGTTTTAACATTATGAGCTTATTAAAATAGTAAATCTGTGGAGAACATTCAAATCTTCACACAATTATGCTTGAACCTAATGTACAAGTGAAAATAGGCAATGGTAATAACATCATACAACACTGGAGACAATTTCTCAGCCTGCAGGTACAAAAAATGTTACTGATTGCCTGAGCTTTGTGCCAGCTCCTTTTTATCTGTCTGCTTGCTGTTTTTCATTCAAATTATAACACCTTTTCCTGCAAGATAAATTAACAGGTTTTTTTCCCCCTAGTTTTAAGTTTAGATCCTTCGAAAAGCTTAACATAAAGTAGAGTCATTAGGCTTTGGTAAGAGGCCAAATTTAGGCAAAGCAGATACAAAAATACTTCATGTAAAATAAAAATTCAAATATGGGATGCATGCATGGAGCTGCCTGATTGCTGTATTTATGAGGGCCTGCAGGTTTGTTTTAATTTCTTCCTGCATTCATGAATCCTTTTTATTTTTTTGCCATCCTTTCTCCTACTGTAGGGGGTTTGTATTTGGCTTTCATTTCCCCTTCCTGGTCCTTTTTTAATGAGGAAATTATTTTTTTTCTTATCATTCATTAGAAGATTTGTTTTGAAAGGTAAAAAGTGTCCTCTATTCTTGAGTAATCATTAATTTATTAAGGCAGAGTTCCACCTTGACTGTAAAGAGGTATAAGTGAGCATCTTGGTTTGGAGGTACAGAATGGAGAGTGCGAAAGGAGAAAGATGGTAGATAATGACAATCTGGAGCCCAAAGCTCCTCATTTCAGAGACAGCCATGGCTTTTAAACAGGCATTGTCTTTAAAATGTATCCAAGTTGGGGAAGCAGTTGGGAGGTAAATGGTATCCCAGGTGGAGAACATTTCAGCACGTTTCCCTGACATCTTAGTTGAATGTTTTATTTCCCTGAGCTTCTGAGACATACATCTATGAATCAACACCCACTACTAAATATCTACTAAGTACAATCACTTAGTTTGTATATATAAAAGCAAGGTGCAGGGTCCAGGTTTCAAAGTGTTTCTAATCCAGACACGTTAATACCATCCCATTATATAAGACTTTACAGACTTAGTCATTTGATTCTTACATTAATCCTAAAATGTAGGTAAAGCAGATAAAATTATTTTCAACTTATACATGATTAAGAGTGGGTCTCAAAGAGGGTAAGGATCACACAACTAGTTAAGTGGCAGAGCTGGGACCTGATGTCAAATCACCTGATTTTTAATCCAGCTAGCTTACTGGTTCTCACCTGGGATGGGGTGGGAATTCGAACCACTAAGGGAATATTTAAAAATGCTTATTGCTAGTGCCTTCACATGTTCTGGCATACACTCTTAGGGTTTAGATAACTACGCTCTCCTCTAGATGGTCTTAGACTACTGAGGAAGGCAAAGTGAGGTAGGTGGAAGGATAGCCTCAAAAATATAAATATTTAAATATATATATGCATTTCTGCTCAGATGTTTTTGATATTCCTACTCTACATTACCCAACCAATTAAGAAGCACTGAGGTCAACAATTGCATGAGAAAAAATAACAATAGAAGCCAGGGTACAATAAATGCCACTTGGGTAACAACAATAATAATGCTATGAATTCAGGGACCAGAAATATCATTTCTAACTCAGGTGGTCAGGAAAGTCTTTTAGAACAAATCGGGACTTAATGGTGAATAAGAGGAACGTGTGACTCAGGGAGTTCCTGAGACTAAATACTGAGAGAAGCTCAACCATATTTTTCTTCTGAGTGCCACCACTTGTTAGCTGTTTGGCCTTAGGCAAGTTTGACAATCTGAGGTTCATTTTTCTCATCTATAAAATGGGGATAATAACCACCTCATTGGGATGTTGTGGGGAGTAAATGAGAAAATAGATCTAGATGCCTGGTACAGAGCCTGCTCAACATTCTGCTCAACAAAGTGGCATTCCCTCCCCTTCTCAAAGTTCTAAACAAAAGTTTCTCTAATTTTTGGAAAACTTTATACTTTTTCCCACCTTAGTAGGGATATCCCTCTCTCCTGGTACAGAGCCTGCTCAACATTCTGCTCAACAAAGTGGCATTCCCTCCCCTTCTCAAAGTTCTAAACAAAAGTTTCTCTAATTTTTGGAAAACTTTATACTTTTTCCCACCTTAGTAGGGATATCCCTCTCTCCTGGTATAGTGCCTGCTCAACATTCTGCTCAACAAAGTGGCATTCCCTCCCCTTCTCAAAGTTCTAAACAAAGTTTCTCTAATTTTTGAAAAACTTTATACTTTTTCCCACCTTAGTAGGGATATCCCTCTCTCCTCATCTATGGAGTCTGTCTATCCTTTATTTTTTTATTTTATTATGTTATGTTAATTAATACCCATCACCAGGCTAACCCATCCCCCCACCCCCTCCCCTCTAGAACCCTCAGTTTGTTTCTCAGAGTCCATAGTCTCTCATGATTCTGTCTGTCCTTAAAAGCCTCTTTTAGAAGTTACATCCTCTAAGAAGTCTCAGGGTTTCTCTCCCTGGGATGTGATTTAGTCCTTTCTGAATTCTCTTAGGACTCCTCACTTCTCCTGCTCTTCCCCTCATTCCATGTTGTCTAGTGTTGCCTTATGTCTCATCTGCCTCCTGTTTGAAAACTTGTCTTTATATTGCTGCAATACCTAGCACAGGACCTTATTTTATTAGCTTCTAAACAAATTTTGGGAAAACTGGATGCAAGAGTCTTCATGTTCCCTTTGATCCTGGTATCATCAGGCCTGGACCCTAAATTAGTTCCCTTGAGCTGGGGACTTGCTCCAACCACTTGGGATTTTTCTCTAATCTGTAACAGTTACACTAATCGGATTTAAAACTGACTGAACACTTTTATTATAGCCTGCCAGAGGTATGCATTAAAATTTAACACTGTTTCCTCTTTGAACAGAAAGAAAGTACTTATGGTGTGATTATAAAGGATTAGAATTTTTCATTAAAAAGGGTTTTAAACACTTCGGCAAGTAAAAGGCAGAATCCTATTTAATGAGTTTTTAAAGGTAGTGAAAGTAAGCAAAGTTTAACAGAACCGTTTTTCCTCCCCTCACATAAAGCTTCCCTTTCACCTCAATATACCAGGCCATGCACAAATCATGGCCTGATGACTTGTAAAGGACTGCCATTTGCACAGAGCAAAAGAAGACAAAGCCTGTTATAAAACGAAGGAGAGATTATAGAGAAATCTAAGAGCAGATCAGAATGCTTCACAGCCTCAAGTTTGGAGAATTATCTGAATTATAACTAAAGTGATATTATAGACTCCACACTGAACTGAGGAGGTACTTTATGGTTTGTGAAATCCTAAGAAGCTTACAGCCTAGATTCCTGAAGAAAGCCAAAGGTCTGAGAGTTTGAAGGTGGTAATTGAGATCTGGCGTTGTCTTGTCTGTGTGGCTCACAGTGGCGATGAGTGCAAGGGGCTTTCCCTGTGGGGCATGGTACTTATGGAGGTTGGCAGATGTGGTGCCATTTAATACTGGCCCCATCACCACATGCAAATGCAGAAGCCACAGAATACAAAGCCCAGGACTCTGGAAACAGGAAATCTAGCCAAAATATTTAACCAAGTAATTTTATCACTGCCTTTGAAATGGCTATGGTATGCATTTTAGTTGGGTTCAGGAGCACACATATCTCAAATAAAGGACTTGGGTTGAAATAAATCTACCTCAGATCTGTTTACCCAGCAAGATCTAAAGATTCAATTTTCTAAGCATTTCTGAAATAAGAGTTGTTGGAATTGGAGCAAGGCAGCTCAGTGGCAACAGTTTAAGTTTTCTCTGATGTGAACTTTGATAGGAACAGAGTAGCTATTGGAAATGTGTGTACATTCTCATTTATGGCTAATTAGAAGTATTTTTGTGACTGAATAAGGGGAAATGTGTCATGGGTGTCAGCACATTGCGCTGCACAGTTAATAAGAATTGGCACTAAAACCACATGTATCACACTTGGAAGTAAACTTTGATGAAGACACAGTTTTAGAATTATTGTGTATACATTCTCATTTATAACTGATTAAAAGTATTTTTTAATTTGAATCTAGGAATGTGACATGAATGTCAGCAAAACGTATAATACTAACAGTTACATCTCAATTAAGAAAAAAAATAGACCACCAACATGAACTTGCACACTTCTTGAAAAACTGGGATTACCAGGAAACTGGATAGAGAATCCTTCAGGTCAGGCCAGACACCTGGGAGGAGGGGGAAGTTTGACCTGTCCCACCAGCATCCAAGTGGAACCTTTGGGGCTGTTTCTTTCCTTTTCTTTCTTTCCTTGTCCTTGTCATCCTCCTCCTTTTTCCTTCCTCTTTCTTTTTGTTCCTCCCTTCCTCTCTCTACCTCCTTTCTTTCTTCCTCTCTTTTTCTTTTTTTTCTTTCTTCCTGGAAGTAGAAGCTACTTACTTACAGGAGCAGAGTGGCTGTGTGTGAATGGTTACCCAGGCCAGAATTACAGTGAGGATATCTTTCCTCCCTGCCTAACTAATGGTGTATTTAAGCCCTCCAGCTATTTTTCAGTCAACTATAAAGAAATAATAATAGCTAACTTTTATGTATCATTTACTATGTGCCAGGCACCATTCTGAAAGCTTTACCTACATTTCCTATTTAATTTTCTTAACAGCTCAATGAAGTAGGTAATATATTATCTCCATTTTACAGAGGGGGAAACTAACACCCAAAGAGATGAAATAACCTGCCCAAGGTCACACAACCACAAGTGACGGAACCAAGATTTGAATATAGTTGTCAGGCCCCCAGAGTTTGTACTCTTTACCACTATGTCAAACTGCCTCTCCATATTTTGTTTTTAATCTACAGTTATTGCAAAACTTAAAACAAGAAAAGTGTGAGGTAGAAAGTAAAAGCCTACCTGAAATCCCACATTTGAGATGATTATCTTTAGCATATTGGTGACTATCCCTCTTTCATCTGTCATAAGCATGTACTCATATTTGTATGATTTTACCTGAATGGAATAATATGTCACACATGTGGTTTTTAAATGAAGACCTCTTTTTCTTTGTTTTACTAACCTCCTCTCTTCTACCCCAAACACATTTAACAAACTAGCATATATCCTTTTTTAAAAATTTATATACATATATAATTTTAAAATAAATGCTTATATATACATTTACAAATAAGTATATTTATGTACAGATATAGAGCTTTTTGACAGGCTATTTGTTTTGTTTTACAAAATGACATCGTATTGTATATACTACTCTGCATCTTCCTTTTCTTACTCAATAGTATGTCTTAGAAGTTTCTGATGAAGGGGCGCTGGGGTGGCTCAGTTGGTTAAGTCCACTATTGATTTTGGCTCAGGTCATGATCTAAGGGTCCTGAGATTGAGCCCTGTGGAGTCCACTTGAGATTCTCTCTCTCCCTCTGCCCCTCCTCCCACTTGATCTCTCTTTTTCTCAATTAAAAAAAAAATAATAAAATAAAAGAAGTTTCTGATGTCAACTGGATTAGTTTACCTCGCTTTTTTTGGGGGGGGGGGGAAGAGAGGGAGAGAACCGTAAGCAGGCTCCACATCCAGGGTGGATCCCAACCCAAGGCTCGATCTTAGGACCCTGAGTTCATGACCTGGGCAGAAATCAAGAGTGGAAGGCTTAACCTACTGAGCCACCCAGGTGCCCCAAACCTCACTCTCTTTTTTTTTTTAAATCTCACTCTTTTTAATGGCTGCATATTATTTCATTGTACGGTCATTTTATATATTCCTCCAACAACAAAATTCTGCTGTTAATATTTTCCTTCTATAGATAGTATTTTGGCCTGGTTTTCTCTCTAACGCAAAGCCTGAGACAAGGGTTTGCATGCCCGTTATTCATTAGGGAAGTGATCCAGGCAGGGGTCAGGAGTGCGACTAGGGACAGTGAAACAGAGAAGGCAGGAAAGTCCACGCAATAGTGCTTTGTTTGGTTTGTGCCCACTGTGGGTCAGTGGGTTCTCCCTGTCTGAGGGATCTTACCGACAGAGCCTCAGAACGCTGGCGTTCAAGCTTCATCCCACATCCCCCTCAGCCAGGAACCGCTCCTCAGGCGTAACAGCTCCGCCTGTACAGGCTGCGCCTGCGCGCTGTAGAGCCCCGAGGGCAGACCGGAAATGCGTGTGGGCCGCATGCGTGGTCCTGCTCCTCCCGCACTGGCTGGTTGCCGCTTCGGTCGGGGGAGTGAAAGGTGGTCTGAGAGAAGCTCAGGCTTCAGGGGCAGAAAGCCATGCTTGCTTTCCTTTGTCTTTTCCCATCATGGAGATCGATGGTTTTTATGCAGGGGACGACGAACTCTTTTCTCTTTGCTCTGGCAATCACAATAATAATAATATAGCTTGTCTTCCACACCAACTTTGTATCGAGTGCCCTGCACAGTACATCCCCGTCTTTACAACAGTCATATCAGGTGGGTGTTTTATGTAGGGGAGACCCAAAGAGATTATGAGGTCTCATGATCTCATTTGTACCCTGTTCTCTTTGTATTTTCCGTGGTTAGCACAATGCCTGCTGCTTAAAGAATATTCAGTCTGTACTTTTAAAGGAATGCTGCTGAAGTAACTTGTGCTCAGTTACACACCCACTATGTGGCAAATCTGGCCTTTAAACCCAGGACTTTTTGCCTCCAAAACCTGTATGTCTTGTACTAAACCACTGAAGCCTAAAGAATTTTGTAAAACTTCTTGCACATTTTAAAGCAGAATATGTAAAATTGTTCATCCTAAATTTTTTGAAAGCTTATTTTTTAGTAGGAGGAGGAAAATACTAAACATTTTATAAAATGAAATAAGATGAAGATAGGCTATATTTAATACATTTAGGCTATGTTTGTGTTATGATATGATAAAATGAGTTTTAACTACTTATTGAATAGCATTTACAGACCATGAAAAAAATTACATGAAGTTTTTATTTGTAGATTTTATCCAGTATATCTTGAAAATCTTGAAAACTTTACAGTTGTATTTAAAGGAATTAGCATCACTATCCTAAAATCCTCCAGTTGTTTTGAATCCAGAATATTACAACAATGGCCAAGCTTCTTCCATACAGAGATTTGTTTAAAATGGAAAAAATTGGGAAGCCTTATGAGTATAAGGTACAGCAATTAATCATTAGAGGGGGAATCCTAGAAACCAGTATTTCCAGTCATTCTTTGGTTTGGCTCCTGTTAGGGTTCCCCTCCACCTAGCAATGCACCATGAAAAGGTTTAGGATGGATGAGGGGTACTTGTCTTTTGAGAAGTCATTGTCTTAGATCTCTGGGCCTCTTTAAAACCTCTTGACCAAACTTCCTTGAAATATTTTCTTTTCCTTACTTTCTAGTTTGTTTTTTAATTTTTAAATATATGACACATGTTAATGATAAAAAATTAAGCCATTCAAAAATACAAGAGTACAAAAAGCACTCCAAATCCCACCACCCAGATAAAACATTGTTATCCTCTTCCCTAACTTCGATGTGACATTGCCTTTTGGTGATTCTTCCTTTCCCTTCCTTGTGTATTGGCTAACTCCTCTTCTTCCTTCCAAAATATAATTTAATTCCTAAAAACCTATGGATTGGATATTATCAATCTCATTTTACAGATGCAGAAACTGATCTCTCCATGCCATTGAAGATCTCTGAGTTCTGTGGTCTGTGATTATCAGGGTAAGTCTGAAATAAAAGGTTCATATGTGTCTCTTCTTTAAACTTCTAGAGATGATAACCTGCATGTGTGAGGTCAAGGGTTGGCACATCTGTCTATTAGAATTCTAGGATGGGATTCTCTTGAAGAAGTTTTCTTTTTTGCTTTTGTGTTTCTGTCTGTTGGACAATAAACCAAACAAACCAACAATGAAAACTTTAGTATAGAAAATAAGCACATCTATAGTAAATTGTTTCACTTCAAAAAAGACTTTGGGCCATTGTAGTTTGAGGATAAAACCAAGCTACTTGTCAAGTCTCTTTACTTCTCTCTCTTGGGTTGTTTCTTATTTATTTCATCTCCATGAAAGTATATTATGATCTGACAAATAAACTGTGGGTACTCAAAAAAGTGCATTATGTTTCCAGAATATACTGTCTTCTCACAGTCATTTAGAATATGCATTGAAATACATATAATTAAATAGAAGAATGAAATTATATTTGGAGGCCATTAACTAAAAGTGCCTACCTTTTTGTCTTTCACCATAATTCTTAGGCCTTACAACAAAGAATGTGTGTTTCTTAATCTACCTGGGAGCAGGGCTTTCTATGTACTCCTTCTGAAGTGAAAAGATTTACCTTCTGGCTGTTGAAAATAATGTGCTAACTGAGGAAATTAAAAGGAAAAACAAAGCGTAGGCTCAGTGTGATTAGCTTATACTTGGGTTCCAAGTGGCCCATGAATTATGAGATGCAAATATACTAAAAGATTTAATACTTTATTAATATTGTGTAATCAGGTGAGAAGATTTGCTCCATAGGACAGCACACCAGTGTTTGTCTTCCAGAAATGGTATCAAGTCACAAATTAAGAGTTATCTGGGGAAAGTAGTGTGTTCTTCCCTATGCTTGAATGCATTGAGTTGGACTAGATAGAGCAGGCTTCCATCTGTGAGTGCATGCCAAAAGTACGGGAGCCTTAAAAGTTGAAGTGATCCATGTCAGGCACCTACATGTCTATACCTGTTCTTTTTTGCTATGTAACCCGCCACTGCCAAACAGCTACCATTTTATTATATCTCACAATTTTGTGGGTCAGGAATTCAGGCACTTCTATTGCATGTGCTTTGATTGGCATCACTTGGTGACATTC
Source organism: Halichoerus grypus (assembly GCF_964656455.1). Lineage (NCBI taxonomy): Eukaryota > Metazoa > Chordata > Mammalia > Carnivora > Phocidae > Halichoerus > Halichoerus grypus. The sequence continues at coordinate 87,501,850 of NC_135719.1, read as the reverse complement.
AGCTTGTGTCTGGGCTGATCTGGAGAGTTCAAGACAGATTTACTAACGTATCTGGTTTCCTGGCTGACTCAGCTGGGCCCTTCTCCCTGTAGTCTCAGGGCCTCACCATCTGTTCTCTCCATCAGAGTAGTTAGACTTCTTATATGAGGTGGATGCTGTCAGTCTCTTAAGGACTGGGCCCAGAAATGGGCTCAGTATTATTTCCACTGTATTCTATTGGTCAGAGTGGTCACAGAGCCCACCCAGAATCAAGGGGATGGGATAGAGATCTCCCCTCTTGATGGAAGGCATTCAAAGAATTTGGCACTATCTTTAATTTGCCTTAATTTGTCTTTTCCCCCATTGTCAATATCTAGGAAGAGGGAAGAAGGAAAGTATCAGGAAAAGCAGTTCTAGATAGATTCCTCATCTGGTCTGTTTCAGCCTGGAGGGAGGAATGGAGGACTTCAGCACACACATAGGTAAGCTCAAGATGTATATTTAACTTGGGAGATAAAGTACCCGAGTGTCCTATGTCAGCCTCCTGGTGAATTAACCTCAGCATTGTTAAAATATCTCAACAGTGAGTTGAGATTCCCCAAGGTAAGAAGGCTGTGATCTATTTCCTTAACTTGGAAGGCCATGTGGCCCCTTTGTATCACCTGGCAAGTAGGAACATGGACGTATGGCTTCAGGAAGAACTTCCCACCACAAAGCAGTGAGCATCCTGAGCTTTATCTTCCAAAGAGGAATTATTCCAAGGTGTGAGGGAGAGAGGATCTATGGAACAGAATAAACACACCAGTTGCCTACCTCTTCTTAAGAAAGAAAATGGAATTTGGTGATGAATTCTATTATTTTGCTTCAAGATCAGTTTGTATCAAAATATAAGAACAGAAAATGTTGGGCCAAAGGTGTTAGCATGATTGGTACAAAAATGTCTCTTCCCTGTTTTCTTATAAAGCGTACCTTATAGTGTTGGGGATGAGAATGTGGGCTCTGGGGTTGAATTCCAGCCTCAAAAGTTGTAGCAGTGTATGATCCTGGGTGTTCCACGATTCTTTTATCTATAAAATGGGAGTAATAATAGTATTAAATAATAATAATGGTAATAATAAATACTTCATAGGACTGATATAAGGAGTAAATGAGATGATGCATGGAAAACCCCTAGTACAGTGCCTGATGCTTATTAAGTGATTACCACATAAAAAGTGTTCAATAAATGTCAGCTTTTATTACCATTATTATAGCAATAGCCCCCACCCTGGTGGTGGAGCATGAGGGCGCTGGGGGACTGAAGAAAGGGAGGGATGGAAACCCAAGTAAGACTTCTCATTCCTCTCTCTCTAGTTATAGCCACTGGGGTATAATGTGATCTATAAACGCTTCTGTCTGTTGACATGCCAGCAAATGATATGTGTCCCTGATCTACTTAGATTTTCAAGCTTAATGAAAGGGCCCAGGTGCTGGCGGCTCAGAGCAGAGAGGGAGCTAGGGGCTGAGGGCTGTCCTGGCCTTTACAAACCATTGCCACTCTAATAAATAAAGCATTCACCCAGAGAGTCTGAGAGCTGGGGAGCCACATTGCGTGCAAATCCAGATCAGTGGCTGAGCTTCTTCCGGGTTGAAGCTAATCATAACTGACATGTTAGAGTAAAACTACTTTATAAAATCAATATTAAATTTACAACCTTTGACATCCTGGGACATCAAAGATAAGGGGGAAATAAGCCATAGAGTAAACAGTCCTCCAGCTATGCCATTTGCTCAAGGAGATGGGGAGATGTGGGAAACCAGGAGCCTGAATCATACACTGTTAGTTTTGTTTTTGTACCAACATCTTGACATCAATAAAAACATTAAAAAAAATCACACAGACGTTTACACACAGAGAAGAAAGGGAAACAACAAGGAGAGCTCCACCAATCTAACAGAGTCCCAGAATCATTCCAGAGTGAAGTGATTGGATTCCTTCTCTGACAGTGAGGCTTGATTTTCCTGGACAGTGGGATGCTGCAATTATGGGGCAAACATCACTTTGTGAGGCTGGCAAATCCCCTGCTGAAAACGCTAACCTATCTAACCAGGGACCATGCTCTAATAAAAGTCTGCACCTCTCTAGTAGGTCTTCCTACATTCACTGGGATTCAAATATAGCAGAAAGGGATACTTGGAAGCAGAGTAAAGCTATAAAGGTCATCACAAAGTGAGAATGTGTTTCTCTGAGTGCTCTTCAGGGGGTACCAGCTCTCAGCTGTTCATGTGTGGGGTGGAATTCTTACCTCTGGAAAGGGAATTTTAATTTGGACTTCTAAAAGCAGAATCACCTTAGTCTTACCAGAAGAAGTCAGTCTGGCACAGAAGACCCTGCAGCATCCAGCATGGGCAAGATAATGAATCACCTCCTACTCCCTTACATTCGAAAGCATTTTGTCCCAGGAACTGGTCAGAGAATTTTGTCACCTCCATTGTGGATCTGGGTGCCTTGAGTTTATTATATAAATTAGGAAGTACTCTAGGAAAGGTGGAGTGGGGAAGGCAAGGCCAGGCAGCTCTGCTGGTCTAAATAGACTCTTCTGTGGTACTTCCCCTTTTGGAAGCACAGTTTAAATTTATGCCCTGGCTCACCTGTATTCAATATTGTGAGTCTGAACTCACCAAAATAGGTGTTTAGTTCAGTATTTTCATCTATGAAACCTTTAAGGGACATAGCAGCAATGCCATTCTTTCCCCCCCTCCTCTCCCTATATCCCATCATTAGAACCTCTAACAAGGTTCATTTGAGTCTCTCTGCTTTGTGGCCATTGGGAGATCATAGTGGCATTTTGGGCTTGGCCTTTGGGTTTTGTATTATTATTATTACTTTTTAAAGATTTTATTTGACGAGAGAGAGAGGGATCACAGGCAGGCAGGCAGGCAGGCAGAGGGAGAGGGAGAAACAGGCTTCCCGCCGAGCAGGGAGCCCGATGCGGGGCTCGATCCCAGGACCCTGGGATCATGACCTGAGCCGAAGGCAGACGCTTAACGACTGAGCCACCCAGGTGCCCCTGGGTTTTGTATTATTGTATGACCAGAGTCAGGTACACTAAGACTAAACCTATCAGTAATGTTCAGTTGTCATCTGCTTCCTTAATGTAAAACAAAACATAAATAATATTCTTCCTTTAGAATTCTACAGAAACAAACTCACTATGCAAGCAGGTCAAAGACTAGGAGATGTACAGTTGTGGGCGGGTCTTGCTGAAGTGTATGAGTGTGAATGTGTGGGAGCCTGTGGCACAATAGTGGAGAAAAACAAATGCCTACTTGAGGCTGGTGTGTGGAGAAAGTGAAAAATAACCCCATTATGTAAAACAATTTTGCTCTTTTGATTAGGGTGTAAATTCCATGAGTTTCTGGAATGGTGTCTGGCCCATAGAATGTGGTCTTGTGTGTGTGTGTGTGTGTGTGTGTGAATAAAATAATTAGAATTTCCTAGATAAATTGTAGGAGGAAACAAATACTTGGTTAGGGCTTATTCTGTGCTGGGCGCTGTGGTAAACTCTCTGCTTATGCTTTCTTACAACACCTCTGTATTGGTTTTTTATGGTCCCTGAAACAAATTACCACCAACTTAGTAGCTTGAAACAATACACGTTTTTTAAAAAGATTTTTATTTATTTACTTGAAAGAGTGAGAGAGAGCATGAGCAGGGGAGAGGCAGAGGAGGAGGGAGAAGCAGATTCCCCACTGAGCAGGGAACCTGAGGTGGGGCTCGATCCCAGGACCCGAAGATTTATGACCTGAGCAGAAGGCAGATGCTTAAATGACTGAGCCACCCAGGCACTCCAACAATACACATTTTTAATTTTATAGTTTTAAAGGTCAGAAGTCTGACACAGTTCTCACGGGGCTAAAATCAAGGTGTCAGCAGGGCTGTGTTCCTCTCTGGAAGTCTCTTTTGCCTTCAAAGTAACATTCACAGATTCTGGGGCTTGGCGTGTCGACATTTTTGGGTGTCCTTCTTCTGTCTACCACAACCTCTCTGCAGTAGGTATTATTAACCCCATTACAGAGATGAGAAAACTAAGTCTCACAGAAGTGAAGTAATTTGCTCAAGATCATACAGTATGTGACAGAGTTTAGAATCCAACCCAGGTCTATCTGTTTCCAAAGCCCAGGCATTTCCTATTTTGCTTTTTTGTCTCAAGGCATAAAAGAACATGTTGTTGGATGGGATTGGGCTTAGGATCTGGTGGGGTGGGAGCTGGAACAGAAACTTGAAGGAGAATTCTCACAAGAGGCGGGACAGAAATGGCAGTGAATTCCATTGGAAATGCTCCCTTAGAAGAAGAAACAGATTTGCATTTGAAAAAAAAATAAATTCACCTCTCTGAGGGAAAAGTTAGTTTAGGGGCAGGAAATCAAGTCTGTGCCTTAGATAAAACACCATCTTCTTTCCTAGGGCCTCAGGTACACTAGAAATCCCATAGCCTATGTTGTCCTGTAACCACCTGGAAAGAGATTTACTAAACCACTTCCTTCTAAATTGTAGGGACTCAATGTGCTACCTCTCCCAAGAATTTTAATGTAAAAGAGGATGGTGTTTACCCAAGGCATACATAGAACCTCTGAATTTCTTAGTTTTTTGAATTCAAGCTGATCAGGGCAATATAGGTTGGCATTTGTTATCATGAGCTAAATTTGTTTGTTTGTTTTGGTAATAGTAGACTTTCTATCACCATGGCACTTGAGTCAGAGATATTCAGGACAGGTGAATCTTCCAGGTACCAATTTATTATCACCTATTAGTGTGCTTGGAGAGAATAATATATGAGTAATAGAAAAATGAAAAAAAGATTGTTATAAAATTAAAAAAAAATTGTATTGTATATTTGCTCATAACATAAAACCATTACCTGATTGTGTGAAGAAAGGTGGTTTGGGGAGTTGGGTTTGATGAGGGCCTTTGTCAGAGATTGGGCAGGAGGCTACTCTAATAGTTGATGTTCAACCTCTTTTCCGTTTTTATAAGGAAAAAATGATAAAAACCAACCTTCCTGAGTTTCATTCTCTGGTGCTAATAGGACAGAACAGCAATGGCATACCACAAAAAATAAGGGTAGGATTTACAAGTGAGCCAGATGGTTCTCATCTCATCTCATTGAATTGTTATCCTTTGAAGAGTTTCTTTTTGTGGATTACAAAGAGAATGTAATCACTTTAGGAATCCCCAGAGAGTTTCATAATGAACCCTACTTACATTGTGTTGACACTAATAGTAACTATAACCATGATCTTCAAATCTCTATGTGTGAGACAAGGTTATTGAAATTATAGCACAGGTCAGTAATTCGTTTAAAAACATACTTTTAAAAGTGAGCTTTATGCTGACCAAAAAGCCCACTTACACCAGTTTCACTTACAAATGTGAGATATTATATTAATAATGAAATCAATATAGTTTAACTCATGAAAAATAACATTTTACTATCAAGTTTTGGCCAGTTTAGTCTCATATCAAATTAAGAAACTAAGTAAACCAAACATTTATATGACTGACTCATACTGTGAAAAAAATGTGATCACAGCTTCATATCACAAAACTATTAAGTTCTGTTCAAGTAATTTCCTCTCAGCATTTCCTTTCCTCACTTAAGGTTTCCTTCTTAACCAAAACGCATCAAATTAGGAAGCTTAAATGACTGAAGTATTAACACTCTCAGGACAAAAATGATTGCCTTTCAGAATGGGGAAAAAACCCCTCACTAACCAACCCTCCCAAGATAAACATTTATAAAGTCACAGGAACAGAGGGGTGGTGGTTGTTGTTGTTGTTACATTCTTTTCTGATAGTTTGATTTTCTATTTGAAGTTTCTTTAAAATTAATCCTTTAAAGTCATTTCCAGAAATGAGTTAATTCAGCAAGTTGAGAGAACAAAATGGCCAGACCTTTGTATCCCTGATATTGGATTTAGAGTAAAGGGATTGTATTGAAGTAAATTCTGCCATTTTGAGTCTAATAAATTTTAACTCATATATGATACAATTAGCGTTCCTGTGAATAAGTCTGACATTTCCCTTTATGTAATCTTTGTTTAATTTGGTATGCCTAGTTCATTTTCACTGTATCTCTATTTGAATACAAATGAAATTATTAAATTTTACCTATCTTTTCAAATTTTATATTTATTCATACAGATACATCCTCCCCCCGCACCCCCCCACACACAGCAGTTTGTTAAGTAAGTGTATATTTAGGTGGCAAATGTGTAATGTTCCCATTCTAGGTATAAAACAATCTTTTTCTTTTTTATTTAAATTCAATTTAGTTAATATATACGGTATTATTAGTTTCAGGGTAGAATTTAGTGATTCATCAGTTGCATATAACATGCAGTAAAATAATCTTTTTCATGGAGTTTGGGCCTCAGTCTCAAAATTCTTCTAAATATATTGCCCTAGGCAGCCGTTGCCAATTAACTGAAGTAGGCATTTAAGTAAAAACCTTCATCATCAGTGTTTAGTTCATAAAACAGAACCTGCTTTAGATATTTTTGGCATAAAAGTATATAATACAGGGACTTAGGTGCTTACAGAAATCGCTGGAAGACTGCAGGAGCAAATGCGAGACCTGACCTCCAGCAATGACTTGTAGAATGCTACAGAACCGGGCCTCCAGTTAATGCTGCTGCAATTGGGAATGGGAGGAATCAGGAAGCTGCAAATAAAACTCTGTAGTTCTGGTACACACTGCTGTGGCTGTAACCCAGGGAACAGAGAGCTGGGATCTGGAAGCTGCTACCACCACCCCAGTCTCTCAACACCCAGGAAGCTGCTAATTGGACAGGAACACAGAATATGACTGTTTCTACCACTGATGCAGCTGCCTCTTAATATCCAGGAAGCTGGGAATTGGTACTGGACATGAAGCAGAAAAACCCTGTGCTTGCCTCCTTTCAGATCTCATCTGAGCGATTTAATTGGAGAGAATTTGTATCCAGAATCCTGGCTTCAAGGAAGCCTGAGAGATACAGTTTTCAGTTCAGGAAGACATACAAAGTCAAAACTTAAATTGAAGGTATATCCCTGGCAAAACCTTCTTGCTCTTTCTGTCCTAATTGGAACCTCAGTGAAGGGAGATGTAAGACTTGTATACAGAATAACAAGAAAATTTAAGGAACTGGCTTTTCTTAGAAGATATGCCAAGACTCTATGGGATTTGATCTCTAACCTCTTCTTAGAGGACATAGGTAATGATAATTCTAGCTTCTTATATTTAACTTTTCCTTTCTCCTTAGCAATTCATTTTACATAGGAACTTAATTCTAGTTCTTGAGCAACTTGTTGCCACTGAATTACTTAGATCTTTGCATCGGCTGATCCTGCCTTTCCCTCTTACAAGAACAGAGAGTACTTCCTATCTTTATTTCTTACCTGAATTAATAGGGACTAGCTCTGTGTATTTCATGTGGCAGCTTACTATGCTAATAGTCAATTAATTGTCGCTTCAGTTAGGGCAAAAGTAAAATGTGTATGAATATGTTATCCAAATATTATATATCTAAGTATGAAATGTGCTCTTAAGCTGAAGCTAACAGCCTTATCCAACTCTCTTGAGGAAAAAAAAAAATCGATTCAGTGGAAAACCAGAGTATAGGCACAGCACTGAAAGTATTTTGACTCTGTAATCCATCCATTATGGCCATGTGGCTAAGTTACCTAACTTTTCTTAAGTACCCAAAGCTTTATGTACTAGTATTTTCATTTGTATAGTATCCCACAGAGTACAAGTATAAGGCATCCTTGTAAGTACATGTGGCATGATCAGCATGGTTAAACAACATGTTTCAGTCATGGAGTAGAGTGGAACTCAAACCCAGGCCTTTGAACTCTGAATAAATTTGTTTTATATTATACTAAGAAAGATTAATATTATTATTCTTAGAGGAATGTTAGTACTAATAATTTGTACTTAAATCTTTAATGTAGCTAATGAATATGAAATGCCTAAAAACAAATACCCATGGAATACAATTTGATATGCTAAAGAATTTAGTTTCACCTTTGCAATTTTATATAACTGGCAGAGAAATCTTTGTATAACTTTAGCAACTTTCATGTGTGGGTTTTTATCTTAAGATGTAATGACTGTTTAGATGCTTCCATTTAACAGCCACTTTAGATCAACTGTTCATTCCTATGGAAATATATTTTTTCAGGGCACCTGGGTGGCTCAGTCGTTGGGCATCTACCTTCAGCTCAGGTCATGATCCCAGGGTCCTGGGATTGAGCCCTGCATCGGGATCCCTGCTCGGCGGGGAGTCTCTTCTTCCTCTCCCACTCCCCCTGCTTGTGTTCCCTCTCTCTCTGTCTCTCTGTCAAATAAAAATAAATCTTTAAAAAATATATATTTTTTCTAGGAAAAATTTATGTGTAGAAAGAGCATGGCCATGAAGTTACTATTTTCGATCATAGCTTTCACTGTAGTAAGTTCACCACCATGTTTTTGTCCATACACAACCATTCCTTTCAAGGCTGCTCCAAGTGACCATCTTCAATCCTGCCTTCTCTCTTTGTTGTCACCATGAGAAACTTCCTCTGTGGTTTTTTTTTTTAAGATTTTATTTATTTGCGAGAGAGAGAATGAGAGACAGAGGGCATGAGAGGGAGGAGGGTCAGAGTGAGAAGCAGACTCCCCGCTGAGCAGGGAGCCCAACGTAGGACTCGATCCCGGGACTCCAGGATCATGACCTGAGCCGAAGGCAGTCGCTTAACCAACTGAGCCACCCAGGCGCCCTCCTCTGTGGTTTCTTGTCACCTGCCACATCTTGCAAGACTGAACTGCATTTCAGTAGGTTCTACCATCTAATCTCACTTATCATATACTTTGTCTGCAGAGTAAGCACAATATATTGCATATCATTCCTATATCCTTTCAAAGTGACTTCCTTTTGGAAACAGGTAAGGCTGAAGGGAAGCTACCCAGTCTTTCTGACCCTAAACTAATTAATATGAGAATGAAATACTGCTTTGTTTAGGCTGTCAGGCCCCTGTGAAAAAAGATACAATTTTTAAGCCTAGGGAAGCTAGAAAGCACAATGGAGACAATCTGAAATTTTTTCACAAGGCAGGGCTAGGCCTGAATAAAAAAGGTAAAGCATAGAACTAAAAAAAAAAATCTTTCAGGAGTATTTATATATTAAAAATGTACTTGTTATTTGTTTAAGTTCTTAAACTAGTATGTCTGCTCTGTCACTACCTCTTTCTTTGTGGGGAAATTCTACAAAGAAACTCACTCAGGTAAGTTACTTAGAAAAGTTCCTTTGCTTTCATTTTTTTTTCATTATGTAGAAGCTAGCTGTTCAGAAGTGCTTTCTAAAAAACACATGGTGCATATAAAGAAATAAGCAAGATGGCCAAGCTTTAGGTCAGAAGTCATTTGCATCCAAGAACCCTAGATAGAAATGAGATTCTGGGAGTTAGAATGAATGGATCAAGGAGTGCTCTCAGGTGACAGTTTCTGATGGGTTATAAGATCGCACCATGTCCTAGTTTTTGGTCTCTGTTAATAATCTGTTGTGATGTACAGCAGGTTCTGGTATGCAGAGTAATTCAAGTGCTCTTCTGTTGGGCATATGGTGCTTTTAAGAACACCCCAAGGATTGATTTGACTGCTCTGGTTGATAAAGGATGGCACAGTGGGAAGGAAGAGAACAAGCTATGGATGGTGCGTGGGATTCAGGAGAGGAAGGGATTCATCTGAGAGCAGAGCTGCTGAGAAAAACAACATGCAGTGACTTAATTAGAAAACTAATTTTGCCGTCATTTAAGTTGAATTCCTGCAAGTGTCATTGCTTCTTATGGTAAAATTTAATGATATATAAATATGTGCATATGTGTGTATGTAAAATATGTATATTATGTACATGTATGTTGTATGTATGTAAGTATGTTTGCATATATACATCAGCATTGAACAGTAAAGTCATATGAGGCAGCAAAAGGACAAAATTTAACCCCAGCTGCTGAACTAGGGTCAAGGGAGATATTTGGTAAGAGCAAAAAGGAAATAACTCTGAGGAAACTTTTTGAGTAACAGAGAAGACTCTTCCAGGAAACAGCTTGGTACTCATTCTTTCCCCATTTAAAGAGGGCAAAAATAATACCTTTTTTCTCATAGTGTTACCTACAAGTTCAATTCATTGGTAAAAGGAGTGATTTTGTATAGAAAATGAAATGGGGGAAAGTTTGCACTTGAAGAGTGTTATGCCACCAGAATTTCCTGTTACGGGAATTTGGGTAAGAGTAAATAGGATCAGAAATTGTCAGAACAATAGCAATATGGCTGACCACATCTGTGCAGTTATAGAAAGCCCTAATGCCAAATTTGAGTAATTACAGGCAGAGAGCCTGAGAACTCCGTAATCAGGAAGTCTGCTCTGATATAGCAACTGACCAAACACCAACCAGTATGGAATAGATATGGTCTCAGGACCTGACAGAAGTAAGAGGTCAAGGAAGAATATGCTTAAAGCAGGGCCATGATAGATATTAACTAGCCATGTTCAGCAAAGATTTTTAAAAAACCATAGCATATGGCCTGTGAATCAGATTAATTGTATCTGAAAGTAGGTTGTAGTTCACCTGAGATTTTGAAGAAAAAAATTGATTTCCCTAATTACCTAATTTCTCCATCCTAATCAACCGACACACTTAGCTGAGACCTGACTGCTGCTGGGTTTTACATGGAAGATTTAGATCAATAATTGTAATTGAAGCCAAAGTCATCAGTTATATACTTGTGGGTTTTTCAGGTTTAAATCCACACTGTCCTATCTTGGAAGTTGGATATCATGAATGATTGTGGAATGAAACAAAGTTAGCACAAATAGATCTTTCACAGAGACCACTCATGCTTGAATTGAATTCAGTATTCACTGGACTTTCTAGCTAAATAATTAAGTAAGTAAGTAAATGTCCCCTACTACTAAAGATACGAGTGTGCTCTGAGCCCAATAGCACAAGAGAGGAGGAAAGAAGAATGCTGGGAATGGCTCTAAGGATTTTTCACTCATGTCTTCTTGTAATGCCCACCAAACAGCTACAATATACAGATTCCCACCTTACAGACAAGAAATCTGAGGCATAGAGAGCTTACTTAACCAAAATTCTACAGTTTGGCAAAGAGTATAGCCAGCTCTTTGAACCCATGACTCTAAAGTCCATATTCTTAATTATGCCTGTATATTTTTTATATTTAATTGCATATGTATTTGTTGCATATACATGTATTTATGAATACATTAATTGTTTCCTAAACCTTGCATGGTTAATTTATTACTGTGAATTCAGGTCTTCTCAACTATAATTGCAGCATAACATAAAAATATGTTAATAAGATTATCAGTTAAAAATATGTTATTGCAAATAATAATAGCAATACTCGATGAAAAATATTTTGGTTACCTAGAAAAATATAAGTTGAAAGAACTCAACTAAATTACTAAGAATGATTGTTTTAGGGAGAAAGGATAATGGGTGACTTTTAGTTTATCCTTTGTACTTTTTTGTATTTCCTATTTTTCAACAATGATCACAGATCACTTTTTTCTAATCTAAACCAGTATTATTTAATAAATAAAACCATGAGGGTATCGTAATAGAAATCTACCTAAAATAGACAGATCCAAATATAATTTGTTATGCCTTTCTTGGACATCATTAGTAAACCAAGAATGCACATCTTGCTTGAGCAGTGTTCCTTTCTCATTTCTTTTTGAGTATGCTACCTCTTAAATTTACTTGGTCAGCTTTGTCATTTCTAAATTTATTTCAAGGACTTTTGTGATCAATTGAATTTAAAATACTTATGTGGAATGACCTATGCAGGAAGCTCTAAATGGTGGGTGTATATTTGGGCCCAATTGTGAATCTAAAGCCAGATGTCAAAGAAATAATAATGAGGCCTGTTAAAAGATTTTTAGAAGTTATACATATGTGGTGTTCCAAAGAGAGGCTGTCTAGTATGGGCATTAATGCAAGGGCTCTAGGGCCAGATGGTTTAGATTGAATCCTAGTTGCAGCATTGCTAGGTGTATAATCCATGGTAAATTTTCAAATCTTTCTATGGCTTAGTTTACTTAGCCTTCTATAAGATAGGAATAATAATAGTACCTATACCTCATAAGTTTGTTGGGAGAATTATGTGAGTTGTTATGTACACTTAAAACACTTAAAATAGTGCCAGATACTTCATAAGCATTCAATAAATGTTAACTGTCACTTAGCTCAGATGGACATATATCACACTAAGGAGAGAATTAGTTCTCAGATTTCTACAAAGACTTGTGTTATATAAAAACTAACTAAATGAAAAGTAGATTTTCTCACAGAATACATACCAATGCCCTTGGAACAAAATGACTTGAAAGCACATTATATATCATGTTTGAACTTACCTGATATCTGTATCTTACCTCCAGGTAGGGGTGTCTCTATAAGAAGTCTGTCCTGAGCCCTAAGAGGTTGTCTTAATATTGCATTTTGCTGTCCCCTTTTCTGTCAGATAAGCTGCAATGGTTGTCATGAAGTTGGTTTTACATCCTCCCTTCCTTTATTTTATCAGAAGGGGAACGTTGAAAGTGTGTGGGAAGAGTTTAGGCAGCCCGAGGTTTGGCCTTTAAATAAATGCCTAATAATAATAGCTGCCAATAATTGAGTACTTTACCATAAGCCAACGCAGATTAAAGCACTCTCCAAGAATTAATTAGTTTAATATTCTCAATAAACCTATTATATATGTATATGATAATGACATATATTATTGCCTCTATTTTACAGATAAAGAAACTGATCTCCAGAAATTAGTCATACAACTAATTAAGAGATGGAGCTGGGATAAAATCCAGGCTGCCAAAGGTAAGTCTGGCTTTCCTATCAGATCCATCTGGTCCAGTAATGAACACAAGTAATAGAAAAAGTAAAAATAGACATTGACTTTAGGCACAGAGGGTTGATACTCAAAATATTCACCAGCTGGCTAGCTCAGACACTAATTCTGACTAATCAGAATGGATGGGCAGTGGTGAACAACTGGTATGGCTATACTTGTGTGAACTGTCTGAATACCAGCTTTGACTTTTTAGGGAAAAAAATGATTAATTGGCAAAATATGTCACTCAACATCTTCAAAAAGAAAATCAATTAAAGTACAAAGGAGCAGTAAAGACTATATCAAGTTTTTTTTAAATTATTATGTTACGTTAATCACCATACATTGCATCAGTAGTTTTTTTATTATTATGTTAATCACCATACATTACATCATTAGTTTTTGATGTAGTTTTCCATGATTCATTGTTTGCGTATAACACCCAGTGCTCCATTCAGTACGTGCCCTCTTTAATACCCATCCACCAGGCTAACCCATCCCCCCACACCCCCACTATTATTGTATTGTTGTCGATGTGTTTCTTTGCTTTTGTTATTAATTGGCTTATATAATTGGCTGCTCCCATGTTAGGGGCATAGATATTTACAATTGTTAGATTTTCTTGTTGGATAGAGCCTTTAAGTAGGATATAGTGTCCTTCCTCACCTCTTATTATAGTCTTTGGTTTAAAATCTAATTTGTCTGATATAAGGATTGCCACCCCAGCTTTCTTTTGCTGTCCATTAGCATGGTAAATGGTTTTCCACCCCCTCACTTTCAATCTGGAGGTGTCTTTGGGTCTAAAATGAGTCTCTTGCAGACAGCATATCGATGGGTCTTGTTTTTTTTATCCAGCCTGATACCCTGTGTCTTTTGATTGGGGCATTTAGCCCATTTATATTCAGGGTAACTATTGAAAGATATGAATTTAGTGCCATTGTATTGCCTATAAGGTGACTGTTACTGTATATTGTCTGTGTTCCTTTCTGGTCTATGTTACTTTTAGACTATATCAAGTTTACTACATAAGGTAGGTGAATTCATGCTCCTGACACATACTTTACTCAACTTTCAGATACTCATCAATAAAACGGCATATTTTAAAGAAGGTAGAACTGTTTGCCTGTGTTATTCCCCCAAACAGTGCTCTTTTCTTTTCTGGTACCATAAGCCATGGTAGCCAGGCTCAGGATGGAAAGAGTGGTCTTTTTTTTTTTTTTTAAGATTTTATTTATTTATTTGACAGAGAGAGAGAGACAGCAAGAGAGGAGACACAAGCAGGGGGAGTGGGAGAGGGAGAAGCAGGTTTTCCGCCGAGCAGGGAGCCCAGTGTGGGGCTCGATCCCAGGACCCTGGGATCATGACCTGAGCCGAAGGCAGACGCTTAACAACTGAGCCACCCAGGCGCCCGGAAAGAGTGGTCTTGAAGTGGCCCTGCCTTTCTCTAAATCCATCTCACTACCTGTCCAGAAAGGATTAAAATGGGTTTTTAAAAATTCATTTCATTGATTTAGCATCTGTTTGGTATTATGTAGAAAAGAGGATAATGAGGCTAATGTTACAGGGGTGCCTGGGTGGCTCATTCGCCCTGGGATCAAGCCCCGCATTGGTCTCTGCTCAGCAGGAAGCGTGCTTCTCCCTCTCCCACTCCCCATGCTTGTGTTCCCTCTCTCCCTGTCTCCCTTTGTCAAATAAATAAATAAAATCTTTAAGAAAATGTTACAAAACTGAGTGGCTAAAAATAGTGTCCACCTAGAATCTAAGGATAAATAAGTTAGTGGATTCCTGTTGATGTACTTTGACAAATATGCCCACATTTAGTGCTCCCACTTTTACAATGTCCTGCAACAGTACATGCAAATTTTCTTACTAAGGTTTTCTCCTGCTTCTCCTACAATTGGGAAGCCAATTGCTTCTGGCACTTATAGCCTGAAGTGTAATATTAAATCAAAGAGAAAAAAATATTTGGGTCCTGGTCCTGGACTTGCTTCTGACAGCCCTTGAGCAGGATGGCTACTATGTCAAACAGTCTCTACCCTGGAATGCTGTGGGAGGATTTTCTGACATCAAGCACATCAAGCCACACTTCCTTTTTGGAACAACAAGAACAAAATATTAAAATATTTGGAATTCTTATATTCTCTTGACCCTAGAAAGTTTTTGAAAGTGCCATAGTCCTTAAGATTACTTACACTTATTTGAGAAAAAAGTTTTAGTTATTGTTATTTCCTTGGGGGGTGGGGTCACTGTACTGAACATGTCTGAACATGACTGCTAAGTCATTAAGATAGCCATCATGATTTGCTTTGCTGCTGTGTGTCTCCTCTGTATTTTATCTGCTCAGATGTGTGTGTGAGGCCCAGTTTGGCATGCCTCCCAAACCCTAATCCTGTCATCATAAGGAAATTATACTGAGGGCCTGTGAAACTTTTCTAGGTTTATAGCTAATGTGGTACATTTCTTTGTTTCATTTAAGATTTTCCCATTCAGATTTTTGGTTCCTGTATAGTTTTTAGTAAAATGATAGACCCATGCTTTTATACCTTTTTATTCTTCTGGCCAGTTTTCTCCCAACTTGTCATTTTATTTTACTTTAGATTTTATTTAAATTCAAGTTAGTTAACATATAGTGTATTATTAGTTTGAGCGGTAGAATTTAGTGATTCATCAGTTGCGTATAACACCCAGTGCTCTTTACATGAAGTGCTCTCCTTAATGCCCATCACCCAATTACCCCATCCTCCTACCCACCTCCCCTCCAGCAACCCTCAGTTTGTTCCCTATAGTTAAGAGCCTCTTATGGTTTGCCTCCCTCCCTGTTTTTATCTTATTTTATTTTTCCTTCCCTTCCCCTATGTTCATCTGTTTTGTTTCTTAAATTCGACATATGAGTGAAATCGTATGGTATTTGTCTTTCTCTGACTGACTAATTTCACTTAGCCTAATACATTCTAGTTCTATCCACGTCATTGCAAATGGCAAGATTTCATTCTTTTTGATGGCTGAGTAATATTCTACAATATAGATAGATAGATAGATAGATAGATAGATAAATAGATATTCTTTATCCATTCATCCTTGCCTCTGGAGATGTGTGGGGTCTACTAAGAAGTTGCTGTGGCCGAGGTCAGAGAGGTTGCTGCCTGTGTTCTCCTCTAGGATTTTGATGGATTCCTGTCTCACATTTAGGTCTTTCATCCATTTTGAATATATTTTTGTGTATGGTGCAAGAAAATGGTCTCGTTTCACTTTTTTGCATGTTGCTGTCCAGTTTTCCCAGCACCATTTATTAAAGTAACTGTCTATTTTTCCACTGAATATTCTTTTCTGTTTTGTTGAAGATTAGTTGACCATATAGTTGAGGATCCATTTCTGGGTTCTCCATTCTGTTCCATTAATTACGTGTCTATTTTTGTGTCAGTACCATACTGTCTTGATGATTACAGCATTGTAATACAGCTTAAAAGCCAGAATTGTGATGCCTCCAGCTTTGGCTTTCTTTTTCAATATTACTTTGGCTATTGCAGGTCTTTTATAGTTTCATTCAAATTTTAGAATTGCTTGTTCCAGCTCTGTGAAAAATGCTGATGTTATTTTGATAGTGATTGCACTGAATATGTAGATTGCTTTGGGTAGTGCAGACATTTTAACAATATTTGTTCTTCCAATCCATGAGCATGGAATGTTTTTCCATTTCTTTGTGTCTTCCTCAATTTCTTTCGTAAGTATTCTATAGTTTTCAAGTACAGATAATTTACCTCTTTGGTTAGGTTTATTCTTAGGTATCTTATGGTTTTCGGGATAATTGTAAATGGATGGGATCTATTCCTTGATTTCTCTTTTTGCTGCTTCATTATTGGTGAATAGAAATGCAACAGACTTCTGTGTGTTGATTTTATATCCTGTGACTTTGCTGAATTCCTGTACCAGTTCTAGCAATTTTTTGGTGGCGTCTTTCAGGTTTTCTACATAGAATATCATATCATCTGTGAAGAGTCGAAGTTTGACTTCTTCCTTGCTGATCTGGATGCCTTTTATTTCATTTTGTTGTCTGATTGTTGAGGTTAGGACTTTCAGTACTATGTTGGACAACAGGGGTGAGAGTGGGACATCCCTGTCATGTTCCTGACCTTAGGGGAAAAGCTCTCAGTTTTTCCCTATTGAGGATGGTACTACCTGTGGGTTTTCATATACAGACTTTATGATGTTGAGATATGTTCCTTCTATCCCTACTTTATTGAGGGTTTTTTTTTAAAGTTTATTTTATTTATTTATTTATTTATTTATTTATTTATTTATTTATTTTATTTGAGAGAGAGAGAGAGCACACAGAGGGAGAGGGAGAAGCAGACTCCCTGCTGAGCAGAGAGCCCAACATGGGGCTCTATCCCAGGACCCTGAGATCATGACCTGAGCCAAATGCAGACACTTAACCGACTGAGCCACCAAGGTGCCGCTCTTGAGGGTTTTTATCAAGAAAAGTATGCTGTATTTGTGAAATGCTTTTTCTGCCCTTATTGAGAGAGAGGATCATATAGTTCGTATACTTTGTTTTATTAATGTGGTGTATCATGATGATTGATTTGCAGATGTTGAACCATGATTACAGCCCAGGAATAAATCCCACTTGGTTGTGGTGAATATCCTTTTAATGTACTGTTGGATATGATTAGCTAGTATCTTGTTGAGAATTTCTGCATCCATGTTCATCAGGGAGAGTGGTCTGTAATTCTCATTTTTAGTGGGGTCTTTGTCTGGTTTTGGGATCAAGGTAATGTTGGCCTCATAGAATAAGTTTGGAAGTTTTCCTTCCATTTCTACTTTTTGGAACAATTTCAGAAGAATAGGTATTAATTCTTTTTTAAATGTTTGGTAGAATTCCCTTGGGAAGCCATCCAGCCCTGGACTCCTGTTTGTTGGGAGATTTTTGATTACTCATTCAATTTCTTTGGTTATCGGTCTGCTAAGGTTTTCTATTTCTTCCTGTTTCAGTTTTGGTAGTTTATATGTTTCTAGTAATTTATCCATTTCTTCCAGATTGCCTAATTTGTTGACATATAATTGTTCATCATATTCTCTTATAATTGTTTATATTTCCTTGGTGTTGGTTGTGATCTCTCCTCTTTCATTCATGATTTTATTTATTTGAGTCCTTTCTCTTTTTGATAAGTCTGGCTAGGGGTTTATAAATTTTTTTAGTTCTTTCAAAGAACCAGCTCCTAGTTTCATTGATCTGTTCTACTGTTTTTTTTTTTTTTCTCTATCATTGATTTCTGCTCTAATCTTTATTATTTCTCTTCTCCTGCTTGTTTTAGGCTTTATTTGCTGTTATTTTTCTAGCTCCTTTACGTGTAAGGTTAGGTTGTGTATTTGAGACTTTTCTTGCTTCTTGAGGAAGGCCTGTATTGCTATATACATCCCTCTTAGGACCACCTTTGCTGCATCCCAAAGGTTTTGGACTGTCATGGTTTCATTTTCATTTGCTTCCATGTATTTTTTTAATTCCTCTTTAATTTCCTGGTTGACCCATTCATTCTTTAGTAGGATGTTCTTTAACCTCCATGTATTTGTGGTCCTTCCAAATTCCTTCTTGTGGTTGACTTCAAGTTTCATAGGATTGTGGTTTGAAAATATTCATGGTATGATATCAGTCTTTTTGTGTTGGTTGAGGCCTGATTTGTGACCCAATATGTGATCTATTCTGGAGAATATTCCATGTGCACTCGAAAAGAATGTGTATTCTGCTGCTTTAGGATCAAATGCTCTGAATATATTGGTGAAGTCCATTTGGTCTAGTGAGTCATTTAAAGCCCTTGTTGCCTTGTTGATTTCCTGTTTAGATGATCTGTCCATTGCTGTGATTGGGGCCTTAAAGTCCCCTACTACTATTGTATTATTATCAATGAGTTTCTTTAAGTTTATTATTAATTGACTTATATATTTGGCTCCTCCCAAGTTAGGGGCATAAATATTTATAATTGTTAGATCTTCTTGTTGGATAGACCTCTTTATTATGGTATAGTGGCCTTCTTCATCTCTTATTACAGTCTTTGGTTTAAAATCTAGTTTGTCTGCTATAAGTATGGCTACTCCAGCTTTCTTTTGATGTCCATTAGCATAATAAATTGTTCTCCACCCCCTCACTTTCAATCTGGAGGTGTCTTTGGGTCTAGAATGAGTCTCTTGTATGCAGCATATATTTTTTTAAAAGATTTTATTTATTTTATTTGACAGAGAGAGAGAGAGAGAGCACGAGCACTAGCAGGGGTAGTAGCAGGCAGAGGGAGAGGGAGAAGCAGGTTCCCCGCTGAGCAGGGAGCCCGACATGGGGCTTTATCCCAGGACCCTGGGATCATGACCTGAGCCAAAGGCAGACGCATAACTGACTGAACCACCCAGGTGCCCCTTGTAAGCAGCATATTGATGGATCTTATGTTTTCATCTATTCTGATACCCTATGTCTTTTGATTGGAGCATTTAGTCCGTTTACATTCAGAGTAATTATTGGTAGATATGAATTTTGTGCCGTTGTATTACCTATAAAGTTGCTGTTCCTGTAGATTGTCTCTGTTCCTTTCTAGTCTTTTTGGCTTTTGGTCTGTCTTTCCTGCTCAAAGGGTCCCCTTTAATATTTCTTGCAGACACTGGTTTAGTGTTCACAGACTCCTTTAGTTTTTGTTTGTCTTGGAAACTCTTTATCTCTCCTTCTATTCTGAATGACAGCCTTGCTGGATAAGCTATTCTTGGCTGCATATTTTTCCCATGCAGCACATTGAATATATTATGCCACTCTTTTCTGGCCTGCCAGATCTCTGTGGACCAGTCTGCTGCTAACCTTATGTGCCTACCCTTGTAGGTTAGGACCTTTTTTCCTCTAGCTGCTTTTAGATTTCTCTCTTTATCTTTGTATTTTGCAAGTTTCACTATGATATGTCATGGTGTTGGCCTGTTTTTGTTGATTTTGAGGGTAGTTCTCTTGGACTTGAGTGCCTGTTTCCTTCCCCAGATTAGGGAAGTTTTTTTCAGCTATAATTTGTTCAAATAAATCTCCCTCTCTCTCCTGCTCTTTCTCTCTGGGCCTTCTATGACACAGATATTATTTTACCTTATGGAATTGCTGAGTTCCCTAAGTCTACCTTCGTGTTCTAATAGTTTCTCTCCCTCTTCTTTTGAGTTTCATTATTGTCATAATTTTATCTTCAATATCACCTATTCTCTCCTGTGCTTCTTCAGTCCTTGTCGTGATCATATCCAGTCTGTTTTGCATCTGTTATAGCATTTTTTAATTTCAGCCTAACTAGTTTTTAGGTCTTTTATCTCTACAGCAAGGGTTTCTCTGGTGTCTTCTATGCCTTTATGAAGTCCAGCTAGTAGCTTTATGACTGTTGCTCTAAATTCTTGTTCGGATATATTGCTTATATCTGTTTTCAGGAAGTACCTGGCTGTGATATTTTCCTGACCTTTATTTTGGGGAGAATTCCTCCATCTTGTCATTTTGGCTTAGTTTCTTTTACATGTTATGAAAGCTTGTTATGTTTCCTGCACCTCAGAGTAATTCTATATTAAAAAGAGGTCATAGACTGTCCAGGGCCTGACACTTCAGGAAGTGTTTCTGGTGTATGCTGTGTGCACTCTGCTGTTAGTTTTGGCTGCTCTTTCCCACTGGTCAGTCCTCTGCAGAGCTCCTCCTTTCTTGCAGTGGGGAGTGCTTGGACCTTTATCTAGGTGTGCTTTGATTTGTTTGTTTAAAAAAGCCTGGAAAAAAGGAAAGAAACAAAAAGAAAAAAAAGAGAAGAGAGAGAGAAAAAAAAAGCCTGCTTCCAAAAAAAAAAAAAAAAAAAAAAAGAGATAAAAGGAAAAGGAATGAAAAAAACCAGACAGATAATAAAAAACAAAACAAAACTATAAGCCTGATTCCAAAGAAAAAGAAAGTAAAGGAAAAGGAAAGAAAAAAAAAGAAGCCTGATTCAAAAAAAAAAAAAAAAAAGAAAAGGAAATGAAAAAACAAACTAACAATCAAAGAATAAACTATAAGCCTGATTCCAAAGAAAAAAAAGGAATAAGGAAAATAAAACACATCCTGGTCCTAGTTCCACCAGAACTGAAGGGGATGCTTTGAAGCACTGTATGATCTGTAGACTTGGTGCTTGCGGCGTGTTGACTGTGTTGCTCTTCTGGTGGCAGAGGCCAGCTGTGCTGGCTGAGTCAGTCCTGCCCCTTTAGAAAAAGCACTTGCCAGACACGGGGGTGTGGGTGGGGGGGGTGGTTTGATGTAAGCGATTCCCACCTCCACTGGGGGCCGCTCTGTTGCTCTCTGAAGTCTGACTGTTCTGGTAGTGAAGGTAAAGTGGCGCCACCCCACTCTCTTCTCCTGGAGAGGGGATCTCAACCCTCATGCCCCACTGTTCAGGAAGCCCTCACAGAAGAGCAAAGCCATTGGTGTGTCTGGTGCCCAGCTCTCTTGTGTTTTATCTTTGGCATGTGGCTGGGATTCAAAAGTCTAAATCCTGAAGGAGCCAACACTCACATCCTCTCGCTCTTCTGGATTAGAGCCTCGCTGCACTCTGACTAGTGCCTTTTGTCCCAGAAAAACAGTCCCCCCTCCTGCGTGGTGCTCAGAATCTATGGTGTGTCACCTCGAAAAGCAGAGACTTGTTTATCTACCCTCTGGGCCCACCTTTGTCCCCTGCTATTGAAAGACCATTTGCTGGCGCCTGCAGGGTGGGTCCTTTGTCCTTGGAGAGGCAATATACCCTCTTCCAAATGTACTCTAGGAAGGGGAACGGTCTCTCCCAGTGTGACCCAGAAGATGTCTATACCACTTTGTGCATGATCCTGGGCCAGAGCCCTCCTTCCCTCCAAGAGCCCACACTACAGAGCTGCTCTAGTGGAAGTTGTGCACTTCCAAAATCAGAGCTTGGTTTCCACTCACTATTTGCAAAAACCTGTGACACTCAGTTCCTCCAACTCCCCAGTCTGTGGTCCATGAGGTTTTCTTCTTGAGCAACCTGAGGCCACAATCTCTCAACTCCTCTCTCCCTCTCTCCTTTTTCTCTCCTTGCTGAAAGGGTTCCCTCCCCCAGTTCACATTCATGCACCTGCCACGCTGTCTCCCTCCAACTGTGGAGATCCTTCTTCCAATCCTCACATTGATTTATTGGGTGTTCCAATTGATCTGACCTCAGTAGAGCAGTGTTTGAAGGAGGAGGAAAGCCCAGGGTCCTCCCACTTCTCTGCCATCTTAACTCCTCCCCCTCCCAACTTGTCATTTTAAATGGACACTTGTAGATATTTCATTTTCTGACATTTTCACCTTCTAAGTTGCAAAACATCAACAACCACAATAATCTACTTCACCTGGACTCCAGCAACAGAATAAATGATACTCCTTTTGGTATTACTACTCTATGCATTTTAAAGTCATGATTTTCACATTTTTGAATGCTCTTTTTTTTATTAATTAAAATTGCTCTGGGCCTATGTGGATGATGATCTGGACTTATCTAGGGTATAACATACAATGAAAGCAACCAACAACAGTGGAACCCTGAGGGACTGAACATAGACCAGAACAGCTCATGGAAAATAACACACAGGAAACAAAGTGCACTTGGAAGCACAGTTTATTTTTGTCAGGTTCTTGGCACCTGGTTTTTCAACTAATGCTATTTCTTGAGTTTTGAAAGAAATCATACACATTTTTGCTCTAGGAGCACTTAGAGCAAGAACAGCATCAACCCATTTCTAAAAATATTTCCCAGTGGATAAACTGTTAAGAAAACATGTTTGTATTCACACTTTGAGTAGAAATATTTACTATTCAGACTCTGTACTTGAATGTTTTTTTTAATCAAGTCACTAAATTGGCTTTTTGTGAAATGATGACCAAAATTAGGGTACTGGGTCACCACCTTTATAGCCAAAGCAAATGATCAAGGATTCCAGAGCCTTGAAAAAGCCTCTACTGAAACAACTTACATTGTACTGAGTTTTGTTTGTTTTAATTCAAAAGCACAATATTTCAGTAGAAGAACATGTTAGAAATTAGTTCCTAAAAATTTGAAGGACAATGAATATTTGATGATATATTGAAGCTTTAATGAAAGATTCTTGCATTCATTAAAAAATGAGCTCAGACAATTCTAGTTCTGTGGATGAATGTCTGAGCTGATTGGCTTAATGTCACTATTGTTTTTCCCTACTCAAACTTACATTCTGTGTATATTTTATATAATTCTTGTTCTGAAAAAATTTTTTGAGTGTAGACTGGGTATTTAGGAGTCTCTGAAATAAAGTAACTTAATGGCTCAGCTCAGCAAGTCTTTACCAGCTATCAATCAACCTCTTATTTCATGTTCTACTATCAATCCTACCTTGAAACTTTTGACGTCTTTAGTAAATGCCTCGACTTTAAAATAGGACAATTTACCCATTCTGGACAGTGTTAGGAATAAAGGACAACATTGCCAATAGTTTTGTTTATTCTTTTCTTGCAACTTTAGAGTAGGATCATTTATTTATTTAAAAGGTTATATTTATTTATTTGATGGAGAGAAAGAGAGTGAGCGAGCACGAGCAGGGGGAGGAGGAGAGGGAGAAGCAGGCTCCTCACTGAGCAGGGACCTCGATGTGGGGCTTGATCCCAGGACGCTGGGATCATGACCTGAGCCGAAAGCAGAGCTTAACTGACTGAGCTACCCAGGCACCCCTAGGGTAGAATCATTTAACAAACACATTTTTTTTGCAGTGATTTTTGTTCTTACTAAGCATATCATTCACTGATTTTTGCTATTTAACTGTTCAGTGTTTAGCTCATTCAGTGCTGCCTGATGATAAACCTTTATTTCATTTCTTTCACTTAGCTGTCATGAGATTATTTCCAAGGATGATAAAACCAAGGGAGTTTGAAAGGCAAATACAGGTTCATAAGCTAGCCTGCTTTATGACGCTCAAGACCTTGACATGGCTCCTAGGTAACAAGCTGCTTGTAGAGTCATTCTTAATTCCACCACCTATGATTGGGGTGGGGCAGGGTGCTAACACAGTACAGGCTGGTCAAAAAATTGGGAGCAAATCACTGTAGTTAGTTATCATTTACTTTTTTTGTTGTTTTGGGGGAAGAATTTTGTTTCAGTTTCAGAGAGCTTTAGAGAAAGGATGATATTAGCATAGAGAACTTGTTTGTTGATACAGTTTATATTATTGCAATTTCATATTACATTTGAAACTTTATATGCTTCCTTATATTACTTTTCCCCCAAGATTGGATTGCACCAGGATTTGTGCTAAGTTCTGGGAAATAGGTGGAATGTTCCTCTACTGGTTTACATATCATTTGAAAATAAATAGACTTTAAGACATTGTAAACAGAACCCTTTTTGATGTTTTTAAATGGCAAAGGGCCATTTAATAGGTTTTCACCCATTACTTCCTCATATCCAATCTCTTCTTCCCCCCTCCTTTTTTTTTCCCTAAGTAGGTTCCACACCCAGCATGGAGCCCAAAGTGGGGCTTAAACTCATGACCCTGAGATCAAGACCTGAGCTGAGATCAAGAGTCAAATGCTTAACTGACTGGGCCACCGGGTGCCTTTTCTCCCCTCCTTTTTTGAGGCCAAATTGAGGCAGTGGAATAAGGAGTATAAGAGAAGGATTGTGACTAAGTGGTCGGCAACACTTCTTCAGCACTTCAGCATTCTGTGTAAATACAATAATAGACAAGCAAAGAGCCAGAGGCCCAATGGCTACTTACCAGGAGTTCAGTCATTCTTTTAAAAAAAGATTTATTTATTTTTTTATTTGAGACACACGCACAGAGGCAGAGAGAGAGAGAGAACATGGAGGGAGGGGCAGAGGGAGAGAATCTTCAAGCAGACTCCCTGCTGAGTGCCCGGGTCCAATGTGGAGCTCAGTCTCACAACCCATGAGATCACAACCTGAGCCAAAACCAGGAGTCAGACACTCAACCAACTGAGCCACTCAGGCATCTCAGGACCTTAGCCATTCTTACCAAGCAATGCCAGAAAATCCAGAAGCACGAGGTCAATATTCTTAACTAGTCATCAAAGCCACCAGAAACAATCTTTCAGAACTTTCCTTCTATTTCTGCTTCTTTTCCTTCTTCTCCCCATTCCTCATTTTTTGGGCAGGTGCTCTTTATTTTTTCTTATCCTGTTCTGGCTAATCTGCTGGTTGCTTGAGTTGGAAAGGGTTAAAAAGGCTTGAGGTGAATTTTGGAGAGGAAATGAAAGGAATGGCCAGAGATTCAGAAAGAGGTAACTGGGAGAAACACACTTTATGAGACCCTCTTAGACTTTGGGAGAGTCCTCATCAGGGAGGAAATAGTGGCTTCAATGTGGAACAATTTTAGTTAAGATTTTGGGGGCAGCAATAATTGTAATATTTGGAAATCACTGGAAATATATTTTTTTGAGATTTTATTTTCATTTATTTGACAGAGAGAGAGAGAGCACAAGCTGGGGGAGCGGCAGGCAGAGGGAGAGGGAGAAGCAGACTCCCCACTGAGCAAGGAGCCCAATGTGGGGCTCGATCCCAGGGCCCTGGGATCATGACCTGAGCCGAAGGCAGTTGCTTAACCAGCTGAGCCACCCAGGTGCCCATACTGGAAATATTTTTCATAAAAAATTAAAATATCATAGTTTCATATATTAATATGAGAAAATATAATAAAAACATCTATTATATATAGGGATAAATGGCATGAATTCTATCATAACATAAGTACCAGAGAGTTATTGAGTAATCAGAACAAAAAAAATTAAAGGGCCTTAATATGACAATGTAAGTCTCATAAAAAAGAAGTAACTTAGTAGGATCAATAATCCAGGCTATTTTTTATGCTGTCAGTTCAAATTAAGAAGAAAAATTAAATGAAGTATTTCAGCTAAAATGTATCATCACAAAGGGAAATGAATTTACCTCCTAATTCCTGGCCCTCAAGCAACATGGATAGTATTAGCTTAGAACTTTGCTGCTTCCCTTTCTCCCATCTCTTTGAGATGATATCTGAAACTCAATAGGACCTTATAATTAAAGAATAATTTACTGATGGTGAAACACTTTTCATTTCACTAAATAGATTTGAAAATAGAAATTCACTAGAACTGATAATTTCAGGGATCCTGATGCCAGGAATGGGTGACATCAGCCAGGTTTTTGTGTGAATATCTTCAATGACTGTTCAAGATTTTGGGGTTTAGCCAAAACCAAAACATGTTCTCCATGCTGTTGCATTTTACATTCTGGGTTCTTTGGTTAATATGACTACATGCTCTATAAAAGAGGTAGAGAAGGCAAGGGAAAATCCAACAAGGGAAAATAAAGTATTTGACCGCTATTCTCTATATGGTAACAATCTTCAGGATGTCCAAAAATCATAGAAATGTCAAAGCAAAATTAGGGTGAGGAAACCCAGACAATGTGGGGCCTCCTGTTCATCATGGGAGGTGCCGTTTAGTGTCAGTCAATAATCTGTTGAATGAAAAAAATGAATGGCCAAGCCAGGACACAAGCTTGTCTAACTCACTAAAGCAGCTGTTTGTTGAACCAAATGTCCAGAATTATAGAGAAGTGAAGGAAATAAATGTAAGGCATGGCATCTTCCCTTAAGATATTATCTATATCTGAGAATTTTACCTTCTTTTTGGGGTTTGCTATCTTGGCTTGATTTGATTTTCTCCCCACTTCGCACAATGCAAAAGTACTTGATTTATGCTAGTAGTAGCAATGCTAGTGCTAAAGGAGCATTTCTCTACATGTAGTTTATTAAGATAAAATAAAAATAATTATTTATAAATACTGAATGTATTTATTAAGATATTAATGAAGATTTCATAACACACTACAGCTTTGCAATAGCCTGAATCTTTACATTATCTGAGTACGAAACTGAACTCTCAATTTTAGGTTTGAAAGGGGATTTGAGAAACATCCCTTTGAGTACAAAGGGATGTACTTTTTCCCAAGCATGAAAGCATTGTTATTTCGTCTGCTCTTGCCGTGCATTATTTTCCTAATTTAAAAGGGCAGCCTTCCATTGCTTCTATGTATTTTGTTTCATAGGATGGCAAAGTAGAGAATCAAAGGGGATGTTCCTTGGTAAGGAGAGAGTTTGTACCCTTAAATTACTTATCATTAGTGACTTTAGGATCTTTGAAAGTGTAATACATGTTTTGAAATGAATGCCCTGCCCAGATAATTGTTTCTTCCTCTCAGTTCTTTTAACTGTTGCTAGAATCTCAAA
This sequence comes from Halichoerus grypus, assembly GCF_964656455.1. Taxonomy (NCBI): domain Eukaryota; kingdom Metazoa; phylum Chordata; class Mammalia; order Carnivora; family Phocidae; genus Halichoerus; species Halichoerus grypus. The sequence goes on along the minus strand of NC_135719.1, from coordinate 87,474,692 downwards.
GATCCATGAAATCTGTCACTCTTTATTTATGTGATCTCAAACTGTCAATTGTGTGATTACATGAGATACTACTTACCTTAGAGCTCTGAGGTAGCATTTTGGAATTTATCAGGGAGGACTCAAAAGGGGGTTATGTTAGATATGGCTACTGTGAAAAATTCTGCACAGTCAGAATGACAAGACTGTAATTCCCGTGAATCTGAATTAAGAGTTCACACTTATAGAAAGTCAAAGACATACCAAGAGATGCCCCTGGTTCTCTGTGGTTAAAGGCATCTTGTTAGAAAGTTGTATGTAAGTCAAACCATGCCTTGGATTTGAGTAACCAATTATCTGAGACTTTTTATTCCCTTACTTGGTCAATGTGCATTAGAATGCATTTTGGAGTGACTTCTCATATTGAAACACTTAATAGCATAAACCTTTTCATTTGTCAGGATATCATTAAAACTTTATTCTTTTCTTTAGGTTGTGTAGTGTCCTGGAAGAAGGTAAATAATGCACTCTGTCTGAATTATAAACTAATTCAAAGCCATGTGAATTTCAAGTCAAATCCAGTTACTATTCTAAACAGATACAGTGATAGGACGGGCAGAGGGTAGGTCCAAAGACTACAAAACCTTTAATACGAGGAGCCCAGAGGGCTTATAAATAATGAAAGAAAGTAAACATTTTATTCATATCACAGAAAAAAATAAGGAATAACAATACAAAATGGCTCATCCATATAACTTTGGCTGCAATATTGTGTACATTGGTTACTACTTAAGTTTTGATCACAAGAATGCTGCCAGGAGAACATATGTGCTTTTTTGACCTGCACAGGAATTTTGATGAATTACCTTCCAAGCACCTGATAAGAAAACTTTGTTATTGTAGCCTTAGAGGTAAAAGTCAGACGAGGGAGTAAAAAGTCCAGAAAAGAGCCTTGAGCAAATGGGGGTCGGGTCCAGTTGTGGATGCAGAATGAGGTTAATAGCAAAATGCCCTGGAGATCTGTACCAGAAAAGATTTTGGTTGTTGAATATATTTATTAACCATTTATAAGATGAGGTGACTAAAGGAATGATATTATTCAGTGACCTTAAATTTTCGGTCCAATAAGGACCACAAGGGACTCCAGCAAGAGTTAGCAAAAGTAGGTAATTGGACAATATGATGAAGATGAAATTTGAAACAGGCAAGTGTGAGGTGATGCACATCTAAAAGAACAATTTAAGCTAATCATACACAGTGATGGATATTGAATTAGCCATAACCTTCCAAGAAAAAGATCATGAGCTTTGCTCAATGTGCAACAGTGCTAAAAATAAGTCACTGGAAGAGGAGTGAGAATAATGTGGAAAATATTAAGGTGCCATTATATAAATTGACAGCATATCCTTGTCTAGAATATTATGTTGAGTTTTTGTCACCTCATCATAAAAATGGAATGGAAGAAACAGAAAAATGTGCTGAAGGCCAGCTAAACTGATTAGAAATATAGGATAAGCTTCATTATGAAGGGTATATTTTTATGTCGCATTTAAAGATCTCCTGTGCAAAAATCCAATAGTGATATAGAAGGCATTTCTGACTCTCAGCATCTGAGGTATGCCTATTAAAGAGAAAATAAGCACTCACATTTTGCACTGTAGTTTCTAGACTTGGGTAATCAAGGCATTTTTATCCTTAAATAGTGTCTTATGTCCACTGAAGGCAGTATAAGTTGGTGGCATTTTTTGAGGAAAAAAAAAAGAATATATTCTTGGAAAATACCTCTTATCTGGGCCAGATCTGATGCTTGTCTGTGCTTCACTTTTTTAGTGATAATTGGTATTCACAATGATAATTCCAAGTCATTGCATGATCTTAAAACCCTTACAAAATCAGAAAAAAAAACTAAACAAAAATTACAAACAGGTTTTATTTAATATAGTTGAATAAATAAAATTTGGCCTATTTTCCTAAAACTTGGGCATTGATTGGTCTACTAACTTGTTAACCATAATGTTTATTTCCTCAGCACATTCCATCCTTGACCACCAAAGGTAAGTTATTATCGTTGTTTTCTAGTCTCTGTTTAGCCTCCAAGTCCCACCCAATTTAATAAAGAATAAAAATGAGATAAAGATATAACAACAAATGAGACTAAAAAAAGGAAAGATCAGACACTGCTGTTCTTCTCTCTTGTTGCCTGGGGACTTGTGGGCAGGGAGTGGAGGTGGGGGAGTGAGGGTTTCTATCTCCATTATTATTTTTGTATGTATACACATAGCCCTGACCGTTAGAATTTACTGTGAAGAAGGACTGAGAAAAATGTGCAAGATGAGCTTAAAAAGAGCTGAATCTGGTATGTGGTAACAAGAGTAATAAAGTTGGGCTGAGTATTGACTCAAGAAACATTAGCCACTGAGAAATCAGTTTCATGATGTCTACAGTAGCGTTGCTCATACTTTCTTTTCCTAGGAAAACTATTTATATAACAAGTAACATCTTGGGAATGGTTTCTTCTGTAATGAAAAAGACCCTTTATTGCTTCAAAGGATAATCTCTACCAGGATACAAACATCAACAGTTGTTTCCATAAGCTAAATGAAATGTATTTCAACATTTATTTTTATCTCTAAAACATTATGTGTTGCTCTTGTACAAATAATGAAGACCAACCAAATGAGAACTAGCAAAGTCCATTTATTCAGGCATTACTATAGCAAGGGAATCAGCCATTTATGTCATTTGTGTTTTGGTAGAGACTTAAAGGCAGGCAGGGGAATGGGAAAGCTTTATGGTGGAAAAAAGGGAAGGCTTTAGATGTGTTCTAACTAGAGGCTGTTAGCATGGAGAAGCTGTAGGTAAGCTAACTAGAAGTGGGGCATCCTATGTGATTGGTCAGGGGCACATATTTGTCTTTTCTTAGTTGGTTCTAAGTTGGTAGCAGGGACAAAAATTAGAGAAGCTGTCAGTTAAGACCTGGATGTTTGGGGCTGACTGTTAACAGGGTTCATTGTTTAGCTTCCTGGTTTGTTATTAGAGATAGTCTGACTTGTAGGAGGCTGGCTATTGTAGATAATGAGTTGGTTTCCTTGGCAAGTTGCTTCAGGTTGTGGGTCAAAGTTCTGTTTTTATATACAGTCTGACCATTGTCCATTTGTACATTCAGTCTCTCATTGCATAAAACAAAAAATGAAGTTTACATTTTCAGAGACCTGGAGTCTTGAAAGCATCAGACTTTGATTTTTGAATAGATTTTTAGTTTTCTAATGCCTGAAATAAATTATCACCAAGTAAGAAAACCTTTGGAAGTTTTGGCTTGCTTGTGCTTTGGGTAAGAAGTGACCTGAGTATACAATTTTCATTCAAATAAACTAACTCTAAAGTTATAGAATATGTAGTTGAAAATATCACTGTATTTGAATAAGAAAAAAGACTATCACATGTTTGCAACTTCCTCTGTACTTTTGTTTTATTAATTAAAGAGTATAACTTTTGATTCAAATCCCTTTGTATATAAGGCCATCTTGAAAGTTGCCACCAAGGCACCATTTTGGAAACTGTTTCAGGGATCTTACTAATATTCTAACTGACTGAAGGAGCTTGCACAGCTTCTCACGTGCCCTAGTTTCCTCTGAAGGACACAGTGTGAACCAGGAAGATCTGCTTTAGCAATAAAGAACCTTGATTGATGGATTAAATAATATTCAGTTTCCAAGTTGGATGGTATAAAGCAAGCAGAAAGAGCTAATTTTTTTCTAGGTGCTAGCACTGACATTTAGCCATGTATAATGTACTAAAACAATTAACTAAAATATACCGTTCCTGAAATGTGCTATAACCAAATGCACTATATTTTTCATATGATTTGCAATTTCCGTGGAGAGCTCATTTGGATTACGTTTATAATATTCATTTAGCAAACTCCATTAGCAATGTTTACAAGTGCTTATGGATCTGGTAAATGAGTTTGCGGATATGCTGTGAACGAAGATAAATGCATCCATTTGTGTATGGGATCTAATTCATAAACTCATTCCAATCAGGCAGAGTGTATAGCACATTAAACTCTAACCTGGGAGTCTGGATTCCTATATGGTTTCTACAGTGTTTCCTAATATGACTTAATCAGTTAACTTTTTGGCTTCTTGATTTTCCCTAAAGGAGAAAAGTCATTGCAAAACTGGATTAATACAAGAAGCTGAGCATAAGAATCCTTACAGGCAGGCAGGCAGGCAAACAAACAAACAAACAAACAAATCAATACACAGAATAGAGAGATATTTGATTCAACCTCTTCCAGGTTTTTCATGGAAAACTGTTTCAGCACAGTCAGGTTCCTAGAATACTAATCATGTTAGAAGGAATGTAACTTTTTGAATTATTTGTGGTCACCTGAAAAGGATTCTGCATAACACAAAAGGACCTAATCTAAAAAATGCAAGTGTTCTTATTTGGAGTGGCTGATTCTTTGATGGAAAATGTCTGGAGTCCTGTTAAAAGGAGAACAAAGGTCCTTTGTTAGATTATTAATGATCTGCATGAACTGTGGATCTGCCAGTTCATGAAACCCAGATTTCTAGGTCATTGTTCATGCTGGGTCTAGATGGGGATGGGGATGTGGTACTTGGGGAGATAATACAGGTCCATGATACCCAGACTTTCATAGATCTGCCAGGATTAGGAAGAAAGCCTATAATAATAATAGCTAGTATTTATTGATATTTACCATAGGCTCCAACCATTTTACATGTAACTCTAATCCTTAAAACCATCCTTATGAAGAAAGGTACTATTATTTTTATCTTAATTTTACAAATGAAGAAACTAAGGCTTAGAGAAGTTAAGTAGTGTGTCTTAAGGTCACACAGCCATAGAGTAGCAGTTTCAGAATTTGAACACAGGCTTTCTGTCTCCTGCTCTTTACCAGTATATGGCAGATAACTGATATTTTCCTTAGAACTTACATTGAGGTACAAAACTGGCTGAAATAGAAGAATCAGCAATTTTCCCCAGGGTTATATAGTTTTCTTTTGAAGTAAAAGTTCTGATTTTGGCTTGCTAAAGACATAGGGTATAATTCCCCACCTTGAATCTAATTAATATCCAGGACCCAGAAATTTCCCAATCATCTTTGATATGATAAGAAACTTATCAAACAGTGCCATCCAACGAGAATATTTTCTTGTCTTCTTTCAAAATCAAGTTGGGAATTTCAGTTATTATTTAAAATTTTTTTTCACAAATATAGTTTTTTTTTCATAGAACACAGATGCTCTTAACTCCCTAGCAGTCACCATCTGTACCTCAATTTACATTTCCCAAAACACTGCTGACATCTGTTTAAATGCCAATCTCTCCCCAACTTAGTAGGATTTTAGCTCAAAAGTGATATCCTATGAGCGATTTGGAGTTTCAGAGTTATGCTGATTTTAATCAAAAGGCTCAATGGCTACAGATAGACAACCTTTATTTGTCCCTTTAAGAAGATTTCCACAAAATGCAGGCTAATATTGAAAGTGATCGGTCATTTCTAAGAGAATGTGGGACTATTTCATCTCTAGGACGAGGAAGGGAAAGTTTCTGAGCTGTCATGGAGAAAATTCTGGGTGATTAGGAGTTCTCCCAAAGAATTGCTGCCCCTGATTCCTTGCTGTTGGTTGGGACTCCTTCTGTACAGAGATGCCTGACTTTCTTCAATGAATCATTACATGAGGGGAGGCATAGAAAATACGCCTGGGGATAGACACCGTGTAGGAATGGGGATGAAACCTGGCCGAACAATGGGACTGAGAAGATAATCCTGAGCTGTGAGATACTGATTTTTTTTTTTAAAGAACATGTATAAATTATGTCCCTAAATGAGTATTGCTCCTTTATAATATGCATCCAGGGAAACGATAAATGTATAAATCCAATAGTGCTATAATTATTCAAAACATTCTTGGAGTTACTTTGGAGTCAGGGGCATTTTTTTTTTTTTTCAGGGATGTCAAATGTTTATTTAAGAGAAAAATGGACAAATCCGGTAGTCATCTGGAATGTAATGTAGCTATGAAGTGAGTTTAAGGGGCCACTGTTTCCCAACTGGTTCATAAACTGATTCTAAGAAGGCAATTTTATTTTTTACTTACTTTTTTTTTTTTTTTAAGATTTTACTTATTTATTTATTTGACAGAGAGAGAGAGAGAGAGTACAAGCTGGGGGAGTGGCAGGCAGAGGGAGAGGGAGAAGCAGACTCCCTGCTAAGCAGGGACCCTGATGCGAGGCTTCATCCTAGAACCCTGGGATCATGACCTGAGCCAAAGGCAGATGCTTAACCAACTGAGCCACCCAGGCATCCCCAAGAAGGCAATTTTAAAAGATGAGTTTTATAAAAAAGCATAAACAATGGAAGCATCAGAGGACTAGGTATGTAATCCCTTGAGAAGAGTTCTTCATTTAGAAGTATAAATTTGGGGGACCCCTGGATGGCTCAGTTGGTTAAGTGTTCAACTCTTGATTTCAGCTCAGGTCATGATCTCGGGGTCCTGGGATCAAGCCCCACGTCAGGCTCCCTGATCAGCGAGGAGTCTGCTTCTCTCTTTCCCTCTCCCCTGCCTCTCCCCCCTCCAAATAAATAAATCTATCTTAAAAAAAATAAAGAAGTATTTGGTTTTGTTTGTGTTTTGGAATCAGACAGATCTGGGCTTTAGATCTGACTTCATAATGTTTCAAGATGTGTGACCTAGATTGCTTAACTATGTTAAACCTCAGTTAATTTCCTCATCTGTAAAATGGAGATAATTATAGTATCTACTATAGGATAGTAGGCATTGTAAGGATTAAAGAAGGTAGTATATGTAAAATACTTTGCCTAGTACCTGGCATGAGCATTCAGTAAAAGTGATGCCAACTCATATCCTCCCTCGTACCCTCAAGGTATATCTAGACTCTATAATCTCATCATGGGATAACCTGTGATACATTAGAAGGACTTGGAGCTGCCGTTTATTTGGCTGTAAAGGATCTAGGCAAATCATTTAACTTTTAGGGTCTCGGCTTCCTTCTTTGTAAAGTGGGTATAATAATACTTCTCATGCCAGATTACCCTGAATATTAAAGATAATGTACATAAAGAATTAAGAGCAGTAATTATGATTATTGTGGAAAGCCTATTAAGATAATAGCTTTTTAATGGGGTTCAGATTGTTCTACAAAGATGATAATAAATTTAATGTGGTACTAATACTTGCATTTTAAAACTGATCAAATTCCAGATTGCAACTTGGGAATTACCCAATATGGCAAATATCTCTGGGCATGACTCCATCACACCTGGATTTATTAATTTCTAGGTTGCAGACCTAGAATGTCATAGGTTAGTTTGTTCCACTTATATTTCTGAATGAATTTCATAGAATTCCTAGTGTTACCAACATAGGGCCTTAGGTTAACTACAGAGTCCAGTGGACCAGCACTTCCATGGCTAGAAGTTTTTTCTTATCTGCAGATCAAGATGTTAGAGAATAGTTTCAGTTATGAAATATTTCAATGAATTTTTTAAAATGAAAATGAAAATTTTAATAGAGACAGGGCATTACTCTCTTCCCATTCCAGCATTAAACTTCCCCCAACAAGTCTTCAAGAAATTCTTATAACAAAAGAAAATCAGATCCTGTACCAACATTTCTCTTTCAAGAGGACAGAATATTCATATTTTCTTTCATTTTGTTTGGCAAAAATGTCTCAGTTAAAATGAGATGTCTGACTCATTTCTACAGCCAAATATTTCTGAAATAAAAGTTTGGAGTTACAAAAATAAAAAAAAAATCAAAATCCAATTCAATTCTAAAATAGGCTTAAAACTTGCTGATTTAAATCAAACCAAAATGTTTAGGAACAAAATTGTAGTTAAATAAGTAGTTTTCAAAAAAATTTTAAAAGAGTGGAATCTTTTCCTCACATTGAATCTTACAGAGTCTAAAATTGGAAATGGATAAAAGCAAGGCTACTATGATTAAAGAAGGAACAGAGAGACCTATCCTTCACCTGGTTAACTTCTCCTTCCTTCCCTCCTCCATCTCCCATGATCATATGACCTTCCCAGAAACCCCAAGACTACCAGAAACATAATTTGGGATTTGTTACTCTTGATATTCCTTTGGTTTCATCTCTCGCCTTTGTTAAAAAAATAAATAAATTAAAAAAGGCAGTCTTTTGTGCCTAGAGCCCTAATCCTGTCAAATTGAGTAGGCAGGAGACAGGCATGTTTATGCCCTGACAGCTCAGTTCTTTTTGCTTTGCCCAGTGTTTGGGAGCAGGGGTTCTGAATATAGACAAGTCTGTCTGCAGGTTTGATTTCTATTGGTGGTTTAAATTTCTCCTGGTTGATTTGGCAGATTTTCTCTAATGACTTTCACATCAAGAGGACAGGTACCACAGTCTTAAAAAGTAGCTCTACTGATGTTTGATAACATTGGCCATATTAGTACTTTCTTTTGTCAAAGTACAATGTCAAAACAGGCATGGGGTGGGGACTTGAATGCTCTTATAAATTGTAAAGGGCATAGACTCTCTGTAGCATATCCCACCCATTTAGGAAAGGTTGTTTTGCCCTTAATAAATTGCCCATGGTGGGACGGGGGATAGGGAAGAATGTTGATGTGGTTCATGCAGAGATTCCCTCTGGTGTCCTTTAATTGACATCTGGGTTTTAGAATCCAATTGCCAGAAATCATCCCACTCAAGGAGTAAAAATAGTGCAGCATAGCATCATGACCCTAAACCATAAGGTAAATGAAAATTGTGGGACTGATGTTCCAAACTGGCCTGACTGCATAGGATCTGATGGACAGAGGGAGGGAACTGTGGAGGAGCTGCAGAATATAAATAATGAGCAGGGCTGCTGGTTTTTGACCTCCCGGTTGTGTGCTAGTCAAAGTAGTCAAGTTCGAATCTAGAGGTTTATCATAGCCCCCTAACAGGCACTTGAAGAGCTCTACAATTTCAGTCCCAAGGGTTTAAGAGGAAGATGACTACGACTCCACTTTCCGTATGCTGTGTGTCTTTGCGCAAATTACTTAACCTCCCTAATTAAACCTTGGTTCTTTCAGCTGTAAATTCCAGTATTTCTCAAACTGTGCTGAAGAACCAGTTTTTTTTTTTTTTTTTAAGTTACCAGTTCATGTATAGGCTATATATGTATTTATAGTATGACACAGTAAAAATGAATTCCTAGAAATACATAAACTTTTTATTCTTAAATTCAACAGATATAAAATGATTCTGTCAAATTGTTTTTAAAGTTTCTAAATATTTACTCTCAATTTCTGTAGTATTTTGTTTTATACTGCAGACTGGTAACAATTTGTGGGCTGACACCTATATGTGGACCAGTATCATTGGTATGATTGGTACAGACACTACTGGTACTCACTTTATATAGGGGTATTATGAGGCTAAGTGGAATAGTACATATATTTGACAACCATTGTCATAATTTTTATATTTCGTATAGGTTTAACCCTTGGAAAGTCATTTTATCACTAGTAAATCCCTACCTTTGTAAAACCATAACAACCCAGAGGTTTTCATAAAGAATACATAGGAAAGAGAGAGAAGGAATGGTTTAAATCAACGTCTCTTGAGAGACTGAGAAATGGCAGGTCTCAGGAACACCAGATGAGGGTTCAAGTTTTGGGAACCAATCCATATGCAAAGTACAAGTCTCAGGGCTGCTACTTTAAAAATGTGAACCGAATGTATCCAAACCAGGTTCCCCATCTGGGGGAGAGAGTCGTATCTGCTGCATAGTCAGTGTGATGCTCTGGTGATTAGGTGGGTCCTGGATTTCATTCCCCTTGTTAGAGCTGCTGGGTAGCTGACCAGCACAGTATTTAGTGCTTGATCTTAGAGGCACACAGACCTGGGTTTGAAGGTTTCCTCCTTATTGCTGGTGTGACCACAGATGAGGTTATTTATGTTCTCCAAGCTCCTGTTTTCTCATGTGTAAAGTGGGGGCTGGTAATAGTGCCTGGCTTCTTAGTGCTGCAAATGGATTAAATGAAATAATTAAATGAAATAATTTTTGAACAAATAATGGTAGTCATAAGGCCAGAGTGGGCAGTTCAATTTTAGCTAAGTGACGCTAGCACATGGCTGGATTTTGCTTGGTGTGATGGACAGAAGGGGCCGGTGGCAGCAGCGTAGCCCTCTTAAATACAGTAGAAGAAAAGAACCCCAAACCTTAGCACACTGGTTTTAAAAGCTTTCTGACCCTTAAATTATGACTTTCCCTGTAGCTATCTAACACTCTCTCTCCTTCCCTTCGCCCCAGCTGTGAAAGAGATGGTTATAATATGGAAAAATGAATCAAAGTCTTGAATACATCATCTAAGGTGAGGAAAACGGCAGGGGTTGAACAGAAGTCTGGGGAAGCAGAAGCCCCCTTTTCTTCCCTATCTATACAGCATGCTGAGACTATTTGTGATTAAAATTCTTAACATGATTTCAAAGCATCACCTTCCTAGGTAGATGACACGCAAAGGCAGCACAGAGATTGAGGAATGATCTGACTCAAGTGGCTCATTTGTAAGAGCTTGAGTAACACTCCATAATGAATTTGCTATTTACTGATAGCAGAGCATTCATTTGGCATTAATGGACAGGGCCAATGTACAGTCATAGTTATTTTATTTAAATTCAGGATTTGGTACCAGGCAACTAAATTGCTGCAGAAGGAAAGTGATATGCCAATTTCAAAGGTGCTTATTGCCATACTATCTCATAGCTGAAAAATAGAAGATACAGAAAAGAGCATGAAACTGTAAATATTAACTAATGATAATAATAATGCTGCTGCTGCTAGTAATACATTTTATTTGGAAGGTACATTTAGTGAAGGTAGATTTCCCGCAAAGTTATTGGCCCACAAGGGGTGAACTTAAGGTGCAAGACTGGCCGATGTGGCTCCCAAATACTTTTCCTAACTTACACAATTATGGGGAAAATTTCATGGGGTGTAATTTTTAATTAAGCTTCAGTAGGCTTTTAACCTCACCCTACTCTCATCCCTAAACTCCTCTTTAGTTATTTCTGGAGCCCTTAGACCAGGTCGTGTCTCGTGTGTGCCCTAGAATGAACCACCTCTGATGTCTTAGTCTCCTCGTCAAAGGACCTTGACATTACTTCCTTCCGGGTGGCTCTATAAGAATGCTGCCCTGCCGGTACAACTCCCCATCCTTTGGGGGGCTGTCTAGACCATGCAGGCTATGGTCTGTGGCAGAGCTGGCAAAGTAGTTCTCTCTCCTAGTCTTCCATAAACATAGATATCCATGTTTCTTAAATTAACCTCTTTCTTATAGGAGCTCAAAATCAGACCGTCAGTCTAGGTTTTTTTGTGTAGGTAGCAGGAAGTCAGGTGAGGATAGAGACCATGTCATTCCCTGCCTTGACTTTATCTGACTTCTCCCAGGGACCTGCTACAAAGCCCTCATGAATATTATTTATGTAAATAAACATTGGCAAAGTAGAAGGGATCACCCAGCTCCATTTACCAAGAGCATCTGGATCCTGGCTCCAGTCCAGAGAAGAGTACCCCTAGGATGAAAAACTGATTAAGTCATATCTACCATTTATACTTTCACATGAATGAGTTTTTAAGATATTTTTCTAGGAGCATGCTTGGCTGGGAGAGGAGCTGGAAAATATGGGTCACCTGAGATGGAAGAGATGGGGTGGCAGGGCAAAATGTTAAGGGTACTAAAACCAGTTTTGACAACTTCGCAGTTGTACTCTAAGATGGCCTGGCTCAGTCTCACTATTAGCAAAATTTAAGAAAAACCAGGAATGAGGTGGGTAACTGTAGCTGAAGTAGACCAAATAATGAAAGGAAAATGAAGTTCAAGTATTTTCACATGAATCTGCCACTGTGCATGTTCTGCTTCAGTATTTGGCATTTCTAATGTTGGGTCTGAATCCAGACCTTTGAAAAATTGAGGATAACCATCCATAGAGACTGATAACTACTCATTGCTGATTATGAGCAGTAACCTCTCAGAAGTCATTCATTTCCACCTTTTGTGCACAGGTCTTGTCTGAAGGTATGTGTCAGAGGAGAGCTGTAAAGGATTCCTATAATTTTGACTCATAAGGGAATACTGTAGTCATTCTCTGAAATCTGTTTCTCTGATGTCCAGGTTGCCTCTGCTCTAGATTTGGTCTTTGTAGGTCTTTGTAGGTGGAGAGAAGGCACATGGGGACCAGGAAGGACTTGTTTAAGCCTCATGTGTGCCTCACTCAGAGTCACTCAGCCTAACTGGATCATTTCCAGTGAAGTGAATCCAGGGAGGTAGTGCAGACCGTTGGAGACATATGTACAGTCAGGGCAAAGGTTCCTCCCTTTATCATCATCAAAGTCTTTTTAAGATATGGCTTTCTTCCCTCAGGGACCTCATACTTTAACAATTTTATTTACCAAACAGTATTTATCAAGTAATAATGGCTTTGTTTTTCTTGTTTATTAAGATAAGCTATGGGGGCGCCTGGGTGGCTCAGTTGGTTAAGCGACTGCCTTCAGCTCAGGTCATGATCCTGGAGTCCCGGGATCGAGTCCCACATCGGGCTCCCTGCTCGGCGGGGGGTCTGCTTCTCCCTCTGATCCTCTTCCCTTTCGTGCTCTCTGTCTCTCATTCTCTCTCTCTCAAATAAATAAATAAAATCTTTAAAAAAAAAAAAGATAAGCTATGGATAACTGTAAATCAAAGTTTTTGATTGACATATGATAACTAGGTCACCAATGTTATTAATGCTATAATGCTGTAAAAATTAAAACAAAATGAAAGAAAACCTGGTGTGTGTATTTATGTTTATTTTAGTTATATGTATGTTTGCCATTAGGATTTCAAAATACTAAATATAATTCACAATGCCTGTTTCTGCTTTTACTCAACCTTTGAGGAATGCCAAATTGAGGAATGCAGGATGGAAAAACTTTCTGGGGTCTACTGGGGTTAAGAATATATGGAGAGCCACATCATGCCTTTGGAGACTTTTCTAGAGGGATTTTTGAACTTCAGCCAACATCTTGGGATGAATGATGGGGTATACCTCTTCCTTGGGTAGTTCAGCACTCTGCCTAAAGATCCAAAGGCTATTTTCAAGCAACCAACAAGACTGGTTGTTTAGCTGACTCTCTTTCTAACTATCCCATTTTATTTAAGTTTCCAGTCTTGACACCACAGAGAGAATATTGGATTAAAATGGTTTTACCCAACATTAGATGAGCTGGGTGGGCAAATTCAGCCTATGTGGCAATTTCCAAGCAAGTCTTTATTCATCAGTCTTTTGAAATATGCCTTTTATTTACCTCAGGGGCCTGAGGAAATAGGTGTTGGGACTTGGGTGGCACTTGAGCCACTTCCATAAGCACCTGTTGTAAGTCCTTATCTCCACTGGCCAGAGAGAAGAGTGAAAACAAAATGAACGAGTTCAGCAGTTTGCCTCCATGAAGGAAATGTCTGTTAAGGTATTTGTACCTTATGAGTAGCTTTCAGAGCATTCATCTACAAAATCTTGTATCGTCTTTAAAAGGATAATGGAAGCAGGATATAAATTGGGAAGTAATTTAGACTACAGTATTTTTAAGAGGACTCACTAAGTTATTGACCCTTTGTAGTTAATTAAAGCAGATAAGAGACTTCCCATATGAATGATTAATTTAAAATATATATAACAGGCAAATACACATAGAAGACTTTTCATAAGTGATTGTGGCTCAACTGCCTATTTAAACCAAACATACATTTGATTGTTTTTAAATATTGATGCCTTTGCTGTTATTACAAAACACTGAGTAGGAGTTCACACAATGAGGGTGATATGTGAATGTGTCAAGCTAATGTCAAAACAACAGCCTTGAGCAGCATCACAGTCTGACAGGTTTCAGAATGGAGTGACTGCTGACTGGACTACTCCAAGGCTGAATTAGGTCTCTCCTTGTAAGGACTTTGCTATTTTCTTGGGTGTGTGCAGCCTGGAGTTATGTCAGACTTCACTGATTATATCCCTGTGTAGAGAGGGAGGGCATGAACTTTGCCAACAGGAGGGATGAATATGTATGGTGTTTTTCTTTGGATCAGGCTGACTGCGACCTCTGCTGAGAGGGATTGTGTGACAGTATGCTTGACTTTCTTAGCATGAGGCCTGCCAAATAAAGCAGCAAGGTCACACGTCTCATACAAGGGCAATCAACCAACCAGTGCCGAACTTCTTAGAGCCTAGAAAGCACTTCTTTTACTGTAGGGCCACTGAAAATGTGATTTCCTTTGCCTGGAATAGTTCTGGCTCCCCTGAAACCAGAGTAAAACTGGTCCTGTCTGACATCTGCCCACAGTGGAAATCTTGGCCTACATGCCATATCCCAAAGACACCTTTCCTGACTTCCCAAACTAACTTAGGAGGACCCCCTGATATATTGTACTAGTCAGGTCTCTCCAGAGAAATAGGACTAATAAGAGGGATACATGTGTGGTGGGCAGAGATAAAGAAGTTGGAGGAGTCCAAAATCTGATGAGGTGGACTGTTAGGCTGGAGACGCAGGGAAGAGCCTTTGATACACTTCAAGGCCAAAGGCCGTCTGTTGGCAGAATTCCTTCTTGCTTGAGGGGGGTCAGTCTTTGTTCTGTTTGTTCAACAGATTAGATGAGGCCCATCCAAGTTATAGAGGATAATCCACTTTGCTCGTAGTCCACCAATTAAAATGTTAATCTTATCTAAAACATACTGCCACAGGAGCATCCTAAATAATGTTTGGACAAATATCTGTGTATTATGGCACAGCCATTGATGCATAGAATTAACCATCACACCCAAGTAACATTATCTTATCTGTCAGTAGTTATGCATGTGAATGTTTGCAGTCCTCACTAGGCATGAGAACATAGGCCATGTTTATTTGTTATGTTTTTGGTACGTACCCTGAACTCAGCACAAGGCCAAACACCAAGTAGACACTCACTGAGTATTTAATTAAGTTATTATTCATTCAACAAATACTTACTAAGTACCTATCCTATGCTAGGTACTTCTCTACTTGCCAGGGAAAAGCAGTGAACAAGACATAAAATTTCTGTCCTCTTGGAGCTTCCATTCAAGTGGGAAAATCTAAAAGTTGAGATGTTTTAATAGGGATGTGACCTGATCTGACTTTGGTTTTAAAAATACCACTTTGGCTGCTACATTAAGTGGACTGTTAGGGTGGGACAGGAGGGAAGAGTGGGAGCAGAAAGCATCAACTTGGATGAGATATGATAGTGGCTTGGACTAGGCTGGTAGAAGAGGAAGTAGTGAGGAGTTTAGATTTGGGACTATACTGAAGGTGGAGAAAACTTCCTGAAGTGATGTGAATGTGGAGTATGCATGATAGAGCAAAGTGATGGGGCCTAAATTTTGGGTCCAAGTAACTGTGAGGATGGTGTTCCCACTTATTCGGTGCAAAGCTCAAGGGAGAAGCAGGTTTAAGTAGGAAATCAAGACTTGTTTTGGATGTGTTGAGCTTGACATGTGTGATTGATATTTGAATGGAGACGGTGAGAGGGCAATTGAGTATAGAAGTCTAGATCTCATGGGAGAGGCCTGTCCTGGAGGTGTAGACTGCCTATGAAGCCATGGGATGGGAGGTGATCATATAAGAAGTATACGGGGATTTGAAGAGGAAGGTGCTGAGGGAGAAGATGTGCCCTTGGGTTTGAATAGAGGAGGAATATCTGAAAATGAGACTGAAAAGGAGTGGTTGGAGGTAGGAGGAATAGCAGAAGGGTTTGGTGGCTAGGAGCCCAGCAAGAAAATGTTCCAAGAAATAGGGAGAGATCATCTCTGTTTGCACCTAAATGAATGAATTAGGCCCCAGAATCTATGAAGCACTCAAATAACCCAAAGAGTTATAAGATATGATATTATGTCCATGTGCCTATCTGGGAAGATAAATCAATTGTATTTGACTGGAACATTCCTTGAGAGTTGTGGTGGAGAAATTGGGGAAGAAATAGAAGAACATTTTTTTTTCTCTTCTGGGATTAGCCACTCTGTGCTCAATGAGAAAGGGGGAGCAAATGTATTTGTTTGTTTTAGCATTTATTGAGAGCCTGTTATGTAACAGGCTCTATTTAACCCTTAAAATTATAATTCTGTGAGTTTGTTCTGAAAATCAAGCTTTTAGGGCAGTTGCAGTTTTATGTTTTTCTCTCTCTGTCTCATATTCCATCATAAGAAGTCCATGCAAATTAAGTACCTTGAACTGAAAAGAAAAAAAGAGAATGTCCTTCTAGAAATATATCACACAATGGAAAGAAATCTGAAGTTCAGAATTTTAAATTAAGATCAGTAAAATACCAAGAACAGAGTCCTATCAAGTGGAATATGGAGATGATAGAGGATAGAACATCATTAGGAGAGAACATTTATTGAGCATTTACGGTATGCCAGGCATTTTCTAAGTACTCAGCACATATTGATTTATTTAATATTTACAATAACTTGATTTAGCACTATTACTCTCATCCTAATGAGGAAACTGTAGCATTGACAAATTAAGAAATTTGTTTCAAAACAAATAGCTTGTAAGTGACTGAGCCAGGATTTAGATTTGCTGTCAGGCTCCAGAGTCTACATGCATAACCATTATGTTTCATTGCCTCTGATAACCCCGTGGGATAACTTCCAGAAGAAGCATGAAAGTGGTATTGGCTTGGGGGTCCAGTTGAGGTTCAGGAGAATGGTGGCACCGGAAATGGAGGTAGAAGCAAGATCTCTGAGATTTGATGACAGAGAACACTGGAAAATCTTTTCAATGAGTAGAGATGTCTGAAGAGGTGAGTGGTGTGTGTGTGTGTGTGTGTGTGTGTGTGTGTGTGTGTGTGTGTGTGGTGGGGAAAGCAGTAAAGTCTATCCACACCTGTCAGAGTGTTTTAGCAATGCTACTAGCCGCTCTGCCTAATATGTGCTCCAGTGCTTTGAAGAATAGGGTACAGTCTTCTCTAGGGAGGCAGGGTGATGACAGCTGAATTTCCATGTTCCATGTGTTAAGGGTTTCTTTGAGGCAGGGATAATACTGACAGCTTGGTCCATCTTGCTTGTTTCTGAAAATCTCTAAGCATGGTCCACAAAAAAGTCTGTGTGGTTATATTTTGATATAGTTATCAAACCAGCAGGCTGATAAGATTGATAAGAAAGAGAGTGGCAAGAATAACAGGGAGTTCCCTGTAAAGGAGAAACAAGGGACACCCGCTTGTTCAGGGATTGGCATCACCCCTTCTGTAATTGCCCACCCCATTGTTCTCTCTCACTGTAACAGGGCAGGGAGGATGGAGTTCACCTTCCTGAACTTTCAGAAGCAGGGCCTGCTTCCTTATTTATGCCTGATGCCAAGAGATCTACCTGCCTTCTGTTCTCTGTGCACTCAGTGGAGAGAGGAGATCAGGCCTCAAAAGACTTGTTGCAGCTAAACAAGTCTCTGTTTTCATATTAAAGAAGTTCAAAATCATGGCTGCCTCATCTCGGTGTATTAAAGGAAAAAAAAACCCACTCAGCTATTTATTTTTTTTAAACAGGGGAAAGAGCTAGATTACTAACTAAATAAGTGTTAGCAGAATTCAAATAGGTGATAATTGCAAAAGGAAACCTAAACGGGCTTTTATTTTGCATTGAAGAGTGAAAAAGTCACTGGTGTTTTCAGAATCATGGAGAGCCTAACCCTTTGTTTTCCAGGGTTCAGAAGAATCTTTTGGAATTCTAAAAAGCCTGACCTGAAATAACATTCACTGCTCACTGAGGGCTGAACTGGGCTAGCTGTCTAATTTTCCCCATGTTTCTTATATTCGTAGATGGTCTTCATTTGCACCTCTGGTACTAGTCATAACAGAAAGCAATAATTGCATTACCCAAAAGCATCTGCTTTGATATAGTGAGAAAGTGTTGACTGGTGGATACCTTTTTCTGTGGTGTCCCAACACCAAATCTTGCATCAAATACCTTGTTAGACTAGTTATCTTCAATACAATTCAACTGGCCATTATTGGAGTCCAGCTAGATTGATGCACAGCACCGTCCTAGTCCTTGAACTTGATGGAGAGGGAGTCAGTTGTGCTTCCTGCTCTCTTCTGAGGAGGAGACAAGTATAAATAATTTCAGTATGAGGTAGACTGTGAACTGTAATGTAGGTATATGCTGAGTGCCATGGGAATTATGTATAATGACAACATAATAGAATGCTAAGAACAATCATATATTTAATAAAATTCTGTGATGATGACTATGATAAGATGGGAGCAAAGATGAGGCTTGAGATATATTTGGCCTATAATAACTAGCATTGGATCCATATCTTATCTGAAATCTGGACCACGATAGTTTCTCCAAACTAATATTAGCTGGCACTTTTGAATGATTACTATGTTTCAGGTTCTGTCCTCAGTGGTTATAGAATATTCCATTCATACTGTAGAGATAGAAACTGTTATTAGCCCAATCTACAATGAAATAATGTGCTTAGAGAGAGTAGGCCACTTTTCCAGTGCCATGTATTAGTGATGATGAAGCTGGAGTTAGAAACTCGGTCTGATGTACTTTAAAGGAATTCCATGTTACTATGAAATGGATATACCAAGATACACTGACCTCTAGTGTAGAGCACATTCTGTCCAGAAGGCTGGTGAGAGTTGTGATCCAAAACTATTTTTCCTCAGGTTTCTTCATGTCACAAAAGAAATAATGAAATTGTCTTGGGCCAAAATTTAAAAATTATTTGTAGTTATTGGTGCCAGAGGTGATTTCATGGTGAAAATGGCAGTGTCAGATGCATGAGCTGGGTATGGGATACTGGTTTTGTCAGTGCTTTTTTACAGCTCATCCTTGTAGAGCATTGGAATTCTGGAAGAGGTAAGACATATAGCAAACAATATGATAGCTAACTAGAAATTGAAGGAAAGTTCCTTAACTTCAGTTAATAAGATGTAGATCTTCTAATATGTTCAAAACAAAGAGTCATTTGATAATGTTATTCTGAACACGAAGGCATGGAAGGATGTCCACTGGAAAAGTATTGTAGTATGAGGTTTGGCCTAACACTATTATTTTTGAAACAGTGATTCAGTTGCATTCAATACTGTATGAGGTTGTGGTGAAAGGCTTCTCATGTGCTCAAGACGAAATTACAAAGTGAGGTAATTGTTCAACCTTTTCAACATAAATGTAGTCTCTAGTCTGCCTGAAAGACAGTAGGCTGGGATTTGGGTTTTAAATTTGCCACTAAGTTATATTTTCCAGTTTGTCTCTGTTTCTTGCTCTATCCAGTGGATGTGAGGGCACTCTAACTGTGAAATTGGAAATCATGGTTTATTCAGTTTAGATGTTTCACTGCTTCATGTGTATCTGTCACTGAGAGGAAGAGCATTCCGTGGCTGAAGCTCAGCTGTGAAGTGGGAATAATAGTACCTATCTACCCACAATGTTATTGGGAGTTATCAGTGAGATAGTGGATATGAAAGCTCTTTAACTAGCTAAAAGTATACTTAGTGCGAGGCCAGGCATATTGCCTATACTAATTTATATATTTATATAGCATCTTCAAGGGCTTGTATATATTTTTTTTATTTCTCACAACACCCCTTAAAATAGGAAAATATTTTACAGATGAGGAAACTAAATCACTGAGTGATTATGTGACTTATTGGCAATTAGAGAGTAAATTAGTAGAATAAGGACTGGACCACAGCTCTCCTAAATTGCTGCTGGGCACTGTCCCCTCCAAGTGTGATATATTATTATTTTGCTTTGAATCACAGAATAATGGAGAACAAGGAAATTGAGAGTCGTTTAAAGTAGTTTTTCAAATGGCCTGAAAAACAAAAAATATGGGTTTTTTTCCATTTAAAGCAGATTTTGGAGACTCGTTTATTGGGGGAAACAGGGCCATTCAGGAGGTAATTCCTCATGATGTTTGATTTTACTTTTTGGTGGGCAGTTGCCTTTTTTTTTTTTCTCTGCAGTAGAAAAATATTACTATTGTAAGTGAGGGTTGAAATGTGAAAACAGGCTCTCAAATGAAAATTGTATGGGGCACTTAGCATTCTGAAAAATATTTGAGTCATTATGTTGCAGTTCTAAAATTGAATCAATGCTATATTTAATAAGGCACAACAGGCCATGAATTATTGCACATTAATTCATACCTAGTGTGTTGCTAGGCACATGGCTAAAAGCTGAGTACAGTCAATGCAACTAAACATGAATACACCATAATTCACACACCAGAGGGGCCCACTGTAATTATAAAATGCTATTATAAAGAGTTATTTAAAAATATTTAGATATGTTAAGTTTTATGCTTGCATTATTCATGATATATGGTATTCTCATAAATTTAGCAGCTCACTCCCCTTTTCTCAATACCATGATTCTAAGATTTACATGTTAAATCCTAGATCTCCATTTTCTGTCATCATTAGGCTCCCTAAGGCTAGAAATATTCTGTGGTTTCCAGTTTTCATTTGGGAAGAAACAGAATTTTCTCTAAGCAAGAAGTGTCATACCAAGCTGGGTGTAGCAACATTTTGATGAAGGGCAAATAGTGAAGGGCTAGAAATTCTACTGCAGTTTCAGTGGAGACAAAATGATGGTCAGGCTGGAGGGTGGGGCTGGGCTCTCCCAAGAGGATGCTATTGGGCCCTGAGGAATAGGAAAACAGAAGGAAGCCCTGATGTTGGTTCCATATATAACAAGGATGGTAGGTGAGAGTCAGTTAAAGGAGTGATTGCTCTGGTCTGCTTTTATTTTTAACTTCACAAACTATGGTTTGCATTTAGTGTTGGTAATTGTTGATGAGGAACTTTCAGGAAAATGTAACTCATTCTACAAATATTTATACAACACTTCCTGAGGAACTATCTGGGCATCATTTCCAGTGACCCAGGAGTATCATGGAGATTGCTAGGATTCTAGAGCAGGGAGCTCTGGGTCCTTACCCTCACATCTAAACATGATGCAAAATAACTGTTGCTATAATATGTACAATGACACTTAATTTTTATATAACATTTAAAATTATGTTATTTATGAAAGAAGTGTTTGGTATTTAGATTTTTATATTCATTGGTACTTGTGTAACTGACTTTGTTAAAATGATTAAGAGGAGAAAAATTGACCTTTTACCTCCCAATCAGTCAAATAAGATTTTCTTTTTATTTATTTATTTATTTTTAAAGATTTTATTTATTTATTTGACAGAGAGAGACACAGTGAGAGAGGGAGCACAAGCAGGGGGAGTGGGAGAGGGAGAGAGAGAAGCAGACTCCCTGCGGAGCAGGGGCCCAATGCGGGGCTCAATGCGGGGCTCGATCCCGGGACTGTGGGATCATGACCTGAGCTGAAGCAGACGCTTAACCATCTGAGCCACCCAGGCGCCCCAAGATTTTCTTTTTAATTATTGTTTTTCCTGAAAATCTGTTTTATTCTTGCCTTACCATATTAAATTGTGAATTTATTATCTATATTATTGAATTGTATTGTAAACTTTACAAGGCAAGATATTAACATAAAAGCTAGACTTAAATACTATTAAAAGCCAAACAAGGAAAAGTATTGCTAAAATTAATGAGCCGAGTTCAATTTACATTTCTATTACCAAGACTAATTGTGAGATCTTCCACCTTGATTAGAGTTCTTAGTAAATAAAAATATGCTCAAACTTTCTGAGTGTTTGAATTGCTCAAGTATTACAGGAAATTAGACTTGACCAAGACATTCATCTATTCGGACTAAGGATGGAAAAATGAACTTCCTTAAACAGTGAGTCTGTGGATACAAACTAAAGATCTATGTGGTCTGCCTCATGCATTTATTAGTTGTGATTTTTAATTGCACATGTTGTATTGAAACTTCAGCCATATTAAAACATGTTAAAACTAGTTAGTTCCCCTCAAAAATCTGCAAATAAAAACACTGTGCTTAGGATGCTAGTTCTGTTCTCAGACTAATGTAATGACTCTCAAACCCCAAAGAGCATCAGAATCACCTGGAGGACTTATTAACACAGATTGCTGGGCCCATCCCCAGAGTTTCTGATTCAGTAGTTCTGGATAGGGTTCAGTAATTTGCTTGTCTAACAAGTTTCCAGGTGATGTTGCTGTTGCAGGTCTGGGATCATATTCTGAGAACCACTGATGAATTTTTTTGAATTACAGTTAGTGTTTTAGTTGATGCTGTTAGCACACAAGTTGGTATTTGTGGAGCCTGGCAAGGATAAATTGAGTCTGTGATTTATTTACTTGATGACTAATAAGGCAAGTTAATAGGTCTAGATTGAAAGAAGAATGTTCAACATAGAATACTTTCCAAGTTTCTGCCCCTTATGAGTATTAATAGGTCGAAGGCTTTCAATCACAAATGCAGTTCCTGGTTTATGAATGGCTTGTTTTCCAAAGTTTGTTGTTTCTTTTTGAATGTTCCACAGATGGCAGAACTAACTAGCAAAAGAAAAAAAAAAGCCTATTAAATCCATATGTGTCTGAACCACAGTACCAGTTTAACTCTTATTTTCCACTACTTCTAAGGAAATATGTGTTTCAAGTTAATAATAATTAAAATTTATAAAACAAATTAAGATGTTCAAAGTGCTTTCATATGTATATCTCATTTAATCCTCACAAAAATCCTATGAGAAAGATCTTCATTATAATAACTTTAAAGGTATGTTCTGCATAAGGTCATGCAGTCAGACTCCTTGACTCTAGACCCCATGCCCTTTCCACTTGCATACTTCTAAGTGTCACCTGGGACCTTGGGACTCTGGGAATGTATGACTGTGCTGGAAGCCCTAGCCTCTGAACCTGGCTGGTTTTTAACCCTTCCTACCTGAATTTCCTGGGTTAGCACCTGTTGATCTTGGACTAGATCTCCTACTTATTCCTTTATTCCTTATACCTAATCTTTGACACTTTTCTACTTTAGCTGTCCTTATTTTTGATTTCTGACTTCCTGGGGTAGCTTTCATTTGCCTTTTCTGTCTGGTAATTCAGGTCCTGTCATAACCAAGAAGTGTTTAAGAGAAGACTCAGATTTCAGGCCATGAACTTCTTTGCCTTTTAATTTTGGAGTCAGAAAGTCCCCTGAATAAGTCTACTTTTGAGGTTAAAACTCAACATAGAGTGGTAAAGAAGACTGAATAAAATGTCTGTTTTTGAAAAGCAAATATTCTCTTCCTTAATATCAGTAGAGACTTCTCCAGCTTTGATTCAGAAAGTTGACCATTATGGTGGTAGACGAGCTAGATTTCTAGTGTGACTGATGAATTTAGGGAAAAGCCAGATTATTACAATTATTGAATATGTAAGGTCCCCACTCAATCCAGGGCACCAGTGCATAAGCAAATGGTTTGCAAGTCCTTTGAGATATTAGTTATTGGCCAGTCAAAAATATGACAATATCCATTGCTGGTTGCCAACTGAGGATGCCAGTCTTACAAGGCACATTCCTGGTGTTAAGAAGAATCCAGGTAGTTCTAGTCCTCAAGGCTGCATTTTTTTTCCCATATACCTCTTGGGTCGTGTAAAGATGACTTAATCTTCAGTTGTTCAAAGTGCCAGTTTTACAAATACAATGGTAGAAGACAAGTAAGTCCTCCAGCAGCCTTAATTAGCACAAATATAAGTACATACCATTAAGATGAAGAAGAATATGTGGCATGTCTATCTGATTAAAGAAACGCCAGTGATGATGGCAGAGTGGTGCCACCAGAAACAAGGGGGCCAAGGTCGCCTTCAGGCCCATGGAGAGTTAATATTAGCCCTCTTCAGACATGAAAAATAATAATTAAACACTGCTTGTCAATTAATGCCAACTTAAAGAAAGGCCCTACACTTAGATTAAGTGAGGAGCACGGGTTGCTTGAGAACAGCAAGAAAGGAGGAGGGAAAAGGGTATAAAATAATGGAAGAGATAAGGTGAAAAAGGAGAATAATTAAACACACATGTACTTTCACAGAGTTGGGGCACTCATATTTCTAATTAGAATTTCAATGCAGGAGCCCAATTTAACCTTAGGGAGTCTTTATATTCATGTCACTGTTGTACACAGCAATCAATCCAACTCTGGCATCTTACTTGCCAGTTGAATTTTCATATTGCATTAGTGGAGCCCCAGCCTCTTTGTATCTTTAATGGGTATTTTCTTTTTTAGAGCTTTAGTGTGTGTTTTGTCTTCTAGAAAATTCTGTGCTGAGAGGAACAATAGCCATTTAGATACTGGAATTC
This sequence comes from Halichoerus grypus, assembly GCF_964656455.1. NCBI lineage: Eukaryota > Metazoa > Chordata > Mammalia > Carnivora > Phocidae > Halichoerus > Halichoerus grypus. The sequence goes on along the minus strand of NC_135719.1, from coordinate 87,450,434 downwards.
AAAAGAGTCAGTGGCTTCTTGACATTAACCCATTTCTTTCTTGACAAATGCAGTTATGCTACTTCTGGTATTATCTTCTATCATGTCTGCCTGAGTGAAGTTAGAGGAATAATCCATGTGTGTTCAACAAAACAGCTTGGTACATTAGACAGTGAATGGTAAATAAAAGAATCCAGAATTCTGTCTCCTATGACTATATAGTCAGCAATTAACAAGCTGCCTCATAGTTCAGTTCCTCCCAAATCTCTGAAATGGAATTTTGACTTCCCTTTGTCTTTCCCTTCTATTGTCCTCAGCAGATTCATGTTCAACTAGCATTTTCTAATTCTGGAACATATTACAGAACCACCACCTATCGCTCTATATAGCTAAAAGGTCAGTGGTTCTAGCCTTCCATCTTACCAAATTGGGAAACTAAAACCATAGAAGTTAAATACTTTGCCTTAAATCAGATGGCTCAGGAGGAAGTGATTTTAACTCATACCATTTAATGTAATTTAGACCTTAGCATATCATTAATTCCTCTCAAGCAGGAATTTATGACCTCTATGATACTACTTTTTAGACAAGCCTGAAAATAACAGTTCTATACTAGATCAGATCTAAGTATTATCCAGGCTTATAGTTTATCTCCAACAATATCAGTAAGAGGATATTTTGTCCCTACTCCTTCTTCAGAGTCCTGATTTTCATCTGAGCTCTCAGAAACTACGTTTGCCTGTCCATCTCAGTATCTGCATGGTTTTGCCAGGTTCGCAGTTTGAGGCCAGAATCAAGAACCAATACAGACCCTCAGTGAGTCTAGCAACTCAGAGCAATGATGATCCGCAGAGAAGTACAGCCTATGGATTTATCTAGAATGAAAGATGGTGAATCAGGGTAGTAGGAACTGATGGGGATATTGGCATGGAACCCAAGACATCTTTGGTTTCCCAGTCTAAAGAGACTGGAGGAAATATTGGTCACTGCTTTAAAACATGGGCTGGGCAGCCAGGCTCAGTCAGGGCTCGTGTTGGACCATACTCTGTGGTGGGATTTGTGAGGCTAAGACAAGCAATCCTCCCAACTGTTAGCCAACCCTGAGATGTGAAATTTCCAATGCTAATAATCCTTCCTAAAGCTCTTTTTGTACAGTTTAACTGGCTAAAGGCATTATGATATCTAATAAGAAAATTTGTTAGAAAAATCTTATACATTATCTAGATTTAAATATTTTGCTCACTCAGGTTAAGAGAATTGAAATCTACTGATCATCTTTGCATGTTGCCAAGTGGAGAGGTACAGGTTCCCAAGGGACAAGCAGATAAATGTTTCAGTGGGGTGGAGGGAAGAAAGCTTTGGTGGTGTTCAGGTCTGTGGGTGCTGAATGGAAGTAGTTGAAGAAGTGTCTGAACCTTAAGGACACTGAGACCCTGTCTGAGGGTGATTTGGTTTCAGTAGATAATGGGAATGACTCAGTCATAATTGTGCTTTAATATAGCACCTGCCAATAGTATATGGAATAAATTAGAGTGAGATAAATCTGAAGTAAATGCAGAAATTTAGGCTGGGGGCAATAAAGGCTTGAAAGGGCAGTGGTGAGGGGAAAATTGGCCAAAGATAAACTATCCTTGTTCATAGGTTTTTTGGGGGGGAAATGGCACGGGGATGGTTTGGAGCTGATAGAGCAGTTTAGTTTAGCAGTTTGTTCTTTGGAAAAGGCCTTTATCTAATCCTTAGCCCCATGTTCACCATATACCTATTGTTTGTCTCTACTCCCCACCATTTTCTAGGGAAGTTCCAAATAGAATTACTTACAGGTGAGAACAAAATTAAGGGAGCTACAGGTATACCAACAAGATGCCTTAGATTATTTTTCTTCTTACTTGCTTCTTCCCAGCCCTCTCTTCCTAAACCTAATTATTTACATTGACTTGAAATGTGTTGTTTACCTGATTCCCAATTTCAAAAGTGTATTGAATGTTCATTTTCTTTGTGGATCTCCTTCCTCTGCCTTGATGTGATCTCTGGGCCTGGTAAAACAACTGCTCTCCAAAGGCAAATTAGGTAACAAGGCAAACCAGGCAGGCAGCACTTTCCAGAAGATTTCTCTATTTTTAAAAATTTATTTATTTTAAAATTTTATTTACTTATTTGAGAGAAAGGGGCAATCTCAAGTAGACTCCGCCTGAGTGTGGAGCCTGACGCAGGGCTTGATCTCATGACCCTGAGATCACCACCTGAGCTGAAATCAAGAGTTGGCGGCTTAACCAACTGAGCCACCTATGTGCCCCAAGATTTCTCCATTTAGATGGAGATATCTATATATGATCTGATAGACACACACACATACACTGATACATATCAGATCATTTAATTGCAATATAGAACTTGGCATTTGAACCCCTGAGGACAGGATCTGTGTTTATCTCACTGCCTGGCATATTGGAGAAGCCAAATAAATGTTGATCTAAACAGTTCTATTCAATTCACTATTAAAGAAGTACCTATCATATATCTTCTTGAATTTATCACACATGTGCACATACACACACACACACACACACAAACACACATCTTTTCCAGATAATGGGGAGGAAGTAAAGGTAGGCCACATACTGTGTCAAAGAGTTTACAAGTTCGAATGAGTGAAATGCAAATTATAATAAAAGTTTGAAGAAAATGCTGCAGGATATGAAAGTGGTAGGTATTAAATAAGATAAAGGACAGGGAAAGGCTTCATGGAAGATACACCTGAGCTGAGCCTTGGAGGATAAATCAAAGTTGGAGAGGAGATGGAGTGAGAAAGAGGAGAAAGGAACAAGATAAACCTAGCCAGGATTTAGGAAAGTGCTAGACCATAATTTAAAAAGTGTCTTGGGGAGGGTGCCTGGGTGGCCAGTCAGTTGAGCATCAGGACTCTTAGTTTCAGCTCAGGTCATGATCTCGCAGTTGTAGGTTTGAGTTCCTCGTTGGGCTCTGCGCTCAGCGCAGAGTCTGCTTCAGATTCTCTCTCCCTCGGGACACCTGGGTGGCTCAGTCGGTTAAGTGGCTGCCTTCGGCTTGGGTCATGATCCCAGGGTCCTGGGATTGAGTCCTGCATCGGGCTCCTTGCTCAGCGGGGAGCCTGCTTCTCCCTCTGCCTGCCGCTCCCCCTGCTTGTGCTCTCTCTCTGACAAATAAACAGATAAAACCTTTAAAGAAAAAAAAAAAAGATTTTCCTTCTCCCTCCCACTCACTTTCTCTCTCTCAAATAAATAAATAAATAAATAAATAAATAAAATCTTTTTTAAAAAGTGTCTTAGGAGGAAAAGAGGTGTGTGTTTGTGTGTGTGTGTGTATGTGCAAATGTTTGATAAATTCAAGAAGATATATGATAGAAGACTTTGGATGATTTGGTTTCAGTAGATAATGGGACGGACTCAGTCATAATTGTGCTTTAGTATAGTACCTGCCAATAGTATATGGAATAAATTAGAGTGAGATAAATCTGAAGTTAATGCAGAAATTTAGGCTGGGGGCAATAAAGGCTTGAAAAATGATATGGCAGGTGGAAGTGTAAAGGAGGAAATGGATTCAAGAGATAATATAGAGATACAATTAAAAAAAAAACTTGTAAGCCAACTGAAAGAGGATGATAAGTAAGAGCAGCTATCAAAAATGACTCTTGTTTTACATCAGCACAATAGAAGATCCTGATGACAATAACTGAAATAAGGAAGAGAGGAAAGAAGCATTTTAAGAGTTGAAAAATTGAGCACCCAGCCAGTTCTGGAAAGATGGAGCTGGAACAGATAGGTACTAGCCTCCTTTTCCAACTCCATTCTCAGTTCCAGTCGCCTCTGACACATTGAGGAGTTGCTTGGCTGCATGCAGGATGTGGAAGGTGTGAGCAAGTCCTCCTCTAGGGTTAGATGGGGGCGGGGGGCAAGTACAAAACCTTTTGCTCTCTGGGCCTGAGGCGAGCCTGTGAATTGCAACAGAACACTTAGGGATGAGGACCAGAATGCATTGAATCCTGAAGAAGGCTCAGCTTGTGGACATCCTTGGATCACCCTCACCTGCCTCCCAAGGAAGGACAGCCTTTCCTCCCCCCAGGAAGTGACTCTACCAGCTCCCAGGAACTGAGGGGAAGCTGAGGAGGTAGGCTCCCTACTCTGGAGGCTGTAGAAACCCTAACTTTGATTGCCAGGGAGAGGGGGGAAATGAGGATCTTCCTTCCAGTGCCCAGGTAGCAAACTGACAAATTGACTTTTGGGGATGACTTGTGGAAGCAGAATGCTTCTGTTTAGGGTACCAAACTCTGCTTGTGAGATCTGAGAGTGAGTCAGAAGCTGGCAAAGAAAACTAGGGGATCTAGCAATGATAGAGGAAGAGTAGGATACACAATATGTAGTTCCTAAAAAACATATATATATGTATATATGTTATATATTAAGTTATATATATATAAAATTGCATATGTATGTGTGTGTGTGTGTGTGTGCTGGTGTGACTAAAAAAACTTGAACAAAAATTGCTAAGAGAACTTGAGGCTCAAACATAGTTTAAAATCTCTCAAATTCTGGGAATTAAAAACTCATAATTTTTGAGTTAATAAAGTCAATACATAAATTGAAAGAGAAGATAGTCACCCCTGAATTCTGAATCACTGGCTTGGAAATTAAGTGGAACAAAACACCTGAGAATAAAAATAGAAAGAGAAAACAGGAGAGAAAAGATGAGCAATTTTTGAGGACAGGTATGGGGCACTCAAAATACAATAGAAGTTCCATAAGGAGAAATAGGAATCAATGGAGAAGAGGCAATAATTAGACATATAATAGAAGACCATTTCTCTGTGTTGAAGGAAGATTTGCACCAGAGATTCAAAGGACTCACTGAGTTCCAGGCATGATTGTCAAGAAAAACAACCTAGGCCTAGTCTGATAATTTCTCTGAGCTCAAAGGATAAAAGGAAGATCATATAGACTTCCAGAGAGAGGGAAGAAACTGTTTTCAAAAAGAGTGAAAATCAAACTGGCAATCAGACCTCTCATATACAACACTGGAAAATAGGAGACAATAGAATGATATCTAAAGATTACCAAGAGAAAAGTAGATGATCCAAGAATCCTAAATCTAGCCAAGATACTCCTCACTTGTTTGGGCAAAAGAAAAATATTTGGGGATGCATAAGAATTCAAAGGATGCATTATCTACATACTGTATCTGGGGAGAATATTCAAGAAAACCTCTAACAAGTAATAATTGAATGAAAAAAGGTGATGAATATATATGTGTAAGTGTGCATGTGTCTGTGTATGCATGGATAATGTTAGCATGATGGGGACATGTAATATAAGTGCTGCATAAGGATTTTTGAATAATATGACTTAATGATGCCAACTTTAGGATTTTGGTGTGACGTAGTGAGATGGTGAAAGAGGGAAGTAAAAGTGTTCTAATGTGTAGTGACTTGATCTAATCAACATGGATCCTGTTTTGTTTATAATTTTGACATTTTGTTTGATTTTTTTAGCATTTAATTTTGATTTAAAGAAATATTGCATTAAAATGTCATTTATTTTTATCACCAAGTTTTTTGATGGTCCCTTAAATTTTGTGCCCAAGGCAAGTGCCTGATTTACCTTACCCTGGTCCTGGTCCTGCCAGCAAATTAAGGAAATGGAAGAAGAGAAAACAGCAGGGTCATAAAGCCAAGTAAGAAGAAAGTTTTAAGAAGGGCATGGATAAGCTCTGAGTAGAGGTCATTGGGTCTGGTGCTAGGCAAGCTGTGGTAACAGAGCAGTAATCTAGTAGAGGTAAAGTCTGAATGGGAGGTTAGAAAGTGGAGGCCAGAGATGTAGACAATGATTAAGTAAGGTATTGCTTTTGTAAATGAGAAAGCCAGTTATTAATTTCAATAAGCTTTTGTCCCTGAGGGTGACATCATGAGAATTTCCTATGAAATCACTTGGAGTTAGAGTATCACCAAAAGCAAATAGCTCCCACTCATCTTTGACTCCTGAGGTGGCTCTGAGATGAAGATGGTCTTTGAAAGGAACTTTCTAGGAAGTCCACGTCTCCTTAGATGTCTCATAGCCAGGAAAACAACACAGGCTTTCAAAAATCATTGTCATCTCACTCTCACATGGGTAGCCACGACTATGGAAAATGATGTGTTCTCTTTTCTTGTACATCCTTTGTTACACACATGCACTTCTGAAGGAATAAAAATAGGGAACTTCAGCTCTTTTTTTTTTTAAGGCCCTCTTCAGACCAGACTCCATTTAGGACCTGATCTTCCTGTAAATACTCTGAGAAGGGTTGCCAAGGAAACCTGAAACAAAGGCGACTTCATGCACTCAAAGCAGGAAAATGCATCAGCACCTCAAATCTTTATACATTACTGTAGATTGACAGTCTCCTTCCTTTCTCTAACTGGAGTATTCAAGAACAGCCTTAAAACACTTCACATTTTTTTAAAAATCTAGGATACAGTAGATAGGGAGTTTTTCTTCTTATCTTCTGGCTACCTTTCAAGTGTTTTTGCCATTATTTCACAGTTTATGTATTCAAAAGTAAACATTACAATAATAGCAACTTTTCATTTGAAAAAAGTGAAAGGCTTAAATAAAGAAAATGTAGTTTTCATTTCATATTGACTTCTATAGCACCACCTTAAGAAATATTGCTGTGTCTTATATGTTGATTTTAGAACTCCTAAGGCTAATGTTTATATCAGTAGACAAGATCTTCTGTTGCTGCTCATCAGAGTATATAACCCAGTAACCTGCTAACACCTCCAAATCTTTTCTATACAAGTTGACTGGTTGTAGGAATTAACTGTCACAACTGAATAAGGGTCATTTTCAGCACTGCAAATTGATACATTTGATTTAATCCATTAAGTTGTCTTTTGCATCATGGTTTTAGAACAGGAAAAATGCACTATATTAAGCAAGGATCTTTGGGAGAAAGTAAAATCCTGATACTTGGCTAGTGGCATGGGAAACACATGGCTAGTTAAAAACAAACAGGTTTTTCATTTAAAGAAGTGATAGGTTTTATAAACAGAGGGTGATTGGGTAGCAAAGACCTCATAAAAGTTAAGGATGAAGACATATAAAGCAAGAGTGACCATTTGGGGTTTGGTAAAGATGGTCACTGACATGGCATCAGAATTTGTGTGTGTGTGTGTATTTTCCAAAAAACCAAGTTTAACTTTTCCTGTGATCATCTTGTTCTGAAGAGTACCATTTTTTTTTTCACTGTATCTTGCCTTAAGGTATTATTTTTGAGAAACTACACAACCTCCTGGGAAGAGATGAATGTGATGTTGTGAGAAGCGAAGGGACTGGATACCAGCCACCTGAGTCAGATGGAGGCGGCTCAGAGAGGTAGCGCTTCAGGAGGTGTGGCAGCTATCATGTGATAATCATATCCTTGGAGAATCACAGATTCAGAGCAGTACCTCTTGCCTTACAATGCCCTAGGGTGTGATTATCTTATGATAACCATCTTAAAGATGTCTTTTTTGCTCAATTAACACTTACTTCCATGAAAATTAGCTATCAGTATGAGTTACAAAATATAGATATTTAACATGACATGTTAAAATAGTGCAGATGTCTTCATCCAATTATTACAATTTGCACTCTGGACAAGGAAAACTACTTGGATGAGTGATTCAACTTGCTAATATTTACAGGTTTTGTAATTGTATATGATTACCAGATTTCTTCATATTGGGCAAACTCTGTATTTTCACTGACAGAGCTATGTTTTTGAAAGGCAGACCTACGAGGGTTTACATAAGTGTCTTCGGCTCTCCTCAATTTGTTCTGTTTGGACCTGCCCTTTTATAAAACTTCCCTAGGGATTCCAATACGTTTTCTCATCCATTCTATGGCATGCATTGAGAAGGAGCCAGGCCATTTGCTTTTTGAGTGTTTGCTGGCAGAGAGTAAAACACACTTGTCATGAGTGCACATGGGCTGGGAATATTTCGTGAGAATAAATGGAGCTGCAATATGAGGAAAAGTTTGTGCATTATAGAACAAGTCAGTATCGATCTGAATTCCTCCTTGCTCTTGGCAGAGCACTGAAACACCTCTGAGGCCTGTGGGTTCCTTATCTGGAAGTGAGCGAATTTGTTCAGATAAATTCTTTCTTTCCAGCTTAGCAGTCTGTGCTTCTGAAGTAAAAATACATGCAACTCCTGGTAGGTGAAGATATGAAATGGTTAGATGTTTTCTAAACTGTGTGTCTAGGGTAGTAGTTTTCACCCAGAGGCGGAACAGTTGATAGTGTCTGGGGACATTTTTGGTTGTTATACTGAGGGTGAGTGCTACTGGCATCTAATGGATAGAGGCCAGGGATGCCGCTAAGTAGCCTGCAATGCACAGGGCAGCCCCCCACCCCCACCCCTCCAACCCCAGTGAAGAATTATCCAGGCCCAAGTGTCCAGTGTTTAGATTGAGGAACTATGGTCTAGGGCAAGTTCCTTCATATCTCTATCCTTAGTTTCCTCATCTGTAAAATGGAGATGTTAATTATCAGCCTAAGTGAGTTTCTGTGAAGATCCACTGATGCAATGCCTGTAAAGCAACCAGGACTGACTGGCACATGTAATAAAGACTCACCAAGTGTCAGCAATAATCATTATTGTTTACAATTAATAGTGCCAATATTTAAAAACTATATTGGCTATACACGTGGAAGAAAAATTCTTTCAAGTCAATTCTTCAGTGACTATTTAATCAAGTATGCCAACAACTTGAGAGACTTCTTGGACCTCTGAAACAGTCTAGCAGAGTGGTTCTTATGATGTAGTCCCTGAACCTGCAGTGTCAGCATCACTTGGGAACATGTGAGAAATGTAAATTCTTGAGCTGCATCTCAGATCTGTTTAATCAGAGGCTCTGATGGTGGGGACCAGGTATTTAACAAACACTCTAGGTGATTCTGATGCAAGCTAGAGTTTGAGAACCACTGCTCTAACATATACCTCAGGACTAATTCTTCAAAGTGGAAACTGGGTCTCATCCTTCTAATTACTCCAAACACCTGGTTGAGTGCCTTGTATGTGGTAGGTACTTGGTAACATGATTGAATGATGAAAAGCTAATTCATGAGCAGGACCTGATCCTACATTTTCGACAATTGTCCCCACAGCTTGGCATTGACTGATGTTGACAGACACAATTGAGTTACACCCACAGGCCCTAATCTCTCTCTGTCTGTCTGTACCAGGTGTAAGGCAGCACGCCTGTGGGCTAAAGAGGCCACTTGTGCTTACAAGTTGAGACCTGCCGGCACAGCTCAAGTGATCCTACACCTTAGTTAGGGCCAAACAAAGGGAGAGGTTTCATTAGAAATAATTAAACTCAAATGAAACAAACCCAGGAGTTCAACATAACTGCAGCTGTGTCTGTCATCAAATCATTCCTCTATTGTTTTTATTCAAGGGATTCTGGAACTCATGGACAAGTGTTTTGGGGATGTGTGTATGTTTATTTGAATTAATGATGTAAATGTCATTTTCTGAGTCTCCTTTTCAGTATCAAAATCGAATCACCCTGGAAAGATAGATCATATTGTAGAAATATAGAACCAAGAGGAAAACATGTTAATTTGAACTTAAAGTCATCCTCTACTATAGTTGCATAAATTTAGAAGAGGGGATTCATATCAGTAATCATAGTAAGACTTATTAAAACCTTAGCATATGTGGGTCAACATGTCTAGTAATAGGTTTTTAAATTATAAATGAGGGAAGTAAATAGGAGGGAGTCAGCATATTTGGGAGACAGTTTTTAAGAGCATATTTTTTATTAACATATAACGTATTATTTGTTTAAGGGGTACAGATCTGTGATTCGTCAGTCTTACACAATTCACAGCGTAAGAGCATATTTTTTAAAAAGTATTTGCTACATAAAAATATATATTATGTGTAAGTTACAAAGCATAAGTATAAACTGGATGCTCAGGAGGCGACCATTACACTTAAACAGTGGAAATTACCAATGTTATTGAGGCTCCATCTAGGTTACTTGTTCGTTGCAAACCTCTGACTACTCTCCACCCTTCACCCAGGTAACCACTATCTTGAATTGTGCTTGAAAAAATAATTTTAATACATGTATATTTACCTATAACTTACTTACTTTTAGAGTTTTACTTGTTTTTGAACTTTGTTATAAATGGTATCATACTGCCTGTATTCTGTGATCTACTTTTTTCATTCACTGTTATTCACATAGTTGTGAATTCCTTAATTCTTTGCCGAATTATAGTCCAATTTATGACTACATTACATTTTATGCATTCTCCTGTCCAGTTTGGGGTTTATTTATTTACTTAGTTTTACATTTTTGATGGAATGATACCAATTGGAAAACTCCCTTGCATGTGAATATAACCCAACATCTTCACCTGGAAAACAAAGTAGTTCAAGCAGTCCTTAAGCCTTGGAGTCCAAGGTGCCTTCTAGTCCTTGCTTTTTAGTGATGTACAATCTTTACATTTGTCTGTTTTATCTACTACATTGTGAATTCTTTGTGGGCAGAAATACATCTATTTCATTTCTGTTTCTCTAATACCTAAGATGGTGCTTCACCCATAGTAGATACATTAGTAGGAATAGGGGTAAGTGACAGAAAATCAATTCAAATCAGATTCTTTTTTTCTAAGGGAATATATTGATTGATTTACCTGAAAATCTCAGGGTTAACTCCAAGAAACTTCAGACTCCTATCATCACAATATTCAGCCCCTAAGAACAAAGACTGTCTTTGTTTTTTCTCCCACAGAAGTTCTTGGATATGCTCTTACTGGTCTGAATTGGTTCATTAGCTCATCCCTGTACCAGTGATTGTGGTTCCAGATTATAAAATGCTATGATTGCCATAAGCGCAGGTCACATATTCTACCCCTGGGACCCTATCCAAACTGTTTCTATTAAGAGTAGGAATTAAGTTGTTCTCTCAAAGCAAAATTAGGGGGCTCCAAAGAGAAGAAATATATGTAAAAGCAATAAATATCTATTTCAATAGATGTTATATATATTCTAGTTGAATAAAAATGAAAGAGTAAACATAGAAAAGTAAACTTAAAAAATCACACAAGTAGGAACTGATCAAGGGTAATAGGGCATGAGCAAGGATTTAGTTTATAAAATAATCCAGCAGACCCATTAAAATGAAAAGTCTTTTCTGATGGTAGAAAGGGGAAAAGGGAAGGGAAAAAGACAAGAGTTATGGTTATTTCAGCATAAATTCTGTGGGCTGAGTACTTCAAAGATGCTAGAGGTAATGAGTCAATGAAAACAAGTGGTCTGGGATGACAGGTAGGCATTGGTGGGATTTGGAGAGAGGTTAATAGGAAGCTCATGTAATACGATCAATTTTAATGTCAGAAAAAAGGTTGAATATATGGAGGGAGGAAGATGGAGAGAATGCAGGGGCTACCAATGCCAATTTGGAGTTGGCACATCCAATTTACTTTCCTTGAAGAAAAGGATTTTTCTCAACTTCATGTTCCTTTAATTCTATAGACTCTGCTTTAGGAACATTCCTCATATCAAAAAGGCAGAAGGTTAAAGTATAAGAAATACTTTCTTCTTGAAAGGTTATATGTAATGACTTGTAAAAACAGATACATGTAAGGCATAGATAGTTAACCTCTCTAGATATTGTTTCATCATCATCATCATCATCACCATCATCATCATCATCATCATCCTTTGGTAATAAACTTAGGTCAGAGCAGAGAGAGTGATTTCTATGTCCTTAAGCATAAGTGTAAGAGATGCTTCTATAATTTAGTTTTCAGAGGTTCAGAGTTTTGCATTCAGGGAAGATATTTATTACTTCTACTCAGTGAAAAAAAAAGCCATGAAAAGTGTATCAACTTAGGGAAGAATATTTCTCTTTTTCTCAAATCTATGAAATTTCAGTTAGATGGGTTTATTTCCACAGGAAATAAGATGGTGATAAAGGACTGATACCTGTCATGTCCTCTGCTCATGCCCTTAGGTGCCTGCCTATTTTTGAGTTCTTTGTGCTCCTTATACAATGGGATTTCCCAAGGTTTCATTCTTGGGGTCATTTCTCTTTCTTTCTTACTCTTTCCCAGAGGTCTTATCTATTCTTGTTTCTTCAGCTATTATTCAGATAATTTCAGATTATTATCTCCAGATACATTGTTTTATGTGCCAGTGGGGTTGTCCTCTGGACACCTTAAACTCCACATATCCAAAGGTAAGCTGCTCATTGTCACTGCATGAGAGTTTCTTCTCCTGACTTTCCTATTTTATTTAATGACATCAAAGTCTCCTAGATTTAAAACAGAGTCATCAGGGCACCTGGGTCAGTTGAATGTCTGACTCTTGGTTTCAGCTTAGGTCATGATCTCAGGGTCGTGAGATTGAGCCCTGCATCAGGCTCCGTGCTTGAGCTCTGCGCTCAGCAGGGAGTCTGCTTGAGATTCTCTTGCTCTCCCTCTTCCCCTCCTTCTGCTCATTCTCTCTCTCTCAAATAAATAAATAAATCTTAAAAAGAAAATTAAAAGAGTCATCAGTAACCTTTAAAAAATTCTCCCTTTTTAAAATTTTTATCATAAACAGATGACAGAATCTGTTTTCTCTTTTCCATCCCTCCAGCCATTCCCCTAGCAAAATCTCTCATTACTTCTGGTCAGCTTTCTGTAATAGCTTTTCCTCACATCTTGTTTGGCCCACCACTAATCCATCTTTTGCCCTAAGGCCAGATTAATCCTCCTAAAGTGCAACTCTAATTTAACCTGGCCCTCAGGTTAGAAGCAAAAACAAAAACAAAAGCAAAACTTCATTGGCTTCCTACTTCCTACATAATTTAGAATAAATTCTTCTCTGGCATTTGATGGTCTCTACAATAGACTATTAGTTTATTTTCTAGTTTTTCCTTTTACCACTCTCCTATTTATGCCATCCCAATTATTCATCATTCTATACACATTTTCTTTTAACCATGCCTTTGCTTTGCACAGAATGATAATGACTAACTCTTTTACAGGACTTAATATGTTTCAGGCAATAATCTAGCACTTTTTTAATAATAACTTATGAAAATTATCCTAAGAGATATGTATTATTACTAGCTCCATTTTATAATAAGGAAATCAAAGGTAGAGAGTTTTTTAAATGACTTTCCCTAAATCGCATACCTGACTGATAGTAGATCCTGAATTGGAATCCAGGCAGAGTCCATGCTCTTTGTCACTATGTTCTTTGCTTCTCTTTTTGTCAAATTCCTAACCATGCCTCGGTGCCCATCAAAATCCTCACTATCCATCAGGCCCATATAAATGCTGCCTTCAATGATGCCTATTTTGGTCTTCACAAATAGTGGTGATTTTCCCCTGCTTTGAACAGCATAGTAATTTGTTTTCTACATTTCTCCCACTATATATACCATGCATGGTAATTTAGTTTCTCTACTATTTTTATTCCTCAACTAAATAAATAAGGCCTTATTCTTGCTCTCAAGGAGGTCATAGTCCTATGTCTTGAGGAATCTAGCAGAGATGTCCAATATTTAATTAATGTTTATTGGAATTAACTAAGGTTATTGAAAACAATAAAAACTCATTTCCAAACCCAGAAATCAAGTCAGATAAACTAAAATATTTAATGCACTTTTTAAAAAATTCTAAATAATTTGTGGTAGACTATAGTTGCATCTTTTTTAAAAAAGATTTTATTTATTTTTATTTGAGAGAGAGTATGAGCGGGGGAAGAGGCAGAGGGAGAGGGAGAAGCAGACTCCCCGCTGAGCAGGGAGTCTGCCGAAGGGCTCAATCCCAGGACCCTGGAATCATGACCTGAGCCGAAGGCAGACACTTAACCAACTGAGCCACCCAGGCGCCCCTTGCGACCATCTTTTAAGAGAATCCATTAGCATTACTTTACATTGGACCTCAGTGCATGTTTTGATTTTTAATTCCATACCAGAGTTATTTAGCCGTTCAAAATTACAAGGGGGATTTGCTAAATCTTTTGAAACTTTACCCCTTCATTTGTACTTCAAACAAAGCATCCTGGAAACCCTTCCAGGAAAGGCTCTAAGATAGATTAAACATTTCACTTGTTCTTTGCTTCAAGGTGTTGCTTTCCTTTGCTTCATAATGCTTACTCACACTCTTGTTCATATCTTCTAGTCCCTTGAAATGTATATTTTTAAAAAGAAGGATCCAGTGCAACAAGTATGTGCACTTGTTTTAAATTCATTTTTCTACTTCAGGTGTCTCCATTCATGTAATGAACACCTAGAAACCCATTACCAGCCTGGGTTCCATATTTTTAGGTTCAGTTTAAGCCCTCAGTCTGGGACAAAGAGAAAATAGTAGAGCAACAGGAATGAGTTCTTCAGAAGAGAACTCCTAAGTAAGCCTTCATTTTGTGGGATTTGCCCCAATCAGATCTTCATCCTGTCTTCCTATGTCTTCCTTGCATTTCTCTTATTATGAAAATTAATTTTCTTCCTGGAACTGTTTTCCTAGGTAACCAGAATATATATATGTATGTATATTTGTTACACCATCTACAGTGAAAGTGGCAAATTTTGGGATGTTGCCAGAATCAGTGAGACCATTTCCTCAGTCCCATGTTCCACTTTGTGGATCATGAAGTTAGTTTTAGAGGCACAGTGAGCCAGGAAGACAGTCGCTAATGTAGGATGCACAGTCATGCAAATAAGATTGCCGCTAAAATGAATTGAAGTTGAGATTTCAGCATATAAATAAAGTGAGAAGCAATCAGGCAGCATCTACTTGAAATCAATTGCTAGAGGCTTTGGGTACCTAGTAGAATTATATTCTTTTATCAGTGGATTTTAATTTCTAATTTTTGGAAAATTCCTTTGCATAGTAGAGTGTGTATGTGTACTGTGGCTATAGTGAACCAGGCAACATTCACTACAGAGTGTGAGTCCCCTTCCTAGAAGTTGTGTTACTAACACACAGCTTTAAAATAGAATGTTATAGTCTCTCAGCCACAGAAATTTTTGTCTGAAATTGTACTAATTTCTGTATTGGCAGGAGAGGGGGGAGAGACCTTTAAAAATCAAGACCTGTAAGAGATAGAATCAAAGGGTAAGTTTATGGCCAGGAATAGTTCTTTGTTGAATAATCCACCTGACTGGGGCAGTCATCCTTCACAGTGGAGTCCATTGATTGCAGTGTGATATCTATGTAATTCTGGGTAAAGGACTCCTCTTGGCCAGCTAGGTCAGTAGAATCAAATTAGATTATCAGTAGGTGACAAATATCATACCTGGTTCAGAATGCCATTTGGTTGATGATCAGTATACTATTTTAATATTTGAATATTTCAGTATCCTACAGTGGAGTTTCATGTTATTCTACATTATCATATTAAATATGTCAGTTTCTTTACTAATTTAACTTTATTGGTTAATTTTATATAGAAATATATAAATTATATATATAATAATAATGTCAACTCCTATCTTTCCTAAAGAGATATTTGTTTGAAATGAAATAACATAGGAAGAGGGAGATTTTTTAAAAAAAGTTATATGGATCCAAAATATTACCTAAATATTTTAATCATAAATACTAATGCTTCCTAGGAACAATGATTCTATTTCATTTAAGTCAATATTGCTAAATTGCAACTAAGTGTAAGAGAGCATATTAATTAAGTACCATGATGCTGAGCTAGAAAGATGTAGTCTGCTGTCAGCAACTTTGCAGTAGTGGGGGAGACAAACGTTTATAAAGCATGGAAGTGATGCACAAAGGATTTGTTTTCAATGTATATAATTGAATTGAATATCCATTAGTCTTTGAACTTCTTGATAATGGAGGGGGTGTTAGTTATCATTGCAGCCAACATAAAGTTCAGGACATGGCTGGTTCTTGGTGTTTGCCAAATGAGAGACTGAATAAATGTCAATTAACTACCCAGTGGACATATTTAGCTTCAGTCATTTGTCAAACCAAAAATTATTATTTCTTTGTGAACCCTGATACTTTATAGAAAAATAAACACAGTAGTTATTATTTACTTGCTGTTCATCCAATGCCAGACACTCTGCTAATAGCTTTACATATATAGTCTTATTTAATCTTCACAATAACCCTGAAAGGCAGATGTTATTTTCCAGATGATGAGATTTAGGCTTGTCTAAGATCCCCTAGCAAATTAATGGAAGATTTAGGATTTAAATCCAGAATTGTCAAACTCCAAAGCCCATTCTCTTGACTGTACACAGAATAGTGAATAAGACTCTTTTAAAAAGGCCAATAACTTTAAAGAAACAGTTTATTAAGTTTTCAGAGTTTTACTTGTGTAATAAAAAATTACTAAGAATAATGTTGAAAGTATTTTAGTTCTTGGTACAAAATAGTATTGGTGTTAACAGAGACTCTCAACCCATCTGGTCAGACAGGACAGGCTGTGGTCTCATTCCCACAGTGCTGGACAGGAGTGTAATTTTAACTGGGGAGCAGAGGAGTTGTGGTGGGGGTGGTGAGCTCAGGCATACTGCTGGAAAGCAGGGCTCATTGTAGGTGATCAGGTCTGTGTAGAGACATGAGATCTCTGTAAGCACAACGAGGGCAATTGCCTTTCTTTTCTTTTTTTTTTTTAAACTTTCTCCCAGCCTTGTCATATCTTTTCTTCTTGCCGTACCTCTTCAGGTGAGCTCCCTCTGCATCTGGAGATGCTCCTAGGGCCTAGAATTTCATGGAGGAGGTGATATAGGGCATGGTGGGTGGATGGTGGTTGCAGGGTTATTTCTTTCCTAAAATTCTTGCATCTTTAGCATCATTAGGAGAAGCCCAACAAGACACTGTAGAACTGTTGTAAAATGTGGTCACATCTAAAAACTTGTCCCTGGGGTGGAACTCTAAGGCAATGAATAACCAAATCAGTAACATTCTCTACTTTCTCTCTTAATGGGATGCCCTCAAGTTAAATTAATGTGGTTTAGTAAAAATGCTCCAAAGACCAGGGAGCTTTGTTTTCTAGGACTTTACCACTGACTGGCCAATAACCTTGGATTAGTAACCTCTGTGAAGCTCAGTTTCTTCATATCTGACATGTGGGAATTGGATTAAATGATTTCTAAAATCCCTCATGGCCATTAGAAAGATAAATAGCATGTGGAAACAAACTTGACTTAAAGTAATTTTCAGTGGCCGTGCCACTTCATTAGCTGTGTAAATCAGGGTTATCATCATACCAATACACACACATGTAATGTTAGAATATGAATCCTACTTTCTCTGCCTTATAGGGTTGTTGTGATAGTCATATTGAAACAATATTTATGAAAGTATTTTATAAACTGTGAAGTGCTATGAAAATTAAGATGCTATTAAAGTTTTACATTTATTCTAACCACATATTCATATTTTTTAGATTATTTATTTATTTATTTAGAGAGAGTGAGTGTACAAGTAGGGGCAGGGGCAGAAGGAGAGGGAGAGAAAGAATCTCAAGCACACTCCACACTGAAAGTGGGGCCCAACGTGGGGCTCAGTCTCATGACCCTGAGATCATGACCTGAACCGAAATCAAGAATCGGACACTTAACTGACTGAGCCACCTAGGCATGCCATATTCATATTATTGTGTAACCTGAATGTGAGGTCTTGCTCACAGAGACCTTCTCACTCTATCATATGTTCATTTTAAACAAGTTCATGGACATATTAGGGTGTCAAGCAACCCCCCTTCCGGATAGCAAAATACCACTCCATAAGGCGCAATAAATCCATTTAAAGGCTGATGAAAGAGATTTAAAGGATTTCTGAGGGTTTAACAGTGGTATTTTATTTAGCTTTGGAAATCATAAAAGAATGTCCTTTTTAAAAATAAGGCATTATGTTAGAGGAAGGAGAAGTAAAAAATTAAAATCATTTGTGCAGGTTGACAGAATAAGTAAGATTTGCAGCTCAACTCACTTGAAACTGAGGCATATGCAGATGATCTTTTCGTATTTCTTTCATTGTGTTGCATATTCTTGACTTTATATTGGCTCAAAATATGTTTATTTACTCACCTTTATCATAAATCTGTATGTTATTTTATTCATGCATTAAAATTAATTATCCTGATAGCCCACAGATTAATTTGGCACATGTATGTGAGCATGTTTAAATAGCAGGTCTCATATTCTTGGCCATCTGCCATAGAATCTGCTATCTTCTTTTATAGGAGGCGCTACCTTGCCCTGAGGAATAGTCAGAGTGCAGTCACACAGAATGTGGAGGTAATAATGGAGGTCAGCACTTAGAGTGACTGATTATCAGTTCCCTCCTAGGTTTTGATGGAGACAAGGCATTATGATGGTGAGAAACATGGCCTGGGAATAAAACCTGAGCAAGACTCTGAGCCTCAGTTTTCATATCCATATAGTGAGGGAGTCATTGGTCCAAGATGTCTTTGAACTTGATTAGGAAGTGGGGTAAAAAGAGGGAATGTCATGTCAGTGGTGCGAGTGAGGTGGATGATGAGGTTGAGGTTGTGAAGCTGACTGAATTTGAATCCTGGCTCTACTCACTTACTGCAGTGGGAGCTTATTAACTTCTTTCACTCTTCTTCCTTCACTTTAAAAAGGGAGAAAGCAATAATTCCTTCAAAAAGTTGTGGTGATTAGTAAAGTAAATAAGTGAACTGTGTAAACCAATTGGTTCTCAACAAATGGAAGTCATTATTGTTCTATGACCTTGAACAAGTTGTTTAACCTTGCTATGTGTCAGTTAAGCCGTGAAATGGGACCAATCTGGGTACTTATCTAAAATGGTTATTTTAGATACTTGTAAAGGATTTAGAACAGTGCCTGGCACTTAGTAAATGCAAAAAGTGTTAGAAGAAGAAGGGAGAAACTTTAATTGGCAGCATCAGGTAGGGTGGCAATTACATGAAGTTAAAGAATAATAAGGAATTCTGACAGAAAAAAAGGACATTCAACACACCAGGAACGAGTACTAGCCAAAGAATTCCATGAAAATGCATGGCGGTGTTTGGTGACCCTTATATTTTCATGTGGTGGGAGCATAGTATTTATGAGCACATGCAGTAGGAGATGAGGTTTGAAACAGAACTTGAGGGTAGTAGGGGAAGATTTTGAGTGTCATGCTCTTATGTTAGCATATTTTGAACTGTTTCCAGTTTAACTAGTTTGATTTCCAGCCTCATCATAAGATGTTGGGCAGCATCTTTCAATGTACTGTCTTCTGTCCTCTCCCCTGAAGATAGCTCTTCTTCTGTGCACCCTTTTTGTACACCCATACTATACATAGAATATTTTAATTATATAGAATTATCTGGAATTGTAAAAGTATTTTAGTTATTTGTTTTACTGCATCTTTCTCCTCCACTAGACTGTAGGTGACTTTGGTACAGGAACCACCACTGTCATATTTGTATAGACAGCATGAAACCAGCACCTGGTGGCCTAATGCTTACTATTGAGTAATTTTTATTTTTTAACTTCATCTAAAGAATCCTTATTATTCTTTAACTTCATCTAAATGCCACCCTACCTCTCAGCAAGACCTCTGTGCTGACTGAGGCCTCATACTGCTTTGCAAGATTTCAATGGGAGACTATGTGAGCTAGGTCTTCAATGTTTGATCACTAGATAGTGAGTAAACACATTTTAAATTGGTTGGGACATGCCTGATCTATACCTACATAGTTTTATTGCTTCATGTTCCTTTAAATATTTCCTTAATTTAAAAAAATCTGTGCCTTATTTATTTATTAAGAGGAATATTAGTTTCTTAAATGTGAAAATATAAAAAGGTATTGAAAATATGCTCTCCAATCTAGCTCCTGCTGATATTTAAGAATAGTAAAAGTTGTAGATGTACAGGTTTAGAAATTTCCAAGTGATCAGAAAGGTACAAAATAAAAAATGACAGCCTTCTCCCCAATCATTTCTTCCCAAATCAACTATTAATTTTTTGGTGGTTCCTTGATTTACTTTAAACCATAATGTAAAAGATGTGTAATTTGTGTTTCAATAGTATGGATTCTGTTATTTTAACAAAACTTTTTTTGCTAGATAAGTAAAATGTGTTCAAAATCAAAGTGTGCACGGCTCTAGTTAGGATGACAAGCAAATCCATCAATGTACATAAATTGTCTTAACTGATGAGCACCTGCATTGCCATTACTTGGATTGGAAGAATAGTCTCAGTTGGAAACAAGTATCTTCAGTGCTTTCTTGTAAATCTAGACTATTCAGTGGGTACAGTGGACCTCTTTCTAAGAACCCTTATTACTCTGCTTAAACTGGCTTTAAAAATAGCATGTGAGATTTGAGTTAAATATGATTTTTATATGTGCAGACAAGTTGGAAATATTGAGGACTCTATCTTGAGCCAAATCAGAATGGCCAAGTTTGAGCAGGTGGATTTCTCTGGAGGTGACCACAAGTGATTGCTACTGGTAGGGGCAGCAGAGAGTTAGAGCCCAGAAGGCTTGGGAAAACCTTCTTCACATGGAAAGGTGGCTAGTCAGTAATCTAGGGGAGCCAAAAGTAGAGAGATGAGAGGAACCAGAGTCCAGAGAAAGTTGTAACCATAAAGTTCCCAAAACAAGTGGGCTGCATCTTAGCAATCAAGACAGAAGCAAGGACGTAGGAAAGAAGTAGAAGAACTGTTGCTGAAGCTGGAGGCCAGGTGAACCTTTCATGGCAGTGGCTCAGGACTCCCTGGATGACCCTGTCTAACCTTAATTAGCCTTGTTCCTGTGGATATGGGCTCTGATACAGAATTTTCAGCTAAATCCCTGTCCTTTCATCCCTTCTTTTTATTCTCTTCAGTTAATCCTTAAGTGCCAGGTCCTGTGGTGGGCCCAAAGAGAAATATCTAAGTTCTATCATTAAGGAATTTAAGGTTTTTTATTACTGATGAAAAAAAGAGTAATAAAAAGGGAGTAAATGGAGTGTTGTAGGGATATACTCTGGTAATGATGTATTACTTCATTGATTCATTCATACCAAGCATGGGGAAACAATGGTCTCTATTGGGTAGACAGATATTAATAATTATTAACCAAAGAAATATGACATTAGATACTTAATATTGTGAAGTAAAAGTATGCAACTCTGTAAACGTATGTTAGAGAGATTGGATCTAGGCTGATGAATCAGGGAAGGCTTCTCAGAGAAAGTTGATATTGTTCACATTTATTTTATTCAAATGTTCAACATAAACCCACATTTGATAATTGCTATGTAAATCATAGTGCTATTAGACAGTAGTGTGCATTATGATAAATACAACTAAGTACACATCAAAGTAATCTAGGAATTAATTCTGAGAATGTTTTCCATTAACATAACATTGTTTATTTTTTTTAAGTTTTTATTTAAATTCCGGTTAGTTTACATACAGTGTGATATTAGTTTCAGGTGTACAATTTAGTGATTCAACACTTACATACAACACCCAGTGCTCGCCACAATAAGTGTACTCCTCAATCCCCATCACCTATCCAACCCATTCCCCCTACCAACCTCCTCTCTGGCAACCATCAGTTTGTTCTGTATAGTTAAGAGTCTGTTTCTTGGTTTGCCTCTCTTTTTTTCCCCTATGATTGTTTTCTTTCTTAAATTCTACATATGAGTGAAATCATACAGTATTTGTCTTTCTCTGACTTATTTTGCTTAACATAATACTCTCTAGCTCCATCTGTGTCATTGCAAATGACAAGATTTCATTCTTTTTTTATGGCTGAGTAATATTCCATTATATATACAAAAGATATATAAATATATATGATATATATCCATTATCCATATATATATATCTTTTATATATCCAATATATATATATCTCACCTCTTCTTTATCCATTCATCATTCACTGGACATTTGGGCTGTTTCCATAATTGGGCTATTGTAGATAATACTGCTATAAACATTGGGCTGCATGTATCTCTTCAAATTAGTATTTTTGTATTCTTTGGGTAAATATCTAATAGTGCAATTGCTTGGTCATAGGGTATTTCTATTTTTAACTTTTTGAGGAACCTCCACACTGTTTTCCAGAGTGGCTGCACCAGTTTGCATTTTCACCAATAGTGTAAGAAAGGCTTCTCCTTTCTTCACATCCTTGCCAGCACCTGTTGTTTCTTGTGTTATTGATTTTAGCCATTGTGACAAGTGTGAGATGATATCTCATGGTAGTTTTGATTTGTATTTCCCTGATGATCAGTGATGTTGAGCATCTTTTCCTGTGTCTGTTGGCCATCTGTATGTCTTCTTTGGAAAAATGTCTATTCATGTCTTCTGCCCATTTTTTAATTGAATTATTTGTTTTTTGGGAGTTGAATTTTGTAAGGTCTTTATATATTTTGGATACTAACCCCTTATTAGATATGCCATTTGCAAATATCTTCTCCGACACAGGAGGTTGACTTTTAGTTTTGTTGATTGTTTCCTTCGCTGTGCAGAAGCTTTTTATTTTGATGTAGTCCCAATAGTTTATTTTAGCCTTTTCCCCTTGCCTCAGGAGATATATCTAGCAAGGATTTGCTAGGGCCAATGTCAAAGAGGTTACTGCCTGTGTTGTCCTCTAGGATTTTAATAGTTTCATGTCTCACATTTAGGTCTTTAATTCATTTTGAATTTTTTTTTATATGGTGGAAGAAAGTGGTCCAGTTTCACTCTTTTCCACGTTGCTGTCCAGTTTTCCCAAAACCACTTGTTGAAGAGACTGTCTTTTTTTCCATTGGATATTCTTTCCTGGCTTTGTTGAAGATTAATTGACCATATAATTGTGGGTTCATTTCTGGGTTTTCTATTCTGTTCTGTTGATCTATGTGTCTGTTTTTGTGCCAGTACCATACTGTTTTGATCACTCTAGCTTTGTAATGTAACTTGAAATCTGGAAATGTGATGCCTCCAGCTTTGCTTTGCTTTTCCTTTTCAAGGTTGCTTTAGCTACTCAGGGTCTTTTGTGGTTCCATACAAATTTTAAGATTGTTTGTTCCAGATCTGTGAAAAAATGCTATTGATATTTTGATAGGGATTGCATTAAATGTGCAAATTGCTTTGGGTAATGTAGGTATTTTCACAATATTTGTTCTTCCAAGCATGAACATGGAATGTCTTTGCAGTTCTTTGTGTCATCTTCAGTTTCTTTCATTAGTGTTTCATAGTTTTCAGAGTTCAGATCTTTTACCTCTTTGGTTAGGCTTATTCCTAGGTATCTTTTGGGTTTTGGTGCATTTGTAAATGTGATTGATTCCTTGATTTTTCTTTCTGCTGCTTCATTATTGGTGTATAGAAATGCAGCAGATTTCTATACACTGAATTTGTATCCTGTGACTTTACTGAATTTGTGTATCAGTTCTAGCAAGTTTTTGGTGGAGTCTTTTGGGTTTTCTATATAGAATATCATGTCATCTGCAAATACTTCTTCCTCACCAATTTGGATGCATTTTATTTCTTTTTGTTGTCTGATCGCTATGGCTAGGACTTCCAGTCCTATGTTAAATAATAGTGGTGAGAGTAGACATCCCAGTCTTGTTGCTGACCATAGAGGAAAAGCTCTCATTTTTTTCCCATTGAAGATGATATGCTGTGGGTTTTTCATATATGGCCTTTATTATGTTGAGGTATGTTCCCTCTAACCCTACTTTGTTGAGGGTTTTTATCATGAATGGATGTTGTACTTTATCAAATGCTTTTTCTGCATCTGTTAAAAGCATCATCTGATTCTTATCCTTTCTTTTATTAATGTGGTGTATCACATTGATTGATTTGTGACTACTGAGCCAACTTGCAGCCCAGGAATAAATCCCACTTGATTGTGATGAATGATACTTTTAACGTACTATTGGATTCAGTTTGCTAGTATTTTACTGAGGATTTTTGCATCCATGTTCATCAGGGATATAGGCCTATAGTTTTATTTTTTAGTGGAGTCTTTATCTGGTTTTGGTATCAGGGTAATGCTGGCCTCATAAAATGAATTTGGAGGTTTCCCTTCCTTTTCTATTTTTTGGAATAGTTTGAGAAGAATAGGTATTAACTCTTCTTTAAATGTTTGGTAGAATTCCCCTGTGAAGTCATCTCACCCTGGGAGATGTTTGTTGGGAGATTTTTGATTACTGATTACTGATAGAATTTCTTTGCTGGTTACCGATCTGTTCAAGTTTTCTATTTCTTCCTTCTTGAAGTTTATATATTTCTAGACATTTATACATTTCTTCCAGCTTGTCCAATTATTTGGCATACAGTTTTCCACAATATTCACTTATAATTGTTTGTATTTTGATGGTGTTGTTGTTATTTATCCTCTCTCATTTGTGATTTGATTTATTTGGGCCCTTTCTCTTTTCTTTTTGATAAGTCTGGCTAGGGGTTTATCAATTTTATTAATTTTTTCAAAGAAGCAATTCCTGGTTTCATCAATTTGTTCTATTGTTTTTTTTTTTTTAGTTTCTGTATCATTTATTTCTGCTCTAATCTTTATTATTTCCCTTCTTCTGCTGGCTTTAGCCTTCATTTGTTGTTCTTTTTCTTGCTCCTTTAGGTGTAAGGTTAAATTGTTTATTTGAGATTTTTCTTGCTTGTTGAGGTAGGCCTGTATTGCTATGTACTTCCCTCTTAGGGCTACTTTTGCTGCATCCCAAAAGTTTTGGACCTGCTGTGTTTTCATTTTCATTTGTTTCCATGTATTCTTATTTCTTCTTTGATTTCCTGGTTGACCCCTTCATATTTTAGTAGCATGTTGTTTAAACCCCATGTATTTGTGTTCCTTCCAAATTTTTCTTGTGGTTGATTTCAAGTTTCATAGTGTCAGAAAATATGCATGATATGATCTCAGTCTTTTTGTACTTGTTGAGGCCCGATTAGTGACCTAGTACGTGATCTATTCTGGAGAATGGTCCATGTGCAGGTGAAAAGAATGTATATTCTGTTGCTTTAGGTTGAAATGTTCTGAATATATCTGTTAAGTCCGTCTAGTCCAGTGTGTCATTCATTAAAAGCCATTGTTTCCTTGTTGATTTTCTGTTTAGATGATCTGTCCATTGATGTAAGTGGGGTTTTGAAGTCCCCTACTATTATTGTATTATGATCAGTAAGTTCCTTTATGTTTGTTACTAATTGTTTTATATATTTCAATGTGCCCTTGTTGGGTACATAAATATTTATAATTATTAGATATTCTTGTTGGATTGTCCCCTTTATTATGATATAGTTTTCTTCTTCATCTCTTGTTACACTCTTTGGTTTAAAGTCTATATATATATATGAAGTCCGATAGAAGTACTGCTCCTCCAGCTTTCTTTTGACATCCATTTGCATGATAAATATTTCTCTGTCCCCTCAGTTTAAATCTGGAGGTGTCTTTAGGTCTAAAATGAGTCTCTTGCAGGCAATATCCATTCTGACACCCTCTGCTTTTTGATTGGCATGTTTAGTCCATTTACATTCAGAGTAATTACTGATAGATATGTATTTAGTGACATTTTATTATACATTTTGTCATTGTTTCTGGAGATTTTCTCTGTTCCTTTCTTGTCTTTCTCAATTTTTGTCTTTCCTTTCTACTCAAAGATTCCCTTTTAATATTTCTTACAGGGCTTATTTAGTGGTCACGAACTCCTTTAGTTTTTGTTTGTCTGAAAAACTCTTCATCACTCCTTCTCTTCTGAATGATAACCTTGCTGGATAGAGTATTCTTGGCTTTAGGGTTTTCCCATTCAGCACTTTGAATATATCTGTCACTCTCTTCTGGTGTGTCAAGTTTCTGTTGAGAAATCTGCAGCTAACCTCATGGGTCTTCCATTGTAAGATAAGGACTTCTTTTGTCTTGCTGCTTTCAAGAATTTTTCTTTATCTATATTTTGCAAATTTAATTACAATATGTCTTGGTGTTGGCTTGTGTTTGTTGATTTTGATGGGAGTTTTCTGTCCCTCCTGGATCTGGATGTCTGTTTCCTTCCCCAGATTAGGGAAATTTTCAGCTATTATTTCCTCAAATAAATTTTCTGTCCCCCTTTCTCTCTCACTTTCTTCTGCAACTCCTATAATACAAATGTTATTATATTTGATGCAGTCATTGAGTTCCCTAAGTGTATTCTCGTTATGCATTTCTTTCTCTCTTTTGTTCAGCCTCATTATTTTCCATAGTTTTGTGTTCTATATCACTTATTTGTTCCTCTGCTTCTTCCAGCCTTGTGTTCATTGCATCAAACTTGTTTCCAGTCTCAGTTATTGCATTTTTGATTTCTGATTCTTTTAAAACTTTATTTCTGTGGTAAGGGTCTCCCTGGAGTCTTCCATTCTTTCCTCAAGCCCAGTGAGTATCCTTATGATTGTTGCTTTAAATTGTCCATCAGCCATGTTACTTATGCCTGTTTTGCTTAGATCTCTGCCCATGACCTTATCTAACTCTTTCATTTGGGATGAATTCCTCCATCATGGCATTATGTCTAAGTCTCTGCCTTCTTCTGTATGTTAGAAAAGCCTCTTATATTTTCTGCTCCTGAGAATAATGGTTTTATGAAGAAGAGATCATATAGTGTCCAGAGCCTGGTGCTTCAGGGAACATCTCTGTTGTGTGCTGTCTACACTCTGCTGTTGTGTTTTGGCTGCTCTGTCCTTCAGGCCAGCCTCTGCAGAGGTTCTTCTTGCCTACAGTGGGGAGTGTTTTGTCCTTGCCCAGAATGTGGTGAGTTTTAACTAGGTGTGCTCTGGTCTGCTTGTTAAAAGAGACCTGATACTACTTTCACTGGAACTGAAGCCCTGCAGAACTCTCTGGTCAGGAGATGTGGTATGGGCAGGGCTTTGTGCTAGTCTTTTGGGGAAGGGGCCAACCATACTAGGACTGAGGCAAGCTTGATTGAGAGGGGCAGTCCTGCCAGAGTGCAGGGGTGTGGGACTTGATGTAAGCAGGTTAGGCAGCCAGTGTTGGTGCTGTACTGCTTACTGCAGGTGGCTCTGTGTTTGTGCTGAGGGGTAGGGGAAGGAAATCATGGAAGACAGCTCCTTTGTTTCCCAGAGAGGCATCTCCCTGAACATTGCCTCTCAGGGAAGCACTCTGAAAAGAGCAAATAATCTCCTCCCTGTGTGCCCCAGGCATTCTTCAGATCAGTGTTTTCTACACCATCTGCCTCCCAGGTTGCTTGCCTGCCTTCTCTCCAGGAGCAGGGCAATGCCCTCTGAGTCTATCTCAGCCAAGCCTGCTGACCTTTAAAATTCTAGTCTTTAAGCCCCTCTGGTTGCAAGAACTCCTGAAAATCAGCCCCTCTCATTTTCCTGGCCAATGGAAATATTCTCCTTGTGCGTTCCCCTGTGCACTCCTCTCTCTCTCTCTCTCTCTCCTTTCTCCACAACCATGGCTCCTTCTCCTCTATAGCACCAACAATGTATTTCTCCCCAAACCACATCTCTGCACTTCCTACTTTCCTTGATGTGGCTTCTTCTCTTCCTTTACTTGTGGAGTTTGTTTTGTCAATCTTCAGGTTGATTTCTGGGGTATTTAAAATGATTTGATAGTTAGCTACTTGTGTTTGAGGAACAAGACAAACCCAGGATCTCCTACTCTGCTGCCATCTTAGCTCCTTCCAATATCATATTGTTTAAATAATTCCATTAAGTGAAAAGGTTTGATTTTTTTTATGATAGAGATAATTAAATGTTGGAAAGCAAGTTATTTGTTTAAAGGAAAAAATTGTGCTGATTTCTGAAAAAATTAAATAAACCCATTTAATGGAGAACTCAAAAATATTTGAAATAGAAAGGCAATATAATAACGCAGACAGTTACTTGAATTCATCCTTAGAAAATTTTCATATCAGTTTAAAAACCTTATGTAGTATTTTTCATAAGATCTTGTTTCATAGCCTGAAAGTTATGAATTTTATCATTGGAAGAGATTTTATAGTTAGGTTCTTTAATCCCCTCAGTTTACAAATAATGAAACCGAGGGGTAAAGATTTTAATAGACATATTTCTAGCAATAACACAAGTCTAAAAATATTTCAGAAAAAAATTGATGAGTCATTCAAAAATTTATTTCCTGCACAGCAAAGGAATTCATCAACATAATGAAAAGGTAGCCTATTGAATGGGAGAAAATATTTGCAAATCACATATCCAATAAGGGGTTAATATCCAAAATATATAAAGAACTCAGAGAACTTAGTATCAAAAACTCATGGGCAGAAGATCTGAATAGATATTTTCCCAAAGATGACATACAGATGGCCAACAGGTACATGAAGAGATGTTTAACATCAGTAATCATCAGGAAAATGTAAAATCAGACTACAATGAGACATCACCTCACCCTATTAGAATAACTAATATCAAAAAGACAAGAAATAACACATGTTGGTGAGTCAGTAGAGCAAAGGGAACCCTCATGCACTGCTGGTGGGAATGTAAACTGGTACAGCCTCTATGGAAAATGGTATGGAAGTTTCTCAAAAAATTAAAACTAGAACTACCATCTGATCTAGGAATTCCACTTTTGGGTATTTATCTGAAGAAAATGAAAACACTAATTTGAAAAGATATATGTGCTCCCTTGTTTATTATATCATTATTTATAATAGTAAAGACATAGAAACAACTTAAATGTCCACTGATGGATTAATGGATAAAGAAAATGTACAATATACACACAATGGGATAGTATTCAACCATTAAAAAGGATGAAATCTTGCCATTTGTGACAACATGGATGGACCTTGAGGGAATTATGCTAAGTGAAATAAGTCAGAGTAAGACAAATATTGTATGATCTCACTTACATGTAGAACCTTAAAAAAAAATTCAAGCTCATAGATACAGAGAACAGTTTTGTGGTTGCCAAAGGTTGAGGGAGGGGAGTGGGCAATATGGGTGAAAGGGATCAAAAAGGATAACTTCCAATTATAAAATAAATCAGACATGGGGATGTAATGTACAGCATGGTGACTATAGTTAATAATATGTTATTGCATATTTAAATGTTCCTGAGAGTAGACCTTAGGAGTCCACATCACAAGAAAAAATATTTTTGTAACTATGTATGATGACTCATGATAATTATGCTGATTATCATGATCATTTTGCAATATATACAAATATCAGTTCATTATGTTATACACCTGAAGATAATACAATGTTATATGTCAATTGTGCCTAATTTTTCAAAAATCTACTAATTTAGGTAAAAAATCTTCAATATTTAAAGATGTGTAGAAATTGAGTTCTAGTTTTTCATTAAAAATAAGCGGACTTAGTTTTGAAGAAAGTTTTCATTTATCTAGCTTGGAAATTAAAAAAAAAACCCTTTTCTATGTTAATCATGACAATAACTGATTATACATATAAGGGAGGAAAGGAGTTGATTTCGTCAACAACATTTGGTAGATACACATGAAAAAACTTGATATATTTTAGGAGAAATAATAATCCCTTTGCTTAAAGCATTGCATTTTTCTAAAGCACTTCTCGTGTTTACTCACATGATTCTCACAGAAAGAATTTCTGAAGAAACCAGACTGGTATCTTCAATTTGCAGAAGAGTGAGGTTCAGTGTAGACCCAAGAATGAAAGGGATAGCCAGGACTGTGTTATTAGACTCATTCCAGTATACTTTTCCTCACAACCCAATAAACTGTTGCTGTTATATATCTGTATGAGTATTGTGGAATTTAGAATGCTAACAGTTTTGTTTAAGACTCTATAAAAAATGAACAATGTTTAGTTATATTTGTAAACATGAACACTTGATATCAAGATCTCAAAAATGTGTGTTGTGACTAGAATATTTGGCCAGACATTGGAAACCAACAGCTAACATCATACTTAGTTGTGAAAGACTGAATGTTTTTCCCCAAAGTTAGGAACAAGACATAGATGTCTGCTCTTGTTATTCTTTTCAACATTGTGCTGGAACTTCTAGCCAGAGAAATTAGGCAAGAAAATGAAATAAAAGACATCCAAATTGGAAAGGAAAAAGTAAAACTATCTCTATTTGCAGATGATATGATCTTGTATATGGAAAATTCTAAGGAATTTACAGAAAATTATTAGAACTAATAAACAACCTCAGTAAGGTTATCGGATACAAGATCAATAAACAAAAATCAATTGTACTTCTATACACTTGCAATAAATAATCTGAAAATAAAATCAAGAAAGCAATTCCATTTATAATGGCATAAAAAGTAAATATTTAGGGATAAATTTAACAAAATAAATAGGAAACTAAATTCTGAAAACTACAAATCACTGTTGAGAGAAATTAGGGAAGACAAATATATGGAAAGATATCCCATGTTCATAGATTGGAAGATTTAATATTGTTAAGATGGTAATATTCTCTAAGTTGATTAACAGCTTCAGGACAATTATTATCAAAATCCCAGTTCAGTTCTTAACAGAAATTGAGAAAGTGATCCTAAAATTCCTTTTGGAAATTCAAGGAACCTAGAATAGCCAAACACTATTGAAAAAGAATATCAAATTTGTAGGATTCATACTTCTTAATTTCAAAACTCACTACAAAGTTACAATAATCAAGGTTGTGTGATACTGGCATAAAGATGGACCTATAAATCAGTGGAATAGAATTAGAAATCCAGAAACAAACACATATTTATGGTCAATTCATTTTTGACAAGGATACCAAAACAGTCCAACATGGGAAAGAATAGTCTTCTCAACAAGTACTGTTGGGAAAACTCAATTATCTATGTGTAAAAGAATGAAGTTGGATCCCTACCTCCATATAAAAAATTAACTCAAGATGGATAAAAGACCTAAGTATGAGAGCTAAAACTATGAAACATTTAGAAGAAAATAGAGGGAAATTTTTTTGATCTTGATTTTGGCAAAGTTTTCTTAAATAAGACTCCAAAAGCACAAGCAACCAAAAAGAAATAGATAAATTGGACTTCATCAAAATTAAAATCTTTTTTTCTTAAGAGGACACCATCAAGAAAGTGAAAAGAGAACTCAGTGATTGGGAGAAAATAATTACAAATCATTTATTGGATAAGGGATTTGTAGCTGGAATATGTAAGGAATTCTTAAAACTGGACAACAAAAAGGCAAACAACCCAATTAAAAAATAGGCAAAGTATCTGAATAAACATTTCTTTAAAAAAGATAAACACATGGCCAATAAACACTTGAGAATATTCTCAACATCATTTGTCATCAAGGAAATGCAAATAAAACCCAGTGAGATACCACTTCACACACACTAGGAAGGTTATATTTAAAAAAACAAACAGAAGATAACAAATGTGGAGAAATGGGAACTTTCTACATTTTTGGAGAGAATACAATATGGTGCCTCCACTTTGGAAAATAGTCTGGCTGTTTAAACATAGAGTTACCGTATGACCCTGCAAATCTATTCCTAGATATATACCGAAGAGAAATGAAACCATATATCCACACAAAAACTAGTACGTGAATGTTCATAGCATCATTATTCATAGTAGCCAAAAGTGGAAACAATCCAAATATCCATCAGCTGATGAGTGGATAAATAAAATGTGGCATATCCATACTATGGAGGATTATTGCTCAATAAAAAGGAATGAAGTACTGATATATGTTACAACATGGATGCACTGTGAAACATTATGCTAAGAGAAAGAAACATTACTGAAGTCCATATACTGTATAATTCCATTTATATGAAATGTCCAGAATGATCATATCTATAGAAAGTTAGATTAGTGGTTGCCCTAGACTGAGTGGCATTAGTGGTGGGAGGAAAAATAGGAAGTGACTGCTAATGGGTATGGTGTTTGTTTTAGGGGTGATGAAAATGTTCTAAAATTAATTGTGATGATGGCTGCACAACTCTGTGAATATACTAAAAACCATTCAATTGTATGCTTTTAATGGATGAATTGTATGCTATGCAAACTATATCTCAATAAAGCTGTTACAAGAAAAAAAAAGAAGAAGACAACATTGGACCATTCTGTCAATGATAAGCAGAGCCTTCATCATGGAAAGATGTGTAAAGCTTAAGCAGTACTTCAGTGGATCCAGTCTGGATCCTGATTGCTTTCTGGCATTGGGAGGCCACTGACAGTGTCTTGTTTGAAGTTTCCTCCTTTATTCCCTCCTCTTTTGCTTGGATTCTTTGGATGCATGACAGAAACCAACTTAAGTTGGCTCAAAAGAAAAGGGGGAACATCCTAGGATATAGATGCATCCTGCAATACCTGAAAGGATTACAGTTGGGTCTCAGAAAGAGCCATGAAACAATTAGGGTTTTAGGAAATTTGTATTTATATTTATATTCTGTGTCTCTCTGGTGTGATTTTCTCAGTTTTCAGTCACAGGGTGAAATTTGGACATCCTTTAGCTCTTTTCTTAAGCCGGTGTCAATATAGTTACACACAGAAACGAATTGGCTTGTCTCCTCTAGTCTAATTAGCTATGGTCTAGGAGTGGGATCATGTCTTCTGGATGTCCACTTTAATGAGTCTAAGGACATTTTGGGGGAAGAGTAATGACTTGTGGCTTGAGCAGATATTCAGAAGAGAGTCTAGCATGCTTAGGCAATACTAATAAGGATAACAATGATAATAGTTCAAGTTATACAGGATCTGCTTGTCTTAGCACTCTGTTAGGTGCTTAGTATCCTATAGTTCATTAAATCTTCATAGCCCTTTGAGGTCATATTATTAGTCCCATTTTATAGATGAGGAAATTGATACTTGGGAAGGTTAAATAACTTGCTCAAGATTTCTCAAGACTGATTCTAGTCCTCTATACTATGCTGCCAATTCTTAATAGCCCTGTTCTTCTAGCTTAGCCTAGTTCAGCTCAGCTTCTATTTTTCTCTCATACCTTTGTGAAGACACAGGGAAAAGAAGACAGCACTGTAGTGGTTATTCTGGTTATCTAAATCCAACCACTCCAAAACAGTGGCTTATAATAATAATTTATTATGATCTCATAGTTCTGGGGATTGATTAGGCTCAACTAGGGTCTAACTTAGGGAATCTCTTGGGTGATTGCCATCAGATGGTACCTGGGGATGGAGTCATCTGAAGGCTTGACAGAGTTAATGTCCAAAATGTTTTTTGTTTTTACTCCCTTGTCTCGTGCCTCAGTGCTTTTCCATGTGGTCTCTTTCTCTCTTGCAGAGGAACCTGGACTTCTTACATGGAGACTGAGTGCTCCATGAAGGAGGGCCCCAAGAGTGAACATTCTAAGAGAGAAAAGGAGGAAGTTGCTAGTCCTTGTAAAGCCTAGGTCTGAAGCTGGGACAGCATCACTTATTCTATATCTAGTGGTCAAAGCAGTTGTAGGCAACCCAGATGCTAGAGATCACATCAACATAGGAGGATGAATGGAATTGTGGAAGCCATCTTTGGACTCAAACTATGATACTGTGAGAAAGTAGATACAGAATCAGCATATTAGTAGGCAACTAATGGGTGGGACAGAGTAGGATCTTTCAAGATAAACATAGTCTTACACAAGGGATCTGTTCTCTACATTTACTTTGGCATAACCAGGGAAGTACATTTCCAAGAAAACCTTTTTTTTTTTTTAGAAAAAGATTTATTTATTTATTTGAGAGAGAGAGAGAGAGAGAGAGCATGCATGCAGGGAGGGGCAGAGGGAGAGGGAGAGAGAGTCTTATCCAGACTCTGCACTGAGTGTGGAGCCCCATGTGGGGCTTGATCTCACAACCCTGAGATTACAACCTGAGCTGAAACCAAGAGTCAGTTGCTTAACTGACTGTGCCACCCAGGCACCTCCCTCCAAGAAGACCTTTTAAAAGATACAGTTCCCCCAACTATCCTATTATAATATTTCATGTTAGCAATACATGATCCCTTAGGTGCAGATATTAGTTTTATCCTCTGATTTGCAGCCTGCTCCTAAACTGTCCTGTGGACATAAATGTCCCAAGAGTATATAAAGCTAGGGCTATAAAAGCTGGAATCATTTACTCAGTTCCCCTGCCTGCAAGTAAACCACAACAAAGTCATAGCTAAAGCATTTCAGTAGGGGTCCAACCTAGTTTAAAGACTTGAAAAAGTTTCCATGAAACCCTTAGGAAACCCATTCTGAGATATAGTCATTCTTTATGGCCCAAGTCCTCCATGCCATGTGTCAGTCACCTCCTGGAACCCAACTCTCTCTGCCTGGGAAACAAAGCATTCACATACTTCAGAAGGAAGTTATTTGGATGAACTAATGAATGGTTACAAAGAGATTTGAAAATATAAATTGTGGCATAAATACTTAATGTCTATATAAATACCTTTGCTTCAGCCTGAAGAGAGCTCAGACTTTTTAAAAGATTTCAGCCTTATGGAGTACCTGAATAACGAAGACAAAGCTCCTGCTAAGTGAGGATAAAATGATTCTTGCCTCTATTATGTATATTATTTATTGCAAAGGCTTTTCTAAAATAGAAACATGGCAAATTTTAGAGAGGAAAGAAAGTATTTCATGGTTCCCTTAGATTCCCTAAGCTCTTTCAACTAGGTCTGTGTTCAATACACATTTTAAAATATATATATAATTCACAGGTATTGTTGGTGTTGAGAAATAATGTACAAGTGCTTTCTTGCATATGATGTTTTCTGGGGGGAGTGGAGAAATGGAAAGAAAATCAGCACTGTATTTTTACATGATTTTTTCCCCTCCTCTTCCATTTTTGAGGCATTATTTTAAAATGAAGGAGATGATTTGGAGGATGCCTTATCAAAAATTATTTTTTAATACTTAGAAATTGGAAAAAAATGTTTAGGGATTATATTAGATAAGATCTGCTTCTTTAAACAAATTATTTTTACCCATCCCTTTCTGCTGATGAGGGTTAAAGGAAGAAAAGGATCTATCACACATACATCTGGGGCTTATAGCTGTCCTGCATCTCTGCTTCATGGTATCCTTTCCCTGGAATTATTAGTAGGTCAATAAAGATAAAGAATTATTTAGGATCTCAAACTCAGAGGAGTTAAGAAGTAAATAGAGGAGGCCAAGGATCCATTTGGGGAATTTTGTGGGAAAAGACAAAAGAAGCTTCCTTATAGGGGCACCATGCTGCTCCCTTGATGCCTTTACCAACTGAGAGAGGATACTTTGAGCTTCATGAAAGAGTAAAAGCAGTGAAAATGGAGGGATGGATTCTCCCTGAGGTCGAAACTGAACAGAAGAGATCTTCACATCCTTTGAGATTCTGTCTGAGGAAAGAGAGTCTGGTAAATCTTTGTTATTTCTTTCTATCCTTTTATATGTTCCATAGTTGAGCCTTGAGTTGCTACAATCCAAGATGGTGGCCAGAATAAATTAAATGAATTGATGCAGCCTGCAATCAGATGAACAGTGTACTGTCTGTAGGAACTATTTTGGAGAGCTGTTTTGTAATTAACCTGCAAATGACATATTCAGATTTGATTAATCTCATGTGGTCAGTAGATAAGCTTGAGTTGAAAGTTACTGTTTTTCACAATCAATAATAGGCCCTTCTTTATGATGTGTTTTCAGGAGAATGTTTAAATAATAGAAGTGGCAAAATGTTGATCAATGCTGAGGTCAGAGATTTTGCTTAGTTTTATAAATAAAATATGTAAAATCTTTCACTATATTTGATATACAGAAATTGATTTAGGTTCATGTTTATGCATTATGAAATCATATTTGTATATCTAAATGTGTATTATATAAAGATTTTGTAGATATGTGTGTGTATACACATAGTGGTACATATATACACATTCATGATAGAAAGTCATATAATTATTTAACCAGACGGATCTGGTGTTCATTTGATCTCCAATTTGTTTTTTAAATTGATACGTATATATATGTATATATATACTAATATTACATACATAAAGATTAAAAATTTAATTTTCTCTTATTCTTAATGAAATAACCAAATAGTAGCTCCCTGTGGTGGGATATGAAAAGTAGTGTATAGATACCTACTAAAACATTTGCAGACCTCCTCAGTTTTCTGTTTTTAATGTGATGAAAATTTGTACAAATAACAAAGAAAGAATGTCATGGTAATGAAAACATTTCCTATACATGTATTTTAGAGGGAAGCTAAATCAAAGGTCTTCAAAGAATTACTAGGGTTCTTTCTAGGAGGTTATTGACAAATATGTAGTTTGTCTCTGGAGTTTGTGCCTCTTTCACAGATTGGTGTATTTGTGATCCCACCGGCAGAATAAGTGTCTGTAATTCATTTCTCCTTGTTAACTAGTGTGCCTTTGTGTGTAGGATGATTGGCAGCAAACTCGGCTGAGTCCCAACGGATGAGCTTGTTAGCAAAACCCTAGCATCCTATCTCTAATAAAGCATATCAGCAGTACATTTTGTCCTATCTATTAGCCTCTCTGTTTCTTTTTTTGTGAAAAGCTGAGTGTCCCTTTGAAGCAATGACAAATAAACCCCTGAACTGAAGTGCTAGGCTGCCTTACGGACAGCTGGATAGTAAATGTCACACCGTGTAGAGAATGCCTATTATCAGAGTGAGCCATTTGTTCCCGGCCTTTCAGTATCTTAATGTAATACAAAATTGCTAAATCAAGCCCCATGTCTGTGACAGAACATAATTAATGAGAAAGCAGGAGCCAATTCAACACTCTTTATTGGGACCTAATTGGCTCAGGCAACAGAGTTGTCACTCAACAAGAGACTTCCTTTAAAGCAATTTTGTTCTTGGTTGTATTACAGAGCCTATTAAATTGTCCCCTCCTTGATCACACAAAGAAGTATCTGCATGCAATAATTAGCTTTTCCAGGGGGAATTTTTTTTAACTCATGCAATACTGGATCATTTTAAAACTGTCTGAGAAAACACCCAGGCCATGGGGATGTGCTGCCATAGTGAGCAGCACTGTAGGCTGTTTTCCAGGCTGCGGAGGCACCAGGAAGCTGTGCTGCAGAGAGAAGGAAAAGAGCCCCAAGGAAAAGAGAACCATGTTCAAATGTGGAGAGTGGGAGGATGATAGAGGGAGTGGGTAGAGGAAATTACTTTGATGGGTAATCATAGCTTACTTCATAATCTGCAGTTTAAAGGAACAAAAAATGAATACCTATATGTACATACTTAAATGTGTAGCTTTTGTTTTTTTTTTTGTTTTATAGGCATACCCAACTCACTTAGGCATGCAAATTATTACAAAGCTATGGCAGAAGGTAGAGGTTAAACATAATAGGATTGTCTGGAGTAACATTAGTTTCATTTGACCCTATCTCAGAGTTTTATGGGTTGCACTATTTCTAAACCAATACAAATATTTAATTGCATGTGATTATTTATTATAATCTAAAATTTCACTTTTGGGGATTATGTTCCATTCCTCCCCCTTATTTAACAAATAGATAAGATAATAAGATAAATTTGTTCCTGGTATTTACATTATTGTTTCAAAACTGTTTTTTTTTTTTTCCTGTTACAATATCATAGACTTCAAATAAATCTGCACCTTCTCCTGATAAGTTTTAAGACAACGTGACACGCTGATGACTGGAGACCGCAAAGAACCAAGCTTATGGTTTACACTGGCATTTGCCTGGCTAAACTTGAGGTAAAGCAAATGGGAAAGTTGTAGGAAATACACTTTAAAACATTAAGAATTAGGCAATAAAGAGTTTAAGTTTGAAAAATGCAACAGTTGATTTTAGAAAAAAATTATTAAAGGTTGATTTAAGTGACAACACTTTGAGGAGTCTAAATAAAGGCAAGTATGTGGTCCCTTTCTTGAAATAGCTGTCAATATCTCCCTTCTGTGCCTTCAGAAACAACACAGACTGTCTAGTTTGCATGGCAGCAGCATTGGGTTGGACTTAGAGCTGTTTTCCTCGGCATTGTTACTTTCCTCAATGTGAAGTGCCAGATACTAGGAAAGGAAAGGCAAACCTCTGAGACAGAGGAGAGCTATGCTGTTCTCGCTGTGCTGTATGATTTAGAGAATGTTTGCAGCTGCTGAAATACCAGGACCGTGCCACAGCCAGGACGGTATTATGCGACAGGCACTCAGGGTCGCGTATTTTAGATTTTCTAGCATTTGCCGACATATTAGCTGTATCGGTTAATTGTAATTTACTCTAGTAGATAGAGAAATTACTGGGTTCCCCCCCACACCCCACTCTCAAACCTCCCTTTGAATAGTGAGCGAAGTGAGACTCCTGAATGTACTCTAAATGTCTGAAAAATATTAGTTGTTATTCCATAGGGTAATAGAATATAAAACTAACAGCAATACAAAATATTAGTCAATAATGTCCTTTCCCAGGTGACTTTTGAACCTTGTGAAAGCACACATTCTCAACAAAGATTTATTAGTCGAGTTGGGGAACACATGATAATGATAGCAAGAGCTGCCAGAATCTAATTTGCTTTAATTAATCATTTGCTTCATAACACGGCAATTCGTCCCCCTCCCCCTGCTTTTTTTTTAAACTGTCTAGATTATTTTAAAACATTAGATATTACACTGTGGATGGCTGATAAAACTGAAATTGAATGCTATAAAAGTTAGATTAAAAATTCATTTAACAGGATAAACATTTTAGAGTGCAGAATGGTGCCGATTAGGTCAAGTGAGTAAGGAGTGATAAAACAGTCATGGAGTTGAGAGAAAAAATATTGTCAGAGGGCACTCAAACAGCTGAATTTAGTCTAATTTAAATGTTACAGCAGACCAAAAAAATTGTTGACTAGAAATCCTATTATAATTATTCTTTGGTATTTTAGCAGCACAGACTGGTAAGAAGTCAGAGTCTAGGTTTAAAAACATTTATTCATTTAACTGTACAAACAAGCTTTGGTTCTGAGTAGAATTAGTTCCCATGGTTAGGGCCAAGAGCCTTCAGTGGAGTGCTGAAGCTAGGTCAAAGGCCACGTTGCCTGGCTCTCTTGGGAGAATTAAATGGACTATCTTAGATTCCCAGGAGAGCCAAGCCTCTAGGTATTCATTGTGTTCTTCTAAGCAAACACTTGTGTTCAGAGGTCTTTCAGGCTTACTCCATTTTGTTGATGCCTCGATGGACAATTTCAGCACTTAATTCTTACCTTTGTCTTTGTAAGTCTCCCCCATTAGTTGGTTGGCTACTGAGGTGGGATTTGGCTCGAATAAATGTTCACAATTCTCTAAGAGTTCCCATTATCTACATGATAATCCTAACCTCTTTTGGGTGTCACTCAAGACCCTCGATGACGTGGCCCTTTATATATATATATATATATATATATATATATATATATATCACATTATAGATAGATAGATAGGTAAAATATATACCCAGCCCCGTTCTGGCTCCCACCCCATTTACTCACTACCCAGCACTTTACTCACCATTTATGATATATTGTATTTCTCAGTTATGTTCCACCAACTCAACTCACCATGCCTCAGCTTGAATGTTGCTCCTCAGACAACACTTCTTGCCTCTTTCATATGCATAATGCTGACCTTATATGGTTGCTATGAGTATTCAATGAGTTAATTTATTTAGTATGAGGCTGACACATAGAAAGCACTATGTAAATGTTAGCTGTTATTATTCAGCACTCTCTACACTTTGTACAACTCTCCCATATCAACCACATTATGATATTGTTTGTTTCCATAGCTTTCTTCTCGCTATATTATAATCCTCTTGATATATATTGATCATGCTTGGATCCCCAGTGTAACACAGTGTC
Source organism: Halichoerus grypus (assembly GCF_964656455.1). Lineage (NCBI taxonomy): Eukaryota > Metazoa > Chordata > Mammalia > Carnivora > Phocidae > Halichoerus > Halichoerus grypus. Next base: position 87,410,783 of record NC_135719.1, on the reverse strand, counting down.
TGGCTGCCATGTAGCAGGTGCACAATCAATATTTCTTGCATGTTGTAAACCATTCTGCCATCTGGGCACTGGCCAATTTTTAATAAGTATATAAGACCTTAAATGAGAGTGTTTCAAAGAAGCAGACATTTTGTGTGGGTGCATAACATTTTTTTCTCAAGCAAGTTTTCATACTGCTTTCAGAATCATTTCTAAAACCGCATAAGAAAATTAGCACTAGAATATTATAGTCCTATCTCTCTTTTTTTTCCCAAATAAAAATAATATTCTCCAGGACAATTGATTCATTACCTAATTCATTAAAAATGATAATCAATGAATTAAAATTCTTGTAGAAAATCCATCCTCTATGTATGAAAACTTGGCTCTCATGAAAATATTCAAAGACCTCTCCCAAGATGAATTCAGTAGTGACAGCAGGCATGGAATGAGTTTGTGTTCTCTCACTGTGGTCCTTTGATGGAGACTGGATTCCAATACTCCATTAAACTTCTAAGTTCTAGGGGTGCCTGGGTGGCTCAGTCGTTAAGCGTCTGCCTTCGGCTGAGGTCATGATTCCACGGTCCTGGGGTTGAGCCCCACATCGGGCTCCCTGCTCAGCGGGGAGCCTGCTTCTCCCTCTCCCACTCCCCCTGCTTGTGTTCCCTCTCTTGCTGTCTCTGTCAAATGAATAAATAAAATCTTAAAAAAAAAAAAAGGAGCCTCCCTTTAAAAAAAAAATAAGCTTCTAAGTTCTAGAATGTCCTTAAAATAAACAAGCTATTTATTTCCTTGCCTACTCCATAGACTTCCCTGAAATACAATTACAATTGTAATTGTAGACTGATATATCATAGCCCATTAAGATGAGAAAATGAGAGAGGTAAGAGCCTTATTCTGATCCTCAAAGATATTTCAGACTAGGAGAATCACCTAATTTGGAAATTTGGAATTTTGTAAGAAAAGGAACATGGACATCTCCTGTTTCATCAATAGTGGAAAGTCTTATAGACTCTTATGGTTCAAAAAATCCGTGAAGTCATGTAGTTCTTTTTTTCAAACCCCGACCCTGAGAAGTTGGAATGTCGACTGCAGCTCAAGGTACTTCTTCACAATAGAGTCTAGCAAGCTTTTTTTGCCAAAAAGCAAGGCAGAATCAGAATTGTGGGTCTTCTTGCAGTTTTCTCCCCTAAAATACAAGAGGGAAATTACAAAGTGGTGTTGATTTGACTAACTTTGAATCTCACTGAAGTGATCCAAGCAGAAAGGAACGCAGTGTCACTTGCTTGGTTCAGAATTTCTTAACATGAAAAATGGGGGCTGGGGACTGGTGAGTAACTCTTGTGGTCCCACAGGGAGCATTGTAATCAAGGAGAGCTCTGTACAGTGTTAGAAGGGTCTTTACATCCCCTCTAGCTCTCTGCAATATGCACTTGCAGAATTGGTTAAATGAGCCACCATATTCTGGTCAATATGAATAGGCTTGTAAGATGCTCAGTTTGATTTAATGGCCACCCATGGATACTTCCATACGCAGAAGCTCAGTCTGAATAAAGCTCTAAAAAATCAACTATTCCATTTGGCATTGTAGCTGTATTTTAATGTCCTCTTCAGAATTCTCCGTTATAGTAACATCTCTGCAATCAGTCCCGCATAAAAAGACCTGTTTATAATAAATTGGTCAGCCTCTTATGTGCCTATCTTTCCTGATGGGATCGAAAACTATAAGATTGTTCCTTGTAGACTAGGCTGTAAGATTTTCAATATTACTAGTTGTATCTCTCCATTTGCCCAAATGATTTATTTCAGGCTTTATTTCTGTTTCGAGTCTTTGTTTTCATTTTATTTCATAATTGTCCTGAAGGAGGAGGAGGCAAATGGATTCTGCTTGTGAAATATAAGTCTTTGAGAGCCATTTAAGTGAGATGTAGTTTATGAAGAAGCCAGTAAGTGAAAAATAAAATTGTTCAGTCTTTTGTCATTCTTTCAGTTAGGAGACCTATGTGACAGTTGTGAACTATAGTGCCCTGGACAGGAAATGTTGGCAGAGGTAGAAGTGTGCCATTGATTTATGTGAATATTCCAAGGTGGAATAATCACATTGCCTTGTTAGTACATAATAATCACCCAGTGCACAAGACCCTAGACCTTTGGAATCACTCAAAGTTTTCATTAGAGAATCAGCAGTCTTTTAGACTCACTATGGTGTACCTCAATGTTGAAATTGCATATTACAGGTTATGCTCCTGTAAATAAAGGACACTTTGTTATGCCCACACTCAGCCGCGTTTCCTGCTGTGATTTCTTTACCAGACCCTGCTGTGACCTATTGCCAAATACAATGCAATATTGGTGAGCCTTTTTTGTCTGAACTTGATGTCTGTCCAGAAGACAAAAACACTGATTAGGTAGAAGGAGGATGGAAGTCCTTCAGGCACAGAGTGACTCTGGACCTCAGCTATAAACTGCAGCTTATTCATAAATGTCAAGAGTCAAAAGGTGAGGACTAGTACATCCTGTCTTGAGGGGTGCCTTCCCATCCATCTCTGGGAAGCATGACTTCCGTATGGATTGAAGTTTAATTGGGAAATGACCAAATATGACTGCTGGGCTAAATTTGTGGAGGCCACACTCTGATTCAGTTTTATTTTATTTATTTTATTTTATTTTATTTTTTTTCTGATTTGGTTTTTTAATTTTCATTTTTTTCTGAATCAGTTTTTTTAAAATTTTCATTTGTTTTCTGATTCAGTTTTAAAAGAGAATCAATTCTAAGGCTATCTTTTGCCTTTATTTCTCTTGGAGGGTTCTGTGAGGGACTCAAAGATGGCTCCCTTTCAGAAATACTGGTGGGGTTATTAAAGAGTAAGCAGTTTCCCTAGACCTTGTTTCCTATTTCTCAGTGCTTCTCCTCTCAGAATGCTCAGAATAACAATCTCTTCAATACATTCAAGACATATTGGTATTCTAAGTTGTCATGTAGATGAGGAAACTTGTCCTCCAAGAAATTTCTTTTCCCTGGTCATTTGTTGGCCTGTAGGTATGGAATTCTACTAGTAAGGTGAATGTTGGGAGACTTCCATTATGGACTTTTTTGGTGAAGCCAATCAACAAATATTCATAATGATATTAACAGTTTGCAGTTTCATTTATCATACGTCCCCTTTATAAACATTCTCATGTTATCTCTACTTGGCAGATAAGGAAAGGCAAGTTCAGTAACTTGGCTAAAGCCTCTTTGTTGACAGTAATTGAGAACAAGCTTTTGAGTTAGACAATCCTGGTTTTGCCACTTATTAGCTTCATGAGCTAGTTGCTATTATTCTTCTTCATCTGGATTCAAGTTCAGTGTTTCTTCCATCTTACTGTGCTCCCAACCTCAAATCATTACCTTACTAATGAACTAAGTAGAAGGGTAATGTATTTTCCCAAATACTTAGCCCAGGCAGTGAATTTTAGACTCTGTTTTGCAAAGAATGGTAGAAATTAAAACCAGTTTTTTTCAAAGCTAGAAAAGTTGCTTGAAAGACAAGCGGTTGTTCTGCTGGTGCTTTCTGTTGGCTGAGGATGCAAATCTCATCCTTTAACTCTACCAAAAGAGAAAGGCACTGTTATATACCTCCTGTATGTGAGTCATCAGGGGGTAGTGATATTTCTATTAAAGAGTCAACACTGGGGCACATGGGTGACTCACTTGGGTAAGCATCTGACTCTTGATTTCAGCTCAGGTCATGATCTCAGGGTCATGGGATCAGGTCCTGCGTCGGACTCTGCATTGGGCATGAAGCCTGCTTAAGATTCTCTCTGCCTGTCCCCCCATGCTCTCTCTAAAAATAAAAGAGTCAACACTGTCTAGAAGAAGAGCCTGAAGATGACCAGTTTTAGATAATCATGCTTAACACAGAGCATGGACTTTGGAACAATAAATATTTTTCTTTTTTGTTTTATGGCAATTCTCTGATTAAAGGCCAGGAAAACTGTTGAACTGTGAAGTAAGCAAGGATTAGGAAATTGAATATGACCAACGTATCCAGCCATAACTTATAGGACAAATACACACTCAACACACACATGCACACACATACACAAAACAAAGTAAAACAAAGAGCAGTTGACTTTCAGTTCTATTCATTAAAAAGATCCATTTATATTGTACATGTGCAGAAGGGCTGCGAGACTGAAGTGATACCTGAGAGAGGCCTGGGAATATGTTTGCACCACATTACTTGGACTGCATGATAATTGAGAGCCATTGTGGCTGAACACTTTATGAGTTTGTTTAATTTGTCACAGTAAATAAAGCTTTTTTGATGCAAGTTAATTAGCTCGCTTGTGTTACTGCACATCAAATGTAATTAACAACCAACTGCCAGTGTGGGGTTGCCCTTGTGTAACATGGTAATAGGGGGAAAAACTTAACTGGGACTGGAGTAAGTAAAAGATACACTGTTGAATCAATCACCCTTCTGCCTGCTTAAATTCGGATGGACTAGAATCTAAGGGAAAATACCACTCATAAAATATCAGCTCTTTAATAGGATTTCCTAAAAATTTCATGTATTATTCCAGGCTCACATTTGCTGCCACATTAAGTAAATTCAGCTAAGTAAAATTCCTTTTACTGCTCAGAGTCCACTTTCTCCTTGGTTGGCATTGACTGTGTATCCCCTCTGCTTGGATCTTTCATTTTCAGCCATTTACCTTTCTTTAGCTTTGACATTTTATCTCGCTTGTGATAAGTGCTGCCATAGCTAATGCAGAAGGAGGGCTATTAAATAATAACTGAGAAGGAATTTGTTTGAATGGGCAGAAGAAGATAGTTGAAGAATCCATTCAAAGAAGGGGCTGTTACTTCCAAATTCATAATGGTATTCTCATTTAGTTTATGTTTTGAGAAAGCATCCTGCCTTTTTCATTTTTTTTCCTAGGCAGAGTTAACACAAAGACATCAAACAGCCTTGGTTTACACTATTTTTTATCATGTATCAAAAGAAAGGTGAAAAGGCAGAAACATCTTTAAAAGGACACAGTAATAGTAGAGTTGAGATGCTCCAATTGTCTACTATTTGCACTGTAAATATTAATTTGGAAAAAACAACAATTTAGGTTAAGATGAAATAAACTTCTAAAAGTATATAGTTTAACTGGAGTAAACTTGTCCCTCTTACCACCACTGTCACCTCCTTCATAAGGAACAAAGAATCTATGCCAGTTTCTCTAAGTAATACCCGTCTCCTGGGAATACCACCTGGGTAGGAAGGGAAATTGAATTGAAGTGGAAGATCTGAGTTAAGTTCTGACTGCCACTAACCAGTGATCAGACAACCTGGGGTGACTCACCTTCTCTGGGACTCAGTTTCCTCATAGAAATAGAAGTTAGATTGGATAGCTTCATCTTTGTTTTCTAGCTCTGAAGTTCTCTGACTGTATGTTCTCTCTCATGATCATCCAGGAGATCCTCTGGATTCATTTTTTTTTACCCTATCTACCACATATCTTTGTTGTCTGGTTTTGGCAACAGAGGACACATAAGTCCAGCTACTCAGAAGTTAAAAGAAGTGTGTTTGAGAGCCAAGACTCCGCCCTCGCTCATTCATTCAACAAATATTTATTGAATACTTTCTATAAACTAGGTTCTGGGAATCTGAGGATGGAAATGATCTGGATAATCCTTCATATATATAATTGAAGAGTAGAAAACAGGTAGCTAGCTTAAAAAATTAGATCTGTCTGCTCATATTGAATTATTTAAAAAATATTTCTATGTATTTTATATAGATCTATCTTCCCTGGTTTTTTATTTCCATGCTCTACATATTCAATACACTGAAACAAGCTAGTAGGCCTAAACTAAGGCAGAGGGAAGAAAATAAAGCTCCTTTTATACCTGAGCATTTTATCTTGAGACAGCTCTCTTTACTAAGAGTTGGCAAGAATATACAACTTATTTTCTTTAATTTAAGGTTCAGTATAAATAATTATGTTACATTTGTATTCATTTTTACTTTCAAAAATAATTTTATTAATTACAGAAGTAACACATGCTCACTGTAAAAACAAAATATTTCAAAAATTTATGATAGAGAAAAAAATTAAAGTACCCCATTTTTCCACTTCCCAGCCTTGGAGACCAGTATATTACTTAATATTTTGGTTCATATTATCTCTCTCCCTCTCTCTCTCAATACATACTAGTAAAAATATATTATTGTGTCTTTTCACACAGGTGGAATAATACTATTAATACCAAAACTTGATTTTTTTCAGAGTATATCTTAGCTCTACTTCCATATAGTTTGATTTTTTTTTTTTAATGACTATGTTGTATTCCATTGAATGAACCTTATCTTACTTAACTAATACCCCAATTGATAGATGGGTTGTTTTTAGATCTTTGCTATTATAAATGATGCTGCATAATATTTATAATGGTATCATCACTACAAAGAATAATAAACACCTCTTAAGTACTTATGAGGTGCCAGGCATTTTGTAACACTTTATAGACATCATTTCATTTAATTCTCAGAATAATCCTATAGATGAAGGCAGTGAAATCTAGACATGCTCTGTAACTTGCCCAAGCTCACATAGCTAGAAAGTAATGGAGCTATGATTTCAACCCAAGTCTTTCTGATTCCAGAGTTAAGCTCAACATTCACTTAGCAAATATTTTTCTATATATGTCTTAGTCTACATGCATGGTGCACTTATAAAGATTAAATTGCTGAGTCATAGGATATGCAATATTTGAACTTAAATATGTATTTTCAAATTGACCTCTAAAAAGTTTGCCAATTAGCACTTCCAGTTGCAGCAAATAAGAGCAATAATTTCTCCACACTCTTGCCAATGTTTACATAGTATCTTTTCCCCCAATATGATAGACAAAATAATTATATCTTAGTGTTGCTTCAATTTGCATTTCTTTATTAATTTCACCCTTTAATAATAAAATGTATATATTTAAATACCATTTTTGTCATTACCTGTTGAATTATGACTCCTATGCCTATAATCTCTCTGTTTTAGAGAAGGTGCATAAAATTCTCAGTTAAGTTTTATTTTTCATTGTAATACATTGCTCATTTTCTTTATCACCGTATACATCCAAACTCCTTCTCTTGTGTCTGTCCCTGATGCCTTTGGAATTCCTTTCTGGACTAAATATAACCAGGTACCATGCTACCAGCAAACTCTTAATTATTCAATTCAATAATCAGTCAAGGTTGCAGGACTTGGGCAAGTTAACTGACAAGAGAAGGATGGGAATAGACCATTTAAAGGTGGCTTTTTTTTTTTTCATAAAAATGATGGTAGTTATGGGGGAAAAGAATAACTTTTTAAAAAATAACATGATATTTAATTTAATTTAATTTAATTTTTTAAAAGATTTTTTATTTATCTGTCAGAGAGAGCAAGAGAGAGCAAGCACAAGCAGGGGGCGTGGCAGGCAGAAGGTGAAGCAGGCTCCCGGCTGAGCAAGGAGCCCAATGTGGGACTTGATCCCAGGACCCTGGGATCATGACCTGAGCCGAAGGCAGACGCTTAACCGACTGAGCCACCCAGGCTTCCCATTACATGATATTTTAAAAAGAAAGCAGAGGGCCTAAGGGGGAAACTAAGAAAAATAACCTTAAGAGAATAGATGTTCAAATAATTTTGTTAAACAAAAATTTTAAGAATTCTTCAGAAAATACAAACTTGTACTTAGAACTTCGAAACTCAGGATTAATAGAATACAGATATTTCAAATGATGAATTTGGGCTGCAGGATTAGATCAAGATGCATATAGTCACACTTTAATTTTTATAAATGAACACATATTGCTTAAGATTTTTCTAATTGAGACATATTTTGGAGGGATGACAAAGGGAACATTTATTTGACTTCATTAAGAAAAACAGGTTTATATTTCATATTTTTTGTCTTTGAAAGCCACCTCTGTCAGACATGTCCTTGTGGAGGCAAGAGTTTATTTTCTATAAAATTCTAGCTTCTCATGAGTTTAACCAAAAAGGAATAAAACAATTACTCTATCATGCTATTTACTTGAGACCTTAAAAATGCAGACAGACAGAAAGATGGCTAGTCAGACAATCAGATTATACTTGGCTGAATCCTTAAGGAATCTGAGACTAAGAGCAAGACAGGAAGGAATAAGGAGGTGTGCAACTGAGAGCATGAGACAGTGAAAGATAAGTGGAATGTGCTGTGTTGTTGGGCTCAGAATGGAAAGGGATGACTTTTTACAGGTTATCCTTTTGTCAAAAAGCTCTTGCAGGAAACCAAACTTAAAAATGTATTATCCGCTAAAACCCACATCTTGAAGAAAGTGATTAATGCAATTTAGCCAGTCTATAACAGAGCCATAATATATTGTTGAAAGGGACCTGCTGAGGCAAAATGTAGTGTTGAAAATACGCTGTTTCTTAGTAATAACAGAGGCTACGAATGTAAGCCTTAAAAAAGACTAGGCCTGGCCAATGATTAAGCTAACATTTACACCTTCTCCTACTTTCAGAGACTCCAACTTTCTCCAAGAGCCATTAAACTTTTTCTTCATGTTGTTTTGTTTCATTTTCTGGTAAGTATTTTGGAAACAAATAAGGAGTGAAGAGAGGGAAGAAAATCTTGGAGAAACAGAAGCAAGAAGTTGGATTTTGTTTTGCTTTCAGTAATCCTATCTTCTTTTTTTAAGTAGAAACATCCTATATAGCAAATCATGTCATGTATCATGTTTTAGGATTTAGCACACTTAACGTCTACAGAATGGGGTCGACTAGGAGGAGCAGAACTTTGGAAATAGACTGCCCATTGGGTATGTGCAGTTCTGGAGGGGGATCCTACTGCATGTGTAGGTAATGACTTAGCCTGGTCAGCAGAGCAGGTTTCTGAAAGTTTTAACAACAAACAGGTGGTCATTCAAGTAAAAAGTATGTGTTGGAGAGGGCATTTGTTCTGAAACCTGGTGAAATCCTGGCAAAATGAGACAATGGGAAATTCTGAATGCCAGTTTGGAAGCCCATGTAGTAGGTGGTGTAAAGGTCGGGAGTGGCAGTGCTCCAGTCACTGAACTGAGGATAAAGCACAGAACTGAAGCCCTCAGGAGAGAAACTTGCATGAAATGACCCTTGCCCCATGGGATATTATTTTATATTTCTGGCACTGATAAGATTCCTGTTTGGATAGTGGCTAAGTTGTTACCAAAGAAGGGAAACAAGGAAAAGAGCACAAATTGTTGATTCTTCTGAAGTGGGTAGCAAAACAGCAATAGCAGGTTGACATTGCAAACTCTCATCTCTAATGTAACAGTGCACAGTTCCCTTGACAAGAGACAAAGCAACTGCTAGGTTTAATATGTCTTTACATGAGCAAATGATCTCGCATAATAATACTGCACCGTGCTGACAATCCTTTATGAATACAGCAGTGTAATGCCGACAGTTAGCTAACAACAGAGCTGCCTGCCCAGATAGAAGGTTTGGAACTACATGGGAGGGACATATTCGACTCAAGGTACTTCTGGGGAAATGTGGAAAGGCTGACATCTGGACTGTCACGCAAAGCAGACACATTCTCAAACACAAGAGAAATGCTGTCTGAGAGGTCTTAGTGAGGCTTCCAAATTGTCATCAAGAGGCTGTTAAATTTTCATAATTTTGATATAGAAACAAAAAAGATTGCTTTAGAGAAGTAGTGGGAGGGACCCGTGCTTGAGATGGATGCATTTATTCATTTACTAAATATTTCTTGACTACTTTCTATAGTCCAGGTTCCATGCTAGGTGACAGAGATACAGACATTAATAAGATTATCCATGCCCTTAAGAGCTTTATTATCTACACTTGGAGGGAGAAATAAGCCAACAATTACAAAATGTGCTGTGGTAATAAGTAGGAATTAAGTCAAGGTTGTTATGGGAGATGAGATAAAGAGTATCTAACTGCGTGTGTGTCTGTGTGTGTGTATGTGTGTGTGAAGGGTAGTATTGGTCAAAGAAAGCTTCCAGGAGAAGGGGATATTTGGATTAAATGTTGTAGGATGAGTAAGGATGAGTCAGAGGAATGGGTGAGTGGATGGATGGGTGAGCATTCTAGTTGGAGAGAATATGTGCAAAAACTTAGATTCATAAAAGCAACACTGAAGACATGGCAAGCAAGAACCACCAAATCCCTTATTCAGTAGTTCCTTTGGGTGTGTATTGATAATAGAATATTGAGAACTGAGAGGTAAAGTTCTTTCATGGCAAGAGAGAATCAGAGTACATATAAAGCATTTCCTGGTACGTAACTGGTTAGAGCTTAGAGGAAGTTATGGGGGAAGATTAAGAGATTTCCTTCTCTGAAAGGTATGGTGTAGAAAGTAAGGATACAAATCAAGAGTTCTTTCAACTTTGGAATTTTTCTTTATTTCCAAAATTGCCTAAAAGGAATAGGAAAGATTAATGAAGGGGAAGGCTGCAGCATAGAGTGCAATTGCAAAATGCTACAAAATATTAGTGGCAGGCAAACATTATGGGATCTTATAAAGGGGTATTTCAGTGTTAAGGTAATGATTGTGGCATAATGAACTAAAATTATTTCATAACCCTAAAGCATTTGAATTATCTACAGTAAATTCTAACATCCTATCCTTGCAACCTTTAGAAGCAAGAACTCACTCAGGTCAGGAAACTGTGCATTAAGAAAGCCTAGATTTTTTTTTTAACATTTTATTTATTTATTTGAGAGAGAGACAGAGAAAGTGAGAGAGAACACAAGTGGGGTGAGGGGCAGAGGGAGAAACAGACTCCCCGCCAAGCAGAGAGCCCGATGTGGGGCTCGATCCCAGGACCCTAGGATCATGACCTGAGCCGAAGGCAGACACTTAACTGACTGAGCCACTCAGGTGCCCCAAGAAAGCCTAGATTTTTATGGACGGTTGGTTGGTCTTCAGTGATAGGTGCTGACTCCCAATATTATCCCTGTCTTATAGATTGTCTTCAACCATTTGTGAGCTGGAGAGCTCAGATCCAGCCTGTGTGTGGTAGCCCATTCACTAGTGTGATGGCCAAATTCATGTCTGGTTCTCAGTTTAACCCAACTACTTGTGTGTTAACTTTATTAGGCTCTTGCTTTGACATTTACATCTTGCAAATTGCATGCAAAGTGTAAACAGAAATTTTCTTGTTTGAAATAGAAATGTTTTCAAAGCACATTTCTCCATTTCTTCTTTGTATGTCACATCCCATCGATATTAGGAGAACCAATGCTAGCAGAGTCGACAGCAAAGCTGGCTGAAAAGAGAATGCCATTCAATGTCACTTCATCTGGTAACGTGGGGAAAGCATAGGTAATTTCATAGAAATTATCAAATGTTAAAGCTGGGAAGGAGACTGGACATCATCTTGTTCTACATCCTCAATTGACATATGAGGTCACTATGGTCCTTGCTCAGAGCCTTGGGATGACGATGGACTAGAATTTAGATTTTTCTACGTGCCAGTCAACACTCCTTCAAACGTATAGTATTTCCCCTTTCATCCTAAAGTATATAGCAGAATACCTCTTTTTTATTATGGGTCAACTATTTTAGAAAACACTTTGAAAATACAAATGCCATAAAAATGTGTTATTTAAAAATTTTGTATAAAAAGATTTATATTCACAGGTCTTAGCAACATTTTTTTTTTTTTTTTTGGATCTATCTACTGAGGCAAGGGAAATAAAAGCAAAAATAAGCAATTGGGATTACATCAAACTAAAAAATTTTTGCACAGCAAAGGAAACCATCAACAAACCAAAAAGGCAACCTACTGAATGGGATCAGATGTTTGCAAATGGTATATCTATAAAGAGTTAATATCCAAAATATATAAAGAACTCATACAACTCAATACCAAAAGAGTAAACAATTCAATTAAAAAGTGGGCATACATACAGATGGCCAACGTCACTCATCATCAGGGAAATGCAAATAAAAATAAAAACCACAATGAGATATCACCTCACACCTGTCAGAATGGCTAAAATAAAAAACACAAGAAACAACAAGTGTTGGTGAGGATGTGGAGAAAAAAGGAGCCCTCATGCACTGTTTGTGGGAATGCAAACTGGTGCAGCTACTGTGGAAGACCTATGGAGGTTCTTCAAAAAACTAAAAATAGAACTACCCTATGATCCAGTAATCACACTACTGAGTATTTACCCAAAGAATATGAAGACACTAATTTGAAAAGATATATGCATCCCTATGTTTATTGCAGCATTATTTACAATAGCCAAATTATGGAAGCAGCCCAAGTATCCATCAATAGATGAATGGATAAAGAAGATGTGGTGTATGTATACAATGGACTACTGCTCAGTCGTAAAAAAAGAATGACATTTCTGACAACATGGATGCACCTAGAGGGTAAAAAAAGAATGACATTTCTGACAACATGGATGCACCTAGAGGGTATTATGCTAAGTGAAATAAGTCAGAGAAAGACAGATACCATATGATTTCACTTATACGTGGAACCTAAACAACAAATGAACAAACAGACTCCTTACAGAGAACAAACTTGGTGTTTGCCAGGAGGAGAGGGGTGAAGGGGTGGGTGAAATAGGTAAAGGGGATTAAGAGGTGCAGAATTCCAGTTATAAAATAAAAAAGTCATGGTGATATAAAGCACAGCATATGGAATATAGTCAATAATATTGTAGTAATTTTGTATGATAACAGATAGTAACTATACTTATTGTGGTGATCATTTTCTAATATATATAAAAGTTGAATCACTGTGTTATTTACCTGGAACTAATATAATATTGTATATCAACTATACTTCATTTTTAAAAAAGGATTGATTTAATTAGGACAGCAAACCTTAGATTTATTAAAACTTCACATATTTGGTTGCATTTTTTCATGCAAAGCTCCCAGAGTTCAACAGACTCTGCACGTGGGCTTTTTCGCCTCACAGGATCCCATCTGAAAGCTAGCAACCTGGCTAGCAATTCCCCAGGATAACTTGGTTGGCAAAGGCAATCGAGCAAATCTGCACATTAATTATTTAAGCACATTGCCGATTACAGAGTGATTCCATCTATTTCATGCTTTGCCTATATAATAATCTTAAGAGACACACAGGGAAGTATTAATTTTCCCATCATAGAGATGAGAAAGCAATGTCTTAGAGTAATTAAGTGATTTGTTCAAAGCCATGGAGCAGGTACATAGCAGAGCTGAGCTAGTACCCAGGCATTCTCACTTTTGGTTATATGCTTCTTTCACCTTACCAAATCATCATTACATTATTATGATCACCACCACCACCATCATTATCATCATCACTGTCATCAGTTTTCTTTTTCTGACTATTGTAACTTTTCTAAGACCAGCAGATCTCAATGTATACCCCATCTTTCTTACTGTACCATTATCCCAATGTATTGCTTTTATATTCCCCAAAATTTCCTCTTGGTTGCCTAGCTAATTTAGTTATGAGGCTTCAGGGAAGACAGCTACACCTAACTATATTTTAGGGACCCCATCCTACCACTAACTATTCAATAGCAGTGAGCAGTAGGATTGACATTTTAGTGTGTCCCCAAATCATACTTTCTAGAACATTTGAAGAAATTCCTGGCATTTTTTGTTCCCAAACACAATGATGAAAATTTTGATGGCAAAATTAATAACTCAAAATAACTGGTCTTAAGCAACTATAGGACTACCTCTGATAGTTTTTCAAGGGGTCCCATTACTCACTCCTTAATATTGTATCTCATAGTGCCTTCTACACTTCTGAACAGCTTCCCAACCACTGGGCTTGCTCATTTTCTATGGCATACCTTTAGGCTCTCTCCTTATCATTTTACAACTAACTGGTACTCATGGAAAAGCACTAGAGGAAAAGGCTTTCCTGCCCAAATAGGGCCTTTAATTGTCCTATTCAAATCAGGGTCACTAAGGACAGAACTCTTACACTTTTATTATTTACCCCATTAGTAATTCCAGTGACAAGAGAAATATATGGAGAAGTTGGAAACTTTTATAACCTTTGTATCACCAGTATCCACAGATCTGCAATAGTCAGGCTGACTTCAGACAACATATTAAGCAGGAACACATGGGAAGCAATTATTGACTTAATCAGATAAATTCCTTCCTTCCTTCCCCTCCCCTTCCCTCCCCTCCCCTCCCCTCCCCTCCTCTCCCCTTCCCTTCCTCTCAATACATAGTTATTGAGAATCTATTCTGAAGATAGCATATATAAAGACAATAGGGAGCTAACAACTTAGTTGGAAGTCATACACACTGGGATAGGGTCAGGATGTGGGAGAGGAGGATTTTGTTATTAAATAAGTTTGGGCATATTAAGTTAGCAGGGATTCTAAATTCAGATGCCTTCAGAGGCCAGGGGTGGTCATATGAATATATTGTAGTGTGAAGATAGTAGGGAGACAGATCTGCATCTGCAGGCTGCAAATTTGCCCTTCTAAGTTAAAAAAAAAAAAAGAGAGAGAAAGAAAGAAAATGCCACTAGGAGCATTACTATTCTGAGACAAAGAATTTTAGAAATGTTCTAGAAAGTGGGGAGTCATCAAAGAGTTTTGAGATGGTTATAACATCATTAAAGCCATGTTTTGAGGGAGATTGAGAAAAAGAAGAGGTGTCAGTGTGAATTAAATGTAGGGAGACAGTGTATCCCAGATAGCATAAGGCAGTCCTGGTTTAGGCCTGTAATCCAGTATAACTATTAAGAGTGTGCCCTTTCGCTCTCATTGGTGTCCTAATTTGGAGAGTAAGTAACACCTAATCAGTGGGCTACACTGGCCATCTCTTCAGTGAATAGAACCCCATTTGCAGAAATCCGACCAGTTCCTGTGAGTATTTAAGATATTTTTTTTAGTAAGAGTTCCTTTATCCAGTCATGGCATATCATTGTTGAGGTGTGGCTAGAGAGAGTCCTCACACACAAGAGAACAACAGAAGTTGACATTTCCAAGGTCCTTTGTTGCTACAGTGATGGTGGTATGGTTGACAAATTTAGATACTAGTATAATCGTAGGAAAATATGTGGAAAGACAAATATCAAACGGAGTACTGACTTTTTCAGGGGAAATGGATTGAATGGGGTGAAAGGGAAGACTATGCATTTTTCTTTATATATTTCTATTTAGTTGAATTGGTAAAATTCAATTATTTTAAATTTAAAAATTAAATAATAAAAATTTAAAAAATTTAAAATAAAATCAAATTGGTAAAATTGGTAAAAAAAAAAAAAAAGACCTAATAAAATTATTTTGTAAATATTAGGGAGAACACTAAATTGGTTTTAGATCTGGTGATATACTGACAGATGTACACATATGTCAGTAGGTGAACAGATTTAGAAGATCTTATCTTCTTGTGATCTTGGCTGCCTTATGAAGAGCTCATGTTTTTCATATCTGATAAGTGATATACCTTTCTGTTGCAGAAACTTAATTTTTAGTTCTTAAAGAATAAAGAAATGGATTTCTGTATCAAAGATTATTGAGCAATAAGGGGAATTTAGTCATCTAGATAACAAAAATAATAATAGTTACCAATACCATCTATGAGATACTGTATCAGATGACATCTCTATGCCCTAGCATAGTTCTGCAAGGTGGATATTATAATCATCATTTTGCAGATGAAGAAATGGCCTCAGAAAGGCTCAGTAACAAGTCCAAGGCCACACAGTTAGTAAGTGTCAACCTGGGATTCTCCACTCAGGTCTGTTGGTTTCAAAACCTATGCAATTGTAAGTAAACGATAGAAGGCATATGTAGCAATATTAGATTTTAGAACTCTCAAACTTTGGATTTAAGTACAGTTATTAGTCATTCCCGCAGATTGCATGAGGGAATATTAAAAATAGTTTCAAAACTTCACTTTTGCGGATGTTCTCTAAGAAGACCTACTTTTTTTTTTTTTACTTTTATTTGCATTTATTTTATGCAGAATTTACTCCCAGGTCAGAAGTTTTTGTTTCTTCAGTTTCTTCCAGGATATCTTTGTCTTCTGTGCAACCTCCTCTTCTGGCTTAGGGACAGTCTACTCTTTTTCAGTAAGGAGCATCTCAGTGTGGCAGGGAGAGCTCATGTAGGGTTAATTTGACCATGCGCCCTGTAAGTTCTACGCCGCATCTTGGGGGCTTTGTTCACCTGGATGTGCTCAATGACCAGAGAATCTACATCTAAACCCTCAAGTTCAGCATGACTCTCTGCATTTTTAAGCACGTGCAGTAAAAATTCAGCACTCTTTGGGCCACCCCTGCATCCAGCCCCACTGTTTGGTCTGGGGACACCTACCAACCCTACCATTGTAGCAACGGAATGGCACACATGGCTTCTGCAAAGTGACATCCTTCAGATACTTGGTGGCTTTTCGGATCTGCATACCCTTGATGGCCTGGACAGTTTCACATGTGTTCTTAAGGTGAACACAAAGATTTGAACCTTTTGACTTGCATGATTTTATAGGGCTTTCTGGGTCAAATGAGTAGCGAACCGTTTTCAGAGATCACCTCAGGCTGCTTATGGGAAGAGCAAGACCTACAATCTTGGTGTAAGGTAGAGAGGTGGTGGACTATATATGACGGTATTTAGTCATGGTCATAATAAAAGGATCTTTTAGTGAAATAGTTATATTGGGACAGGATGAACGTTTGTATTTTTTTTCTTGTTATTAATATCTCAAAGCTCATGGCTGTTAAGTAATTCTCATACCAGTGTTATAAAGATAATTTTAAGATAATGTTTGAGGGGCATCTGGGTGGCTCTGTCAATTAAGTGTCTGGCTCTTGATTTTGGTTCAGCTCATGATCTCATTTTTCGTGGGATCAAACCCTGCATAGGGCTTTAGGCTCAGCAGGGAGTCTGCTTGAGATTCTCCCTCCTCTCGCTCTCCCTCTGCCCCTCCCTCCACTTGTGCACGTTCACTCTCTATCTCTAGAATAAATAAATAAATCTTTTTAAAAAAAGATAATGTTTGATAACATTATGGCAAATTCTCAGAGGTGGCCCTCTTTTCCACTATTCTATCGAATGCAAAGCATGTCATTCACAGAGTCAGGATTCATGGACTCTTCATGGTCACACATGTCTATGAAACTCTTAGTGACTTGTATTCTTGGTTTGTCTACCTGGGTGACTGTAGGAAAGTCACTTATATTTTTAGGAACTTACATTTGAGTAACTACAGCCATTCAAAAACTTTCTCTCTTCCAGCCATTTCTGGGAACCCCCAGGGGAAGTGTCATTTGCTTGTGAATCAGCCTGGACCACAGTTTGCTTTTTATACTCTTTTTATGTATATTAATAGCTGGAACTCTGATGCTATTGTTACCCTTCCTCAAGCCTCTGTTCCTGCTGCTGATGTTTCTTCCTACCCAGAACCTATTTTTCACCCTATGTCAAGGCTCTCTGCTTGTCATAATGAAATGGTCTGTGTGAATGGCTCCCCTAGAGCTGTGAGGGGCATAACCTGTGCAATGTATGGCAAAGCCCCGGTTAAGCCAAACCCACTGGTTTACTGAATATGCCCAGACATATCTGAATCTCCTAAGAGAGCAGAAGATATAAGTTGTTACTATTATAAATATTAATTTGTGACAATTCAGAAAGAGACATTGGGCCTTATGCCCTTGTTGAGGAGAAAGTCTTGGTCATATGTGATATAAGTGATATAAGTCACATGGTAGGCAGGTAAAAAAACCTTTCAGTGCCGTTTAACAACCTTGTACTCTGTGATTATAAAATTACACATGCATCCACATAGATAACCCAAGAAGTCTATGGACCTAAAAAGGTTGTCTCTACAAAAATAGCATTGCAGTTTTCCATTTTCAGTATTCTGAGACTGGGAAAGTTTAAGTTCAATGACAAAAATTAGAAGAGAGCAAAAGAATAGAAAAGCATGGTAAATTTTTTTCATATTTTACATATGTATATATAAATGTACACACACACATAAAGATTAACTCTAGAGTCTGCTCTAAAGAACTAAAGAGTTATTGCTGCTTTTAAAAATAAGAACAGAAAAGCAAATGTGAAAACTTTTAAATTAAATTCCAACATTTTCAAACAAGTGCTGCCTGGGAGATCACGCAAAGCATCCAAAGCCTAAATTGAATATATGTTGGCAAGAGCATCTTCACATCTCTCTAAATAACTAGCTAATACAGTCAGTATTTTGCACCTCATCGAGGCCTGGCACTTATTTGCAAAATGTTCCAGTCAATTGTCAACTAAAAAGAATGCAGAATTTCAATCCTTTTCAGGGTGGGGGTTGGGGGGACCGGCAAAAGTTTTCTATTCTCCCAAAGAATGTTTCAGTGCAAAGACTGAAATTCTCTAGGGGCTGCCAAGACTGCTGTCAGGTGTAATCTACCCCGTCAACATTTTTAGGAGAAAGACAGAATCAACACAAAATAAAAGATGAAGCCATTAAAAAAGGAGATATAGAAGCACCCATCTTTAAGCTGCTATAATTAAGCATTTTATCAATTCTAGCAGAGAACAAAAAATATACTCTAAATTGTTTCTCTTTTCCTTATTCTTTTGCCAGGCACTCTATCTGACCACAACAAAGGTTCATCAGTCATTTGGCCTTTTATTTAATTGTTTATTTATTTAAAAGCAGGGCAAGTGATAGCAAACAAGTATTGGCTGCACAGCCTATCAAGGAATGTATATCTAATGGGGGAAGAGACATATACTGAAATTGTTATAATACAGAGCAGAAAACAAGAGGCATCATGAAAGAAGACAAAAGAGCTGCTAGGATCAAAAGAAAGATGCATTGGATGGAGATTGGTGTCTCTCATTTTTTGAACCCACCTGTATTACAGGCATTATGCTTAGTGTTCTGTGCATTAAATCCTCTAACATTAAATCCTCTAAATCCTATGTGATTGATATTATTCCCATTTTACAGATGAGGAAATTGAGATGTAGAGGTTAATATATTTGATTTGGTTTCCACAACAGATGGAAGGGCTGATATTAGAATCCTCAGATACTTCTAACTCCAATTTCTGGCAGGAAGGCTTTAGGAAATACTTCACAGAGATGAGGCGTTTGCACAGATTCTTGACAACTAGGGGGATTTGAACAGAGTGCGATATGGGAAATGCTCATTTCATGAAAAAGAAATAGTGTGGGCTTGGGGGTTAAGGTTTGGTTGGAGCCCAGGGTAGGAGCAGAGTTTCTCTATTGAGCAGGGCCTTATAGCTAGTTTGTAAATTGAAAACTTGATAAAAGTGGGGAAATAGTTAAAAAAAATAACATGTCAGCCTTTATTTTAATATAAAATGTACAAGTGTGTATTTATTTGTCAGTCATCTCTTGAGGAACCGTCTCTCAAGGAAAATCATTTTCTTGGAGTATGAATCTGTTGATTGTACTCCTTACCCATAATACACTATTTTATGCCTGATTTGATATAAACTAGTTTGGTTTACTTAAAATGGAACAAAACTGGGAGACACAATCTGAGTGTGGTATCCTGGATTTTTATTACTTTTTTTCTCAATTTGTTATTGCTGTCTTGTCCATTCCTGGTTTGACATCATTTTTTTTTATTGGCTTGTTGGTGGTTGTTTTTTAAATCAAGCATATAACTTAGTGTTCATAGAAACAATTTTCTTTCTGTACTCATATTTTATCAGTTTTCATATTTAATTAAATCACATAATTGCAAGAACAAGAAAGACTGGCATAAATAGGTTTGGACAAGCATACAACTAATTGGTGGGAGAAGGGCACAGATGTACCGTATAGCTTGCTAGCATGGAGTGTTTAATCATCCGTGTTTTACAGAGAGAATGGAGAGCATTGATCTGATGAGTCAATTAAACAGAAATGTGTTAAAAGAACTGCTGTTGCAATGGAAAAATAGGAGATAATATATATTAGGGTCAGGTCTTTCAAGGCCTTGAATGCCAAGCTAAGTAGTTTAGTCTTCATTGATTAGCCATTGTTGCCATCCCCACAATTGTGGGATCATTGTGCTCAGAGCTGTGGATAGGCATGATTAGTTTAAATACTGCCTAGAGAGATTTGGTAAAGAAAATAGTGAGAGGCAATAGAGTGTGGCAAGTGTGAAAGGAGAAGAGGGGATGGATTTGAAAGATATTTTGGGTGTAGGGTTTGTAGGACATGACACTGGACCAGATAAGAGTGTGGTATTCAATGTACCTTTCTCATAAAAGTGAGTAAGTAGGAATTTGCCACCTTGAGATTATATGAAATTCCAGGGACTTCACTAGTGCTTTTGACTTCTTGTTTCCACTTAGTTTTAGTCATTTTGCACACCTCCCAGTGGTTGCAGTGGTATCTATTACATTAGCCCTCTGCTCAACACTGTGTGTATAGCCTCCCTGTATTTAACACTGTTGTGTATTATTTCCTAGTTGTTACAGTATATACCCTATTGCACTGATACTAAGATGCACTTCTATTTTTTTTTTTTCATTTTAGCATCTCTAAAATCAGAATGCATCTTAAAATGTCAGGGCATCTTGACAGATGATGACAAACTTAATTGGTTGCATGTTTTTCCTTTCTTATGGTTCAAAAAATAGCTGTGTTTTGTAACATATAGTATCTTCCCTCAACCAGGTTATAAATTCTAGGGACAATTCTCAGACCCCCTTTCTTCTGCATCCTTTATAGTGCCTCATATAGTGCCAGGTACATAGTATAGTGTTAGTAAATATTTGGTGAGTTATTGTTATCTTGAGTTAGAGTCATGATAGGTCAGTTCATGAATAAGGCATTGTATAAGTATTTGGAAACTACAGTATTCTGAGCTTCAGGGAAACTTCCACAATCTCTTAAGGAGACTCTTAGAAATGAAGAAATGTAGAAATGTAGATTTCCACTCAGAAATGACAATGTGAGCCAGAATTAACTTAACTTGGTTGGCTTGATATTTAAAAATATTAATATCTGTTGTTGGTTAGCTCTCATGACACCAAAGGAATTTTTGAAGAGGGGCTATTTGATTTTCCTTCTGTTTGTATTCTTCCTTGTGAATGTATCAATTACTGGATGAGAAAAAGTGAAGAGAGAAGAAGGAAAGATTCAGGTAATAAAGCCATCTAGACTCTATAAGACAAAAATATTTTTGATAAGTTGACTGTTTCCAAGATTTGTCTTAGCTCAAAAAGCCTGAAAGAAGGAGCCAGATGTCTGAGTGTACATATATTTGAAGGCACAGTGGCATTTAGGCAAAGGAAACAGGCTAGTTTAGCAGTATTCTAAGGAAAATCGTCAAAGTAAGTGTGTATTATCTGGTAATTTCTTCAATTTTCTATGAGAATGTAGAAATTGCTCTTCTTAGAAAAATTAATGAGTGATGAAAATATATTTCCAAATGCTCTGCTGATATAAATCATTAATGAAATTATAGATAATGAGAGTTTTGAATGAAAAGATGTTTGCATTATCTACAAATGGAAGGTGAAAAATGAGGGTTTAGTGCAACATTTCCAGGTGGGAGTGAGGTTTTTGAAGTCTGAAGACAAAAGTAAGAGATTACAATGAGTACGATTTAAGTCTTCCTTTCTTACATCACAGAACCTAAGCCATATTGGAAAATCAAACCACATTTACAAAGTGCAACCTTCTTGGAAAAATCCATTCCTTGTAGGGAATGAATACACCTTTCCCCATGAGTAGAATCTATGCCAGCCCTGTTAGGAAAATGGTAGTAGAAATAAAACTATAAAAATAAAATGTTTAATGAGAAAGTGTCTAGTGAGGCCATAGTATGGTATTGATTTATAATAATGATAAAAAAAGAAGAGATGCTTTGTACTATTTATCCTGACTTTTGAATTGACTTTCCTAGGGTTAATAAAGATTAAATAATGCTAAGAAATTAAAACATTGCCAACTCTTGATTATTGGTGTGAAGAGGTAGTTTATTGGCGTATAATTAATAACAAATTTTGACTTCCAATATATACTGTACTGTTTCCCAAACCTTGCTGCACATTGGAATTACTTGGGAGTCTAAAAAATATTGTGTTTGGCTCCCAGCCCCAGACATTCTAATTTCATTGGTGTAGAGTATGACCTGAGCATCAGATTTTTAAAAAGTTTTGTGGGTCATTCTAATGTGCAGCAAAGTTTAGGAATCACTGTATTGCCAGTGAAAACAAGCATTGCCTATTTTTTGTTTTACTGACATAGAACTCCCACTATTCACTGCTCAGGCAGAGAAATTGTTTGTTATCAAAGCACACACCCTTTGCAGAAAGGGTAGTTTGTATAGAGGGGCACTTTTGCCTGAGAGGGTAATAAGGCATGGAGTAAAAGGAAAATATTTTGAGCACAGAAGATTATGGGAAAGAGTTAAAGGTTCTGGTACATAATAAAGAAAAGGGATATTTCTCCATTTCACCTGAGTTTGGACTTAATGAAGCCTCATTAATTTGCTTATATTAATTTTCTATAAAATATATATTCATATTCAAATGTCAGTTCAAAATATATTAAAAAGATAAATTTTGATGATTTACTATTCTGAATTATTTAAGCCTTGGGGAAAAATCAGAGGTCTATTTTCTGAAAGGGAAAAACACTTCAGATTGTTGATCATTGCAATCACGACTCTAGGTAGATACATATTATATCTTTGTTGTCTTTAATTTCAATGATTCCCTGAACTAAAACTTATTGTAATACTACCCTTCATAATGGCCCTAACTATTCTTTGGCTATTTCTGTGATAAAAAGAGCAAGATAGTAATTTCAAGATGTATTTCCTATATGACTCTGCTTTTGTGACTTTATTGATCCCAACATTATCTGAACTCTTTCCCCCCTAGTTTTGGGATATCAGATGAGAAGGAGTTATTTTAACTATCTCTTGGAAAATAACATCGATGAACTATTTTCGTCCAGTGCAGCATAAATTGTTTTTGTCCACAGTGGATTCCACCCAAAGAAGGCAGACTCTGATTACTGGTTATTAAGCTTTTTTCCCCCGGCCATATGCCTGAATGGAAACGTGGCAGATTTTCCTTTGGGTTTCAACAAAGTGTTTTCTCAAACTGCAATGAAATGAGTTGATTGAAATACCATAATAACAGTGGTGATAGTAGATTGTTGCTACTTCTTAATAAAACAGAGAAATGGGGCTATTTGAAATCAGGGTAACTTTTGAGTGAAAGGATAAGGCTTGGAAACCAAAGATCAAATATGCTAACTAATAATGAAGACCATTTGCTTGTTTGGAATCTCTGCACACAGGGTATTAGTTCCTCATCTCCTGAGATGTATAAGAAATACCTCAGAATGAAGAAGAAAATGCCAGAGCAGCCCTCATATTGGGTGATGTTTGTGTTGGCTGTACTTATGTGGGAGGAAAATGTCTTTTTTTTCTTGTTCAGTAGCATTCCCAGCCCATTTGGGATGATATTTAATGGGACTGGTCATCAGCCCAGAAATGCATAAGGGAGAATGCATTAGCCACAATTTATCTTTATGATGCTCTCTTTGCTGGTACAAGATACAGATATGTTTTAAAGAAGATCACCTTGCTAGAAGTACTGATCACAATGCTCTCATTAGACTTCCTGAGGCACTGAAGTGGACACTTTTGTTAGTGATATGATGTAATTGTTTTATTCTCAAGTCTGAAGCCAAAAGAGTTTGCCTAAGATTAATGAGGCACTTTTTGATAAAATAATATTTAAAATCAAAGTCTTAGAGACTTGGACCTCATGCAAACTAAAAGTAAAATCAAAATATATTATTTGACTAAGTGCCACAAATTATGGACAAGAGTCATTTTTTATTTTTTTACCTTAATATATTGGATTGATTCTGCATTTTCTTTTTTTCATTTGTCTCCTCCCTCAAGGTTTATTGGCCACTTATAGTTGTCTTTTTAAATTGTGATAAAATTTACATCACATAAAATTTATCATTTTAACCATTTTTAAGTGTACAATTCTGTGGCATTAAGTACATTAACTTGTTATGCAACCATCACCACCTTCCATCTCCAGAAAAATTTTGTCATCCCAAACTGACATTCTATATCCATTAAACAGTAACTTCCCATTCTTCTTTCCCCTCTACCCCTGGTAACCACTATTCTGCTTTCTGTCTCTATGAATTTGACTAGTCCTGGTACCTCATGTAAATAGAATCACATAGTATTTGTCCTCTTATGTTATAAATTCTTTTTTAAGCATCTGGTTTCATAAAGTAATGGAGTCATCACAATTCAAATGAGGAAGAGATCAATAATGCCAACCTACTTTCATGGATAAGAGAGCTGATAAGTTAAAGTTAGTTAATTTGCTTTGTTGACTTCTAGCCCAAAAAACATTATATCCAGTTTAAAATACTTCATTAAACACTATTTGTGCCTTTATTCACTTTCATGACTTTTGTGCTAAGAAAGTCTTTAACATCTCTCTCCCATCATCTCTCTACTGGCGCGCTATATTTAGCTTTCACTAAATGAATTGGTATTAATTGTAATGATGATGAAAATAGCTAATATTTATTGTGCGCTTACTATTCGACAAGCTTAATACTAAGTGTTGTATATGTATCAATCTCATTTAGTCTATACAACATTTTAGATACTCCAGTTATCCCCATTTATAGGTGAAGAAACTGAGGCATGAAAGATGATGTCGCCCTTACCAGGTTGTATAGCTAGTAAATGGTAGAGCCAGGACCCTGAATACCACTACCTGATCAATATTTAATAAATAAAAATCAGTATGTTAAAATGAACTGGGTTTGGGCAGTCAATTAAAATTAAGGAAAGCTATGAAATTTCTGTTTTTTACTTTTGTCAGTTATTTTATTTTCATTGGCATTTCAATTCCTTTATACACGAAATGATCACCCATTTAGCAGAATCAGGGATAATGCTAAGTTGGTTAAATAATAGACATGCATTAACATTCTCATGTAAAGAACTGTCTTTGATTCCCATCTGTAGATATCTGTAAATATTATTACACGTATATGTTAGGCATTAAAGAAATTAGTGACAATAAGACCTATGAGAGAGGGGTTAACCACCAGTCTGGGTAGACCAGACTCTGATGATGCATTTAACCTACAGGAATTTAAAATTCTATACCTTAAGTCCACATTCTCCAATAGATCAGCAGCACCTACCAGGCTAGGATTTTCTATTTACTTTATACTGGTCCTAGTCTTGATTTGCTCTTCAGTAGAAACCAAGTCTGTCTTCTGTGTCTCTCTCTTATGGTTCTCTCAATCCCATCTAACAGTTCTAATAGGATGGGTCAGTGGAATACCTGGCCAGTCAGGAGAGCAGAGCTGAATAATTAATAATATATAATATATTTTTTTTGATAGAGAGTCAAGTAATGGCTTTTTTCTGTCTTCCACATCACAGCAATCAGTAATTAGAATTCCATTAGTCACTTCCTCTCTGGTAGCTCAACTGCATACACAGCATCCCCAAATACTCACCATAGATGCATCCTTTATAACAGGTAGTTGGAGCGGCTGTTGCTGCATGACTACAAATGATCTTTGAATTTAGAGAAAAAGTCTTTTAACTTCTAATATTGAAGTAAAGTTTTTTTTCCCTTACTCTAAACATTTGCTTTAAGACTGGATCAGCCAGGTCCAGAGGGAAGACATGATGTTTACTCTTAGGTTCTCCAGAAATTAGCCTAATGCCTAAAACAGATCATCATTGGATAGAACTTTTAGATTCTCAGTTTCTATTGCCTACTTTCATTCTATTACTCATGGTTATGTCACCTGTCTCTACCCCATGCATGCCTCTGTCTCCTACTTCGTAATTACTTTATTCAAAATATTCTTGCCTGATGATTACATCCCCCACATAGTCATCATAAGTTTTATATAATGTATATATTGTTTGTAATGTGTCATTTTCCTTTATATTGTTACATTGTAAACATGCTGTGTTAAAATATGTTAAATTGGTTTAAACAAGTTTCCTTTTTAGATGCCTTTAATTTAGCTCAGATTGGTCTAAATCCATGAAGAACCATATATTAAACACTCTTGAATAGCTTCTATGAAAAGAAACTTAATTTATGATGTTTAGTATTATACATTATACAGTTTCTTTATTTTTCACTCAGTTCATCATGCTGTGAAAATTCATGAATATTTAACTATTAAATGAAATGCAAAATTTTCATTATCATTTTATTGAAAACTTGACATCTTAAAATACCATACATACCATTAGTATTCTAATGCATTGTCACCTTATTGAAAAATGCTGCTAAAAAACAATACAGCCATTCAGAAAAAAAAATTTTGTCCGCCCAAGGCTATTAACTATAGTTCTACACATACATTAGTGACAAATAAGTGAAGCAGCCAATGCTCACAAAAGATGTCACTAAAATGCTAGGAAACAACTGTAACCATAGAAACCATCTCACACTGCAATCTGAACATCTTTTGTCAGTGTGTGACTAGAAATGAGATGCTTAAAATCATTAGACTATCAAAAAATCTGAACATCTCTCCATTGAAATTTACATATTTAAATATTTTGAAACCTGCAAAAACTTCAACATGATACTTCTATAAAATATTGTTTCAGCTCCTAGCCCTCAACTATCAGTTTAGATATAACAACAAAAATTATACATGAAGACTTACAATTTTTCCCCCTCTATCTTTAGGCTATATGCATTGTCTAAGGAGCCTAAACAAACACCCCAGAGAACAGAGGTTAGCTCCGAGGGCTGTCTACCTTCCTGCTCTAAATCTTCACAATGGTGCCATTCTTCACCTTTCCTTTCTCTTTTGAACAATCACTGGCTTAAATTGTACCTGCTCCAGCAAGACAGGTTTGCAGGTTTCATAAGCCTTCATGACAGTAAGTACAAAATTGTCTTAGATAATGAGATATTTAAATAAAGGATTTGACAAACCAGTGTAGGAGAGCGTGAGTTTGGATGAATGTGGAACAGCCTTTGCAACCTTGGATATGGAACTGACTTTTTTCCCTTGCCTTCATCTTCTCAGAAACTCCTGAAAGGTCTGGTTATTTAGCTGAATGCTCTGCATTTAAGGGGCAGTGGAAGCCATTTTCCTTGAAACCTCCATTTGAAACTAAAGGTTAAGAAGCTCCTCTAGCAGCCTGAATTATTGAGACTTTACTGCTTCTAAATCACTCTCCCTACCTGTTTCAGTCATCATTCTAAAAGCATTTATGAAGCAACCATAATGTGCAGGCACCATTCTAGGCACATGGGACACATCAGTGAACAAAGCAATGTTGACTGCCTTGTGGAGCTTGCATTTTAGCAGGAGGAGACAGATAATAAATATTCAACAGAACAAATATTAAATCCATTGTATGGTCTATAGACTTGGTATTTTTTGAGCACCTACCTCATGCCAGGCACAATTGTAGGCTTTGGAGATCCAGCACAGGACAAGATAGGCACAGCCCATGCTGTCCTGGAGCTTTCATTCTGGAAGAATCTTAAGGAAGGACTTAGTAAATATATGAATACACAGATAGGGTGCTTAATCTTTGAGGCTTTATCATTGGGATCATCCAGGGGCAGCTCCAGCCATCTATCTATATTATAGGCAATCAACAGGACATAAATTCTATGGAACAACTCTTAGTGGTTGATCATATCTAAAATATAGGGTGCTCAGTTCTCTATTCATTTCTGATTATACTTCTTTTTTCTGATTTCCAAATACTCTTTTCCATAGAAAATGAAAACCCTATCCTTCGTGAATGGTTTCTATTTTCCTACTGCCAAATAACAATGGGTCTTTCTTCCATAAATCTCTATAAATCAAGTGTACCAAGGATTTAATAATATGTAATATGTGAAATATATATTGATAGACATATATAGAGAGTCCCTGACTTACGATGGTTTAGCTTAATGATTTTTTGACTTTATGATGAGGTGAAAGTGATATGAATTCAGTAGAAACTGTTGTTTGAATTTTGATCTTTTCCTGGGCTAGTGAGATGTGGTGTGATCTTCTCTCATGATGCTGGACGGCAGCAGGTGCTGTAGCTCCCAGTTCAGCCTCATGATCATGAGCATAAGCAACTGATACACTTACAACCATTCTGTACCCATAAAACCATTCTGTTTTTCACTTTCAGTACAGTATTTTGACAAATCACATGAGATATCCAACACTTTATTATAAAATAGGCTTTGTGTTAGATGATTTTGCTCAAATATAAACCAATGTAAGTGTTCTGAGCATGTTTAAGATAGGCCAGGCTCAGCTATGATATTCAGTAGGTTAGGTGTATTAAATGCATTTTTGACTTAGTATTTTCAACTTACAATGGGTTTATCAAGATGTAACTCCATTGTAAGATGTGTCTATGTGAAATACACATACACAGTTTTTTTGAATACTTATGAGCTCGGAACTATATTAAAAACATCATCCCATTCTCATTTAAACATTAAAGGAGGTTGTTGAGGTGGGCATTATGATCTTCATTTTCTGTGGAAGAAAAACTGAGGACTAGAACAGTATAGTAACTGGACAAAGGATACATAGCTAGTGACTGGTCTTGCTAAGACTTGAACATGAAGCCATCAGACTCTGATCTATGCTTTCAACCACCATTGTTGAGTTAGGGAGAAAGACCCTGCTTCTCCACCTACCATGTGCCCCAAAGGGGCTCTCCTGAGGGACATGGCCTGTACTTTATCATAGTATTCCTGGAGTTTCTTGAACTCTCCTGTGGGTGGCTTCTGTCTACACACTGCATTCCAGCATCTTCTCTACACAGTTGCATGGTCTCCACTAACCACAGTGTCCAGGATATTCCTTCACAGCTGCTTATGCAGGGGTAGCATTAAGGATCAGATCAAAGGAGAAGGGTTTCTTGTGATTGCTTAATAATGACCTTCTGTATACAAATGTTTCGAAATCTTAAAGCTGTAAAGGACCATGAGGATATCTAACTCCCTCATTTTATTGATGACTAAATGGAGATTTAGAATTGACATGAATTGCCTAATTACTTCACTAGCCAATTATCAGTGGAACCAGGTCTAAATCCAGGAATTCTGTCTCTTTTAATAATAAACTGGTTCCTACACATATTTGTTGTTTGTATGTGTGCACACAAAAATGCAGATAACTAGCATAAATACTCACATACACATATGTGTGCTCCATATATTAAGAATTTTCTGTATGCCTAAATTTGATTTCCAGTTTAAATTTTACTCTGGAATATCAACTTTGTTTCTATCTAATTTTTTTTATGATTATTTAAACTGCCAACTGTAATGTCACAAGCAGCCTTGGTCATGAGAGGGCATTGGAGGAGGAACTAGAGAAATGATGTGAGTCTCACTCATCAAGCCTCCATCTCTCCCCACCTCCTCAGTACCTCCCACAGAGCCCACAGTGTAGTTACACTTTGCACCACTCCAAACCCCTATGTCAAGTATGAATTCATTAGTGTTTTACAAACTATATATTATATATATGCATACATGTGTATGTATATAGAGAATATATACATCCAATAAGAAGGCCCACACATGAAATTTTCTTTTTCTTTAAAAAGTATAAATGTGTTACTAAATAGTTACTATACCTTTTCAGATAATAGAGAAGACAATGCTTCTAAGTTTTAAAAAGGTCTTTAATGATAAATGAACAAGTTAATAAAAATTTAATAAAAATGGCACAGCAGCTTAATCTTTGCCATGCTAAGTCAAGTGTGAGCTTTGATTCTATTCCTCAATCACCAAGATGATATCGAATCTAAAATGTAAGTGATTTCTGTCCACACTGCAATGTAATATCCAGCTGTTTGCTTTTCTTCCGGCACCCTGCTGCCCACCCCGTCTCTAACTGAGGGCAGGAAGCACTATTAATCATTCTTTTGCTCATTATTGAACTGGATTCTTCTCAGAGTCACTGACCCCCCAGGGCATGGGGAAACCTGTTTAGGCAGACCACCCAGGATTCCATAGAAAAGTGGTCATTCTGAATGCAGGTGGTTGGTCTCCTGCTCAGGTTTCTGTTAAGACCCATTAACTCTGCCTTGATGGGCACTTAAGAGCATTAACTCCTTCATTCCCAAGGCTTCTAGGCACTAAAGTTTTTGAATATTCTGGGAAAATTATTGTTCATAGTCCTGGGCACCAGCAGCTCCAGTTCTGATGAGAGAATACCACCCCAGAAAATTACAGAGTAGGATCCAAATCAGAGCCAAGAAATTCCAGCAGGTACCTCTTAGAAAACTGAGAAGTGTTCTGTATTATGGAATTGAAGATACAGCTGTTTTTCAGGGGGTTTAGGAGGACTCTTTTGATATCTCAGTGGCTTCTTCCATTAGATTTCCAGTGATTGAAAATTTACCATTACAGCTTCAGTCCTTTTTACTTAAGATTTTGCCACCTGTAAAAATGCCAATACCCTTGGGAGAGTCGTCATATTAAGCTTTATGAATGAAATGAACCTTTTAATGAGAGAACTGAGCAGATTCATCCTAAGTACAGGCTTTGATAGAAGTCAGTGACAATACTAGTAGAAGGGGGGTGGGAGTAAAGGCAGGTGGAGGTGCCAACAAAGGAGGAAAGGAAGAAGGAAGGGAGACTGAATTTGCTGAAATCATTTCTTATTGTTAGTAAAGGCTATCAGAATTCAAGGATTGTAAGAGAAAAAGAGAAAGGCAGAGGGGTGAAGGAGAGGAGATGGGGGTGTGGGAGAGGAGTGAGTGTGTCTAGGAGTCAGAAACTAGTGACAGACTTGTAAGACAAAGGATTAATTTACTTTAAATGCAAACATTGGGCAGAAAAGAGGTGATTTTTGTAGAGCAGACATTAAGGGATGAAAAGCTGATTTCATCATAGTAAACTGGTTAGTAGTACAGGTAGAAATCAATACTTCTATTTTAAAATCATCCAATTTCTTTGTTGGTATCTTTTACCTTTTTTCCACTAAAGCCTTCAAAGATGTGTATGAAGCATGGAGACTTAGTAAATATTTGTTGAATTGAATTGAAACTGAAATGCTGCTTAACAATTTTTCTTAAGTCTACTCAGATAATATCACTGCCCTGGCAAATAGGCCTGGGGAACTTTGAATCCAGAATTGAATGAAAACAAAACTCTTTGCACTGGGTTTAACCACCTGTCAGTGCTTTCTCCCCTACACAGAGCATGGTTGCCATTGCAGGGGAGGAAAAAATACCTCTACCTTTCTAAGTTCTTGGCTGGGGCCCTGTTAACAAAAGACATATTATCAAGGGAAAAGCAGACAGATTTATTTAATGTAACTTTTATGTGCCATGTGAGTCTCCATAAGGAAATGGTAACCCAAAGAAGCAGTTAAACCTGAGTGTGTGTTTGTTTGTTTGTTTGTTTGCTGGGCTTCATGAAGCTTGGAGAGTCATGGAAAAATGTGATAAGACAAAAAAGGCTATGAGCTAAGAGTAGTAAACTGGAGGAAACTTTCAAGACCCATTCATTCAGATTTCTTTTGGAGTCCATCTGTCCTCAGAGATAAGGCTGCTCCTTTCCTCTGAATATAGGAAGGACACGTCTCACATGAGGGTCTTATAACCAGCTTCATAGGAAGGTTAGAAAATCTTTCAGATACTTCTGTTTCTCAGATTCCTTCAGCTCAAAATATTCATTGTGCCAAGGTACCATATTTGGGGGTGGCCTGTACTGAACCCCATCACCAGTTTCTGTACAGTTTCTCCACTTCTCACTTATGAACATCTACAAATCTGCTGTCACATGAAGCCCTTTCTCTTCTGGCCTTCACGTTTTCTTTTTAGATTTAATGTCCTCTATTAGACTTTTTTCAACTGACAAAAACTAATTTGTCATCACTGAGCTCTACACCTTCCTTTGAACTTCCATTCAACAGTCTTGAACACGGAACCTTAACATATGCTGAGTAGGACTTTGACTGATAACAAAAGATCTAACAGATAATGTGTGGATGGTAGAGAGGAGATGTGGATACTAATTCCATAGTAACTGTTGAAATAGTACTATAAAATATGCCAGGAGCTATCTCTAAATAATGATTCTAAGCTCTAAATTATGGTTCTTGTGTAACCCACAGGAATGATTCCAAAAACTGTAGGGACAAATGGTCATATTTCTTTTTTTTTTTTTTTCAGTAAGACCTATATTTCTCTTTTGTGTCCACTCTTTGGAAGTTTACACAGACCACTTGAGGTATAGGTTTGAATTCTATATCCAATTAGGATAAATCTGGGGTTTGGTTCCTGTGGTGCTATACAGTATGGTTATTAATGAGCCCTACAGAGACCACAGTACTGCTGATCTCTACCAGCCAAGTCCTATCACCAGCTCTCATGGCCCTTCGAGAGAAGATGGTCATCCTGGAGAGAGGCTGGAGGGAAGATGGAGGGAGAATGGCTAAGCTTAGCTAAGAATGCCCAGGATCATCTTGGATCATCCTTGCTCTTAGAGCTTAAGCTCTTTCAGTCCCATACATATGTCTCTCCAAGGACTCACAATTCCAGGCACACTGCATCACAGATAATCTAATTAGAAACTCCTGCATAGGGCTGTTATATGTGGATCTATCCTCCAGTTGTTGGATAATTTTTCCTTCTCAACCCTTAAAACACTGAAAGTCTCCTTACATTTCTTTCCTTGACAATAAAACCATCCATCCAGTTTTCAAGAGATGTTCCAGTTTTACCCATCTTCACCATTTCTGAAGATGGGAGGGTGGAGATAAATTTTGTGGCTCAGAGGTGAATTATCCTCATAAGAATCTTCAAGGAGACTTTTCAGCATCTCTTCTCACTACAGCTTAGAAAAAAAAGTCCAGTTTTCAATAGGCTATCCATCTA
Source organism: Halichoerus grypus (assembly GCF_964656455.1). Taxonomy (NCBI): domain Eukaryota; kingdom Metazoa; phylum Chordata; class Mammalia; order Carnivora; family Phocidae; genus Halichoerus; species Halichoerus grypus. The sequence continues at coordinate 87,377,941 of NC_135719.1, read as the reverse complement.
CTTTAGGTATTTCCAGGAGTAATTTTGTTGGTACTACCTTGAAATCCTTCTGGTGGCACTTGAGTATACATCATATTTAAAGTGCTTCTGGAGGCATGGTGTGAGGAAAGGTATCTCAATTTTAGCAGCTTGTAAAAGAATGGTTGATAGGGTTTTTTAGTTGGAAAACACTTAGAGATTATCCAATTCAGGGCAGCAATTAGACTTCAGAGTGACTTCAGTTTCCTCTCTTATGTCATATATCACTGATCAATCATAGAACTCTTTCTTGATGAAACTTTCTTCAACACCACAATCCTTCCCAATTTAACACTCCAGGAAGACACTCCCAATTGATCAGAATTGATAAGGAACATGAAGCCTATTTGCTACCCAGATCTAGCTTGATCTTCTTTGTATATGATAGAGAGAGGGAGGGAAGGACTGAAGGAAGAGAAGGAGGGAGAATGTCTTGCTGAAGTCATATAAGTTTTTTTGGTATCATTGAGAGCACAATTTGTGTTATGCCATCCTTTAACATTTTCATTAATTAATGTTAATAGTTTTTGCTTCACAAAGCTCATATTATAGAATTAATTCTCCTTAGAAAGCAACCCCATGAGATAAATTATAGCATTGTGCAATATAGAGGATCTGAACATCATTAGAATAAGGGACTTTATAGCCTTTTAATTTCCAAGCAACTTCTGTTCACTGAGAGCAGAGACTCACAGACTCACTTACAAGCTGAGAAATGATGGTGTGATTGGGTTGCAGTTCTTTAATATTTATGAGTGCCTAACTGCCAAATGGACTCAAATCTAAACTTTCTGCTGTCACTCTCAACAGGGAGGCTGAAAGCAGGTCAACTGTTTGGGCTCATCCTTCAGTTATTTTGGAATTAATGGTCCACTTAGGTTGGATCTACATAATGCCACATCAACTCATTGAAAATGAAAAATTAGGTCAATCACCTATGTATTTTGATATCCAGTGAAAAGTCATCTATGTGTCCATTCTGAGTTACAACAAATACTATTAAGTTCTGTGACCCAATAAAAATAGATGATATTTAATGAGTATGTTTTATATGCTGGACCCAATGCTATGCACTAGTAGTTTAAATATATTACTTTATTTAACCTTCACAATAGTCCTCTGAGGCAAATACTATTTTCCCTATTTCAGAAATGAGTAATCAGAATCATATTTATCTTTTTAATTAAAATATGGATTATATATTTAATAAAAACAGATATTCTTTTATTCTGTGGTTAATTGTAAGTCTAAGGAGTTTCTATTAAAAATGGACCAAATAATAAGGTCTTAGTATAAACTGCCATTGTTTTGGTTTCTAAAATTCTTCACAGTAAAAAGTGAATTTAGAAAAACAGCTTGAATATCTGGAATGTTGAGGCTTTTCAGGAGAATTGAGACCGTGGTGGGGGTAGGACTTTTTATCTTCAGTCTTCTCTTTCCTGACACCCCATAATGGGTTGAGGTCACAGTGACAGAATTCAAATCCTGTTTGCATTCACCCAGCTCCAACCTAGAGGAACTGTATCATACTGGTGCCAAGGAAGGATACTGAGAGAGGTGATTTAGATATTCCATTTGCCAAGATCATCCATAAAAAAGTGCATGATCCAGGAAAGTTATGCTACTTATTGCCAACCCTTCAGCATTTTTTATACACATGAAATGACTGAAGTAAACAAGGAGAGCCTTGAAGGGAAAAAGAAGTCAAAAGAAGTCAGTCAGTAAATAATGTAAAAGGAGGGACATGGAAGGGAGATATGAAAGTACTATCATTTTGCCTTGGTGATGATAGAAGGGGTGGTAGGTCACTTGTGGGTATGCATATGAGTCTCACATCATTTTAATACCTGTAGATAAACTCTTTTACCTCAATCGGTTGCTTCCTTGAGTTAGTAATAAGTTCTCATAGATGATGCTTCCTCCAAAGTTTGGAGCTCAGATAATAGCTGAATACACTTCTCCCTTTTTGCAACTGTATACTTTGGACATAGATAGACCTACATGCCAAGTTTCTTCCTTGGTCGGCACATGGGACAGTGCTCTGAGTAGAGACTTGTGTTAGCATACAAGGCTTATATGAAATGGCATATAAAGCCATCTCTCCAGGCCTGTGACTTGTACAGGAGGGTGAGGATGGTGGTAAGCATGTGTGCGTGTGTAGAAAAATTCTCAAAGGCAGAAGATGCAGTTGAAAGAGAAGGAAGAATAAGTATGCAGCATAAGAAAGGGAAATATTACAGGAAGCAGAAACTAGAAAAGACCCTTTGACATTGAAGTTGATACCCAAGAAATATTTGGTTGGCAGAATTGTTTGGTCAGGGGAAATGATATTTGACCAGGTTGACAATGTTTGGCCAGGCGAAATAAGCAAAAAGTCTTCTTTTCTATATCAAACCTAACTCCCTAGTAGTCTGAGAGACGCAGAAGGTACTGCCTACAGTATGGGCTTGTTTAGAGTTTTTGGACATCTTATCTTCCAGTTGTGTAGCATGGAAGAGTCAGGGATCAAAATGTATCACATAGTGAAAATGATGAATGCAAACACAGATGTTTAAAACCCAGGTGCAGATTATTATACTTATGCCCATTAATCATTCTGGAAGTTAGAGAGGGCTGCTGAGTCTAGCCTGGTCAAAGAATTGTACCTCAGCAGCCAGTTTATCTCAGATTTAGCCCCTGGCTAATGGAAAAGAACAGACAGGAAGTACAAGTAAGTTATCAAATAAAAATGTTTCAAGTGCTTTTTCACTTAAAAAGTAGCTCAGTGATCTATAAATTGACTGAACTTGGCTTGGTTTAACTTTGCCAAATATTGTCATCGTCTTTGACTCACTGATGCTATACGAAGCTGCAGTTTTCCCATCATGGGTACATGTTCTTTTGGTAGAGATAGATGTTCTTTTTTGGTACTCTTCATCAGCTCCCTTTTCTCTAGCCTTTCTTTCTGCTCACTATTTTTCTAGGCATTAAGTTCAACCACTGGAGATTTCACTGACATCTAACTGCAATCATAGTCTTTGGAGGATGGAAATAATTAAACTAGATTATATTCACATTTCATATCTTTTTATAACTTCATATACTTTAATACACCCACAGCGACAGGTAAAAGTGAGTCAAGATTTCCATAAAGAGACATTTCACCTTGTGTCTAATTGAAAATGCAAAATAAGAAGTGAGTTTTAGAGATGAAATCACATTGGAACAGAGGCTTTGGCATATGAATGAGTTAGCACCTCAGAAAAATGCATAAACAAATCTATTGTTTGATATAAAATCTTTCTACTTTTATTTTTGTTGGGAGAAAGAAGGGAATGGATATTTACTAGTCACGTGAACTTGGACAAATCTCTCAATGTTCTAGGCTTGAGTTTCTTATCTGTGAAATGAGGAGATTGAATTAGATTATTTTGGTATTTCCTCTAGTTTTCAATTTCATGATTTGGACCTGAAAATCCTAAAAATATTTTACATAAGAGGTGAGTGCTCTGGGAGGAAGCAGAGTTTTCAGAAAATGCCCACACTTAATTTATGATTTTTAAATTTCCCTTGTTCTGTTACTGTGACTGGGATATCCATGTCTAAGAGGAACAGAGTCACTTTCCCTTGGACAGAGCTTGATAAAGTGCTTATCCTTTATATTAGTTCTCTAAGCAGCATTGTACATGATATATGAGGAAATTTTAGCTTTCTTTGTTTTCCTAAGGGTCCCTTTGGTCCCCTTAGTGTGTGTTCTTGTGCAGACAGAGTGAGCAGGAGTGAGTTTAGAGAGCTCAGTGAAAAAGAAGGCCAGCTCACAAAGAGTCTTATATGCCATAAGAAAGGCTTGGCCCTCTCAGCACTTTATTAGGAAGGTGATGAAAAGCCATCAATAGCTTTTAAGTTTTTAGTTGTTTTGTACATGTGGAAGGTCAGGAAAAGAGGGAAGTTGATGATGACCCTTAGGTTTCTGTCTTGGAAAACTGGGGAGATAGTGGATGTTTGGGTAGAGAAAATAATGGACTTAATTTTATGCATGGTGGATGAAAGTATAGCAGAATGGTTGCAAGAGGAGGAGTAGAGGCAGGAGGGGAAATGTTGACTTTGGAGCAGAGGGAGAAAATGGAACCCAACAAGAGAAAGTGGAGGCCTTATTGGCACAACTGTGAGCTTCACAATACTGGGGCCTCTTTTCACTTGCTGCCCTTGGCTTGCTCAGCTCATTAAACAAACACTTCATACCTCAGGGGACCTATGGTATGGGAGAGACAGAGAAACAATTACAACACCATTGGATGCTTCTTTCTGTATTCCTGATGCTAAGCATGATGCCTGATGAATAGTGAGCCACTTTATGCTTGTTGAATAAATGGATAAATTAATGAATGAAGTTCTTTAATAAAAGTATATAAAGCATGATATGGGATCATCAAAGAAACAATGAGTTATTTTTGAGTGGAGAGTAAAAGTCAGATCATATTTAACAGAGAAGGTGTCATTTAATCTGAGACTTGAAGGCAGCGAATGGCTGAGAAACAGTTGAGGTAAAAGAATGACATTTGTAAAGTCATGTTAGTATCAGTGTGAATCTATTCTTTATTTTGATCTCTTGTCCTTTTAAGACAGTGGTGTTTAGCTCTATTTTATAGATTATCACAGGGGGATTTTTTTTTTAATTTTTAGAAAAAGACATTCACTCTTGAAAATATTGTTCTATTTCATGGTTTTTAAGATTGCTAAACTATTATGCTTTGTGCATAAAATAAACAGAAATGGTGTGCACATTTTCCCCCACTTAAATGAAACCAGGAAAATAATTCAACTAAGCTATTTCCTCAGTCAGTGAGTGAATGATGTAATAATGCTCTTATGTGAACAATAGCATCAATATTGATGAGTAAACTCTGATGATATTCAAAGACCTTAGTTCTGGAATGAATAAATGTGGACTGAATTAGGTTTAAAAACTACTATTAATTTTTTCAATAAACTGTAGAGCTGAAGAGTCATGAATATGCATGTTTCCAGTCTTCCTCCTCTCAATCTTCACAGACTATAGTCTAGAACCCTGTCCTAAGGTATCAACATTCTGATATATTGTTGTAATTTATTTATGCAAAATAAGAGAAGCAAGATTTCCTAGACTATTTGTCACATAGGTCTCCTTCCTTAATCAAATACTGCTTAATATGTTCTACATGTCAAATATAATATATGTATCATGAGAAGTATTCTGGCTCCTGAAGATATGGCAGATCAGGAAGAGAGACAAAATTTACATAAATGAAAAATAAAAAACAATCAATAACCAAAATTTGTGATTCTGATTATTAAAGTTCAGTAGAGTTCCCAAAGAAATAAATTCTCTTTTTAGCTACTTGCCTTTTTGCATGTTGTTAACAAATACCTCAGTATACACAACAGCCTACTATGTACATCTGAGAAATTTATATTTTATTCACCTTCTGCTCCTGGATCTCTACTTATATTCTGGTGTTTTTTATGAAAGGATTACTTTTATGAACACTTTCAGTAGGCAAAAAACCACTCAGCAACATTTACTAAATGCTTCCTGTATACCTGTCACCTTGCCAGTTATGGTGGAAGATTCTGGGATGAAAAATATGTAGTCCCTGCCCTCCACATGCTTTATTTGCTAATGGGAAGAGTGGGAGTAGGTTGGAAGTTAGACAAGTACTCAAGTGACTCTGCTCCAGGCAGAGTAAGTTAAGAATCATGGAGAAAGAACTCAAAATGCTATGGGTGAAAGTAACTGTCTCTCAAAACATCAGAAAAAAATAATTGTGAGAACCTTCTATATAGCAAATGCTATGAGAAATAAAAAGGCAGAGGACATGGGTCTCAAAGTCTTCATAGAAATAAAACAGCAAAAATGAGATTCAGTAAATATTTTTTACCTGAATGGATCATGTAAACCCACAAGATAATTCATTTATAGATGGGGAAACTGAGACTCAGAGAGGTAAAACAGATTTTTCAGTCACACATGTAGAAAGTTGCAGAGGGAAGATTTGTCTGATAATGTGGTAGATCATTATAATGATGGCTCCCAGTGAATTACACCTCCCTGTGTCCATGTACCTTTGCAAATGAAGTTGTTGCTCCTCCTGAGAGAGAGTCTTTCTCTGTCTCCTTGGATCTGTAGTGGCCATATGGTAGATGTGACACTGTGTGAGTTCTGGAGCCTAGGTCTTAACAGACTATGCAGCTTCTGTTCTTGTGGTCTTGGAACCTTGAGACTACCGTGCTGTGAAGAAATCCAGTCTAGCTCACTGGAGAATGAGGGGCCATGTAGAGGGAAACTGAGCTTCCTCAACTGACAACCAACACCATTTTCACTACATGTAAATGCGACTGTTTTGGATCTACCAGCCCCAGTCAAGCTGTCAGATGAATGCAGCCACCTGAGTGACCCCCTACAAGACCGGCAGAAGAATTGCCCAACCAACCCTCAGAACTGTGAGAAATAAAAGTGACTGAGTTTTGGGGTGGTTTGTTATTGCATCAATACATAACTGAAACAGTCTTGCTTTTAACCACTTCCTTAGAGAATAAAATATATAATATATTGCTTGGCACATGGTTTGTATTCACTAGACGGTCAGTATTATGATTATTATTTTTAGATTAGGAGGCAAAGTATACACATTCAAACATCTCACTAATAGCAGTGATGATAGATAGCAATGTGTCAAACAAACAGATGCTGTGGGAATTTAAGTGACATTCACTCTGAAATAGAAGGGTAGGATAACATTGGCACTAGTCCTTGAAGCTTGTAGACACTTGATAAACCTGTAGAAATCCCATTGTCCTCCAAAACTTTGCCTGGATCAGCTTATGGTCACTAAACTTATAACCACTGCCCACTTCTTTTTACAGCTTCTTATGTTATTAATGTGAAAGAATATGAGCCCCTGCTAGCACTTCCCAAAGTTACAGAGTTCTATTAAAAAACAAGAGAATTCTATTAAAAACAACTGCCACAGAAGAAGAAAGTTTAAATAGGCAATAGGCAATTACCTGAAGGCCTGTTCCCTGATTTCCCTTGGGCAGTTTTCTGGAAGGTGCTGGCGTATGAGTCAGTGCACAATTTCACGACTGGGAGGGAGGTTATCAGAAGCAGGATATTCCTTTTCTTTAGGGAAAAAATAAGGCATATCAACATAAACGTCTTTTAAACTCTCTTGATAACCAGAATGATCTTGAATTTTTAAGACATCTTGAAATACTTTAGAAAGCATTTCAAGTCATCACTGTTTTGATAAAGCCAAGAGGTTAGTCTAAGTGTCATTGCCTTTGAAAGCGGATTTTTTTTTAACCAAAAGATAATCTAATCATTAAATGGCAATTTGGTCCAATAAGCAGGAGTAAGGCAGTATCAGCATGAATTTCAAAAACCTGCTAAGAGCTATAAATATAGCCTGCAATATTTTGCAATATCTAAAGTGTTTGGCCTAATGTTGAACATGCTCCATTGTTCAAACCAGCTGTGTTCTTTCACTCTTTCATTTCTATAAAACTAGGATAAAGGCTGTCAAAGCAAATGCGGCAGCAGCAGCATCAGACTTTCTTGCTGAAAAGTTCTGTGTACATAGTACATAGCAATCTCAAGATGGAACTTTGAATGTTTCAAACCAGAACAAAATCTTCATCTAATTATAAGTGAACTATATTAAGCACAAAAGGCAATTTCAAATTATACTGAACAAAGTTACATTTTACTCTTTGCTTTCAAAATGCATTTATCGCAATTTCGCAAACTAATTGCAAATTCATTTTGCTTAATTTTCTTAGGTTATTTCTTTTATTGCTTTCAAGTGCTCTGCATATTTCTGAACCATCGAAATCCATAAGGAAGATTTAGAGGAGCCTTTTTTGTTGTTGTTAATTTGTATTTAAAATTGTAGAATGGGAAATGAATCATTCTTTTCGTTTCTAATTCTTGGATTAATGCGGTGACCACTAAACCAGTTCCAGTTATTATAGACACATTCAAAATAGAGGGAGAAAAAGTTACCAATGATGAGCAATTTTGAAAAACTAGATTTGGAGAAAGATATTACATTTTTAGAGAGAAACTCAAGTGGAGCTGTATGTAACTGACTTCCATTTATACCTATATGATTGTAGGTCTTTGTATAACTGCATGGTTTCTTAAAAAGAGGCGGCTCTCCGTTTTCTACCAAGGTTGATTATCTGCTGTGTAGATTAACTGTGGCAAATGGTTCATTTAAGGCTGGTTAATTCCAGTTTGTCTTCCCCAATTACATGCTGTGTCTAGGATAAAACAATTCTCAACTCTAAAACTCCTGTATTCCAAAGTTAAGCACAAGTTGAAATTTGTTTTGTTATTATATCTGTGGTCTGCCCCTCCTTTTGCACCATTAGTAGGGATGGTGGATAGTAGCCAGTGTGCAGCACATACGATTTTGTTTCAGTTGTTTCACAAAGCTCGTTTTTATAAGGATTGAATTCATGTTTTTACATGGACTTTATTCATAGCTGACTAAGAGGGAAGTGTCAGTTCCTAAAGGGTCTGCATTGTATTCTTAGGGGTGTGGTATGTGTGTGTCTGTCTGTCTGTGGAGGAGCCTTGGCTGGAGAGGGGGGTCCAGTTCTGTATTTTCTCCCCTGCGATGGGATAGGTAAGATAACTACTAGAATTGGATTTCTAGGCCCACGTGTTTAACAGTATTACTCTGTCTTCCTGTGACTGAGTAAATTGTTTATGTGCTTGTTAATTAATTGCCCCCAAATAATAAGAAGTGTGTATGCTTCTTTCTGCATTTTGTAGATTTTAGCAGTTTTTGCTTGAGGGGAATGTCATTAAATTGTAATAAAAACCTACATTTACATAGCATCCTCAATACTTTCATACTAAAGGAACCTAAAATACTTTGAAATTTCCCTGAATAGTTGTAAGAGCTATAGATATCTTTCCTTAAATGTCCTGAAATATCATCTTGCCTATAATTAAAGTACAGTCATTCTTAAAACATAGCCATAGAAAATGAGAAGTATTATTTTCTTGGTTGGAATTGGAATTAATCAAGGATTTTGGATCTAAGGAGCCCATTTAAGGATAGAGATCTAATTCATGATTATTTTGGTCTCAGCTCTGCTCTTACTTGGTTCACTTTCTTGTGATCATCTAGTCTACCACATACCCTAAGAAAGAGTCCTTTCCTCCTTTTCCTACTCCTCTCCTTCTTCTGTCTTCTCCTCCTCCTTTGTCTTCCTTAATATGGTGACTTGATCCTTCCCCCTGCTTAGTTGATAGCCAAAATTTATGGCTCTATTCTTAATTAGCAACTGTTGGCTTTTCAGATTCTTGCTGAAATCATAATCTCAAGTTTTCTATTGCCCAATCCTTACTAAACTCTCAACTGAAAGAAATAGTTGCCTCATAGAATGGCCTGAAGGATTTCCAGATGGCTTTTTTCTCCAGATATTTAAGTATTTACCCTTAAGATCATTTCAAACTACAAGAAACCTGGGTAGTTTAAGCATTTTATTTTACTCTCTCAGGAAATTATTTTTTCCTGAATTTTACTTAGTAATTTATTTTCATATTAAAGAATGATTTTGGACAGGTGCTTTTTAAAAAGATTTTATTTATTTATTTATCATTTGAGAGAGAGAGAGAGCACACAAGCAGGGGGAGGGGCAGAGGGAGAAGGAGAAGCAGGCTCCCCACTGAGCAGGGAGCCCAAAGCGGGGCTCAATCCCAGGACCCTGGGATCATGACCTGATCTGAAGGCAGACACTTAACTGACTGAGCCACCCAGGCGCCCCTGGAGAGGTGCTTTTATTGAGCTGTGCTTTACTGTTGTATCATCCTCTAGATTAAGGGAAGTTGGAAGACAAGGTCACTTGAAAATTGTTCTGTTTGTCACAGGAGTGTTACTACAAAGTCCATGGTATCACACAATGTTCTCTTTATGTGGATCTGAAAGAAATGGTTCTCTCTGGTCTCAGTACTGGGAAAGGCTTGCTTCTTTATAGCAACTGTGTTATTTTTATATCGTAGACACTACCAATCATATCATATTTTTCTTTGGCTGCTCACAAGCTCACAGCCAAATTTGTAACCCACTTCTAGTAGCTGTGCAAACTTTATAGCCTACATTTCTCTGTGCTAATCTTTCTCCTGGCTTTATTTTTCTACTCTCTCTCTCTCTTTTTTACCCACCTCTTATTATTTTAACATGATTTACTGTATGTATTTTTGAGTCTATCTCATATCCTTTGCAAAATAGGGAGCAGTAGATATAAACAAGCAACTAAATAGCAAGGAAAAGCACCCTATGGGACCCCAGGGGTGCCTGGATTATTTCACATACAGCCAAGACAGAGTGCCCTCAGTCAGTGCTGCCAGACTGTGTGGCATTCCCAAACTGCATCTCTGGGGACCTGGGGCTTTAGACATTGTAGCAGGATATTCTACCCAGATTTCTAAGAGGAAAAGGTGCTTTGAGCCCAAGTGGAAATGCTGGCCTTCTCCCCTTTTCATTTTAGATACCAAAACTCCTAAGGAATGTAATAGGATATTTGAAATGAATTCCAACTCCATAAATATCCCAATGAAGAGATCACAGGAAGCTCAGAACTGCTTGGTCTTTATGGCTTATGGCTCAGATGTCCATATGGAAGGGAATCCTCAGGCAGGAGGGAGGAGGCAGAGCCAGACACTAGATGCCCACATTAGGTTGGAACAGCCCCTAAACTGGAAGAGTGAGTGGTGGACTGGCTGATGGAAGAGAAAGCTGGATGGTCATGATACTGTCTCCAGGGCCTCTTTTTCATAGTTTAGGCAAAACAGTTGCCACCAGGGTTCCCAGAAGTGATCCAGGGACCAGCAGTATAGGGCAGGACATTTTAGAGGGCAGGGATCTCAGGTAGCTGACATGTCCCTCAGTTTTAGGACCACTGACCTTAGAGTCATTGAAATGATTCCATTTCCTCCTTTGTATGCCTGGCAAACAGTTAAGCCCTTTGCACCAATGCAAGTCAATCTATGCAGTTGTTGTCCTGTTGGGAATGCAGGAATAATGATACCAAATGATAAATATGAGCCCAGAGTGGTGCTGTGGCACTGCTCATGTCCTAATTCCTGTCCTGTACTAGGGTTTTGGCAAGAAGCTGATTAGCAGTGTTTTTTTTTTTTTTTTTTTTTTTTTGGAGTATGGAAAATGGGACGCAGTCCAGGTAAACAAAAAGGATCCTAGATAAAAGTTTTGTTTCTTTACACTGACTCTGTTCCCAGGTGTGAAATTTTGTCCATCTTTGAGATATAATTTTACTTAAAAAAATATGGACAGAAAAAGAAGAGAACTGCATACCATCCCTGACTCTCTTACCAGCTTCTGCAGAGGTAAAAGATAGAACATTTTATAGATATGAATGACTTGCTGGAGCTCCCCCAGTAAGTAGAGCAAGTGGGATTGGGACATATGAGAAACATTTTGAATTTTCTGAAAGAAGATGATAAGGTAATAAAAGCTGAGATCAATTTAGAAAGTCTGACTAGAATTGAGGATCTCACTGCCTAGCCTGAGCAGCCACACTTCTCAGTCTTCGTGTGAATTCCAAGTGACAGCAGGGAGAGGAGTCATCTGCTCTCCAAACACCATGCAGTTGTGGTGGTTGTAAATGGCAGAGCCCATAGATGATGTCATGCCAACTAGAGGTCAATGAGGGGTGAATACAGGTCCGCAGTCTGCACACCTGGGGCTGGCTTGAGGCCTTTGGCACTGTTCCCCCGTTTACATGAGTCAGCCCTCAGAGATTGTTTGGCTTCCTATCTAATTTTTAAGTCATAGCCAGATTGGAGAAGCCAACTAAACAGAGCTCTCTGGACTACACCAGACAAAGGAGACCTTTGGTTTTGACCGTGGTCCCAGATCTCCTTGGGCCCAACCTTCTAGTAGCATCATTCTACTTAACTGTTTATAACAAGATGTTACTTAAACCAGGTCCCCTAGTTGCTTGAGATAAATAGCACAGAGGGAGAGAGAGAACTGAGGGAGAGTAATATAAAAATTTGTGCTTTTAGCTGAGACTTACAGCTACTCATTTTGTTTTTCAAAATAGCCCCCATTTCTGAATTCTGAATTTCTGGGAGAAATATGTCAAATCTAATGATTGTCATTTAGGTTTTCCAGTGGTTCATTGGTACTAGAAAGTAAGAATTGGAAGGGCAGACACAGGATTGCAGCTGGATCAATTTTGGTTTTTCTTCTCCCCATATCATCACCACAATGGTGCTATTTTGTATAGCTGTATATCTTCTGCATCCTTATGCCCTGCTTTAAACTCTGGCAAGGGATATATGAAAAATTTCTCCCTTTGCTTTGGTTGAAATTTCAATACAGAGTAACATAATTTCCCATTGTATAGTCTTCCATTCAACAGATAATTGAGAACCTACGTTATGTAAAACACTGTCACATGAACCTTAGAAGGTGAGTGGAGTGGGCTTTGCCTTATAATTGAACAGGGAAGCTATGATATATATTGAACTATCTATAACACTTGGCTTGCTGTGACACATGCATTGGCAAAGTTGGAAGGAAAGCTCTCTGGATGTTCAGAGAAGCTGGAGGAAATTTTCTTTTTTCAAAATTTTTATTTAAAAATTTTTTTTGGCTTTTTAAATTTTTATTTTAATTCCAGTTAGTTAAAATACAGTGTTATATTAATTTCAGGTATACAGTGATTCAACAATTCCATATATTACCCGGTGCTCATCATGACAACTGCACTCCTTATTCCCCATCATCTATTTAACCCATCCCCCACCCTTTCCTCTCTAGTAACCATCAGAGTTTGTTCTCTATAATGAAGAGTCTGTTTCTTGATTTGTCTCTCTCTCTTCCCCCCCCTTTTTCCTTTGTTTTGTTTCTTACATTCCACATTTGAGTGAAATCATATGTATTTTTCTTTCTCTGACTGACTTATTTCACTTAGCGTAATACTCTCTAGCTCCATCCATTTCGTTGCAAATGACAAGATTTCATTCTTTTTATGGCTGAGTAATATTCCATCATAGATATAGGTGATATATATCTTCTTTATCCATTTATCAATTGAGGGACACTTCGGCTACTTCCATAATTTGGCGATTGTAAATAATGCTGCAATAAATATAGGAGTGCATGTATCCTTCATATTAGTGTTTTTGTATTCTTTCGGTAAATACCCAGTAGTGAGATCACTGAATCATAGGGTAGTTCTATTTTTAATTTTTTGAGGAACCACCATACTATTTTCCACAGTGGCTGCACCAGTTTGTATTCCCACCAACAGTGCACGAGTGTTCCTTTTTCTCTACATCCTCACCAACACCTGTTGTTTCTTGTGTTGTTAATTATAGCTATTCTGACAGATGTGAGGTAATATCTCAGTGAAGTTTTGATGTGCATTTCCCTCTTGGTAAGTGTAGATGAACATCTTTTCATGTGTCTGTTGGCCATCTGAATGTCTTCCTTGGAGACATGTCTGTTCATGTCTTCTGCCCATTTTTTAATTGGATTATTTATTTTTTTGGGTGTTGAGTTTTATAAGTTCTTTATAGATTTTGGATACTAACCCTTTATCAGATATGTCATTTGCAAATATCTTTTCCCATTCAGTAGGTTGCCTTTTAATTTTGTTGATTGTTTCCTTCGCTGTGCAGAAGCTTTTTATTTTGATGTAGTCCCAATAGTTTATTTTTGCTTCTGTTTCCCTTGCCTCAGGAGACCTGTCTAGAGAAAAGTTGCATGGCTGATGTCAAGGAAGTTACTATCAGTGTTCTCTTCTAGGATTTTTATGGTGTCATCTCTCACATTTAGGTCTCTCATCCATTTTGAATTTAATTTTGTGTATGGTGTAAGAAAGTGGTCCAGTTTCATTCTTGTGCATGTTGCTGTCCAGTTTTCCCAGGAGAAATTTTCATTAAATGGTCAGAAAATGTTTTTGTAAGACTGTAGCTTTTATGGCCAGAACTTGAGAGATATATATTATAGAATTCTAGAGTTAGAAATGAGGAGGGAAGGTATTACAGGAACATGGATGACATGGGCTGTAAGGCCAAGGGTGGTTCAGGAAACAGACACTGGCCCAAGTGTAGGGTATATAATAATATACCTTAATAATAGCTTATCTTTAGAATCATTCTATGGTGTCCACATCTTTCCCCCATATGTTATCACATTTGATCTTTATAACAACTCCACAGGGTGGGCCTCTGTTTGTTGAGGACAAAGTTAATGAATTTCTTCCTCCTCACTGGGCAATAGGGAGCCCCAAAAGATTATTTCTGAGATGGGCTTAATGAAGGGCAAACCAGCTGGGAAGATTTTTTTCTAGGCTGGATTGGAGTGGAAAAGTCTGGGGTTGAGGAGATAAATTCTGACACTATGGTGGTTGTGTAGGTTGGGAATGACAGAACAGAAAGGGAGGAATGAGAAGACACATTCCCAAAGTAGAATTGCAGGTCAATTGGAAGTGGCTTGAATGCTTCAAGAGGGACTAAAAAACCAATATTTTATGAAATTCTCTGCTGTGACCATTCCTCAGAGTTAATTGTTCTTTGTATTCTCAGAAGATTATGGTAACTTTAGCATTTCTTTCTGCCTCATTTTATTGTTATTTACATATTTCATACTCTTATTTGGTTGTAAGCTTCTGGCAAATAAGAATAATGCTATTCATCTTTGTCTTTCCTGGGAGGAAGCATATAGCTTGGTCACTTGCACATAAGTAGTATTTAATAAACATTTGCCATATTTAACTTGTTCGGCAATGAAAGACAAAAGGAAAGCTTAAAACAGCAGGGTTGCAGGAAAGGGGTTATTTATTTATTTTAAGAAACAAGTGAGATATGGTGGAAAGGATATCCAAGGTGGAGTCAAACTTGGTTTAAATCCTGGCACTTCCCATTTGTTTTCTAAATGAGCTTGGCCTAGTCACTTAATGTTTTTAAGCATTATTTTCCATCATATAACATACCAACAATAAAATCAACCTTTTGAAGTTGCTGTGAGGACTAAATGAAACATTATGTGTCTAACACAGTGTCTGGCATGTTAGTTCATATCCAGGCCTGCTCCAGCACCCTGACTTGAGTATGTTCCTAGACATATGGGGAGAAGATTAAGAGATGGAAAACATAAGAGAAAGAAGAAATTACAGATCAAGTTTCCATAAGATGGAGCAGGCAGAGGAAGTGTTTCTGAAAAGACAAGACAGGTACTACTTCCCTTTAAATAGGCAGAAAGGAGAGAAGGAATGGTGAAAATTTAAAGAAATTCTGTCAAGTGAAGAATAGGGGTTCTAGGAACACTAATCTCAGAGAAGTTGGAAGATTATCTTCTAGAGGTGAAAGGTGTAGGGAAGGGGATTGTAAATGGGGTTGGGTACTAGAGAGTAAATAATATCTGGAAGAGCTTCTATGGGTATGAGGGCATGGAATCAACAAAACAAGAGAAGAAGGATTGCTTGAAAGTAATGAAGGTCAGTAAAGCCTGGATAGCATGAGTTTGCTGTTGACGCAATCAGCAAAGCATCAAAAAGCATGAATCCAAAGTGTTACTGGTCAATTCCATTTATGGAGCACTTAGTGCTGTGTAAGGCATTGGGCTGGCAAAAATGGGCTCTCAACTGGAGAGGACAGAGCTGGGAAGATGGAAGGATGTGTGTGTGTGTGTGCGCACACACGTGTGCACGTGCGTGCATATTCTGCAAAAGAAGGATATACTGATATATTCTGTCAAAGAAACAGAATAGCTTGCTCAGTCTACTGTTATATCTGGAAAAGACTTTAGAGATTATGTAGTTCAACCTAAACTTAGGTATGGGCTGAGTGTGACTTGACCAAAATTATTGTACTATGAGGTAGTGTGGTATAATGGTTAAGAGTATGGCACTAGAATCTCTGCATTTGAATCTCAGTTCTGTGACCGTGGACAAGGTTCTTAGCTTTTATAAAACTTATCCAATGCCTGAGATACAATAGTCACTCCATGAACATTATCTAGACTCAGGGTTCCTGATATCTGCCCACTGTTCTGTCTGCCTCGTGGGGCTGCCTTGTTGACTGACAGAACTCCCTGAGGATTGACCATGGGTAACTGACTGTAATCTCTTTTGCTATAACTCTTTTTTTTAAAACCATATTAGATATATTGGGCCCATGTTTCTTATGAATTTGTATCCTTAACCCTTGACACAATTAATTTTCTCTTCAGTGTTTTCACCGAATTTATACAGTACCTTCACAATAAGGATGATCTTGCTTCAAATATTTGTAATGAATAACCTTTGTATATAATTTATGAAACTGTCTCATTTCTTTCAACCATATAGGTTTTACAACCACTCACTTTTGAAGACTAATCTCCATTTTCTTAATCAGAATTCTATTAAAAAGGGAACCCTATTGAATATATTTTTTGGACAAGGAAACCAAGGAACAGGAGAGTCAGTGAGTTTCCTGAGGCCAAACAATTACAGAAATGTGGGGCATGAAGCATGAATTATCCGTAATGTGACATATAAGTGTGGTTTCTCTTCCAATTATAACCTCAAACCAACATTAGCTGATCTAGAGGCCTGATGCATTACATAGATACTTAAGGTAGACCATAAAGCACTAAACTCCCTTTTTTAGAACCCAGAAATAATGATTTCTTTCCCCTACTTCTCTGACTTCCATTTTTGTGGTAATGGAGAAAGAATTAAAAATCAGGCCTAGTTAAGACCATTTGGGCCTCAGGAAACAAGTCAATTGTTTGTGTTTCCTTCACTCCAGAGATATTCTGAGGGTTGGTACACACCAGCCTGGAAGAGAGAAGGATCCATGGACCATCTCATTTCTGACTCAGTCAGCCAGCTGGGTGTTGAGACTATTTCCATGGCTTCCAATCCGTCAGTGCTTGAAAACATTTACTACAGAAAGGATCGCTGGCTGAGGGAAGACATTTGTCTAATTCGGCAACAGCACTTTACACTGCATTTCCAGATTATGCCTCTCCTTGAAAATGATCTATTACAGGAGCAGTTTATAAAATTAAACACTTGTCATTATGCAATGTAAAATTCATGAAGCAACCAAATGTCAGGGATCTACATATTTAAAAGATGGGAGTTTTAGCATTTCTTCCCTGGCAGGGATTCTGAGCAGAAAAAGGCCCAGAGAAAAACATAGCTAATCACAAAGCTGTTTTGGAACAGACCAAACAACTCCTTTTTGGAACTGTTAGTCCAAAGGGACCCTATTTTCCTAATGAAAAAAGTAATTATTTCTTTAATAAATATTTACTGAATATCTACTATGTGCCAATCACTATGCAAAGCATGGGGCAACATCAGTGAATATAAGCAATATTCTGGCTCTCAGGGAGCATACATTCTAGTGTGGAGTGGGTTGTAGGGAGGTAGACAATACACAAGTAAACAAATGAACAAGAAAACAATACTTTTGACACACGCATTTCTGTCCTTACCCATATACATTAATTTTTCTATCAGAGAGAAAGGAGATCTATCTCTTGAAACTATAGCAACTTTTTTTTTAATTGCCAGGGTCAAATCACTCATGTGAACAGTTAACACTAAGCAATTATGGGATGCAGAATCCCACACTAGATTCAGAAATGATGTAATACTGTAGGGTGAAACATAAACAGCTGTCTGTAAGGAACTTTCCTTTGAAGAAGCCACACTCTCGATAAAACTGAAGATCATACTGTTAGGACCCTCTAAGCCACCCTCTCTCCCAGTACAACTTTGCTTCTGCAGGAAAGGAGTAATAAGCATTTATCTACAGCTTTGGCCTATGATAGATGCAGGAGCATTAGGCAACTTAAACTCTTGTTTAGGGGACCAATTACCCATCCATTTTATGCTCATGAAGAACACTCCCTGCCAGAGGGACCAGTAACTTACAAGTCTACCTCTCATGACTTCTTCATAGGGAACCACACCTACTGGCTATGGGTTCCTTAGGATGTTTATTGTACCAGCTTGAGACCCATAAATATGCTAATGCCTTCTCCTCAGAGCTCTGTTGTCAGCTCTCCTACCACATCACCAGCTCACCTCCAAGGCCAGTTGTGTCATGACACTGGGACCCAGCTGCTTTGGTACATGCCAGGAATTTTCAACATGGAATCATGGCTTTGACATAATATTTTAACTTCTGGCTTTTAGTGTTTTAAAATATGCATCATGGTGAGAGTTAAAGGTGTAGTAAGAGTCAGGGATGTTGGTTTCACATGTCAATTAGTAATGACACAACAAAGAAAACAGTGATTTTATACATTGAAAGTGCCATTTTTGATGTCAAAACAGCTACATCAAAATGATTATGTTAAAGTGGGTGCATCAAATCACAGTGTCAAAAGTTGTTGGATTGCCCTCTTACTTCATCTTCATTACTTATCTAGGGCATGATGGGGGCCTGTTCCAAGAAACTCTTAATTTGAAAGCAATGTGAGTGTCCAGCGTCAGTAACAGACCACAGTAAGCAGACATCATGCAGCATTCCTGCTGAGGCATAATAACATCATGTACCTATGTCAGAAAGCAGGGACCAGCTACTGTGGTGATGAACCCATCAGGCCATAGCCTGTTGTCCAGCTTTTTATGAGCATCTATATTTCCCTTAAAGTGAGACCACTTGAGGAAGGTATCTCAGGGTAGAGATTAGAGACAGGTGTGATCTGCCTTAGATTGCTATCAGGAGGCAAGTGTATTTTGAGACGTTAATAAGACCTAGTTTTTTGGAAGGAGTGAATGAGGCCTTCAGTGGGGAAAGACTGCTGTGTGCAAAATATTCCTGTGTAGGTGATGCTAAAGAGATGAGTTTGACTGGAACAGGGGACATGTGTTCAAGGAACATGTGTTCAGAGAAAGTGGGATGTAATTGGCAAAGGGCCTTGAGTATGTAAAGCTACAGAAATTTGATGTGGTATTGAGAAGCAATAAGAAGCTCTTATGGGTTTTTAACAGGTGACTTCCATAATAGCAAAGTGATTGAAGGACTACCCAAGCTTTTTTTGTGAGATGAACTGGTACAGGAGTGGAATTAGAAGCCAGAAGAGCTTCTCTGAAGTTAGTCTACAACCCAGCTATAAGGTAATGAGGGTTTAAGCCCATTTGCAAAGGTGACAGAAATGGAAATGAAGATGCATATGTGAAATAAGAAGGAATTTGCAGGATTGGGAAGAGATTAAATATTGGGGATAAAAGAAGGATAAATCCAAAATAAATCCAAGCTACTAAGTTGAGTTGAAGATTTGGCATATTGTTGCCATTGATAGCAATGGACATACGTGGGAAGCCTGTTCGGGGGCAAGAGTCAGAGCCCAGAGTTTACTTATCATAGTGTTGATGGAACAACCAAGAACTGTTCTGTTGCAAATGTAAGTGGTCATATTGATGATATGCGAGGCTGAAAAATCATGGTGGAAATGGAGGATTTGGGAACTATCTTTGAAGAAGTAGGAGCTAAACTCGTGAATAAATTGTCATCAGTTACTGTCATCATCACCATCACTATCATGAAACACTGTGTAAGGATACAGTGGGAGTAGGTAAATACATTTGTAAAGTCACAAACATGTATGTTTGATAAAGTCTCCATAAAGGAAAACAAGAAATCAATGAAAGATTGAAAACAATGAAGTATTTGAAAAACAGAGTGAACAAAGTAGAGAAGAGAGTGCTTCAAGAAAGGGCACAGTCAGGATGCCCTGATGAAGCAGTGAATTCACAAAGGGGGAACAGAATTTGACCCTTTGACCTTCTGGAGAGGCTAACTTCCTTTTTTGAAAGTAGTGAGTTTACAGATGGGGTCAAGTAGGGAGTAGCTGGCACAAACGGGAAGATTATAACAGAACTCAGTTTGAAAAGGACAGAATCAAAGTTGGAAGGAACATAGACGTCATCTACTGTGACTTCCTCTTTATTTCAGGAATCCCTTTCAGGATCTGTAGCCCTAACAGACATTCACTCCACAGTGTTGGAAGGTCACTCCCTAATTTGCCAGGCAGTGGGCTCCATATTTGAACAATGGATTAGTGGGTCAGGGAATTCTTCATTTCACTGAGATTAAAAAAAAAAAAAAAGGCTTGAAGAGATACAAGCACAGAAAATAGACATTTTCTGGTAGCAGGAAAGTACAGCAAAATCAAGTGAAGCCCTATATTTATTTTAACTAGAAGAGAGGCTTGTATACAGTCAAAGGACAAGAAAAGGAAACAGTAGAGAAGAAAGGGTGAAAAAATCTAGAAAGAGAGGGAAGATAGAGTCTCTTAGAGGCCAGAGGCAGGAAGTGATCAGAGACCACAGATGGAAAGGTCATCTTCTTTTTATTTATCCACCCATCAGCCAGTGCCTGATACAGTGCTTCTAGCATAGCGTGTGTGCAGTGGAGAGACGTGCGGATTGATTGAGGAGAAGAAAGATATTTTTGAAATCCAGGAATAGATAAAGGGAGGGAGTCAAAAGCAGATCTAGGATCTAACTAATGATACAAATCATGTGAGCCGAGGAGCAAAAGAAAATTCAAAAGCATTACTCTTGGCCACTGAAAAGAAAATGGCTGCTGTTTTAGTCAATTTTAAAAGATAAGGATTAAAAAAAAAAAAAAAAGCTCTCTGACTCCTTTGTACCTTCTCCCAAAACTGAAGTAATAGACAAGGCATTCAGATCAAATCATCCCTCCTGGAAGATGAGACATGCCAACAGAACCCCAGCCAGATGGGAGCTGTAGAAAGAGGCTCAGAGGGACATTTTGTTGCCCAGTCAGTTTGGATTTAAACCAGGTGCCTCCAGGGTAGAAGGCCAGAGCTTTGCCAGGCAAGAGCAGGGATGTAAGCTGCCATTGTGTGAAAACAAGTTAAGTTGCTTGGTTCCAGGGAATATGATCCAAGTGTCATAAATGCATCTGTTTAATAATGCATATCAGTAGCTGTTCCAGAATTTGGGCGCCTTGAGCTGCCTTTGTTTCCTCATTTCCAGAAAAATGAACAAGCCCGTGTCTTAACAAAAGCACTAGATGGCAGCATAGGACATCTATTCAACTGTCTCTCTCCACAGGCTGCTGGAATTTTGACAGCTACAAAACGGTACCTGTGGTTTTGTGTATAAAACTGGTATAACTGTTTGTACATTTAAAAAATGTAACAATAAATTAAACATAAGGGAAATGGGTTGCTAATAAATACAGTGTTAGACTGCATTTTTGTATACCAGGTGACAAGCTCGGGCATTCAAACCTGATTTGTGCAAGGGGATAGGCAGGATGGGAAGCAAGTTGAAGGAGCTGCAAAATGTACATGCTGGGTGGTTATAGCTTCCTTGAGGGTTGTTGTTGATTTACCCATATGTCTGTATGCATTACACAGAGGTGAAAATCTAGGAAAGTGAAGGGTACGATATGTCTGAAAGTCTGGTAACAAGGGATTCTAGAAAGAAGCACTGTTCTGTGATTCCCTAACTCACTGTTTGGATGAGTGGAAGCTGAAAGTGTGAGCTCATTATATCTGTTTTCCTTAAAAGGGACACAAATCATGCCTCTCCATTCTCTTAGATCCATGCATCATTTAGAAAATGGGCCTCTTAAACCTGCACACATCTTAGCCTATAGGACTGGGCTCAGTACTCGTCTTCTTTTTCTCTGTCATCTAGGCTGATTCTTTTTTTTTTTTGGTTAGAACAAACTGTAGTCTGAGATGAGCATGGGTTTGATTCCAGTAAGGGCCAGTTGGTTTGCTGCAGAGAGGTAGAAAACAAAAACTATTCTAAGGCTGTATATTGTAAACCTTGATCAAACAACTGTAATATTCTTAAGCACTCCTAGAAAAAGAATTCGGAGCACAGCTTCTATCAAGATGGTCAGAAGCATTATCTTTTTATTCTTTCTTTCAACAGACATTTATTATCTACTAAGTGCCAGGCATTGTGCTGGTCAATGAAAGAGATCTAAAGCAAAAACAAAAGCAGAAAAACCCTAAAACATGATATGGCATAATATACATCTTCTTTATTACACAGACAATAATTAGAGTTACTATTGGCATAATGGTTTATAGCTCATGACACATAGATCCACAGTATCTTATTTGGGTCTCACAGTAGCCCTGGTGTTTGGATCTTTTTACAGATGAGGAAGCTGAAGTTCAGAAATAATTAGTAATTTGCCTAAGTTCATAGCTAATAAGTGGTAGGAATGGCATTTGAAGCTAGACTTTTGACTCCAATTCTTGAACTCTTTCCACTACACCGTACAACTATAAAGAAAATATTTCATATTTTTTACCATTTTAAACTCTTGAAAACATTTTTGTCTCAGAAATGCATGAAATTTAGATAAAAGATTTGAATTCAAATGCTGTGTGATTATTTATTTAGTAAATAATGTATAAAAAAATGTAAGACACGAAGGAGGAACATTCCATCTTGGTTTGTTGTTGTTCTATTGCTTGTTTACAACTAGGACAAATGTTCTTCTTAATAGCAATCTTTTTATAGAGTGGGCATGCATATTTCTTCTGCTGAAGGAGTGTTTTTCCGTATATCATGTCTTTGCTTCCTATACCTTTTTCTTTCATTTCCTCCATTGTTTCCCCTAGGTGTCTATGTTTTGCTCCATACAGTACACTTAGCACCTTGCAGACTGCCTGGCATGTAGTGGTTCCTCATTTATTTGTTGAATGAATGGAATCAATAAAGAGTCTCCGGGACACCTGGGTGGCTCATTTGGTTAAGCATCCAACTCTTGATTTCAGCTCAAATCATGATCTCAGGGTCCACTGAGCGTGGAGCCTGCTTGAGATTCTCTCTCTCCCTTTCTCTCTGCCCCTCCCCCCCCTCTAAAAAAAGGTCTCCATTTATTGTCCTCACTTGGTCCAGCCCAAGCCAGTCTTTGGCCTCTTTCCTGAGGATCTCTCCATTTTAAAATCAGAACTTACCTCGAATCTTATCTACTAATTGAAGTTGTCCCTACATTTCTCTAACAGCATATAGTCCTATTGCCATACAGTCTAGCACTTGTTTTTAAGTTTTCTTGCATTGTTCTATAGTTGTTTCACGTGAGAGGGTCATGTTTCCCCAACCAGAATATAAGGTCTAGGAGGACAGTGCTTGTCATCACATAATATCAGTTTACTTGCTTCTCATAACATTTTGCCTATTTAAATCTGTAAATTCTGTGTGGCCATGCCTTTCTGTGATGGCACTTTCCAATCTAATCCCATCTATAGGCACTTGAGCATGAGCAGGGAGGTGGAGATGCTATCTTTTGGGGGGGGGTGCTGCACCAGGTGAAATCATCCTGTTTCAATGTGGGCATTCAAACCAACAAAGAGGCCGTGTTGCTTTATACCTGCAGCCTGCTGATTGCCCATTTTAGTGATCTAGGTCCATCATCTCTCTTTTAGCTAGTCACAAAGGGCCAGTTGTAAACAACCACTGCCCAAATTGTATCACATTACCCATGAGATGAGCAAATGCCAGCAATAGCCTCAGTTAGAGTCTGGAGGGCTTGAAACTTACAGCCTGTGATGTAAATCAGAAGCAAAGACCATAAGAAAGTAGGTTGATTTCCTCTTACTTAGCATTCAGTGGAATGAATCATTTAAATACTCAGTGATTTTTTAAAAAAATAAGCTTTTGGCATAGATTAATGACGTTTTCCCCCTCCTATGCTTTCTGTGTGCATAAGCCCACAGTTGGCTCATCCATAGGCAATTATGTTGCTATCTCTGTGGTAGGACCTGCTGGCCTACTATGGTATAACCTTTAACATCATTTATTTTGGATAAGGCATCCAAATTTCTATGGAAATTACCTGGCAACGATGTTAGAAATTACTAACAAAGAGTAATTCATTAGGTCATTTATTTCACTCAGCATCAGCACTGCCCCCCCACTGCCCTGCAGCGTTCAATTCCATCTCCTGCCACATAGAATAAGTAGGAGGGCAGAAAGTGAAAACTTATCACTCAGGGGTATAAAATTCTAAAACAATCTTTATTCAGTTTATAATTAAAGTTAGAGTCAATCGAAATTTGGAGACACCAAAAGGAAAATTCTGATCTTGTGAAAGTATTTAAAATATTAATTTCTCCCCTCCTATGTTAGTGTTATAATTCTCAACAGGAAATGATTCAGAATTTCTCCTAAGCCTTATGGACAGCCACAGGAAGGTGAAAATGCTTCTGCTTTCCACAGTCATCAGAGACTTAGATATTCAAGTCAATGATAAGAGACACAGAGATTTAGGCCAGGCGTTGGTGCTCCCTGCTTAGACTGTCCCCAGCAAGGTGTGTGCAAGATCTCTTTCATGCCTCTAAGTGCCCTCTTTAAATCTCAAAGACCTGTTTAAGTCTCACATTCCAACAGGTGACAAAAACATCTCTGCAAATGAACCCCTGAAGGTGGAAGAGAGAGAGAGCAAGTATATATGAGCCCACGGGAAAGGGGCAAAGGGAGCCTCCCACAGAGTAAGTGAGATCAAACCTAACTGCAAATTAAGGATGCTGTAAAAAGATTGTGCCTGAAGCTCACATGTCAGGCTTTAGTAGCTGCTGTTCAGTCAAAGAACATTTTTTGAGACCAGAGGTAAAAGGATCAAAAGTCTGAAGAAACCAGAAGTATGTATTTTTTACTTTGTGGGTGCTGGAGAAGAGGAGGGGCAGGATCCCAATTCCACATTTTCGGTCAGTGTGCTTCCAGGTTGGTCTGAGGTTTGAGGCACAGGTTCGCTCCATCTCAGGTCTGATCAGCACTTAGGAATTTACTGACAAATGGCTTTCCTATCAAATCCCCTGAAACCCTTCTATAACTACTCTTGCCTTCAAGGATGGGCCTTTCTGAAGGCCCGTGATGACTCACCTCTTACCTTGCCAGAGGCCCAGAGAAATACATATTTTTGTGGGAACTATGCCCAGGAGAGGACATAGCAACCAGAATGGGAGTGAGGGAGGGCCTGCAGCCTGGGTCCAGTATCCTAGTTTTTTATAGTCTTTGTGATATTTGCCAGTGTTTCATCATTTTGTGTTTGTAAAAATAGCCATGGAAAACCTGATGATTTCTTTTTTTTTCCTTTTTTTTAAATTTTATTATGTTATGTTAATCACCATACATCATTAGTTTTTGATATAGTGTTCCATGATTCATTGTTTGCATATAACACCCAGTGTCCCATTCAATCCGTGCCCTCTTTAATACCCATCATCAGGCTAACCCATCCCCCCACCCCCTCCCCTCTAGAACCCTCAGTTTGTTTCTCAGAGTCCATAGTCTCTCATGGTTCATCTGCCCCTCCGATATCCCCCCCTTCATTTTTCCCTTCCTACTATCTTCTTCTTTTTTTTAACATATAATGTAGTATTTGTTTCAGAGGTACAGGTCTGTGATTCAACAGTTTTACACAATTCACAGCACTCACCATAGCACATACCCTCCCCATTGTCTATCACCCAGCCACCCCATCCCTCCCACCCCCACCACTCCAGAAACCCTCAGTTTGTTTCCTGAGATTAAGAGTTTCTCATATCAGTGAGATCATATGATACATGTCTTTCTCTGATTGACTTATTTCGCTCAGCATAATACCCTCTAGTTCCATCCACGTTGTTGCAAATGGCAAGATTTCATTCCTTTTGATGGCTGCATAATATTCCATTGTATATGTATACCACATCTTTGTTATCCATTCATCTGTCGATGGACATCTTGCCTCTTTCCATAGTTTGGCTATTGTGGACATTGCTGCTATAAACATCAGGGTGCATGTACCCCTTTGGATCCCTACATTTGTATCTTTGGGGTAAATACCCAGTAGTGCAATTGCTGGATCGTATGGTAGCTCTATTTTCAACTTTTTGAGGAACCTCCATGCTGTTTTCCAGAATGGCTGCATTCTTTGTAGGTACTCCATCTACAGAATTAAGAGGCCTGTGGAGTCAATTAAGTAGTGAATATTTGAGACACCAGATCCCTCAAAGTGACTCCAGCTAAGCTACCTCAGCTCTCAAATAATCAGCTTTGCCTTTGGTGATGTGCTGGGAGCTGAACTGTTTTAGAGAGAAGAAGAGTGAGAATCAAAAGATTGTGTGTGTTTGTGTGTGTATGGTGTGGTGTGGTGAAGGGAGCAGTGGTGATGTGTGCATGGAGTGTGTGAGAGTGTGCATGCATGTGTGTGCACTTCTATGTGTGTCTGTGCACATATGTGTGTGTGGATGGTGAATCTTACATTCCATTGCTTAGTGGAGTTAATGGGAATATTATTGTATGGTTTTAGGCAAATTGTTCACTTATGTTATTGGCATTTCTAAGTATCTACTGCTGGGCCAAATGAAAGCTGGGCTAGACTGTACCTTCAGTTAATTTACTCTGCTGTTTAGTTCTACCAAGCAGCTCAAATGTTGATAGACCAATATGTGGTCCAGATAAGACAGCATGGGGTTCTAGAATGGGCTTAGGCTTTGCAGACTGGAATTCTGACCTAGATAAATCCTAGCTGTATAACTACCTCAGACGGTTGTTATGAGGGAAAAAACTAGGCATCTCAAGAAAAGTGCTCAGCACGTGGCCTGTCATTTAGCAGGTGTCCAAAAAATGGACCTTCTCTTTCTACCTGGCATATTGAGCAGAAATGATGACTTAGCCCTTCCCTTTTGTCCATTTAGAAGCATAATATAACCCTCTTTTTAATAGTGAATTCACTATTCACTTTATTTTCCAAATAATGGTAGGAAATAGTAACAAAGTGGCCCCAAATAGCACACATTTCTGATTGAGGAAATACTTCTTTATGTCCACTATGGGCTCTAGCCTTTTCATGCCATTGGGTAATCAGATGACTTAGAGCGTGACTTGCAAGAACTCTAAGTCACTATTTTCTTCACACTAACATAAAAATTATCCTTTAAAGGCCTAACTCAAATTTTCTATGCTGGCCTGCAACCATTTCTCACCTTTGTGAATTCTGACTGCCATTAAAGTTACATGTTCTGAAATAATTTCTTCCATATTAATAAATCTCTCCAATCAGATATTTAGCTCTAAGTGTGCAGGGTCTGTACAATATTTTTTCTGTAGTATATTCTACAATGAAGATGCTTATTGACTGGTGAGTGACATTGGTGCTTTTATTTTCTAGGGAGTAATTATCTAAATGTAGACTACTGCATTTGGATCTCTTTTTCTTCTTCCCTCACTACTTTACCTATTCTACAGCTCTAAGTCCTCCACCCCTACCTCACCTTCCCCACCCCCAGACAATGGACAGGACAGAGAAAAGATAATTTGGTATCTTGGTCGACTCTTAGATGCATGGATTTGAGAAGCCATTGCCTAGAATGAGATTTTTGAGTTCTCTGTAGTTTTTTTAATGATCCATGCATTCTTTATTACTATTGGCAAGGGATCCTAGAGAGAAGCTCAGGAAAACTTTACACAAGAACCACTATTATTGCAGGAAGGTAAGGGTTAAGTATAACATATGGAATTAAATGTTAAGTGCTGCAGCTGTTCACCTGGGTATAATAATACACACCTGATACTACTTACATTCTGATGTCCTAGTAGCAGCTGCTAACAACTTTTAAACAAAGAAAGCACAGAATATTTGCATAACTAATTCCAAGTTTAGGAATTTGCTTGATTATTGTTAGTAATGAAAAGAAGGGAAATAATCAAAACTATCTAATTGGTGGAATCCATTAAATGCTCTTGATTTCATTCATTCATTCATTCATTCATTCATTCATTCATTCATTCATTCGTCTGTCCTACCTTCCTTCCTATACTACTAAAGGTGATGGTGGGGGGGAGTGAAATAAGAGGAGGAATATGTCACAAGTGGGCCAGTTCTTTTCTGTGGTGTCTGTCATGATGACAACTGAGAAAATATTTCTAACAGCCCCCAAGTCTCCATTTCAGCAGCTACCAACATCACACTGTCCTAACACTGGAGTACCACAGGCCAGTCCTCACACTATAGAAAGTGCTATAACATAGCTTCTATTTACCAACAGCAGACAGCCTGAGTACTGTGGGCACATTTCCCATATGGCATATATGTGGCATATATGTGGGTTTTGTCAAAACATTGGTGACCTTACATACATTCACAAAAGTCAAATAAAGTCAATTTCTGGAGCCTGAAACAGTGTAACACCAATACCAGCTCTTTCTCTTCTAGTTTTTATAATCCTACTTTTGTCACCTTTTCAGAGTCCATCAAGGTGGGGCTCTAGGGCTAAAAGGCAATTGCTATTTGGTGCATTCAAAGCAGGTCACGTAACTGCCCTGGGAAGAATGGTAAAATGGCTTCGATTTCTCATTGGTGGTCGTAATACTTCTAAGAAACATAACTTCATTTACTTTTAGTGGTGAAGCCAGTTGCCACATGTCTTTGCCAACTTCTGCCAGAATTGGGTGCAGGGCCTGGAGGGGTAAAGTGGGGTATAAAAGGATTACTACGGGCTTTCTGCTTCTCTGGTGATTTCCAAATGGCCAATGCAGCCTCCCTATTATTATGAGATCTGAGGCAAAGAACTGAAGAGGCTGGCTTAAGTTTCTATGTCCCAGAGCTCCATCTGCTTTTGAAGAAAAGAACAGCATTGAGGTGATTATCATCATGTACAACAGAAAGTTACGAAAATGGAAATGATTTGTCTAGGGTAACTTGGTTGATTTACTTTTTTTGGAGATAAGATGGAAAAGATCAAGGCTTTAATGTCTGTCTATTCCTCATCTTTCCCATCCCTCACCCCATCTCTATCTTTCCAGAATGCTGATGTTTACAAGGTTTTTAATGTGTACAGAAGCAGCCAGATCTGTTTGAGAACTTCAAAAGTATAATCTCAGAGAGTCATTTATCAGAACCACAGAGATCTCCAGTAAGGAGAACAGTATCATATTTCTGGGACAAACAATAGGCAAATTCTTAGGGTGCTTGGGTGGCTCAGCTGGTTATCAGCTCAGGTCATGATCCCAGGGCCCTGGGATCAAGCCCTGCATCGGGCACCCTGCTCAGTGGGGAGTCTGCTTCTCCCTCTCCCTCTCCCCCTAACCCTCCCCCCTGCTCGTGCTCTTGCTTGCTCTCTGTGTCTCTCTCAGTGTCTCTCAAATGAATTAAAAAAAAAAAAGAGGCAAATTCCTTTACTTATAGGCTAAACTGAGCAAAATGTATAAAGGATCCCTTCCCATTGCTTATCAAATGCTCTATGGGTTATAGACACGTCATCCCACCAAATAAAGCAGGTAGAAGTCAATATGCCTTTTATAATGTATGCAGTTTATATACAATTTATAACAGGAGAATGATTGCCTACCATCTGTAGGCAGTGTAGCTTGACAGACCCACAATGACTGTCCCTGGAGCCCTCTAAACAAGGGAGGACTTTTTCTGGCTACTCCATAATCCTGGCTAGGGCAGCATATTTTACTTGTAAATTTATTAAAGTCTACAGTGCTGAGTTAGGTATTTTTTCTAGGATTTGGAAATAGACTACTTAATGACAAATCTTGGTCACTTCTTGATTAGGTTGTTCAAGTTGATTACCTTGGTCAAGGGAAACCTAAGGTTTTTAAGACCAATGTAAATTAGTTTGCCATTGGGTAGAAAAAAATGCTATTCATACAAACTGTGTCACAAAAATCTCAACAGATCCTCATATTTAGCCAAGTGTCTTGTAAATACATACTACTAATCATAGGAGGAACTAGAGGACTGATACAAATACGTGTAAAAATGCAGTACATGTGGGGTGCCTGGGTGGCTCAGTTGGTTAAGCGACGCCTTTGGCTCAGGTCATGATCCTGCAGTCCCTGGATCGAGTCCCGCATCGGGCTCCCTGCTCAGCAGGGAGTCTGCTTCTCCCTCTGACCCTCCCCCCTCTCATGTGCTCGCTCTCTCTCATTCTCTCTCTCTCAAATAAATAAATAAAATCTTTAAAAAAAAAAATGCAGTACATGTATCAGCCGGCATAGGTGAAGCACTATAACATAAACTTTCCCACTCGGGGACGTGACACAATGAGGATTTACTTGCTCATGTCATAGTTTAATGCAAGTTGGTGGAGTGGATGGGGGGGTCTTCCACGTAAGCTTCTTTCAGCTTCTAGGGCCTGGAAGTACTTCATTGGATTATCTGAAATCAGCTGACTAACAAAGAAGAAAGAAAAGATGGGGAAGGCACAATCACTCTAAACTGCCTTGACATGGAGGTGACACATATTGCTTCTTCTCAGGTTTTATTGTGAGAACAAGTCACATGACCCTGTCTAATTGCAGTGGGTCTGGGAAATGTGACTGACCATTCAACCAAAGAAAAGAACACAGATAATGGTGCGCACTAGTAGTCTATCATAGGGCAGCTCTCTGCTTTGGCAATAGCAATATCTTTGTAAACACAGGACAAGTCTTTTTTTTTTTTTTTTTTTTTTTTAATGGGACCTGGCTAGGGCACACTGCCAGTATTTCATGTAATAGTTTGTAAAAGAATTGCAGACACAGTAGGGTGACTGTTAAATTTTCCTTTTGTATTACCTTCTCACAATATACATCCCACCACTGAATATTGCAGCTGGGGATCAATATTTCAGGGTGACAGCAGTGGATTCACTACCAGTCAGATCTTGTCAAGTGAGCACACACCACAGGCCCTTGAGCTGAGCCTGGGCAGCTGGATAAGAGGGTTGTAAATTTCAAGACAGTGCCATTCCCAACTGCAGTGGTACATCATGTTTCATTTCCAGCCCCTTGGTGAGAGTGTCTCCTCCCATTGGCATGACATTTAGATTGTTTTAGTGGCCCTTAAGATGGGTGTGAGGAGAACGGAAAAACTCCTTTGAATTGTAATCAGTCTGTCTCCAGACATAATGCTAGCAAAGATGCTTATACAGCACTCTGTAAAGATGTTAAGAAAATATTTGTAGTGCTTCACACACACCTATAGACAAAAAACAGTTCTTGTTGCTGTAGAAGCAGCAACACTGTACAGCCTTAATTAAAGCATCATCTGACCTGTTTTTTGTTGTTGTTGTTGTTGTTTTGTTTTTTTGTTTTTAATGCTACAGTTGCAGAATCCTGCTGAAGAAAAGGATTAATTACAGATGAGCTGTGTGTCATGATAATTAACTATTGCGGCTTCCCTTATTTGCCACATTCTGGTACTTTTTCCGCTTTAGTAGATTCAGGGAATGAGAATTTTTATCACATCCCCTGCCTGCAGTCTCTGATGGATTTGTCACACATAAATTTACACGGCATACACAAAATATTGAGCCATCAGCATTTTTTTTATCCCTATGCACATTGGAACAGACAGCAAAGTCAAGCTTGTGGTAAGGCAAAAGGGTTCAGGTGTAGAGATATTAAAGGGATCATGAGATGTGGGAAAAACAGATTGAAAAGGGATCCTGAAGTGAGGTTGACATAAGCTAGCTTTGGAAATACTGAGCACATGTTGATGGGGTGGGGTGGGGTGGGTTGAATAAATCGAATCTAAAGGATCATGAGGAGATGACAAGATCATCTGGCTCTGATCTGATTAAGACTTGGGATTTTCCACTTAATACAATACAAGCTCATTTATTGCCAAGGTCACAACAGGTTGTAGTTTTCCACAAAATGTAGAACTCCTAAAAGCACCCATGGAAAGTAGTGTCATAATCCTAGAAAATGCATAATTTTCTCTATTTGAGAGGATTCTATTAGCATTACCGTTTGATTTTCTAACCAAAGTGGCTGAAAGTGCACCCATCACTGCTTTGCAGTTCCCTTCTATATTGGTTTGTGCTCAGCTCAGTAGAGAGTTGTGAGTAGTTAACCAAGATGTTCAGCGATGGTTTTCTTTGACTTTGGAGCTTCTAAGAATCACTCATTTTCGTGCAATAGACGGCTCAGCTTCCCTGTGATCACCTCACTTGTAGAATTTCTGAAACTAGCCTTCTTACTTTCATTCCTCTAGCCCTTTCAATAATTGTGTAAGTGTATAATTCTCTGTATTGATTTCTATCCCAATACCTAGGGTGGCTTCAGTTTTCCTAGTTAAATCCTGATTAAAGATATATTTTCCAAGATATATCTAGATATATAGATATATTTTATACCAGATATATTTTCAAATTCTGTACCTGACAAATCTCTGAAAAATTATAACTGAATTTTTAAAAATTTAAATGTAGATAGTTAAAATTTCAATTTGTTTGAAGTGAATTATTTTGTAACATAAAATTTAAAACATAAATTATTTCACCTCTTCTCTTAAAATAACTTGCACATAGGCTGTTATAATATCCACTGTAAGTGCCAAACATATCAATCTAACTGCAGGGGGATCCTGTCTCAGATTCATCACATATTACTTTTAGAAACAAAGACAATTATAAATAAATAATGAATAAAGTATATTTTTATTTTCTAGAAAATATGCTTCCCATATTTTCTAATGGGTGACTTAATTCTACCAAGTTATAAGATAAACCTAACTGAAAAGAGAGGTGGGAAATGTGCATTCTGTCAATATCTAGTTATATCACCATCTGCTAGTCATTTAGAATTGTGTCTCCCATACATAAAATCCTGCAGCTCCATTCAGTGCCTTATCAAAGTTCAGAAATGTCTCAACGTATTTGATTATGTAAATACACATTTTGAAATAAGATACCAGATATGAACAATTGCAATTTGTGTTGAAGAATTAAAGTGCATAAAAGATAAGGACTATCTGGTTGATCTCAAAAGTCAGGGTTCTGGTTGATTTTGTCTTATAAATAGCAGATGTTCTGCTCTGCTGGACAAACTGAAATTCATACACACATACATTCTTTTTTTTTTTTTTCTTTGAGAGAGCAAGAGGGAGGGGCAGAGAGAGAGAATCTTTTTTTTTTTTTTTTTTAAAGATTTTATTTATTTATTTGAGAGAGAGAGAATGAGAGACAGAGAGCATGAGAGGGAGGAGGGTCAGAGGGAGAAGCAGACTCCCTGCCGAGCAGGGAGCCCGATGCGGGACTCCAGGATCATGACCTGAGCCGAAGGCAGTTGCTTAACCAACTGAGTCACCCAGGTGCCCAGAGAGAGAGAATCTTAAGCAGGTTCTATGCCCAGCCAGATTCAGGGCTTGATCCCATGACCCTGAGATCATGACCTGAGTGAAATCAAGAGTTGAACCCTTAAGTGTTTGAGCCACCCAGGTGCCCCCACACACAGATACATTCTTGCATATATGCATTCTATAGTTAAGAACAACTGATGGTGGTGATGATTTAGAAATAACAATAGTTAACATTTATTTATTCTTTGCAAAATTTAATTGTAGGCAGACTTCTTCAGTTAAATTTAGTTTGGCTAAACCTATGGTACATACACATACATTGATACAGACATAATGGAGGAACATGGAATTCTTCTCCAAAGTGAAACAGATAAACATGAGTACATGATGTTAACATTCTTTCTCAGATATGCTTAAATAAAAATACAAGATACCTAAATAATTTTGGGAGAGAAATTAAGAATGAAGATGTGAACTCTAGAAACATTATGTTAACCCTATTATCAGGGCAAAAGTTCTATTCGTACCGCATTTTTATTTTTTATTTTTATTTATTTATTTTTGGAAAACATTTAAACTTTATTATCTAATCTCAGAATTCTCATTTTATGGATGAACAAACTGGATTGAGAGAGGTCAAATAAATAACTTACTTGCTCAAAGTCATACGGGTAGATTTAAACTCACATCTGTACAACTCAAAACCTTTGTTAGTAATCATCTTATTTTGCCCTCTTTCTTGACCTCCAGAGCTGCAGCAGATTTCGCTGTCCTATAAACTACTATAACATCTACTTTTTTGTACTCATTTGGTACTTATAATTTATTCTCTTGTGGTACCATTAACTCTTCTTTCATATGTAATCCTATTATAACATAGTAGTTTGGTGTAGCTACAGGACTTGACTGGACATCTGTCTTGCATTTCTTTTTTATTTTAATTGAGGTTTTTCTTCTATTTGTGTAAGTTTTTTTAGTTTATTATAATAGTTATTTTAATCTTGACTGCAGTTCATTTGTTTAGATAAATGTAATTTTATTATCCTTATTTTACAAAAAAAGAAATTGTCCTCCTTTTACAGTTGAGGAAACTGGGGCTTATATAGGCTAAATTATTTATCTGGACTATGCCAGGTAGATAAGAGATAGGGCAGGTTTACTAACATCTCCTTCAGTGTTCTTCCCACCACACTGTGCCCCTATTTCCTCATATATGGAAGAGAATTAAGCTTTGTTGCTTCTAATTTTATCCCCTTGCTTCACTGGTCACAGAGTGAGGTTTGGCCAGGCTGGGGACTGGACCAGATCAATAGGCTAATATATGATCAAGGCAATAAATGGGTATATAAGGGATATAGGTGACAATAAATCTGTAAGCTAGGATAAATGAAGAGACAAAAAGAAAAATGGTGTGAGGGCCACATAAAAGGTGCACTTCTCCAGTCTCTGGCTTCAGGAAGCATTAATTGGTGCCTTAGCTGCTGCATTCTAAAATCCATCACTACATTCACCCTGAAGGCACCTTTTGGACCGGTTGTTTCCAGACAATAAAAAGAGTACTTGCAGGATTACTAAGGTAAGTCTGTTCCTGATAGGCCTCTTCCTGGAAGATATGGGACTCCTCTGACTGGCAGCTTAAGCTAGAAGATTTCCCATTGGCTCATTTCAGGTGGTGGCAGTGGAGGTGGAGAAAAGTAGGTGAATTCTGTGTATGTTTTGAAGGTAGGACCAATAGAAATCACTGACCTTTTGGATGTGAGAATACGAGAAAAACATGGATGTCAAGGATGACTCCAAATCTTTTGACCTGAGCAACTTGAAAGCTGGATTGTCATCAACTAAGATGGAGAAGGCTTCAGAAGGAGCATATTTCAGGGGGTGGAGGAGAGAAGGAGAAGAAGGAGTTGGGAAGATCAGAGTTGCAGACCTGAGTATAAGTTGTAAGAATAGGATGGGCTAGTATTATTTTACACAAGGGCTTTTGGATTAACTGTGATGTTGAGAACAAGACCAACATTATGAAGCTTTGAACTATTAGTTATGGACTATGAATCAGTACAGATACTTCTGGTTTCAAAGACTAGACAATGTAGCTCAAACCAGCTTCAGCAATACTGGAAATGTTTTGGGTTACGTATCTAAAATATTTAGTGGTAAGGTGAAGTTCATGTGAGGCTTCATCCAGTTGCTGAGTGATGTCTCTTGGGACATGAGTTGTTTCTGTCTCTGCGTTTAATTTTTCACAGTGCTGGCTTCATTCTAAAGCTGGCTTTCATAGTTTCTAAGACCCTGTCAACAGCATCCAGGTTGGTGTTTAATGCTCTATCATTTATTTTTGGTGGAACAGAGAGAATTCTTTTCCGTTAGTTCCTCCCATGAGAGAGAGAAAGAGAGTGAAACAGAAGAAGCTCCTCTAAGAAGCTTCCAAAAATATCTCATCACATTTGCTCAAATTAAGTTCATATTTATTCTTGTGGCCAACAAGACAGAATGCACAGATTGCCTTGACTCATTCAGTACCTTCCCCACAACAATGCCAGAGCTGGAGATGGGTCAATTCTGCCAAAACCTGACTATGAGATAAGAGGGAAAGAGGGAATGGAAGCTGAGGAGATCTACTATGATCTATAAGATAGCTAGACTTTTTGCTGTTAAATATACTATGTGATTGAGGATGTAGAGTTTGGAGGAGTGTAATTGGATGAAGAAAATAAGTTAAATATTCCCCCCAAAAGTAGCTATTTCTTCTTCAGTGGGAAAAAAAAAAAATTTATCCTGTTTGGCAGGGGTAATTCTCAAACCTGGACTATGCCTCAGAATTACCAGATTCCCAAGACCTATCCCAAGACTTTCTGAATCAAAATGTTCAGAAATGGGACTTAGGATCTATGTTTAGCATGCATTGCAGATGACTCTCACATAGCCAGATGGGAGGCTTTGGGAACCAATATCTAAGACTCAGGCAAAGCCACCTTCAATAATAAACAGTTCAAAGGTCTGGGTTGTGATATCAATACTAAGGGATAAGATGGCCTATGGCTTGGAAGTTCAAGCTCTCCATCAATGTGAATGAAGAGAAGGAATATTAATGCTCCCTAATGGCCTATAAATTCCCTGGCAGATAATAAATACATACAGATTCTACTGGGAATACATGTCCTCCCTGCCCTACCACATTCTTTTTAGGCTATGAATGACATGGTTTGATTCACGCACCTTTCTAAGTAAGCTGTACTTCAGAGCCAAACAATTCATTAAGCATGAATGGCAGTAGCCCTACTTCCAAACGTAGCTCTCCAATTAAATAAAACTCAAAATTCCTCACAGCTGTTTCCTCTTACATAGTAAGAGTAATTCTTACATAGTAAGAATTCTTCCTGTGTACCAAGTCCTGTTCTAAGGTTTTATATGTATTAACTCATTTAATCCTCAACACAACCCTCAGAGGTAGGTGCTGTTGTCTCTATTGTATAAATGAAGAAACTGAGGCATAAAGAGCCCAAGTAAATTTACTACACTGACTCAGCTAGTAAGTGGCAAAGTTAGTTCTAGGACTGCCATTATTGATTCATGTCAGGAAGTAGGGAGCCTGAGTTCAGTAATGCCTTTAGTAATATCAAACATGGAGGCCACCTGCTCATGAAATGACACAGTGTCATGATTAATTCTGGACAACAGGGAGCTATCTTAAGATCATTTGAATCATTAGCACATTAGATAGTGGCCCAATTATAACACAGGTGGGAGGGCATAAGATGACATACCTAACAATGCTTTTCCTATCCTGACATTCTGTGAATTGAAATTTGACATTGTTAAGAGCCTTCTAATGATATTTTACTATATTTCAGATAGAGTCATTTTACATGTTTTACAGGGAGGGAGTGGAGGAAATTTGAAGGTTGGGATTTGATTCTTACCAAAAGAAATGGGGAAGTGGATTGCTAATCACGGCAGTGTATTCTGACCACAGTGTAGGGCAAGTTTAAGAAGCCAGCATGTGAGGCAAGCAAAGCTTTGCTAATGCAAATTGATTCCTGGAGGGCTTCCAGGTCACCAAAGGCTGGGTGATTATCTCTGCTGTTGGAATAGCTTTAGATAATGAGTGGTAACCGTGAGACATAGAGTGAAAGTTACTTGCCTTTTGGACATTTCTGCAGCATGTGTTTATGGCATATTTAAATAATGGGCAAAAGTAAAATAGAACTCATTTAATTCAGAGTTGCTTGTTGAAAAATGCCATTCCTAATAGCTGCAACTTTCTTTTTTCAGTGATTTTATTGACAGAGTAACACTGTAGTTTATTTCATGCATTAAGATGGGTGGTACTTTGGGTTTCTAATCTATGGATTGATTGATCCATCCATTGATTGATTGATTCATCCATTCATTCACCTAACACATTTACTGAGTAGGGAAAAAAAGACAAGAGTGGAAAAAAATGGTTTGGGTAGTTTAAATTTCCCAGAAATGTCTAGCAGATCATGACTGAGAAACCATCTATATCAACATTATCCTAAACAACTGGGCAAGAAAGCCTTTTTAAATATAGCCTTAGAGGAATAATGATCATTTATTCCCACAAAACAAGACTGACTTTGCTTTGACTGACCAGATGTCATACTTCCCTTATTTAAGTATAACCTTTGTTTTCATGTTTTAATCCAACCATAAACATCTTTGGCCTTTTCCATTTAGTTTTCTCCGTTTTCCTTGCCTGTCCTAGAACACCTTCTGCAAAGGCATCTTGCTTGTGTCTTATTGAGTACACTGGAGCAACTAAGTCATCATTAGTGCGTATTACATAATAGCTACCATTTACTAGTATACTAGTGGCACACAAAATGCTTCCCAAACATTACATAATATAATTCTCACTACAGCCCTGAGTTTAGGTATGCTTATTGGCATGTAAACGAAGAAGCACTCAGGACTTGGAGGATTAAATGACTTGCTTAAAGTCCCCTTGCTGGTAAGTGGAAGAGTAGAAGTTTGAAATCTAGGTCTCTGTGGCCCCAAAGCCTTTGTCCTTCATGCTATGCTGGGGTTTTACCACACAGACTAGTAATTTATTTCACTTTGTCTTCTTTTAAGGTGATAGCCATTTGATTTCTTCTGGCCAACTTTCTGCAAATATTTTTCAGGCTAGTGACTCATTGATAAGTCTCTCCTTTGGAATTTTGTTTTTAAAAATTTTATTTATTTATTTGAAAGAGAGAGCATGCGGAGGGGCAGAGGGAGAGGGCGAGAAGCAGACTCCCCGCTGATCAGGGAGCCAGGCGCCGCTAGATCCCAGGACACTGAGATGATGACCTGAGCCTAAGGCAGACTCTTGACCAACTGAGCCACCCAGGCACACCTGAAATTTTTCCTTTATAGATGTAGAACTCATGGGCATTGACCTCCATGCACCCTTACTTGTATTCTAGGGGAGACACATAGTCTTTGCTCTTTATTTCTTCACCTCCCTTGGCATTTTCACTACTGGTCTTTCCTACCTAACTCTCGTTCTCCTCACTTACTTATCATCTCTACTCCTTCAATCTGTAGGATCACAAAGAAATGTGCTAAGAAGAAACAAGAAATACATTTTAAAAAGTATTTTTGGATTGGAATAGGTAGAGAGTTGGTGGGAAAATATACCTATATTTATTATAAGTCAGATTACCTATAGGAAATGCAGCTTTGTGTATTGTCTTTCTGTTAGATTGCATGTTCCCTAAGCTCATGGACATGTCATAGAATCAGACATGGTTTTGTTATATTATCCAGATTTAAATACCACATGGAATTCAAGAGCCAGGTGGAGACTTAAATAAATCACTGAGTGCAAGAAATAGTTTCTATCCATCTGGTCTTTGCACTTGATGTTGAAGATATGCACTTCAGAATATTGTATAACTCACAGGCCCAAATAATATTCTAAAAATAGGAAACTTGGTGGTACATACCATCTAAATGCACAGGCTAAACTGGATGTAAGTAAAACCACTCAACAGCTGGTACAAGTGTGTTGCTGTAAAAGAGCACTGTTAAAAGATGTCATTAGAATGCAGGGCTCGTCCCCACATACATCACCACGTCCCTTGTCATCAGATTTCCTTCTCCTCTTCTTTCCTCTTGCTAGATGAGTGTAAAAACCCAATTCTTATTCTTTATATAAAGAAACTCTGAAAGATAATTTGGTCCTGAGACCAGGGAAGAACCTGTTCAACTCTAATTCTCCTTTTTGTTGAGAAATAATGACATTTTTAAGGCCATGACATTTCAATAATGTCCTAGGAATCCTTATTGCTTAATTGGAACATACCAAATAGATGAGAAAGCTCTGGAAGACATGTTTTCTGTCTCCCTCTCTCTCTTTCTATTTTTTTTAGCTGATACACAGTAAATTGGCACACTCCATCATAGATGTTTGAAATTCGGACATTAGCTTTTCCCTCTTTTAAATGCCCCATTCAGCCTTTCCTGTTTGGCCCACTCCTGTTGCCTTGCTCTCTCATCATCAAAGTTTCAGAGTCACCTAACCATGCTTGCCTCTAGGTGTGTCCTTTTTTAACTCATCTTCCATAAGACTTCCTGGTATCTCAATCATCAGCAAATATAATCTGTCACTCTTCTGCTTAAAAAACACAGTAGCAACCCAACATCTGTCATGTAAAGTTTAAATCTTTAGTATAACAAAGTACTTCATGATTTCTCCCTCTCCCCTACAAATTTAAGTCTTAGCTCCTGAAAACCCACCACCTTCTCACCACATCATGCACCCTTTATTTTAGCTAACCCAGACCACTGGCTGTTTCCTGAATATGGTGCATTTTCTCACTGCTCTTGTTTTTTGGTACTTGTTATTCCTTGTGTAATGAACAGCAGTTTCTCCATTGTCAGATTAGTGAGATGCTCATCATTTATATATGGTCTCTGGCGTCCACTCTTCTCTGAAGCCTGCTCTAGGAGAACACGTGGCAACTTTTA
The DNA here is from genome assembly GCF_964656455.1 of Halichoerus grypus. Taxonomy (NCBI): domain Eukaryota; kingdom Metazoa; phylum Chordata; class Mammalia; order Carnivora; family Phocidae; genus Halichoerus; species Halichoerus grypus. Next base: position 87,337,884 of record NC_135719.1, on the reverse strand, counting down.
TAGCCTCACTGTTGCATTTACCTCTTCTGATGTGATTGGGAGAGTTTGTTCATTCATGTGACTGTAAACTCTTTGAAGATGGGGTTTGGATCCTTTCACCTTTGAATCCACAAAACCTGGCACAGTGCCTATAACATAAAAGGTACTCAGTATTTTTTTAATTAAAACGATAATTTTGAACTCATCTATAAAGTAAATAAACCTAAATCAGCATGTTTATAATTTTATGATAATGAGTACAGAGTTTGAAATAATTCATACATCTCCAAACACAATTATGAAAATACCTGACATGTATGTGCTGGCCTGTATATTTCAACTCAGAATGCATCTAATGGCGGTTTGACTCACTTTCCATGATACTAAGATTGATCAGAGGATTCACATAGTGATAAACTGAACCTTCCATTTTCAGTTCCTATCCACCTTTTTTCTAATGGTTTCATGTATTGGTGATTATTGCCTGATTCATTAGTAATTAAAGAATGGCGATTAAATTTTTTTTCATTTATTTCACATTTATTTGCTGGAATTCTGTAAAAAACAAACAAACAAAAACCTTTTGTTCATCAAATATGGCTATTTGGTTATCTTAAAATACAGTTCGTACCAGAAAAGTAAAATAATGCTTACTAATTTATTGGCAAATTGTAAAGCAAAGAATAGGTGCCCTAGTTACTTTCAGTGGTGTCCAGTGTAATATTTGCTTTGGAATTTATTCCTGTTATTTGGCATCAGACAGTGTCATTACTGCATAAATTCATGTGCCATCTTCTGGCCGTAGAAATTCTCTGCCTTTGATTCATGTTACTCTTTCAATATCAAGGAATTGTGTAATGATCTTAAACATAAGTCTGTAATTAATTTCTTACTAATCAAGTGCAGCAAAGTAAAAACTAATCTTAACAGCTGGCACTAAAATTTCTCTGAGGGAGGGATCAATCTTTGCTTAGGAAAATATCTTGATAAATTTCTTGGGATGGACAAGAGAGAGAGATGAAAGAGAGGAGAGAGAAAGAAGCAAAGTAATATGGCAAGAACCTGGAACGCAAGTGGATAAAATTTGCTGAGTGATTTTGTCAATGAATAGGGTTATCTAATGTTTGATGTTACATTATTTATAGTGTGAACTATTGACGCCTCTCCCAAAACTTTAGTAAAACCTACCAAATAACACTCAAAAGCCTGATATAAGGAAATAAAATGTTTAATGTATTTTAAGGGGAGAGGAAACCAAACAAAGGGAATAGGTTCCATGTTCGTGTTAATATGGTGTAAACTTAGACCATACAAGTGGAAGAGTGAGATGATAAAGTGAATTAACCCAGCAGAGAAAGCAATTGAAAGCCATAGGTGGCTCTTAGAACTGAGGCCTTCTGAAAATTCACAAAGTCTGGAGGAATATTTTGGAAATTTCTCAGGAAGTAAACAGGCAAGTAGAGCCAATTATATTCAGATCTCAAGCCATAAAGTAACATAACCAAAACAAGGAAATGGTATTAAATGTGTCTTAAAAACTTATAATAAAATTTATTGATTGTCCTTTCTATGCTCTTCTACCACAGGCTAAGAATTTTCCTTTTTTTTCTACTGTTCTTGTCCGGTAATGGTATCCTTAGTTCTTCCTTTGCTTCAGTAGTACCTTTTTAGCTCTCCAATCATCAAAGTATCCCCACTTGAACTTGAAGTTACCTTTCCTCCCAGGCATTTTGATCATGCCAGTTTCCATTTGGAAAAGTTCAGGATGGCTTCTATCTCACTGAGGATGAAGTCTGGGATTTTAACTTCAAGCTTTTAAGTTCTTTGCAAGCGTTACGCACCAGGCCAGCTGCTCTGACCACTCCAAGATCAGTGAGTTCAAAGCCCTGTTTTGGGGTTCATGTTATTCCCACTTTTAGATTTTTTAAAATCAAAATACTTTCTGTTTGAAATTTCCTTCTGTCTTCCCCCAATTCCCAAGTAATCTATTAAAGTCATTAAAATGATGAGTTAATATTTGCTTCAATAAGTTTGAAGGAGACGTTTATGTAGAACATATCATTACTGTATTCATTATCAATTGCTACATAACAAATTCATGAAGAAAGCTATGTTTGTTTTGAAAGATGGGAGACATAAACATATGTTTATGGATAATAAAGACAGTAGAGAATAAGACTTTGATGATATAGAAGGGAGAAGGGAGAAGGGAGAGTTCTGGAATTATGCCCTTGAAAGATTGGATTTGTGTATAAGAGGAGGCAAGGCTTTAAATGGGAGTGTAGGTAGTTTATTTATAGGAAAAGGTAGGAAAGCAAAGTATATGCTGCAGGTATTGCTAATTGGGAAGGTCTGGTGGTGGAATTTGGCTAGTAGGTGGGAAGAGAATGTGTGGGGGTTCTCTTATGGTTGCTTCAATTTTCTCAGTGAAATAAGAAAGTCATCAGGTGAGAGTGAGGAGGTAAGTGTATGTGTTGAAATATTTGAAAGGGATGAGATAATTATCTGTGACTAGCAGAACAAATGAACTGGGACACTGTTGTATGATTACTGGGCCCGTCAAGGACCCATTTAAATTTATAGTGACATCATTCAGCCATGTTCAATTGACCAGGCATAGGTTTGAAGTAGGCAGAAATTTGGATTTATACAGGCTTGTGATTTGGTCAAATGACTATAATAAAGTGACAGTGAAACAAAGGAATTGAAAGCATATGTGAGGGAGTTAATATAATGATTGACCATGAAACTTAAGGTGATTTAGGAGGGAAGATAAGAGAAAATATAGTAGGATTAATGGATTGGAGATCCAGGTTGGATGAATGTATTGTTAGAGTTGGAGTATTAGAGAAAGCTCCCCAACATGATAGTTTGAGGGTGAACTATGTGAAATTGAGATCATGGAGAGGTTGAAATGGTCAGCAAAGTCTAAGGCACAACCATTAGTGTTAATGGCTAAGGTGGAGTATAAGATTATTGGAGGGAAGAAATTCATCCATGTAGAAATGGAAATTGCTTAGAGTTAAAGCAACAAGACTGTTGGATAGAGTGACAATGAACCAAAATTAAAATCTTCAAGAAATGAAAGTGGGTGAACTGGAGGATAATAATTACAACAATAAAAAGGAGTAGTGGGTAGTAAAATTCAATGGCATGAGATTTAAAAGACAAATAAGTTGGAGAACATTAAAAAATTATTCTTAGTATCCTTAGAGATATTCAGGAAGCATTCACAATTCAAGAATAGGCTGCTATAAAAAGAGAATAATTTAAGAATAAAAAACAATGTGTGGAAATTAAAAATATCATTGCAAAATAAAGTTTGGTAGATGGGCTGAACCATAAAATGGGCATATACAAAGAACAAATTAGTGGTCTGGAAAATAAAGATGAAAACTTTGCCTATGATAGAGACCGAAATTATAAAGACGTGGTATCTACAAGAGAAGAGTTAAGAGAAATGAAGAAATAAATTGAGGCTTCAAGGAAGTTCCAGAAGGAGGGAATGGAATGCTCAAACCAGTAATAGAAGAGAATCTCCCAGAATTGAAGAAGGATCTTATTGCTCTTACTGAAAGAGCCAGTAAGTGTTGAACATGGTAAATGAAAAAAGACCTAGTTAGACACAGCATGGTATGATTAGAATACCAAAGATAAAGCAAAAATTTAAATAACTTTTAGGAAGGAATAGACTGTTAATGACTAAAGAATGAGAAACAGATTAGCATTAGACTTTTTTTTAATCCATCACCCTGAATGTAAGATGAAGATTGAGCAGTATCTTCAAACAAGTGAGTGACAATGATTTTTTTTGTTGTGGTTAAAAACACATCACATTAAATTTACCATCTTAACAGTATTTATATGTACAGTTCAGTATTATTATGTATATTTACATGGATATACAACAGCTATCTAGAACTTTTTCATCTTGCAAACTTGAAACTCTATATACCCATTTGATACATATTCCTCCTCCCCTCTTCCTCCAGTCCTCAGCAACTAGCTTTTTACTTGATGTTTCTATGTTTTTGTCTGCTATAAACACTTTATATGAGTGGAATCATACAATATTTGTCTTTTTGTGACAGGCTTATTTCACTTAGCATGTTCTCAAGGTTCATCCATCTTATAGCACTGGACAGGATTTCCTTTTTTTTTTGGCTGCATAATATTCCCTGAGTGAAAGTAGTTTTTAATTTAGAAGTCTGTGCAAATCCTAACTATAATTCAAATATGAGGGCAAAGTTTAAACATTTTTAGGCAATAAGGCTTCAAGCAGTTCACAGAACCTCAAGCATATGTTGCAGAAAGAGAAAGCTATGGAATATAAGAAATTCTGGTGAGCAAAATCCAGTAAAACTTTCAGTTGTTAAATAATTGCCAATATACAATACAAATAAATTAATTTGCAACTAATTTATTAGATAATTGCATTATATGAAGGGTCAAGGAAAGTTAGAGAATGCTAAGATTTTTCTCTTGTACAGCAAGAAAATATAGATACTATTTACTATTTAATTATTTATTTTTTATTTATTTTTTAAAGTTTTTCTTTAACTTTTTGTCAGTTAATATAGTATAATCTTAGTTTTAGGAGTAGAATTTAGTGATTCATCACTTACATATAACACCAGTGCTCAGCACAAGTGCCCTTCTTAATACTCATCACCCATTTAGCCCATCCCCCACCTGTCTCCCCTCCAGCAACCCTGTTTGTTCTCTATAGTTAAGAGTCTCTTATAATTTGCCTCCCTCTCTCTTTTTTCCCCTTCCCCCATGTTCATCTGTTTTTTTTCTTAAATTCCACATGAGTGGAAACATATGGTATTTGTCTTTCTCTGACTTACTTTGCTTAGCATAATACACTCTAGCTCCATTTACATCAGTGCAAATGACAAGATTTCATTTTTTTTGGTGGCTGAGTAATATTCCTGTGTGTGTGTGTGTGTGTGTGTGTGTGTGTGTGTGTGTATACACACCACATCCTCTTTATCCATTCATCAATTGGTGGACGTTTGAACTCTTTCCATAATTTGGCTATTGTTGATAATACTGCTATAAAGATTGAGGGGCATGTGCCCCTTTGAGTCCATATTTTTGTATCGTTTCGGTAAATACCTACTAGTGCAATTTCTGGGTGATAGGGTAGTTCCATTTTTAACTTTTTGAGGAACCTCCATACTGTTTTCCAGTGTGGCTGCTCCAGTTTGCATTTCCACCAACAGTATAAGAGGGTTCCCCTTTATCTGCATCCTTGCCAACATCTGTTATTTCTTGAATTGTTAATTTTAGCCACTCTGACAGGTGTGAGGTGGTGTCTTATCATGATTTTGATTTGTATTTCCCTGATGATGAGTGATTTTGAGCATCTTTTCATATATGTTAGCCATCTGTGTGTCTTCTTTGGAAAAATGTCTATTCACGTCTTCTGCCCATTTCTTAACTGGATTATTTGTTTTTTGGATACTATTTAATTGTAGATGTGTTTGAAAAATATAAATATGTGTGATAAAAATGTAAAAGTAATTACTCAATAATATAAATAGGCTCTATAGCTTTCATTTTTTTTTTTAAAGATTTTATTTATTTATTTGAGAGAGAGAGAAAACAAGCGGGGGTGGGGTGCAGAGGGAGTGAGAGAGAGAGAAGCAGCTTCCCTACTGAGCAGGAAGCCCAATGCAGGGCTCGATCCCAGGACCCGGAGATCATGACCTGAGCTGAAGGCAGATGCTTAACCCACTGAGCCACCCAGGTGCCCACTCTGTAACTTTCAAATAGAAGAAAAGGAATAAAATAGAACATTAATAAGTCAAAACATCCAGTAGGACAAAGGAGGGCAAGAGAGGACAGGAAAGCATAGTCAATAGGAAACAAACTAGGCAGTAGAAATATTGACAGATATGTCATTAGTTGTGATATTTGTCATGATATTTATGATGGGTAGTAATTTTTAATATATAATTATATTCATTAAGAATGTTTTTATTAATGGATATAATTTTTCTATTAAAAGATGGAGGTTTTCAAATTGGATAAAAACCATATTTAGGTATGATTTAGGGACAACACTAAAACAAAATGATTATAGAAAGGTTGAAAAATATATATATATATGCAAAACAATCTAACAAAACTAAAGCATGTATGGCAGTGCATCAAAAAGTAGATTTAAGGGGCGCCTGGGTGGCTCAGCGGTTAAGCGTCTGCCTTCGGCTCAGGTCGTGATCTCAGGGTCCTGGGATCGAGCCCCGCATCAGGCTCCCTGCTCGGTGGAAAGCCTGCTTCTCCCTCTCCCACTCCGCCTGCTTGTGTTCCCTCTCCCGCTGTGTCTCTGTCTGTCAAATAAATAAATAAAATCTTTAAAAAAAAAAAAAAAAAAAAAAAAAGTAGATTTAAGGACAAAAATATTTGATAAACAAAAAGGATATTTTATGTTAAAATATAAACAGCTCACTGAGAAGATGCAATAACCATGAAGAAAAAAATTGTTAAAAATACAAAGAAAGTAACTTATGTAAAAGGAGTTGGAAACTTAATATACTTCTCTCAGAATTTGAAAGATCAATTGGACAAAAAATAATAGGAAAAATAAGTAAGATTTCAATAACAGTGATACTGATCTAATGTATCTCCATTTCTGCCTCTATCTTTGTAATCTATATATAGAAAATACACATCCTTTTCGAACCTTCATGAAAAATATGCAAAAAACTCCCCAACAATTAATAAAGCTCCATCCCCCCACCCCAATTTCAGTGCATTCAGAAAAATAGAAAGTTCAGCCTCCATGCTCTGATTATATTGCAATAAAATTAGAAATTAACAACAAAAATATAGAGAAAAAAATCTCTAATAATTGAAAATAATTACTTTTGAAGAGGGAGCAGAATTTGGTAGGTAAGGGGGAGGTAAAATGAGATTTTTATTTTCTGTAAAATTCTTACCTCTCTACTGGGACTTTTGTTAACATTGAGATAGGGAAACTGAAGGGACCCCACGAAGGACTGCCTTTTAAAAATCCTCTTCCTGCTTCTATTCTTGCTAGGACCTGCACCCCCCACCCTACACATGCCTTATAGTACAGATGATGTATGTCCTTCTTGTAAACAAGGAGTTAATGATTTCTTTGGCATCTTCCAGCACAATAGATAACATCTAAGGAGTGACCGGGCAAGGTCATCATGTATGTTTTACAGACCACTGACTCACCAAGTCTCCTGGTTCCAGGGCATAAATGACATGGAGGACGCCTCAATGCTTGTCTTTATTTTAACCAGTTCCTGGATGCCCGAGAGGACACATATATAATCCTCAATAAAAACCCCAGTCCCCAAGCAAAGATGAGACACTCTTCTTTCCTGAGTTTCCCAGATGCTCTATATCTGCACTCTCTCTCTCTATTCAACAAACTTTGCTCTCACTTCCTCTAAGATGGCATTTGATTTCTATCCTGCATGAAGCCAAGAACCCTTTTGGCTGGTCCTGCAGGACTCCCTCTGGGTCCTCAGACGCAGCCAGCCTGTATCATATATTACTTCTGTATTTAAAAAATAAAAAATCTATAAAAGAAAAAACAATTAGCAAGTTATTCCTTCAGTGAATGAATAGAACCTCAAATGTTCTCTTTATCTTCTGTCCTCTTAATATCCCTGAGTCTCATAGAAGTAAGCATTATTCCAATGTGATGCAATGAGAAACTGAGGTACGGCTACGAAGCAGTTAAAAGACTACCTGGCTAAATAATTTTCTCCTTTTGGAGGGCTTACAGGATGAGTCTACCTTTCCTCTAGACACTTGTTTTATAGAAATACATAAATAAGAATATCAATTTGTTTACACAAACAAGTCAGAACCAAGTTATAAAGATAGAATAATATATCTGAAAGTTTTCTTACTTAAAATGTAATCCACAATAATACTGTGAGAAAAAATCGTTTTTTTCAGACTTTTTATTTGGCAAGGACAAATTCTAGCTGCTGATTGAGGCAGTAGAGTTCACTGTGTGCCTCATTCTCTGAGAAGTAAATACAAGGAAATGATTCTTAAGAGGTACAAGACCTTTCATTCTTTAGAAGGAACAAGACATTTCTGTGTTTGGGTAGGTTTGTGATCCCTCATTTTGACATACACACAAAATCTTTAAAAAGTAAATATTTTAAGTATTAAAGAACATATATAGTGTTTTTCTTTAAATAATAGAATGTACAAAATAGTGAAAGCAGTATTTTCTTATTCAAAATGAAATCACATGACTCAATTGGAAAACGAGTTCAGAGTTCAAATTTCTCAATCCATTGCAAAAAACCAATAGTTAACTTTTCAATATTTTTCTCTAGTGCCCCTCTTTAGTTGCACTGGGACTTCCTGCAGTATTCAGAATCCTGATTCCTATCTTCTTCCTTGATTTTCCACCATGAATCTTAAATTCCTTTCCATTTTGAATAGAGAGCAATTAATCTCTTGTCAGTACATCACCCTCAGGTTTTCAAACCCACACCCAATACTGGCTTAGTAAAACAATGGGCCCTGCTTGTAATGGGACCCACCCTCTTTGGAAGGAGTTGGGATTATAAATAACTAGGTCTCAGTAGTGGACAGCTTGTTTTCCAAGGCCTGAAAAAAGTAGTACACTTTTCTCAAGGACAGGTTAGTATGAGGAAGATCCTATCTTGGGAACTCTTTGAGTGGCAATAAAATTAAAATACTATATTTGATATTTTCAAATATCCCTGTGCTGTGTTAGAGAAACATGATTTCTTTCCCCAGGGTGATCAAGAAACCCCAAAGAGAACAGCAACATCAATTCTAAAAGGAAGATAATTTGCTTCATATATATGTGTGAGTTCAGCTATCAGAATTTCAAATTAAGCTAATTTAGTAAAAGTCACTTTTGTACAACCAAATCATTTTTATGTTTGGCACAATGTAAAATAAAGAGTAAATATCTCACTGTATATGCTACTTAAAGTTGACTTAATTACATTTATTTCAGCACTTGGGCAGTATATAAATTAGTCATGTGAAAATATGACTCAGCCTATGCTAACAACTGCCTTAGACAATTTTGTCTTTTCAGTGGTTAAATGGATTTTGGAAGTCTGGGATATTTTCAAATGCATTCTTGGATTTCTTTATTTATTACCTGGAAACTCCTTGCTGAGAATCAGGTCAGGACACATTGGTAGATTCTGGAGAAGTTCTGTTAGTACTGGTGAATTCCTTTGAACTTCAGAGTAGATTTCTCTGTTGAGGAATCCATTTTTGGTGGCAAAGAGGTGTTTTAGAGAATTAGGAGAAGGAAACCTATGTTGTGATTTATAAGAAGAAATACATATTTGGTCTTTGATCCCGGTCCTGTCACAGAGCTCCTTGGAACTTCCTAAGTGATGAGGGTGATAAAGGTGTCTTTTGTATTTTAATGCAGCAACTTGTGGAATGCCCCTTGATCACCTAAGGATCTGGACTGGTAGACTGGGGAACCAACCTTGGGAAGTTGGAACTTTTAGTCTCTTGCTCCTCTCCTCCCCACCTAGGGCAGAGGGGCTAGAGATTGAGTTTAATCACCAATGGCCAGTGATTTAATCAATTATGCCTATGTAATGAAGCCTCTGTAAAAGCAAAAAGGACAGGGTTCTGAGAGCTTCCAGGTTGGTGAACACATGGGAGTGCAGGGAAAGTGATGCTCCTGGAAATGGCATGGAATCTCCTCTCCCCTTCCCACATATTTTGCCCTATGCATCTCTTTCACCTGGCTGTTTTTGAATATATTCTTTTATGATAAACTAGTAAGTAAGTAAATCTAAGTGAGTAAAATGTTTCTCCGAGTCCCGTGAGCCACTCTAGCAAATTAAACAAACCCAGTGAGGGAATCATTGGAACCCTGATCTATGGCCAGTTGATCAGAAGCACAGGTGACAATCTGGACTTGTGATTGGCGTCTGAAGGGGTAGGGACTGTTTCGTAGGACTGAGCCCTTAATCTGTGGGATCTGATGAAATCTGCAGGTAGATAGTGTCAGAAATAACTTGAATTGTAGGATACCCAGCTAATGTACAAGAATTGCTTAGTGGTGTGGGAAAAACTCTTCTACACATTGGAATTATTGGAGCAGAGTCTTAAAACTAAATCTGCAAGAAAGAAGACTTAAAATCATCAAACTCATTGACAACCCAATTAGATCTAATAATAAACTCAAGGCAGAGATATGGATGAGTACTGGAAGTGCTTTAAGATCCAAGCAAAAATCATCAACACTGAACAGGATTTATTAAACACCCACTTTTGCATAATACCAGTCTAAATTCTGTACACTTACATTATTTTTGCATTCTTGAAAATTTCCCTTCAAAATTTCTAATTCATTTCTTTGAACTGCATTCTTTATACCATTTGTTCTTGCTATGTAATTCAACCCATTGATCCAGTGTTATGATCCCCTCCTTCCCTTCTCTTTACAACTGCTCCATCTATATTTTTCCAACTGTCCATTCCACTCTTCTTCCCTTAGTTTCATCTTTGTCTTTTTGTTGTTTTTTTTTTTTAGAGAGAGAGCGTGAGTGAGGGTAGGGTGGGGGTGGGGGTAGAGGGAGAGAGAGAGAGAGAGAATCTTAAGCAGGCTCTATGTTCAGTGTGAAGCCCAACCTGGGGCTCGATCTCACAACCCTGAGATCATGACGTGAGCCAAAATTAAGAGTCTTCTGCTTAACCGACTGAGCCCCTTATCTTTGTGCCCTTTGTCTTTGTCTTTTTATTTGATTCGAAGGGTGAAGTTGTTGTTGAAGTTTAGGGTGAAGGTTAATTGCATCTGACATCCCCTATCTGCCCCTTTGGTGTTACAGAATCACCATCCCACACATTCTGTGTAACGTGATTTCTTATGGTTGCTAATACAAATCCATAGCTCTGATGAAACCTGAAGGGTAATTTGAGGGGCCAGCTAGTTCTATGTTCATGGATGACCAACCTAAAGGAAATGCTTGGAGTCAGGACCCAATAGGCCCAGAAGTTTGGGTTCCATTTAAAAAAGAACATCTTCATGTTTCCCAGCTGTCCCAGCTCTTGGCAACTCCAGACTCATGTTTTTTGCCTTTTTTTTTTCTTTTTTTTAAGTAGCACCTGTTTGCATTGTAGCCTGAATTTGTAGCAAATTATTTCTACACAGTTGGAAATAACATCAAATTGGCTCTTTTACCAGGCACGCTGGACGGGCGCATTTGGGTTTCATAGATGTTTGTGTGTTCTTGTAGTGTGAAAATGCCTTTATTTAAAACAAATACATTTTCCAGCTCATTATCCCACAGTGTGAAGCCCAATTCTGTTAAAAATAATTGCAATGGCTGAATTATTTTGCTGAGAAAAACAGGTATCCACATGCCACTCTGAATCCAAACTTTTGTTTCCAACAGGCTTTTGATGCATCATCACCCCAAGATACTGTCGCTTGAAAGTTTAAAGAATGTTCCTCTAATATTATTATAATAAATATTTTTACTGATTTAATGATGAAAAATCCTTACCAATACTTATAATAAGTATATTTCACATCCCTCTTAGATTATATCAAAACAAAGTTTCTTTTATTCTATTTTTCTTTTTTTTTTTTTTTTAATCCTTAAAAATATTGAAACTAGTCAGATACTGTTGGGAAGAAAATAAAAGGTAATCTCATGACTTGCTATGTATTTATAAAGACATCTGATTTGCTTTGGGACAATAAGGGTAAAAATCTGAAGAAGGTAGAACGTTAACGATGCAAAAATTTCAATTCTCACATGAAGTCTGAAACCTTGGTCCATGAACCTCTGCCATAAACATCAAATGGACCAACCTCTAAACTCTTTGCCCATATTTATTTTTGTCAGGACTACACAAAGACATTTGCCGGTCTTATTCTTTTCTCTATCTTTAATTTGAAGGGAATTAAAGAATAGGCAGATGAGGGAGATGATAAGGAAGAGAGAATTGAATGCTTTGTTCACCAGAAATTTTTTTTCAGTGTCTGAATCTTCATGTTATTCAAATAATCCAAGTTGATCATTAATTCTCTATAAGCTTTCTAAGGTTAAAACAGTCATGCTATCCAGGGGCACTGGAAAATTCCTCCAGGCGAATACAGTTTTGCAGTAACTATTTTGGTGTGCAAGAAAATTTAGACTACAACTGCACTGGCTTGTTTAAAAAGGACACTGGACAGAGAGACACTCTAGTCCTACAAGTACATTTTCCTGGCCCTCAAAGGTGTTCCTTGAATAGGGCTGTGAGATGTTGAAAAATGCTGTTTTATATCCTCCTTGGTGACTCATATTGCACTTTAACGTACTGAAAGTTCTAAGAAGTTCTGCAATAAAGTAACTTGTTTAACTTTATTTAACCCAAGTTTCCCAAACCTACATGATCATGGTGCCCTTTTTATATGCAACATTTATTTACATTCTGGGATTCCACAGAAGGAATGCTATTTTTTGCTTAAAAAGCTTTGCAAGGAGGATTTCCAGAATTATCTCCTGATGTACAGGTTATGGTTGGTAAGAAATATCGTATGCAGTGATATTGCCAAAAGTATTCTAAAATCATAGATGTGTGAAGGCCCAAGATATAAGGATGTAGCAATGAGTATAAGAAATACGCAATTCAGACTCAAATTTGGTTTTTCTGGCAGACTTGTCATTCTAAATTTTTTTTAAATTATCACAATTTGTTCTTGGGATAATGTTCACAGAAACTATTATATACATGCAACATTGCTGGAAAGTAAGAGACTGGTTAAATGTTGGTGAGAGTTCAATTTTAGGGGAAAATAGTCCAAAATTTCTATTTAAAAACTGTTTATTTAATATATATTCTTTTTAAAAGTCAGTAATAAAAATGTTTGTTTCTCCCCCTTCCACCTCTCTTTGTATCCCCCTCTGCCCTTTTGCATATTTTAAAAGCCATTCTAAGTCACCTCCAATGTACAGGGTAGTATGTTAGGTGCCACTGGGGAATAAGAAGAGATAGAAGGCATGATCCCTGGCCTTGAGCAGCTCATCAGAAAAGACTTCCAGTTGGATTTTTACACTGAGTATGTGGGTTGTCTGTGTAGAACAATGAGGAGAGGTACTTTCTGGGAGGGAGGTTGAGTTGAACAAACAATAGCAGCAGAAGGAAACCTGGTCTCAACCCAGAGTCAGCTAGCACCAGGAAGCAGGAATAACTCGTGTTGCCTTGAGGGAAGTGGTTACCAGCTCTCAGCTAGAGGGCTGTTCACTCAAAGGGGAATGGCCTCCTCTTTGCAGCTGGAGCCCCTTTGTTGCTTTTTATATGGATATATCTTGCTCTCAGTTTAGAAGAGTTTAAGTACAAGAATTTTGTTGAGGTCTGTGAGGAAACAATTATTTATGAACTGCATTGACATAGGGGAAAAGTCTACAAGAAATCTGTCCCTCTGATGGATGTAATGACAACTTTATGTGGGATGATTGAAAAGAGCATTTTGCACTGCAGTCATGGTTATGTTAATGAAAAGCCTTTTTCCAGTGGTATTTGTGAGGTCTGAAAATTGTTCATACTTCCATCTAGTGAAGGAAGGAGAATATATTGGACCATGGCTAGAAACCCAGTTACCAGGTTTCTACTGGAAAATTGATGATGTTTTCCCAGTCCTGGAAAGGAAAGGAAGAAGAGGCACATTTTCCACTTTTCTAAATAAATAAAAAGTCTTTTTAATTCTTTTTGGTAAATTTAGCTGGTTTGGGAAAAGGTAGAAGGGGGAGTAGAGAATTGGAGGAGAAGGTAAGCAAGGATCAGACTAGTTCATGGCTGTTTGATGCCAAGTTAAATTGATTGCCCTGATCACTTCTCACCTTCCTCTCCCAAAGTACAAAATGGACACAATCAGCTGTTTTATAGTGACCATTAGACTTGAAAGATCAGAAAAAGTACACATTAAGAAATATTATTTCTGATAAAAGATTAACAAAACTCTGCTCTTCTGACTCTGCTATGTACAACCTTTGTTTTTTATGTGCTTGTTATGAGGGACTTTACCTGTAGGCTATAGTTAGTTAACCAATTAATTGGGAGTTACTCTCCAAGAATTAAGTAGGGCTTTGCAGTCCAAAGATAGAAAAATCCCAAGAAGAAGAAATGAATAATTTAATTTCTATTAAAATTAGAAAGACTTTAGACATTTTTCTGTTGTCTTCTGGAATTTTGATAGGTCTTTTTAAGCACATTGAATTTGGATTTCAGGCCTTTCTAAGTTGGTCTGATATAGCAATGTCAGTGATCTTTAAGTGAGGCAAGAAAGATTTGTTTAATGTTAAAACCATCATATCTTTTCTTATATGGATAGAACCAGTACTTTAAAATATAGCTGATAGGGGATGTATGATGGTCTAATTATTCTAAAGGAATTTTATTTTTATTTATTTTTCTAAAGGAATTTTAAATTGGCTTATAGGTACATTTGAAACACAAACCTGGTTACTACACCAAAATAAAAAGCTTTTGTACAGTGATGGAAACCATCAACAAAATGAAAAAAACAACCTTCTGAATGGGAGAAGATATTTGTAAATATATCTGATAAGAGGATAATATCTAAATTATATAAAAAACTTATACAACTTAACAAATTATTTGATTAAAAGTGATCAGAGGACCTCAATAGACATTTTTCCAAAGAACACATACAGATGGCCAGCAGACACATGGAGAGATGCCCAACATCACTAATTATCAGGGAAATGCAAATCAGAACAACAATGAGATATCACCTCACACCTGTCAGAATGGCTAGACTCAAAAAGACAAGAAATAACAAGTGTTGGTGTGGATGTGGAGAAAAGGGAACACTTGTTAACTGTTGGTGGGAATGTAAATTGGTGCAGCCCCTGGGGAAAATAGTATGGAGGTTCCTCAAAAAATAAAAAATAGAAATACTATACAATCCAGTAATTCTGTTACTGGGTTTTACCCAAAGAAAATGACAACACTAATTCAAAAAGATATATGTACCTCCATGTTTATTGCAGCAGTTTTTTTTTTTTTTTTTAGAGAGGAGGAGGAGTGGGGAGGGGCTGAGAGAGAGGGAGAAAGAGAATCTTAAGCAGGTTCCACACCCAGTGCAGAGCCCAACACAGGGTTCAAACTCACAACCCTGAGATCATGACCTGAGCCAAAATCAAGAGTCTGACACTTAACTGACTGAGCCACCCAGGTGCCCCTATTGCAGCATTATTTACAATAGCCAAGATATGTAAGGAACCCAAGTGTCCACTGATAGACAAATGGATAAGGAAAATGTGGTATGTATACACAATGGAATATTACTCAGCATAAAAAAGAATGAGATCTTGCTATTTGCAACAACATGGATGGACCTAGAGGATATTATGCTAACTGAAATAAGTCAGACAAAGACAAATACTGTACGATTTCACTTAAATGTGGAATCTAAAAAACAAATAAGCAAATAAACAAAAAGCAGAAACAGACCCATAAATACAGAGAACTGATAGTTGTTGGGGGGGGGTGGGCGGGAATAAGCATCATGGATGAAGGTAATTGGGAGATACAGGCTTCTAGTTATGGAATGAGTAAGTCCCAAGGATAAAAGGATTATAGTCATATTAGAGGGAATATAGTCAATGGTATTGTAATAGGTATGGTGATAGATGGTAGCTACACTTATCATGAGCATAGCATAATGTATAGACTTGCTGAATCATTATGTTGTATACCTGAAACTAATGTAATATTGTGTGTCAACTATACTTCAATGAAAAAATAAAACACAAATCCCAAAAAAATGCCCTTCAAAAATACATTGCCCACAAACATTGAAATTCTGTGTTGTTACTTTACCAAGGTATCTACAACTCATGCAGCACAATAAGAGAACTAAAAGAAGTATAAACAGTTTAGCTGTTTTCACTAGAATCACCTCACTGCTTTATTCTTTATATTATAGCAGCTAAGACTCATTTTAAGACCTAAAATGTGTAAGCAAACCTAGCATCATGTATTTGTTGTCAGTCCCAGTGCTAGGGATAAGTCAAAAATTTGCCACATCAAGAGTATTTCAGTCTTAGGGGCGCCTGGGTGGCTCAGTCGTTAAATGTCTGCCTTCGGCTCAGGTCATGATCCCAAGGTCCTGGGATCAAGTCCCACATCGGGCTCCCTGCTCCGCGGGAAGCCTGCTTCTCCCTCTCCCACTCCCCCTGCTTGTGTTCCCTCTCTCTCACTGTCTCTCTCTCTGTCAAAAAATAAATAAAATCTTTACCAAAAAAAAAGAGTATTTCAGTTTTCAAGAGTAGAATGTGCAGCCCAAAGGCCACAAAGGCTGGGGTGTAGTTCTTGGGACCAGGAGACTACTGAACAGCTTCTAAGATGTGGTCTGACTGAGGGGACTCTGATAATTGACCAACAGTTGGCTAAAGAAGCCTTTGATTCAGTCCTTGCCTGTGGGTGCCAATTGCAAAGCAGTGTGGGCAATGCTATATAGAAATAAATACAGGGCACTATAATAGTTCCTTGAGCATCTAGGTGGGGGGAAGGGTCAGCAAAGGCTACTAAGGGAGTGATTATCGTTCCATGAAGGATAAATATATAACAGGGAGGTTATTATCTAAGTGCATAACTAAGTAACAATTACTGCAAGTGTTCGTAGATGATAGGATACTTTGTAATGAATAATACTAAACTTTTACATGTGTATAGTACATCCAGTTTCTACAGCATTATCTCACACCACCTAAATGTTACCTACTTGAATATTTCCTGATCTTCTCTTTTTCAGACACATGGTAGGATTATATTTCCTTAATCCTTTGAACTGAGTGTGGACATCAGACTTGCCTTGACCACAGAAATGTGAATAAAAATGATTATGTGTCACTTCTGGGTGGATGTTTTAAAAGCTTGTATACAATTCATCATCTCTTCTTCCCTGCTGTGATGATCCAGGAAGCCTGTATTTAGATGAAATACTCCTCAATTGGATCTTGAGTCACTATGAGAGCAGAGTAACCTGTCAACCCATAATGGATGTGTGGTGTGGATGAGAAATACATTTTTGTTATTTTAAGCCACTGAGGTTTTTTTTTTTTTTTTTTAATGGTGCAATCTTATCTTCCCTGATGGATATAAACATCTATCCATGATTGCTCCTATGAACTCTCATGGTACCTGGTAAAGGAAATTAATGCTGAGTAAAATACAGAAGATGCTAGTGCTTTTTTGAAAAAATAGGCTTTATTTTTTAGGTTTTAGGGTCACAACGATTTTAAGCTTAAAGTACAAAGATTTTCCATATATCTTCTGTGTCCACATATGCATAGCCTTCCCCATTATCAACTTACCTCACTAGAGTGGTACATTTGTTATAACTGATGAACGTACATTAATACATCATAATCACCAAAAATCCACAGTTTACATTAGTGTTCACTCTTGGTGTTATACGTTCTATGGGTTTGGACAAATGTATAATGACACGTAGCCAT